>NC_081411.1:237477448-238690778 GCF_030272615.1 Cryptomeria japonica
TCCTCCCCCTCCCTCTCTCCCTTTCTCATTACCTCTCTTTCTGACTCTCTCCCTCTCTCCCTCTCTTCACACCTCTCTCTCTAGTCTCTTGTACTCTCCTTCCATTCCTTCCTCCCTCTCACTTAGACTCTCTCTATCTCTCTATCTCTTTACCTCTCTCTTCTTGCCTTCCTCCACCTATTAGGTCTCTCTTTCTCTCCCAATCCCTATATCCACTTCTTAGATCTCTCTATATCTCCCCCACTCTCTCTCTCTCTCTCTCTCTCTCTCTCTCTCTCTCTCTCTCCTCCCTCCTCTCTCTCTCTCTCTCTCTCTCTCTCTCTCTCTCTCTCTCTCTCTCTCTCTTTGAGTCCCCTTCTCTATGTTTCTCTTTATCTATATCTCTCCCTCTCTTTTCCTCTCTCTCTCTCTCTCATCTCTCTCTCTCATCTCTCTCTCTCTCTCCTCTCCTCTCTCTCCTCTCTCTCTCCCCCTCCCTTTCCCTTTCTCTATCTTTGTCTCCCCCCCCCTCTCTCTCTCTCCATATCTCTTTCTCTCATTTATCTCTTGTCTCTCCCTTTCAATCTCTATCTATCTATCTCACTCTCCTCCTCTCTTAGGTGTATCTCTCCCCCATTCCATCCATCTCCTCCCCTTCTCTCCCTCTCTAGGGTCATATGGTATTCTTAGAGGTCATATGATATCCTAGGGATCCATGCATGTGTCCTATGGTCATAGGACACCATATGACCCATAACGATACATAAGAGGTCATATGGAGTCCTAAGGGGTTATAGGACACCATATGACCCCTTAGCACACCATATGACCCATAATGACACCAAATGGTGTCCTAAGGGGTCATAGAACACTATATGACCTCTTAGGACACCATACGACCCTAATGACAAAATATGGAGTGCTAAGGGATCAAATAGTGTCCTAAGTGGGCGAAGGAGACAATATGACCCCTAACAACACGATATGGTGTCCTAAGGTGTCCTAGGGGTCATAGGACACCATAAGGACACATAACAACACCATATGGTGTCCTAAGGGGTCATAGGACACCATATGACCCTTAGAACACAATATGACCCCTAACAACATCTAAGGGGTCATAGGAATCTATATGATCCCTTAGCACATCATAGGACCTATAACGACACCAAATAGTGTCCTAAGGGGTCATAGAACACCATATGACACTTTAGGACACCATATGGTGTTGTTATGGGTTGTATGGTGTCCTGAGGGGCCATATGGAATCATATGATCCCTTAGGACACCATATGGTGTTGTTATGGGTTGTACGATGTCTTAAGGGGTCATATGGTTTCCTAAGGGGTCATAGGACACCATATGACCTCTTAGGAAACAATATGACCTCTAATGACACCTAAGGGGTCATATGGTGGGCTAATAAAATGATATATTATTTAAAGTTATGAATAGAACATAATACAATAGAACATTGATAGTTTAGTTTCAATATAGCTAAGTTAGACCATTATCAGCATAAGAGAGACTCCAGACGAACAAACAACGAGGCTTCGCTAAAAAGCAAGTGTAAGAGCTTGACCTAAACCTAAGAGTACTGCCTTTCTAAAACATATGATGCTCTTAAATTTGCAAGGCTATAGGACTGATCTCGATTGCGAGTATAGGAATTACACACTTGATTTTTGTCATGGGTATGTACCCTTCTAGGACTTTTGACAAGTGATGATCATCATATACTTCCACTGCCATGCTTACAACAAACTTCAATTTCTTTAGATGATAGGTGTTGTGTAACAACATGGGAACTCCCGCATACCTACCACTATCATTCTCTATGACATCATCCATGTTACTCTCCCTCTTTCTCTTCCTATTAGTTGTTCCCTTCTGAAAAACATATTGCAGGTAGTTTGACTCATCATTTTGCTTTGCTGACACTATTTTCCACATATGCTCTGCTCATTAAAAACACATTCGAGAAGAATATTGCTGCAGGTTTCCTTTTTTGTCATGGTAATGCACCCGTGGTTCAATTTCAAACCCTTATTCCTCCTATTCAATATACACACACAAATCCATCAATCAATTTTCTTAGGAAAGCATACATGATAAAAATCAAAGAGTAAGTTGCAGACAAGAAAGAAATTTACTTACTTATATAGAAGTGCAGACATAGTTGTAGTGGGGTATGGAGGGACGGAGGGAGAGAATAAGAGATAGAGGGATGGGGTACTGGAGGAAGGGAGAAGGGGAGAGAGGGAGAGGGATGGAGAGAGAGAGAGAGAGAGAGAGAGAGAGAGAGAGAGAGAGAGAGAGAGAGAGAGAGATAGGCACCTTGTACATGCTTGAGAGGGGGAGAAAATACACTTACATACACACACATGTGTGTATACATATACTTAATATATATATATATATATAAAGTTTTTATATTATATGTATATACACATATTTTATATACAATATCATATTATACAGACTCACAAAATTTAAACAACATAGCGCGTATGCACCATTTATAGTAAACATAGCGCGTACATGCTATTTATAGTTAAGATAGAGAATACATGCTTCTTAAAACATAAGTACCCCCCCGTACGCACTTTTTATACCATAGGTACCCCGTACGCGCTTTTTATACCATGGGTACCCTGTATGCGCTTTTGACTATTTAGGTTTGGAAATAGGCCTGGATGACAAAGCTACAATTTGGAAGTTTTATTTCCCTCCATTTCCCTCCTTTTTGACGTGTTTTATTTTATCAAATTGGTTTCTCGACTTTGTCATCATCAGGTTTACACTTCACCAAGTGGGTATTTCGAAAATTGCCACCATATTTTCATGCATCTTTTGAGCTTTCCAACCATATAATTTTTTTTAAAATTTGAACAACAAGAACATATTATTATTGAATTTCTTCTACCAGTGTTTCCATAGGTCTCATAGACATAGGTGCACCATTTTTTTAATAAATTTTGATATACTTATCCAGATTTTAAAAAAATATATATATTATTGTAGTGCACTTGATTATTTACAATTTAAAAAAAATAAAATTGTATTTCTGATTTGTTTAGTGCAACTTATGCTTCGGGCACAAACATGTACCTAATTTTTAGGATGTGCTTGATTGGAAAAATCATAAACAAAACAAATACTCAACAAAAAATTACAAAAAAATATACATCTTCTAGTTCTCACTCTTAGCTATCTTTCAGCCAAAGGATTTGTCAAAATACTAAATCTAACTATGAATTTTTTGATGTGCATGTCAGACACTATGTTATGTTTTTAAAAACAAATTAGGGTCTATTTTCTGTGCACGAAGGATTTGACCCCCTTAATCTTATCCAATTTTGAAAATGTTTACTAGTTTGGAAACTAGATTCAAAGTACTACAATATTTATTGTTTCATTATCTTCATATCTTGAGTGGATGACTTTCAAAATTTTCCTCCAAGTTCAGGTTCACTTGATTTTAGAAAAAAAGTGTCCACCTATACCCCCCTTTTTGACCACCATCTTTGTGCACTTACCCATTGCCCTAAAATCCTTTTTTCTCACCCCCTCCCAATACATAAACCAAATTAAAATCCCCCCTATTTTCACCAAATATTATATTTTTCATAGCAAAATAAAAAACCCCCCTATTTTCACTGATAGGTAATATTCTCATTTTTGGGATATTAAACACCCCAATATGAATGCATGCGATATAATATTGCCTAACCAATGAAGCCCCGTGCATCAAATACCTTCCATCTGTAGATATTTTCTAGTATGGTATGCCTCACCAACACCTCAACACTCTATTGTAAAAAAAGAGGTTCCTCAATTAAATCATACCTATGTAGAAGTTGATGATTAAACCCCACAAGCCTAATTGAATAAAAGGAAAAAATATCTAAGTTTAGTTTAAGTGATAAAAGTAATTAAATAACGTAATTAATTAAATAATTAGATAATTTTCTGAATTACTCCGACAAGCCCCCCTTAAGGTTAACTTAGGTATAAGATAAATATCTAATGATTAATGTAAAATGCAAGCATGAATGGGTCATGAAAACAAGGCCTGATTAGGTGCCCATGTACAAATCAATTCAACTATCATAAATGGAGAAGAGGAAAAAAACATAGTGGGAGAAAAATATTCTCCAAAAGAGAGAAAAAGAAATGAAAAAGAGTACAAGTGACTAAGCATGAAGGGCTCCAAATGTTACCCAGGTACTAAATTGATCATATACGTATTATTAATATCCCTACCATAGGAGAGAATGGAAGAGACAATGTATCCTCCCATAATGAAGAAGCTCCAATATCAAAGGTGAATTCTCAAAGATGAGTACTAAAGATGATGCAAGAGTGATAAACAAAATTCCTCCATTTGAAAAAAAATGAATCCTACGGCTAGGGTATAAGAAACTATATGAAAGGAGATGGACGGACTAATCTCATGATGTATGGAATGGGAGACTACTCAACTATCCAGATGTTTGAATAATGATATGCCAGATCAATTAAAGTAAATCCAAACAACTGTGAATTTATACATGATAAACAACCTCTGAAGGCATTGAAGATGTGATGAAATGAATGCTCAAGCTACCATCATAGAGGAAGTGAATATTCTAAAATGTGTCCCCAACATCTGTAATGTGTCACTCAACAAGCAATCCTATAATATCTAGCAAGAAGTTACACTACAAAGATAAGAAATGGAAGGGAACTATAAACCTAATGAATTGAATCAATGGGGGTCATGCATGAGCCAATGCCAAGGTCATCAGAAACAACAAAATATGTAGATTGATATGGAGATGGTGTCTCAATGTGAGGGGAGAACATGAACAAAAGTATTTGATTCATTAAAACATGCAAGAATTGTGACATAATCAAGATCCTCTAAAAATGGAGAGATGTGTGGGTCTCCAAGCATCTCCCAAAGTCTACTCCAAATTGTTCAGTGATACTCAAGTTCTAATTTAGCACACACAGTGTCATGATCAATACTAGATAAAATAAATCCTACAACATGGTCTATGATATTACCCCAAGTTGATCTAGCTTCAAGAATGATTGGTTTAGGTATGAGTCCATAGAAATAAGGAAAAATATATAACCACTTGAGATGTGTAAGGATGTCGTGTTGCAAAGACTCATAATTATCTTTTGCAAAGATAACAATTGAAAGATGAACAAAACCCCCCCTGATACCTCCTCAAATGAAATGACCAAACCCTCAAAACCCCATTACATATAAATCAGATCAAATAAATTCCTCTCCCACAAATAGATCTTTTCCAAGTTTCAAAACGTCTAGGTAATCAGAAAATATGTGAAAACACAAAAATACAAATGAAATATATCTATAAAAAAGTCTAGAAATAGTGCATGTATAGATATGAAGACCTCTAAATAACCTTTCTAATACTGCAAGCAACACAAAAATTAGAGATATTGATGAAAAATAAAATCTTGGAAGCTAAAACTAAAGATTTAATTTTTACTAAGTGTAGTAGAAATATGGATTTGAATTTGATTTCCAAATATTTTCGCAAAAAAAGATTTCACATGCTTGAGTTATACCTGATTAACCAAAATTGGTCAAAAAATCCAAAGAAGGAGCCACTGGTGCATGTTGACATCACCCAGGAATATTCCCAAAATATTCTAGGCACCTAAAAAACTCAACCTCTATAAGAATATGTTGATTTTGTATGTAGATCGATAAATTTTAGCAAAATGGCAAGAAACCCAATGAAAGAATCCTACTACTAAAAAAAAAGTTTTTGTCAACTTCTTAGATGTTGGTAAATAAATAGTTCATCTTTATATTTTTGGCTATTCTAAACATGATGGTAAGGCTAGATTGAGTCCAAAGTATATAAAAAATTCTATCAAAGCTATATCCCTTTGAAAAATTACATGAGAACTTAGCAAATGTGAAACTCTAATGCCATGTGGACATTGATGATTAAATCTCACGAGCTAAGAATTATTGCAAGCACACCACTTGTCAAAAAAAAAAGAGATCAAGCAAGGATAATTTGCTCAACAACCTATGTTTTTTTTATTGATTGCACAAAACAAATTTTATTATAATTAAAGAATGAAAAATTATTAAGAGGATGAATGATGCAAACCCTAATGATAGATTAAATTATCTAGTTCCACGTGTCACAATCATAATGAATGGGACTTGACTTAAGCTATTATTAACCTACTTTAATAACAAGAAAAAGTACTTGAGTTTAGCTTAAGTGAATAAAGTAATTAAGGACCTAATTAATTAAATAATTAGATAATTTTCCTAATTATTCTGACAAATGCTATAATGGAAAGATCATCGACCTCCATATTATTTCCTTTGTCCAACCATTCACTACCAATAACATCAAATAACTCAATACCATCCCAAACAACATTTCTATACAATTTGAGATAATTTTTTCTTGAATGCATATATACTTTTTACCTATTACCCAACAATAGTAGATTCCCCGTGGACTTTTATATATTTTTCACCAAGCTTATGAGCAATATTCAACCGCAATAATAGGGATTAATATTAAAAATCATTAATTAAGTACTATAAGGTCAATCCAAAAAGAAAATTTATATTTCCCAGCAAGTGGAGACACCAAAACTATGTCAAATATATTACCTTCATGAGAGAAATCTCCATCAAAAAATATGGTCCAATGATCACCTTGTTAGAATTATATCCGTTACTTGAACAAGGGACACCATCTCATCACAAAGTCTAATTATTTGACTAATGCTAGTGTTGAACAAGTTTATTTGATTAGGGTATTTATATTTATATTCAATATCGTATTCAAATATTATCTCCCTATTGAACCTAAAATTATCACCATGAAATGGAATGGTAGAATATTATAGATCATAAGTCCACTTTTACGATCTAGCGACATTCCTCATTTAGGACGATAGTCAACAATAGTAATATCCATTATGATATTTTTTTCTCGATAAGTAGCCATCTAGAATTCTACATCACTTATCAATTTAGTAAAATTTACCTCCCTGAAGTCCATGGTGATCCACTTGCCATAATACTTTGTCACCTGTAAGAAAAATTCATTCATCACCTTAAGTGGCATGATGTTACTTGATGCACCTAAATCAAGAATGGAATTGTCAAGTAACCAACCATTGTAAATTAGTGTGGTATAGAAATGATTAACAACTAACTGGATATTCATAATTGATGTACTGAGGTATACCTCCACTAGATCCTCCACTCGCTTCTCTTCTTTAGTAGCTTGATCATTGGCTAGTGATTTTTGTATAGTTTGTAAAATAAAATATAAATCTCAATTCCTCCACTAAAGGATCCTAAGAGCATCAATCAGTAGCATTAAAATCATTATTTGAGTTAAAATAAATCCACATCAATCGAGGTGTGTTTGATCCTATATTTATCACATTTACATATTTGGTATATGGGACACCACTTGAATAGAGGAGGACAAAAATGTTTATTCTTTACATATTCTCTTTTTGAGGTAATTTTTGGTATAAAACCCATGAATGGTCTTAATTCTTTCTTTGAATCTCAATATCTTTGCGACCTTATATCCATCGACAACAAATAGATTTATTTGTATAGGATTGTACTTAACCTTGAGGTGTATTTATTCTTATTTTATTGTTGCTCATGGATCTACCTCTTATCCATAGTCCTTTTGGTTGGTGCACTCTATTTTTTGCCATCAATAGTAATTTTTTCTTATCATCTTCATGATTTTGTATCCCTGCAATTGAATTAATAACTTTTTGTGGTTGTACAAGGATAGTTTTATTCCTAAACTATATGCCAAATTGGGCTTTCTTAACAACAACATCTATGTGGGCTTTAATGTCTTCATTTGAAGTTATATTACTTTCTATCTTTGTTGCATAAGATCCCACTAAAAGTGATACTAAGTTATACATGCTATCATGAACAACACCATTAATAAAAATCCAATAAGTGAACAAAGATTCACATGTACCATATACTATGGCAAAGATTCAAATGAACAACTATATAAAAAATTCACAAAGATTCCCTTCTTATTAAAATAAATATACTAATGTAATAAAAAATTAAAATAACGCCACCCAAACCAAATCCTCAATAGAAAATTTACAAGATCTACAAATATGCGACATCTAAAAGAAGAAATACATAGTTAGTGTTCCAATCTCAAATTATTAAAAATATTCAAACCCACATCGATAACTTGTAAAATAGAGATGGGACCTGGATTTTGAAATAAGGAGTGCAGGTGCGAGGGTGGGAGAGAGGTTTTCTTGAGAGGCCAAAGGCGGGGAGGATGATGCACATGAAGATGATGAGAATGGAGTGGATGCTCAGTCCTCATTGTGGGTAGCTGCGAAGACTTTTAAAAATTTCTCACCTCCGTTTGGTTTGAAGTGAGTGCGGAGCGAATGGAGGGTGTTCAGGGTTATTTCTACCGCTCTTGACAATGGTTTGGGAGGCACTGGCATCCTGGCTGGGTTGGGGTCCCTTGCGGTGATACTCTTGACTGCTTCTTTGTGGCCTTGTCTTTCGGATAGGGTTTTGTGCTTTCTATGGCTTCTGGGCCTTTTTCTCTTGGTGGAGATGATAGTTAAGGTTTTGTCTCCTGGCCATCCTATGGAGGTGGTCTTCTCTCTTTTTGAGATGAAGTCGGGGTTGGCTAGAGATGATGTTTCCTATCGTGTTGGGGGTTGTTGTTACTCTATATTTTAGTGGTGCCTTTTCTTCTGCTTCGGAGGCCACTCTTGAGGTGGAGTTTTGGGAGGTTGGAAATATTGGTATTGTTTCCATATCTCCCGATCTGTTTAAGGAGGATTTTGTTTGTTCTTGCTTCTTGCACATGTTTTTCTCTTTTCCATGTTGTTTTCTTTGATGGGATGGTTAGTGGTGTGTTCCCCCTTGTTTTGTTTTGTTTGTAGTTCTTTCTCTTTGGGTTGTTTTGTATGTCCTATCTTTTTTGGCCTATCTTACAACTTTGCATTGCATGCAACTAACAATTTTTTGTAGTAGGTGAAAAAATGCTACCAATTGAAAATGCTTCCAAGTCATAAAAACACAGAGATAGGCCATTGTAGAGGATCCTCACGTGACCCCACAGATTCAAACGGATCAATCATATGTGTCTTGGATTGGAAGAAACAGTCCATCAAAGTTTGATAATTTTTTGGACTTGAGGCACTTGAGAGATCGCGTTGGTAGGGTATGACTCTCGACATTCCAGTGCTTTGGGATGCACAAGAGGAGCATGCCTAGTGTAAACCTACCCACCCAGATGTGCTCATGATTTCGGTTTATGCACACGACAAACTGAATCAATTCTAGCCTATCTTGCAACTTTGCATTGCATGCAACTAACAGTTTTTGTAGAGGGCAAAAAAATGCTACCAATTGAAAATGGCTCTGATTCATCAAAAACTAAGATAGGCCATTGTAGACGATCCTCACACAACCCCATAGGTTTAAATGAATCGATCATATGTGTCCTGGATTGGAAGAAATAGTCCGTCAAAGTTTGACAATGTTTTGGACTCAGGGCACATGAGAGATCGCGTCGGTAGGGTATGACTCTCGATGTTCTAGCACTTTGAGATGTATGAGAGGAGCATGCCTAACATAAACCTTCCCACCCAAATGCATTCGTGATGTCAGTTTGTGCACACGATGAACCAAATCAATTCTAGCCTATCTTGCAACTTTGCATTGCATGCAACTGACAATTTTTACAGCAAGCGAAAAAATGCTACCAATTGAAAATGGCTAGGAGTTGTAAAAAACTGAGATAGACCATTGTAGAGGAGCCTCACGTAACCCCACAAGTTCAAATGGATTGATCATATGTGTCATGGATTGGAAGAAATAGTCCATCAAAGTTTGACAATTTTTTGGACTTGGGGCACTTGAGAGATCATGTCAGTAGGCTATGACTCTCAACATTTCGACGCTTTGGGATGCATGAGAGGAGAATACCTAGTCTAAACCTGACCACCCAGATGTGCTTGTGACATCAGTTTGTGCCCACAAGAACCAACATTTGACCATTGCGAGCATGAGGGTGCTCTTGCACCACACACATATTGTTGTTTATATTCATATTATCGTTTTTTGTTGTTTATATTCATATTGTTGATTACATAGGAAAATATTCATTTAAATTTATAAAAGGGCAGCCACCAAACACAATGAATACATAATAATAAACTGAATACAAGGAGTTTTATAGGGTTAATTCAACATTTTAGAAATTATATCAAATCATATTCCATGATTGCAATGTTTAATATCATAGATTTTTGTTGTTTATATTCATATTGTTGATTACATAGGCAAATGATCAATTAAATTTATAAAAGGACAGCCACAAAATATAACAAATACACAATAATGAAATCAGTACACATTTATTGGATTGAATATCACCATTTACATATATATAAAAAAGGCATGTCTGCCAAGTCAATACAAGTATTACAAAAATGTGGCATACGCCATGTCCAAATCGATGTACAATAAAAATGTAGAATATATCTACATGTATTGGTCATTCTATGACCACAACTAACACTATATGATCCTAAACTTGTGGTGGATCATCAAAATTGAGCCTCTTCGATGCAGTACACGGCTTTGTAGATGGCTGCAAAACCACAATTCAAAAGTCAAGTTAGAATTCTTTTGTAGAAAATAGTTCATAATTAACAACATAACTATGTATTTAACTATAATTCCTTTGCAATTGAAATGTAGATTACCTCATCGGCTTATCTCAGAGATAATGTCTTTGCTCTCCTCTCCTTGTCACTCATAGGAGTTTTCTTGAAGACAAACTTAAAAGGATCCACGTTATGGTCGAACCGCGAAGGAGTCTATTGTAGATTAAATGTACAATTAATACAATTACTAACATAAATACATCAAAAACACTTGAAAGCTATATATAGAGAACAATGTTGTACCGATGCCTGAGATGCTTCTCCAATGGACTAAGGATGGCTCACCATTGATGGAGAAACTGTCGCTATTACCTATACAAAACATGTTCAAAGATTAAATACAATTAATATGATGATAAGTATTGTAGGTTAAAAATAATTAATTTAATATATCAAAAAAAAGTGTACCGGATCTTGAGATGCTTCTCCAGTGCACGGAGGATGACTCACCATTGATGAAGTAGCTATGAATATTTCCTGTATGAAAAAATTATAAGATTATAATTTATCATAAGTTCACATGTACGCATGCATATAATCATGAAATCAAGAAAATAAAGTAGAGATACATACCTCCACCCTCTCTTGATCCATAGGTGAATTAGGTGCATTCAACAAATCCATATAGCTCAATGGCCACTGTACATGTAAAATAAACAAAAAACACTAATGAATCAACAAACCCCAACTAAGACTTGATTTCAACATTATTAAACAATTGTACAACTAAAAATGTGTTCAATTACCTTCTTTCCATATTTTGGCGTCTTCAAGGAATTATTTTTCTTCAGACAAGGCCTAGACGCGGAGGGGGTACCCTAAAAAAACAAAATTATCATGAGCTATTAGTACAGATAATATATTAAATATAATTTAAAAAATCTAAAATGAAATGACTTGCATATTCCATCAAAATAATACATAAAAAAGGTTGTACAAAATATGATACTATATAGCCTTGTAGGCCAAAATCGATCGCTGAGAGCGTGATGCCATCAATCTGGGACATTTGATCCCCTGTCAACACCTGCAAACCAAAAATTGGACCAAGTAGTAAACATAGTTAGTATATCTTGTAATATTTTTGAATTCAAAGTGTACTATTCTATTTTAACATGTTATAAAATGTGTACCTCTGGCATCGAAGTTGCAGCTGTAGTAACTGCGAGAGAAGTATGGGATACCACTACTGCATCTTGAAATGCATATTATTTGTCTCTATTTAAATTGATATATAAATGAAAATTCATTTATGTAATTATAAATTTAAAGTGACTGATAAATAAAATGCCATGAATTCAAATCAACACACCTGTGTCTATTGCTGATGGGCAAACACCATGTCCATCAACTCATATGTTAGTGCCAAATCCTCAGTTGTGCGGGCTTGACATCTACTGTTGCAAATCACGCATGAATCAGATGTGGATCCATCTACATCAGCCACATCATCTGTCCCTGAGCATATCCCCGAGCAACTGACACAAATATGTTGAATGGGCTCTCTGTCGCCACCTAGAGCAACTAATGGCTCATCATCCAGTACAATAGGGTGTGCTAACAACGTCCCATGTTGTATGATGACACCAATCAATGTTGTTGCCACCTGAAGAGTCTGTAGCTCCATCGACTCTTTCAGCTCTATTAGGACAGCCTGATTCACCTTGGGTTTGGGTGCTAGGGGGTGATGACTCTTCGGGGCTACTCGCCTACAGGCTCCAAGTCTATCTTGGGAAGAGCCGCCACCTCTACCATGGAACTCTCTCATGTCAAAATAGTTTGGCAACACATTGAGCACATACTCATAGTATACTTTTCTCAAAAAATACAATGGCACCTCATAATTATTATAAGGTGGATCATCAAAGACCATCCACCACCTCTGCCAAAAAAGATTCTTCATCTGGACATTGGTACACTAATGTATGGGAAACCTCTTTGCATCAAGAAGTAATGACTCCCAATTTTAATATCAACAAAAAGGGCACATATTTGTTGTTTAATAATTTTTTTTTTTTCACTCCCTTGTATGATAACCCATCAGCATAGTATTAACGACACCTATCACTAAATTTTTCCCATTTTGTAATTTGTGTGGAAACAGCTATGGCACCACTAGCTAATGTTTCTAGGCTAGTGGCGACGGATTTATGATGCTCAAGTTCAAATGTTTTCAATTTATTAATCAGTATATTTATTTTAGACGTGTTTTGCCCAAACTAATTAATCAATTGCTCCTGTGTTTCAAGTGTGCGGTCAAAAGGATAAACTAGGGGTGTATCTTGTGGGTTTTTCAGGAGGTGCATTTTGTTGTTCTTGTTGTGGATTATCAGAATTTGGTTGTTGAAACAAAAAATTAAAAACCCTAATCAAAATTAATGAAATTAAATTCAAAACATAAAACAAATTGAATTCTATTTGATCTAATTTCTCTTCCATATCTTTCATCCAACATTCATCTTTACATGCTTCAATTACTGATATACATTCAACTTGAGAAATTAAACATACCTCATCAGCTGCCAACCTCCTTGTCATCAGTCCTTTGTTGTTGTCTCCAATGATCTGATCTTCTTAATGATTCAACCTTACATAATTAGGAGTCTTCTGATTTTCTGTACCTCTTCTCTGATCTTCAGTTACTATTGAATTTTCTAATACTACTGGAGTAACTGGTTCAACAATTTGTTCTAGTGTAGGTGCTACTGGTTTAGTTATGATCATTTCCACTGTCGGTTCTCTCTAATAAGTTGTTATTTGACTTCTGTTCTACTCATCCACCTTGACATTAGTGCTCTCCACAATTCTATACAATCCTTTGCTATAACATCTATATGCTTTGCTTTCATTAGAATAACCAAGAAATATTCCTTCATCACATGTAGGATCAAACTTTCCAATGGAACCATCTTTTTTGATATAGCATTTACCAACAAAGATTCTAAAGTATTTAACAATAGTTGTATGACCAAACCATAACTCATAAGGTGTCTTACCAGTGTCTCCTTTGATATGAACTCTATTGAATGTGTATACCGTCATGCTCATAGCTTCTCTCCAATAGATATGAGGCAGATCCAAGATAGTTATGTTCTTCCTTTCCATATCTCCATTTTTTTGAGGTGTCCGGGGTGTAGATAACTGTCTCCTTATCCCATGCTTCTCACAATAGCTATTAAATTCACTGGATGTGAATTCGCCACCCTGAGCTGACCTTAAGCATTTACCCTTCAATCATGTCTCTGTCTCAACTTTAGCTTTAAAGATTTTAAACTTTTCAAATGGCTTAGATTTCTCCCTTAGAAAAGTAACTCACATCATTCTAGAATAGTCATCAATGATTAGCATAAAATATCTATCACCCTAAAAAAATTTGATTCTAGCAAGACCACACAAATCAGTATGAATAAGATCAAGAACATCATTAGATTTGTCTTGTATACTCTTAAAAGAAGTTCTGACTTGTTTTCCCATTTGACATTCCTTACATACCAGATTATAGGGCTTTACAATCTTAGGCATATCTCTAACTACCTTAGTAGAACTGATCTTTACAATGCAATCAAAATTCACATGACACAACCTTCTTATTCCATAGACAACTCTCATCAATCTATGTGATCAAACATGTCTTTTCACTAGAGTTCAAATGAAAGATATTACCTTTAGTCTTAGTACCAGTTACAATCTCCAATCCAGATCTATTGATAATCTTGTATTTTCCATCCTTGAACTATAATTGAAATCCTTTATCCACCAACTATCCTACACTCAAAAGATTATACCTTAAACCTTCAACATAATAGACATTATCAGTATTATGCTTACCATCCGATGATATAGTTCCTTTTCCCTTGATCATGCATTCTTTGTCATCTCCAAATCTAACTAGACTACCATCAAATTCTTGCAAAGATAGAAACTTCCTTTTATCTCTAGTCATATGATGTGAACATCCATTGTCAATCACCCATTCATCCTTGTCTTCAAATTTAGCAGCAAGGGCCTTCTCTTCATGTACCAAATCATCTTCTTTGATAGCCAAGAATACCCATTCCTTTCCATTACCAGATCCACTAGCAGAATTCTGTGTTGGTTCATCATCAAAATCAGTCACACCTTCCTCATCAACATAGTAGCATGATTTTTCTTTGTTCCTCATGTACTTATTCTTGTTCTGATATTCAAGGTTAGTCCTAAAATATCTTCTATCTCTTTCTTCAAATCTTGAATTCCTTTCAAGACATCTAGATGAAAAATGACCTATCTTATTACATGCAAATAATTTAAAATTTGATTTTCCTTCATACTTACTTCATGTCAGTCCTTTAGGTACTCTTCTAGTAAATAAGGCTTCGGGTTGCTCAAACTCTTCATCTTATTTCTTCATATCCTCTAGTTCCTTCACATATAAAGCTTTCCAATCACGCTTGCCGGTAAATGATGTAGATGCATGAAAAGTAGGTTCAAATTTTACAGCTCTAGAAGGTTCGAATTCCTCAAGCTCAAAAATAGATAACTTTCCAACCAAGGTATCCTTGTTAACAGAGGTGTTTTCCATAGTTCTTAGTTCATTAATTGTAGTAGCCTTCAATTTATAAGCTAGTGGCAAAGCTCTCAGTACTTTAGAAACTATTTCATCTTCACTCAGAGATCCACCACAACATTGAATTCTCATAACAATTTCATTGACTCTTTCCATAAAAGGAGTAATCTTTTATATTCTTCCATCTTTCGGTTCTCATATCTCACTTGGTAACCATCAAGTTTAGAAATTTTAATAGTAGGGTTACCTTCATTCAAAGTCTCCAATTTATCCCATACAACCTTTGAAATTGATTTGTTAGTTAGTCCCATTATTTGCTGACCAGAAAGCGCACACACAAGGGCTTCTCTATCTCTATAATCATTCTCAAGCTCCTTACCCAAGTTTGCTGGAGGAGGATTTCCAAATGCCGGATTAAAAGGGGTTACACCTTTCTCATTGATCTCCCAAATCTCCTTTCCAAGACATCTTAGATGAGTCTCCATCTGAATCTTCCATACCCTATAAATTGTTCCATCAAGCTTAGGAATTTCTCTCCAAAAAATAGCTGCAGATGAACTTGATGAACTTGAACTCTTAGATGCCATAGGATCTTTCTTAAGCAGTTAAACTTCTATAGAGAGGACCAAGCTTTGATGCCAATTGTTAGACAACTCAGTTAACTAGAGGACAACTGAGAGGGGGGGTGAATCTGTTGTCAACAAATTATAGAACTTTAAGCATTCAAAACCTCATTACTGGAACACATAAGCTCAATACCGTAATGGATAAACTAAATACCAAAATAGAAGATATAGCAATTAAGCATAAACATAAATCACAGAATAATTACCATCCATCCATAGCACATGACACCAAGGTTTGTACGTGGAAAACCCGGTAAAGGGAAAAACCATGGTGGGAACCCTTCCCATAGTCAAATAATACTTTTGTAGTATTTATGTGATTAAAAAATGAGGGGCCTACACATGCAGGAATGCCAATAGCCTAGAGTGCACTTCTCATCACAAAAGGAGCCTCATTGACTACAAAACAAATCTAGACTACAATCTGAAAAGAAGATTAAATTGCAAAGACATCATCTCCTATGTCTAAGTACAGTTGTGGTTAAGCTCAGTGCCAGAGGTCTTAAAACTCTCTTACAAATCCAATTTGATCACCTATGATTACAATATTATTCACGCATAGATCATTAACATAACCAACGCATAGCCTATGATCTATAAAGAGATCTTACAACATATATATACCAACCCGAGACCTAAACAATTAGGCCGACCACCTAAAAGATAATACAATAAATTCATTACATAAAACCGTAATCCAATGATCATCCAGTTGGCCTAGGACCAAAACAGTATAATCCAATCAATGAATCCATTAGGTAACGCATCTGGAGCATCAACCAACATGTTACATAAACTAGTACATAACCTAGATAACACCGACCCCAAAATAGGTCGCCATATAGAAAATACAACAACATGAGTCAACAGGAAGACAAACAAGTCAATCAAAAGCATCTCGAATGCCATCTAGAAGTCTCACCAACACCACTTATCAAGTGTATTAAAAGATCTTCGACAAGGCTCTATCGGTAAAACCCTTACCGATGATCAAAAGGCTTACTAGGATAAATGATAGCAACAGAGTCATCAAATCCCAAACCAACTGTTTGTTATATGCATCAGGAACACATGAATGACCAATAAAAACCAATTCTACAAACCAAAGCATACCAGCGAATACTAGATCATAATCCAACCACTCCATCAAAACCAACTGAAAACTAGTAAACAACCCAAACAACTAGTGTTGACATCAATGACAAAACATCAATGCAACACATAATCAATTCCTCCAAATTTTCAATGAAATATACAAAACCATCTTTGTAAATCTAAAATCCACTTAAATATCTAGACATTCACATCTTGGAAATGAGTGTTTTCTAGCTTTTGACGATTAGCGTTGTTGCTAGAATTGGCAATTTTATTGGTGTTGATTATGTGAAGTTCTTTGTTCTCCAACCAAGGTTTTAGATAAAACTAATAAACATTTTCTATTGGGTTGAGTTATGGTGGCCTACCTCTATTCTTTTTGGCTATCATGTGGCTCTTGGAGCTGCATCTAGGTGCATTCTAAGCATATTTGTGAGGGTTTTTGTTGCCCTATTCTTGGAGGTTATCTTCAATTTTTTTCAAATACATTTTTTTTTGGCCCTTCAAGTGCTACTTTATAGTTGATAGTATTTTTTATGGAAGAGGTAAAGATATTACTTTTTAGGTTAGCCTTGGCTCGTTGGATTCAAAGGTTTCTTCTTTTGTTGGGTTGTTGTCAGCAATCTTTGAAAGTGATTGTGGTTCTAGGTTCTCTATTTGTTTTCATCACTGAGTGTTTAACAACTAGAATATTGATTTCAGCCAAAAGGTGATTCAGATCTATTTTCTAATATCTTCTTGTAAGTTATATTTTCTCTAATTAGGTAGCTTGTCTTTTTTCCTTGGGGGTTCTTCATTGACCGATACTTTGGCTATTCTTATTATAATTGAAAGTGATATTTTTGGTAAAAGGTTGTGAGTGTCCTTTCAAAACATTTTGCTCCAATCTATCATGAAAGAGAAATCTTAAGATTATGGTTGGGTCCCTTGTTCCTCACTGATTATTTTCTCTAGTCAAAATATTTTGGCCTTTGTTAGGTGTTGGTTTTTCTTGCAATTTCTAAGACAAGTTGTGTTAACCTCTTGGCTATTTAGAATCTAATTGTTTAATTTTCCCTTAATGGCTCTTTTATATGGGTTTGGGTTCCCTCCCATTTTATCAAACTAGAGAAACCTTCATTCTTTCCTATATACTCCTCAATCCTCACAAGTTCTACATTAATATGAGTCTCATCTCTAAGAAACCTGTATATTTAATGATTTGTTTACTACTCAATTAATCAAAACGTAATAGATATTTCATGTGTAAGGGTCATGTATTTCAGTTTTGAGTATTGTATAGACTTAACAAGGAAAATGAAATCTAATTTATCAAAGGGTTTAATGGTTGTATGTGATGTAGTTAAGCCTACATATCTTCATGCCTTTCAATATTTACATTTTTCCATCTAGTGCTACCATGTTTTTATTGATCATAAGAAAAATAGTGGAAACTTGTTGATGACATGAATTTGTATCTTTATAACATGGTTCTTAATTCTCTTATGTAAGTTCATGATATAAGTTTTTTTCTTAAACTAAAGTTGACACACATGACATTATGTATCCTAGAAAGAAAAATAACTCACACTATCTTAGGTACAAAATATTATACTTATTTTATTAACTTGAATTAATTTTTAAACTAAAATTCTTACCTAGTGTAAAGCGGAAAAATCGAACCCTAGTCGTTCTCCCCTCCCCAACTCCAAGGAGAGAGAAGGGAGAGTCACTAGGGTTGATGGTTTTCACTTAGGAGAGACTTTACATTCAAAAGAGGGGTTGAAACCCACAAGATCCAATCCCACGCAATGCAAGATTGGATTCTAAATGAGTTTCAAGGGTTGTGATAGCAAGGATACCCTATTTTGTAAAGAATGTAGATAGAAAGATTGAACTAGGAATGCATGTAAAGTAGGAAAGATTCTCTTATAAACAGAGATAGGGATATGGGATGAAGCCGCAGACCTGGAATTAGTAGTAAAATGTCGAGACGGTGCTGTTCTGCAAATTTGAGTGAAAGTTGACAGGACGATGGCATCTGGCGTGCACACGGTCCTTCGAAAAATCCGCGAAACGAAGGGGGATCTATTCGTCTGTGCACAAGGATTCCAGATCTTTAATTACAGCCGCGTACCTGCAACCTACACACAGAAAAGCGAAGACGATTGGGGGGTTAGGGATTAGGGGTTTGCCCTTAGGTCAAACCCCGGTTTTGGAATTAGAAAAGTTGTTTGATAGAGGAGATTTCTATAAGAATAAAGATACATTAACTCATTAGGGTTATGTTGAAGGAGAAAACCTTGGGATAGATAAAAATACCAATATGGTGTACATTAGTAAGAGGCTAAAACCTTGTGAAAAGAAAATACTAGTATCTTTGTTACATAAATTTTAAAAATGATTGTCGTAGTCACATTATGAGTTAAAAGTATAATGAGAGGCTCTATTTCAACATGTTATCCCTCTATGGCTTGACATGTGCCTAACTATTTAGGGAAAATAAAAGAGCAATCAGTTGTAAATTGGACCCCCTAAACACAAAAGTAGTTCATAAAAATGAAAGGAGGTAGGATCTTCAAAGATATTAAGCATTTTAAATGGGTGCCTAATATTATCCTAATGTGAAAGAAGAATGTGGAGATAGGGTGTGTGTGGAATTTTGAAACCTCGCCACTAAATCTCTCAAAGGTCCAAGTACCCTCTTTCAAACATGGATCACTTATTATAGAAAATAACTAGATCAAAATTGTTGATCATGATAGATATGTTCTTAGGTTATCACCAACTATTTATAAACAAATCAAAGCAACACAAGACAACATTGACCACTCCATAGGAAACTTATATATGTGTGAGAATATCATTTGGTAGGCTCTATATTTTACAGATCTATGGATGTTGTTTTTTAGGTATTATTAATTGGATAATGGTTATGTACTAGGATGACCTAACTATATTTTCAAAGGAAAGAGGTGAACATTGAAAGAACCTTAGTTTAATCTTCCAAAGATTTTGAGAATTTTTAATTTCTTTAAATCTCAAGAAATATAAATTTAGTGTTGAGGAAGGTAAAATTATAGGACACATTGTGTCAAATTATGGGGTAAGAATTTAATAGAAAATAATAGGTAATTGGCCTTATTCCTTAATCAAAATTGCTTCTTTGGATGGACAAAATTTGTTATGAGATTTGTTCATAACTTTGTTGAGATGACTAAGGACCATATCAAGGATTCTCAAGGTGGTATACTCAATCAAATAGAGTGTAGAACTCACTAAATCATTTTAAGACATCAAGAAAGCAATTATAGTGGCCTCTATATTTGTAATCCTTGATTATTCCAAACTTCTACAATTTTTTGTTTTCTTTCACTTTATACATTTGATGCAGTGCTACTAAAAAATAACATAAATGAATATGATAGAATGTATCATTTTTTATAAAATCATTACAATCAACTAAATTGGAGTATTCACCAATGGAGAAACATGATTAATATTTGGTTAGACCTATTAAGAATTACAAACCATACCTTGTGGGTGCAAATATCATTTCATCTATTTCACACCCTGCTATGAAGAACATATTCATGAAATATTAACAATCAAGTAAAATCTACAATTTGATAAACTAAATTCAAGAGCATGACATGGATATTCATACCATTGAGTTGGTTAGAGATCAAGGATTGGTCAAGTTGATTGTGAATTCCAATTGGGAAGGAATACAAGTAAATAAAATTAATGATGATTTTTCTACTAAGTTTTCCATAGGAAATGATCTATAATATAAAAATATTATTTTTTATTTTACAAACATGAATTTTCCACCTAAAATGATTGATATACAAAGAAGAACTCTTAAGTTGTATTCATATAAATATATTTTGATTCAAGGTGAGCTAATGTGGAGAAACCATGAAGGAATGTTTCTCAAGTTTATTCAATGATGCTACATAATTGATCATAAAATGTAATAATTTCCAAAGGGTTTTAGACAACTGAAATTTTATTGGCGTTATTCCTTTATTAGTTGTTCTGGCTCCTTTCCAACAATTGGGGCATTAATTTTATTGGATAAATACAAGAGAAATCTATAAATGGGTTCAAGTTGATTTTAGTAGCCATAGATTAATTCTCCAAGTGGGTTGAGGCTATCCCAACTCATAATGCCACATCCAAGTTGGTCATATGTTTTTTATTGGCAATATTATTACTAAAATTTGGTTTTAAATAGAATTATATATAAATAATACCATGTTTGTTAGGTCAAAGTATATGCAACACATGTCTATTATTTTTGTTGACCTAGTACATCCTTCCCCTTATTATACACAAAGTAATGGACAAGATGAATCTAACAACAAGATCTTGATGAATATCATCAATAGAACTTCATATGAAAATAAAAAGAGGTGGGATGATAACCTCAAGTTTTCTCTTTGGGTTGATCATGTTACTAATAAATACGTGTAGGCACCTAAATTTGATTAATTTAATTAGTTGAATTTAGCTATCTTGGACACCTTTAATTAAATGGTTACATATTATTTAATTAATTAGTGTTCTCTCCTTCTAGATAACATTAATTATGCTATAGTCCCCTTTTAATTAATTATTTCACAACCATAAAAAATTTAATTAACTAAATTCATTCCCTTTCTTCTATTAAATATATAAAATGCATAAATTGATTATTTAATTCATTTTGAGATTTCCTCTTAATTCCCTCGTAAAATTAATTAATTATATTTTCCCCACATGTCTCCTAACTCTAACATATTAAATATCTCAAACAACTGATGATAGGGGGGTGTATCAGTTCTCAATTAAAATATTTTACTTATTCCATAGAAAAAGATCCAATAAACTAATTCCATATACTAATATAAGCATGAGAGATAACACACATGAAACACTAAATTTGAAGTGGAAAACCCAAGAAGGGAGAAACCAAAGAGAATGCTAATTATCAATAATAAAACACCTATTAGGGTGACACCGGTTGAGGTGATTGTTAAAAAAGGTTGCTCATTGCCAAAATGCTCACTGAAGGTGGGCTCACTGCCCATCTAAAATTTCCAAAAAGGGCTCACTTCCTAGAAGAAGAAAAAAGAAAAAGAAGTAATCCACCATTATCACTAAGTTGTAATAATGGAAGAGACGTTTGGCTTATTGCCTCTAGTACCAAACATCTTCAGTGCACTACCATATTACTCAACCACAATCACACACAACCTCACACAAATTCACACCAACAAGAGACAAATTTTCTTTTTCAATCCACTTGCTTCTATAATTCTTCATTACAATCATCTTTTATTAATATTAATTTCTTGAATGAGAATTCCCCTAAGTTAGCCAAAAAATTTATCAGAACCCAATTTGAAATAGGTCTAAACTAAACATTCATGTGATGGAAAGTAATGAGAAGTGGACCACACCACAATGCACTACATTGACCAAACACAACACATTACCCATATGCCACAATCACTAGAGAAAAAACCAGAACATTCAAGGTCGACCAAATCTAGAATGAACACATCCAAAGAACATCATCATATCTTGAATCAACATAACAAAGATAAAGACATGAACAACATAAATCCAAGATATCATCATCAAAATTGGAAATGTGAAGCACTGCAAACACTATCAAATATCATCATAACTATATACAGTTTTGGAGAACAACTTTTGAAGCACCAAATCATAATAATAACATCCCAAGGCACCATCTGACAATATACAAAAGCTTCATGACTACAATTGCAACAAATAAAAAATGTGGAGCACAAACCAATCACTGAAATAGAGAATCAATATATTGACATCACTGATAACCATATTGACACACCATTAACTTCACATTTGCAACAATCTCCCCCATTTTCATTGATGGAAATATTCTTCAATGACAAACACAAACTCATATTCATAAATCTAAACTCTCCAATCTCTCCAATGTCTCCAATGTCTCCATTGTCTGCAATTTTCCCCCGCTTTGACATCAAGGACAAAGGCGAGCAAAATCTCAACATTTGTAAACTTCTTTAGAACCCACACATCTCCCCTTAAGAGGAATCTCCAATCATTAGTCCATACTAAAATATATACATGAAGTTCCCTAGACTAATGCACTACTAAATGCACTTAGTTGAAACTAGGAAGGGGTTGTACCCCCATTTTGTCAAAGATACTCAAAAGTATCTTTGAAAATATCCTTTATAAAAATATTTACAACCTTCTCTTTTGCAGGTACATACTCAAGTTTTACTTTATTTTCCAACACCTTCTCCCTTAAGAAGTGATGTTAGATAGAGATATGCATTGTGCTAGAATGCAGTACCAGATTCTTAGAGATATTTATCTCACTTGCATTGTCACACATGATTGAGATTATTTCATCAAACATCACACCAATATACTTCAATGTATGTTTCATCCAAAGTATCTATGTGCAACATGATGTAGTTGCAATGCATTAGCTTTTGTGGTTGATAAAGACATGGAGTCCTTCTTTTTACCTAACCATGTAACTAACTAGGGGCCAAGGAAAATTGCTCCTCCATTGGTACTCTTTTTTTCATCAATACTTCCTATCCAATATATATCAGTATAATATTTTAAAGTAAAATATGATCCTTTGGGATACCACAGTCCAAAATAAATTGTACCTTTTAGATATCTAAAAATCCTCTTTACTGCAACAACATGTGACTCTTTTGGATCTTTCTAAAATCTATCTGCAAGGTAGACAACATACATGATATCCGATCTGGTAGCAGTCGGGTATAGTATTCCTCCAATCATTGATATTTACTTTCTTATGTTAGTCTTTGGAGATTTATCATCATTAGTAAACTTCAATCTAGTTGTCATAGGAGTACATACCGGTTTGGCATTATCCAATCCAAAAAATTTCAATAAATCTCTAACATACTTTGACTGAGAAATAAACATACCTTTTCTATTTTGATTCACTTGTAACCCAAGAAAAAAATTCAACTCACCAATCATGGACATTTCAAATTCCTTTTGCATTTCACCAACAAACCTTTTGCATATGCCATCATCTCCTTGAAATATTATTTCATCCACATATACTACAACAATTAACATTTTATTTGATTCAACTTTAAATTAAAGATTATTTTTGGCAGACCCTTTTTAAAAACCTTAAATCAATAAATACTTGTCTAGCCTTCCATACCAATCTATAGGAGCTTTCTTCAACCCATACAGTGTCTTGTTCAATCTAGAAATGATATCTGGATCATCTGACAACTTAAATCCTTCTAATTTCTCAATGTTAACTTTTTCTTTTAGTTCCCCATTCAAAAATGACTTCACATCCATTTGATAAACTTTAAAAACTTTATATGCTACAAAATCCAAAAACATCCTAGTAGCTTTCATTCTAGCAATAGGAGTGAATGTCTCTTCAAAATCAATGCCTTCAACATGTGTTTAACCTTTGCATACCAATCTTGCCTCATTTCTTACAACACATCCATCTTAATTTAGAACACCTACTTTGTTCCAATGACATTATTATTTGTCAATCTAAGGGCTAGTTTCCAAGCCTGATTTTTCTCAATCTGATCTAACTCTTCCTTCATATCCTTCATCCAATTTTGATCTCTACAAGCTTCTTCAACTATCTTAGGTTTAGTTTCAAAAAGTAAACATAGAAGAACTTGTTCTTTAGCAGCTTTAGTTCTTATAATAACACCTATGTTATTGTCTCTTATAATTTGATTCTCATAGTGATTCTTTTGAATATACCTTGGACTTTTTAATATAGTTGTTCGAGCAACCTAAGTTTATTTTTTCTTATCTTCTTATTTGTTCTTCTCCTCTCCTTCTCTACTTCCAAACTCAATAGATTCATATCATACTTATGTACCAGAGTCTTTGAAAATGTATCCATCAACCTTCACATTTTCACTTTCAATAATTTTATTCAATCTCTTGTTGTAACAACGCTAGGCCTTTCTCTTTGTAGAATATCCTAGGAATATACCTTCATTTGCTTTATTGTCAAACTTTCCAATATTTACTTCATCTCTCTGAATGTAGCACTTACTTCCAAATACTTTGAAGTATTTCATCGATGGGATCCTTTCATGCCATAACTCATATGATGTCTTCCCATATTTATTCTTGGGTATGTGTAGGATCATAAGGAGCAAAAAAGTGGTGATAATCTAACTAAAGTTTTGATTGATAGGCTGATTGAAAAATTTCTAGATAACTTTCATACGATATCACATTTTTTGAATCCAAAATATGCATCACATTATATGCTTCGTATACTATAGGATTAAAAACAAAAACTGAATTTCATATATTTTTTACCAAGTTATGGTGGTCAGACATACAAGTTTTTTATACTTTTAAAAAGTTGTAGTAAAAAAATCATAATTATTTATTTATTTCAAAAAGGACACAAAAATGTGTTACATGCAGATATGAATCTTCTACTTATATCTAAAATATTATAAAAAAATATTATGATTTGTGTAGCATCCTACAATTAAACCCTTTTGCAATTTTGACCTCATTGAGTCCCTACCTAAGCGTTTGCGCCCCTTGGCCTAATTGGGACCTAACTATGTGTTACCCATAAATTTTGAAACTTTGGGTAGTTAGTAAATCCTTATTGATTCTTCTCCTTTTCCTCCCTTGTCGTAGCTCATCTGAATTTCCTAACCTTTGTCGTGGTATTCTTAACTTTCAGAACTGCCCGATCACACGACTAACTTAGGGAAGTCTACATAAAGTCGGCTCCCTTAGAAAGTCACGCCTGTAGTTGCTTGCGAAGGAGTTTGATGGTTGTGAACTTGCCCGATCTCCTGACTTTCCAACATTCCTCATGTTGGGATGGATGTTGAGCTCCCTTGAGATTTTAAGGGACATCTCTGATTCCAAGGAAGGACATTTTGGTGATGTAATTTATGTTTATTTCAGTACCCTATCAAGGTGACAACACTCATTATGATAAAGATAGGTTATGCTTGGTCGCCACTGGAATTAAATGAGCTTGTTAGACAAATAAGAGTAACAACTTCTTGCCTTTCTCTTCTCTGCCTCATCCATTTCCATGTCATGTAGTGCTTCCAAGAAATAAATTAAGGGAAGATTTATGAAGTACAATCATTAATGGTTGTTAAACAACCAAGGATACGAAAAAGGTGGTGGCATGCGTTACTACGTTTGATGATGCCATATTTTTGTAGAGAACATTAAAGATAGTTAAAGGTGGAAATTGTCATGATTTTGTGTGTATCAGAATGGTTTTGCCTCATGACAGTAAGTTGTCATTTCACAACCCAAATTTGAATTGGTTGGAGAAGGAGCAGGTAGATATAGTCTAATAGTTATGATCTTTTGCATGGAAAGCACAAATTGACTTAAGTGAATATAGGAAGGTTGTCACCATATTAGATAAGACTGCAGAACAAGATGAAATAATGAACAATGCTTACAGGTCAAGCTCATAATAGGGAGGAACCTGAATAATTGACTTCGAAAAATGGTTCTCCAAGCTAAGAAAGGCCTTGTGGTACAACCAGATGTTGAGAAATTGTAGGGACATATTCTTTTGGACCTGTTTGACTTTTTTGAGCTACTATTTTTTATGACGATGAGTTTGAATATATCTTGTTGATACTAATTGAAGAAAAATTTAAGGTAGATGAGATGGATAGATGGATTGTAGAGTAGAACCCGATGCCTAATGCTAGACCCTGAGTCCGATGACTTTATATCCTTATCTATTGTGGAACGGACTGCATTTTGATGTTGCTTATATTGTTTCTATTTTGGAATGATCATTTTCAAGACCATTACTTCAGTAACCATTTCTTGAAAACTGGAAAGATAGGGTTGGTAGTTATAAATAAGTAGATTAGTTGATCTCGAAGGATCTTTTGGGAAAACTTTGTTTTTATCTTAAGAGAAAAAACTTCTTTAAGCATATTTATGTTTACTGTTTTGAATATAGAAATTTTCTTAGTGGCTTTAGATATTCGTAATCTTTGAATTATGGCGTGTGAATTCTTTCTATTCTTTTGAATGGTTATTAGTGGATGCATCTATATTTAAGATGGTGGATGGTTTCAGTTTCTCGATTGCTGCAAAAATATTGTCTTTGAATGATATCTTGTAGTGATCTAGTTGTTACAAAATCTTGGAAAATATAAAAAATATTTATATTTTATGCATGTCTTTTCAAAGCTTTATGGTTAAAAGCTCTTTCCTTATTTGCTTTCTGGTTAAAAGCATTTAAGGTAATTTCTATTCATTAGATAACATCATAAGGTAGTTGCCACCTTGTAAAATAAGAAGAGAATCAATTTGTAATTAGTTTTTTTTTCTTACTATTTCAACTATGGTTACATTTTTCACCTTTATGGGTGTGAGAATATTTTAAATAGATAGGAGAATGGCAAAGAAAAAAGACACATGGATTCCTTGGCCATAGGCTCTGGACCTACGACTTCGTTGGTGAAGGCCAGCCATGACTTTATGCTAGTTTCCTCTAGTTCTAGGATTGATTCAAGTAAAAAAATTATCTTTTCTATTAAAGTGCTTAGTCTATGTCAAGATTGATAGGATAAGGATACCCCCAAGTAGTAGACCATAACTTTGTGTCTATGTTGGGTAGTTGTTTTATGTTTGAGTGGACCTAGTTTTTTCTATATGTTGGTTTTTTAGTTTCAGTGTTGGTTGTGTGTCTGTCCTATTGGATTTTTGTCATGTTTAGTAGGGGATCCTTTTCTCTGGTTGTGCATTCCTCATGTGCTCTTGGTGTCACTTCGCAATTATCAATATGTGCCTATCCCGCTTTTATTAATCAAAACTTGAAATTTTAAGAAAGTATTTTCTTAAGGATTTCTTATTAAAACTACAAATGTAACATAAAATAAATTATAAAATGATGAATATATTTATAATTATTAATTTGGATAATTAAAAATTTGTTAATAGGATTTATATTTTATATTAACATTCTCATAGTTGTGTCTCTCTCTTTAATGTAGTGGTAAATGGTTTTAAAGTAATTTAAGAATTATCTATATTGTCAAATAATATATATTACTAAAAAATAATGTAACATAATAATATAATAGTATAACTATAATATTATAATTAAAAAATAATATAATATTCTTATAGTAATTAATAATATTAATATAATAAAAATATTAATATTCTAATAGTAATAAAAATATGAAATATTAAAATTGTAACCCTTTTTTCTAATGGATCTAAAACTCTAACTCTCGTTCTCATAATACTAATAATATTGTAAAATACAATACATAAAATTATATATAATAATACAGTATAATAACATTGAAAATATATACAATACAATTAAAATTTTGTGTCCTAATTGATAGGATAATAATGCCTACGCTTAGTAGACCGTTATTTTGTTTCTTTGGCAGGTGATTGGGTGTTGTGTGTTTTTTGTTTCTATGTTTAGTGGTTCTATCCTGATCGTCTATTATGTTTTAGCGTGTTTTGTTATTTTGTATATTTTTGTTGGGTGTGCACTCTTCATGCATCCCAAGTAGTTGCTCTTTAGCAATTTTGTAAAGGTCCCAACCAATCCCACTTTAATTAATCAGAACATTGAAAATATATTAATAATAAAATATAATAACAAAAATACAATAAACTCTAATTATGTTACATGATTAGGATTTAGTTCAGGCTAGGGTAGGGTTCAATCACAATTCAATTAATATTTAGGTTTAATTAGAGTTGTAATTATAGTTATGATAAGGGAAGTTCCATATTTTAAGTTTTTGATTGATGGGTTTAAAAATTTTGTTTCATTTCTATGGAGAAGTATTTTGAATTTTATGATGTTAATTTTTCTTTTTTAGCATCTATTTTATATATTTTTAATGAACCTTTGTGGGAGGTATTTTTAGTTCTAATTGTCGTTCCTGTGAAGTGTATACCTATTCCTGCAACACAAAACACTCAATAGATCATTATAAGCATGGTTAGCAAATAAAGCAAACAAAGATAAACCATAGCTAATCGATCTATCGCCTCCTAGTAAATGCGAGTATGAATTTTGCTCTCAGATCTGGTTATGCAAATTCCAGTGACTTGACTACACTTAAATGGAGGATTTAAATGATAAATGATGTATTTAAGCTAGCAATAATAATGATTAAGATACATGATTCTATGCTTATGCTAGAAAATTAGCTAGATTTAATCTAAAATTGAACATTATGACAATGCTAAAATGATAAACTAAGATTGCATATGCCTATAATAACAATGCTTGAATGCAAAATGAGATGGGATTGGGATCCTTTGAACTCCAAAATGGGGTCTATTTACAGGATTTCCAAGGCTAGGGGTGAGGTGGTAGGAATAAACTGTCAAGATTGAGTTTGAAGATATCAATGGTTAAATTGGTGGAGGTTGGCAAAGAGATTGGATTAAAGGGAACATTTGGAGGTTGGTAGGAGAAGGGGTTGGATGAAAGGGGACAATGCCATCTCCATGGTGACAAGTGTCAAGAGGCTTCTAGAAGAGGTTGGATGAAAGGGAACACTTAGTGACAAGTGTCACAAAGCTTTTCTCATGAGAGGGAAAAGTGTCCAAGGAAAGGGGACATGGTGGTTCGGATGTTAGGAGAATTTGAATTTAAAAATTCAAATAATAGGAAAAGGCTAATTAATCTCAACAATTCATAAATTGATTTGATTTAATTAATTATGGGATTTAGAAGAAATGAATTTGATGATGAATTTGATGGGGGGAATTAATTAATTTTAATTAATCAATCAAAGGGAATTATGAAAATAAACCTATTAAATAAATCCTTAGATTTATTAATAAGTAGATTAAAGGGGGAATTTAATCAAATTGCTTAGTGAATTTAATTAAATTAAGAAGGGAGATTAATTAAATAATTGCTTATTTAATTAATTATCTTCAAACCATTTTTAGGTGTATACACTAATTAGATTAAACTAGGAAAGGCCTGAACTATTACAAAACAACTAAAGCAAAGAAACTAGGAGCCTCATGAGAAGTGAAAACCCTAAAATAAAGAAACTACAAACAAAAAGGAACAAAATTTGGCTAACAACCAAATCCAAACACCAAAAACCTAGATGAAGAAGAGGTTTTTAGTTTAATATATAAATATTCATATATCTCATTTACATGAATGTATGAATTTGCAAGAACTGATTTTAGTTGAAATCGAAGAGGAAAGGTACTTTTTCCTAAGATGTTGAAAGCAAGATAACATGGAGGTTAACTGCTAGATTCCTCCAAAGAAGATCTAAAAATGGATATTAAATCCTAACATAGAAAAAAAAAATCAAAGGTTATCTTATAATGGTATGGGTAAATCTAATTTGCTAGAGAAACAACCAACTAGCCCATCCCAGATTGAAAATAGACAAGGCAAATCAAAACATATGGAGACAATAACCCAAGAAAAAGAAAGAACTTTAGAATCTCTCACTAAAAATAATCATTGTATAAATTCAATTAGTATATAATTGATCGAGGCCAAGAAAGATGTTGAAGAAAATATTCAAGGCCAAACTGAAAGAGAATGGGAATCAGATGTTGAATTCTAGAGGGAGGATGAATTGGGAAACATAGACACCCAATGTGTAAGCGATTCCTCAACCAAGTTATTGGGGAAAGAAAAGAAAGGACAAGGTAGGAAGACTAATAAACAAATAAGGGAAGACAATGCTTCTAAGAAAGGATTAATAAGTGTAATCATTTTTTTTAAGATAACCAAGGGAGCCAAGCCTCCCTTGGGGGCCAATGAAGATCCTCATGGGGAATGTTAGGGGCCTGACATAAAATATATGAATTTTGTGAGAAGGGTATAGTAAAATATCATTAAGTTGTGTGGATCTATTTTTTTATACTTACAATGGTCTATATGTGATTGATTATATGGTTCTTATGTGAAGGTTGCCTGAAACTCATATCAATTCCTCAGGGTACCAATTTATGAAGTTTGATGATTGTGTGTAAATAGTTTTATTATTAGTTGTCCTATGAATTTTATATAAAATATACATAGCTAGTTTGTGCCCAACCATTATGGATTGTTTAGTGTTCTTTTGTGATTGAGTTCTATGATGGATTTGGTTTTAAAGTATTAATGATATATGCCTTTGATATGTGCCAGTTTTGTTTGGAGGTTGCATCATTTGAACTCATATGGTGTGTGTGGTTTGCGTATTCATGCACCATGGTTGTGTAGTACTGTAGTGATGGTTCGAATAAAATGTGTGGTATATGGTATAATATCCTATCAGTTTACTACTTTTATGTGGTGTATATTATGATGAGTGTGAATCAAGTTCTTATGGTGTTCCTATTCATGAATTATGGTTAGCAATACTCATTTTTTGTGTATGATGATTAACTGTCAAATAGAATATATGTCAATGAGTTGTATTGGGTTTATTGAATAATTGTATCAAACTTATGGTGTGTATAGATTGTTTTTCCTTGCATAATTGTTGAGTGATATTAATTTTTATCATGATGAGTATATGACCTTTACATGAACACTCTAATATCATGTGGAATTTCCAATTTTAGTTTTATGGGTTTTGTTTGAAGGTTGCATCAAACTCTTATGTTGTATGTAGTGCATTTGGTCATGCATCATGGTTCAATGATATTGATTCTAATACATGATTATTATAAATATTTTGTATGAAGTTGGTCTAGTGGCATTGATTACTAAGTTGTATGTAGTTTTTTAAAATTATACTAGCATATGTGTCATTGAGTTGTGTAAATTTTGTTTAAAGGTTGTGTTAAACTCCTTAGGTGTGTATGGTAAGCTTGTCCATGTATTATTATTGAGTCGCATTAAATATTTTGTACAATGAGTGTATGAATTTTATATGAATGAGATATTGAGACATATTCATTAAATGATAGGGAATTTCTAAAGATTGGACAACAACATATATTTTATTTATTAGTATGGATTTTGTTTCAAGGTTACATCAAACTTGTATGTTGTGCCTAGTTCTTTTCCATGCACTATGATTGAATGACATTGAATTTTATGCATGATGCGCGTATAAATTTATATGTTATTAATTTAAATGGGTTTTGTTTGAAAGTTGCATCAATATCCTATGGGACCAACTATGTTCTCGTCCATACATCATGGTTCAATGACATTGTCTCCTATGCATGACGATTATGGATTTTGCATGGGCTTAATGACACATTTCATTAGGTTGTGCAAGTTTTGTTTGTATATCTAAGGGCATATAGGGGAAGAGAACTAGTAGTCATTATAGCTAGCTTTGTGTACCCACAGATGCTAAACAATACATTAGATTTTGATGACTATTTTTGGATAGACTTCATACATGACTTAACTGCTTATAGCCATTGTTTTGGCTTGTTGGTAGTAACAAGGCACACTATAGGATTCATTATATACAAAATAGTAAAAAAGTGTACACATTTAAAAGTGTCACCTAATACCTAGTTAAAGATACCCCAATAAGTGTGCACTTAAAAAAATTTACACTTATGCACAAATGACCTAGTAGTCATGAACAAAAGCCACAGTAGTTGTGCAAAAGTGGACCAATTAAGGAGCAAAAAAGTTAAAAAGTGAGTGGCTATTGGTACATGTGAAATTTATTAATGGTCTTTTTTTTCTACTTAATAAAAGGTTGAAGCCACTCAAAATAGTATATCAAAAGAAAGCAGAGACAATACAAAATATCAAAATATTTTAAAGGTCTGATACAAAGTTTGACTGTGTCGATAAACTATCAAAATTTTAAAGTTTTCAGAGGATTAAGAAACTAAAATACTAAAATTAAATCCATTTCTAATAATCATTCTATCAAAGAAGAAATTTTGATCCATAATCAGAGAAAGACCAAATTCACAAGGGAGTTGAAGGACCTGCTCCTTTGAAAATCTAGCTAGGAAGGGCAACCATCTCTGTCTCTACAATTGAAGGGTTCTCTTGTTCGTCTCTTTCCAACTCCTATTGTTCCTCACTTGAGTCTTCACTTCCAAGACCATCTATAACTTGGACTCATGTTTATAATTCAAAATCCAACCATCGTTTCATCCAACCTAAAATCCATCAATTGTGAAACCTATTAGCCTCTTCAAAATTTACAAATTTCTATTAATGGAGAACTTTCTGACTTCAAAACTCTGTGAATCCCAAATCATCAAGATTGGAAACCTCAGAATCATCTTTCCTGATATCATCCCATTCTATAATGCATTAAATATAAAGTAATGAGGTTTTTGTCAATGTAATACATAAAAGAAACATCTAGATCTCCTATAAAGTATTCATTGAAGAGTCGCCTAGATAATTATATAACCACCCCATTCTACTCTCCCACTAGCCGATTTGTAGCTAGGAAGATAGATGGTATATCCATGTTAACCCTAGGTATATATGTGATCTACTCTCAGTAATACTTCTCTAAGGACATGTTTAACTGCATAAAGGATTAATTTGTGGGAGTAAATAAGAACCTTCCCAATCCATCTATCTTAAACCCACCCCAGAAATGACATCTACCTTTTATTTGCGAATAATCTAATTGACGCATCCATTAGCCCCACTTGAAAAATTGCAAAAACTCTTTGAGAAAATTTTACTAGTTTTAAAGGAACTAATTTGATAGGGTGTGTGGGATTCTCATATACATTGCATTATCATCGGAAGAGATCATGTAAATAAAATCTTTAATGCTATCTATGGGAAGAGTCACCTTTCTTTCTAGCTCATACCATGCCAAACTGTCTTTCATTTATTTCATTGTCACTGTCATATTTTCTATTGATCAAATCCCATATTGATATTTAAAAATGTATAAACTCAAGAATTGTTTGCTTCACAGCCAAGTCAAGTTTTTTGATGGAAGCCAATTCATCATTACCTATCTCTCCCTTTACTTGTCAATGCATCAATGACTTTCTTGTCACTTTCACAATCTTTCATTAAGTTTTTTTAATTCTCAAGGAGATAGTACTATCAAGCCATAATTATTTTTCAATATGACCAAGCTATGTTTGGATATGTCGTATAATTCTCCAAGATTTAACCTTTTTTATCTTTCGCCACTTTGGAAAACATATCCATTGTAGATCTTAATCCTTTCTGACAGTCCCATATCATTGAAGATATCCATCACTTTCACTAGACCATTTTATGAGTCCTTTAATATCTATCTACAAATAATCCCATCCTCATTCACTATATCTATGGTATCCTTGCCCTATAATTTTGAACTTGAAATCTAATCCTACACATGTCTAATGGCTAATGGACAAATTCAAACTCAAAAATGAAGGATTGCTTCCTTTCTAGGTTCCCACCACAAATTTGAAATCCCTTCCATCTTCTCCTAGATTAGCCAAATGTTTTGCTATGTCATTAGCCTCCCCCTATATATGATTAATAGTGATAGCTTTGAAAAATAAACTTACATATAAAATTCTTTCCAACACTACATTTAGCTTCCATTTAGGAGTACATCTTGTTTCAACATGTTAATGACCATAGAAGAATCTCCTTCAATTTTAATATTTTTAAATTTTACGTCTTTGCAGAGGAGTATTCCTTCTAGAAGGGCCTTCAATTCCGCCATGTTGTTGGTGTCATTCTCTAAATGTTTAGCTATCTTTTCCACTACCTTGCCATCTTTATCATGAATTGTATATCCAACCCCTGAAATACCTAGGTTTCCCCTAGATGCTCCATCAAAGTTCATTTTGAGCTATCTTGGTTTTGGAGAAATCCAAACTCTATTACCTCTCGCAATCCTACTTTTTTTACCAGGTGCCCCTACCAACAAAATTTGCTATCTTTAAGCCATACCATTTCATTCTAATCTTCCCATCCCAGTTTGAAAATTGGACATCCTTAGGTATATGAAAATCAAAATTGTTCTTGACAACTTCCACAATTGCAACTTGCACCTTGTTAATAAATGAATTCAACTTCATTTTTTTGCATTGGAAAATTCTTCTATTTATTTCCTTCCATGATTCCCACAACAACAATGATAGGCTAGTAACCCAAATACCACCACCAATGGACTTTTAGTTATCATTTTTTTTGGTTTATTTAAAGTTAATAATTGGAGGGTTGGGTGAACAAGGAGTAAACAGTCATGGGGGCATGTGCTATAACTAGTGCTTTTCCCATATATTGTTAAGTTTCATGAGTTATTTAATGTTGCACTAAATATTATAGTGTGGCTAGTGATCTTGTTTATGAATCATGGTTGAATGAGATTCAATCATGTGCATAATGACTTACAACTTTTGTGAGGAGGGTCTAATGAGAAATATGTCATTTTTTTGTGTTGTATTTAAAGGCCTAAATAGAATGCAAGGACTTAATGACATGTTTCATTAGGGCCTGTGGGTTTTGTTTGTTTATCTAAGAGCATATAGGGGAAGAGAACTAGTAGTTGTTATAGCTAACTTTGTGTACCCATAGATGCTAAATGGTATATTGGATTTTGATAATTACTTTTTGACTGATGCGACTTAGCTAGTTATAGCTATTGTTTTGACTTTTGGGTAGTAACGAGACACTGTAAGATGTATTATGCACAGAAGGGTGAAAAAGTACACATTTCAAAGTGTCGCCTAATACCTACTTAAAGAGGCCCCAATAAACATAAACTTAAAATTTATGATGCTTATGCACAAATGACCCAGTATTCATGCATAAATGCCAAAGTAATTGTGCAAAAATGCACAAATTATGGAGAAAAAAACTAAAAAGTGAGCGCCTATTGGTACATGTGAAATTTATTAATGGATTTTTAGTTATCATCTCTTTAGGTTTCTTTAAAGTTAATAATTGGAAGGTTAGGTAAACAAGGAGTAAACTATAATTGAAACATAAGTTGTAACTAATGATTTCCCCCTATATTCTTAAGTTTCATGGGTTCTTTAATGTTGCACCAAATATTATAGTGTGGCTAGTTAGCTTGTTTATGAATCATGGTTGAGTGATATTTAATCTTGTGCATGATGATTCACAAGATATATGTCATTTATTATGGGTTGTATTTGAAGGCTTAAATAGAATGCATGTCATTGAATTGTACGTGCTCGATTTTAAGATTACCTCAAATTCCTATGATGTGACTAGTTCTTATTCAAGCATTATAATTAAGTGCAATTGATTTTTGTGCATGATGATTGTATGAATTTATATTTAATTGATTTGTATGGGATATTTTTAAAAGATGCATAAAAAATCCCATTGTTTGAATAGAATGCATATCATTGAATAGTATGGTTTATTTTTTTAATAGAAGAGTAGTTTAAGGTTATAGACCATAGAAGGGTCTACATGGAGGCTGAGCGCACCCACAAAGATGAACAGAAAGGCAAGGCTTTTCAGCTGGGCAATTATGACTTTGGATTTACTCAGAACAGTCAGAGAAAGATTGATGTTCAGTAAATGGGAAAGGAAGGGCCTTCATATAGAGGGATTAAGGGAGTTGTCGACCAGAATGGACGCATTTTATTGAAAATGACGTCTGCCTTACCTCCATGTTGAAAAAAAAATGGCGTCTGCCTTACCCACATCTGAAAGGACAATAAACAGTATGGTCTTTAATGATGATGATAACGATGGCACAAACATTTACTGCATTTAATTGGGCGTGAATGTACCGCATCACAGTGAATATACAAGCACTAACATTGATGATAAGAACGTGGGAAACGATAAGAGTTCCATGTGATATCCCCGGATGGATGGATACTTTGTGGGCTTGGGATTCACCAAGGGTGATGCATACCTTCAAGACAAGCTTGAAGATATGGAAAAATGAAATTCTAATTGAGAGGGAGGCTCAACATTAGTGATCTTTTATGATTTGATAATACATTTCTCTTTGAGAGGGGCTTGAGGTGAAAGTCATTATCTCCACCCTCTGATATGGTTCATGGTGGATGACATGTGTGTGAATACATGACTTTATTGGTTCGATGCTTGTTGAGCCCATGTGAACATTTTTGAGAGGTGACATTCTCACAATGATGAACACTTGTACTTTTAATCATTATTGTAAGGTGACGATCTTGCAATATTGATTGACCATACCATCATGATGAACATCATGAGACGTGATATTTATGGATAAGCCATGATGGTTGATATTACATAAAGAGATATTCATGGTGGATATTATGTGACGTAATATTCGTGGGCATGCCACGAAGTAATATCCTGAAATGCCATAATGGTGGATATCATGAGACCTGATATCTGTGGACAAGCCATAATGGTGGATATTATATTATGTGGTTATGGTGGATATCATGTGATGTGATATCCATGGATATGTCATAACCTCTGATATCACAATGAGGTGATATCTTTCTCTCACATAATAAATGGAGCTATTGTGTTTACTATAAGGTGTTATTACTTATTGATGATGTCAAGTAGGATTCCTCCCTAGCTAAGAGGGGGTGTTGATTTTATTGTAGTTGTGGTTAGAATCCACAGGCCTACATAAATAACACAAAGCTTATGATTATATTTATAATAATTATATCGATGATATAATGATTATATTATTAGTTGTGAGATGATTAAATTATATTATGTTGTAATATAATTATATTATAATTATTATATTATTAATTGAGATATTATAATTATAGTTATAAGTATTAATATATTAATAATATATTAATATATTAATAATATAGTCATTAATATTTAATTATTTAAATAAAGTATGGTGTCCCTTAGTGAAAGGGCACATCTTGGATATATAACATGAGATGTGTGATCTCATTGAAGGGAGAAGATAATAATAATAAATATATATATATATAGGCAATACCCGGGACTTCAACAGGAAGAGTGGAGAGAGAGTAGGATGGTTGAGTGAGAGAGAGAGAGAGGAGAGGGTGGTCAGAGATAAAAATAGATAGAGAGGGGGAAGGGAGAGGAGGGAGAATGAGGTTGAGAGCACTAGAGAGAAAGAGAGACAGGGGGCCTTTCTCTCTCTTTCTATCTCACAAAACCTCTCTCTCTCTCTCTCTCTCTCTCTCTCTCTCTCTCTCTCTCACACACACACACACACACAATCAACCTCTCTCTCCCTCTCTATCTTTTTATCTCTCTCAACCCCTCACTCTCTATCTCTCTCAACCCCTCTCTCCATCTCTTTCTAACTATTTCCCTCTCCCTTTCCCCTCTCTATTTGTTTTTATCTATCAGCCCCCCTCTCCCTCACTCCATTTTTAAAACATTTTTAACATTGATATAATATAAATAAAATGTATTAAAAATTTACTAAAAATATAATTAAAATTTATTAAATAAAATATATAAAATATTAAATGAAATATATTAATAGTATAAATATAATGCATTAAAAAATAATATAAATAAAATAATTTTAAAAATAAAAAATATATATAATAAAATATATTTAAAAATTAATATAATATAATAAAGTATATTAAAAATAAAAAATAATATTTAATAAAAAATAAATTATAAATATAAATATCTTAAAACTTTAATAAGAAAATATACTTAAAAAAATATAATTAAATAAAATACATTAAATAATAAATAAATAAAAAAGGGACCCCGTTTTAAATTTTTAATAAGGGACCCCGTTTATAATTAAAAAGGTGCCCCATTTTAAAAAATTAATATTAAAAATTAAAGACTTACACCCGTGCAAATTTCTCGGTATGGGAGACGATGGTGCAGGTACGCACAGAAGGCAAGGCAGAATGACAACTAAGAAGTAGGGGGCTATGGGATGCAGTTTATAGGGCCCCATAGTCAGTGCCCTAGGCCAAGGGCGATAAATTTTCATGCGTCATAACTTGGACCGCATGTCAATGCATATAATGGGGTAAATGTAGCATGTTGAAGGCGACTATACAGTGATAGTAAGAACGTGAAGAGAATTTGTCCTTTTTTAAAGGACAAAGAGTTGTAAGTGAATAAAATAGAAACCATTACTTTCAGTCATGACTAATTTAAAAGGAGTAAACATGATAAATAAATAGAATAGGCCAAGGGCCATCAATTCCCATTCTTTAGAACACGGATGTATCATTAGCAAGGACGCAAAGCAACAAGTTCCTTCTATAGAGATAAAAATAGAGATAAAGATAGAGGGAGTGGAAGAGGGAGAGAAATACATAGAGAGATAGAAAGGTAGAGGAAAAGATATAAATAGAGAGAGAGAGAGAGAGAGAGAGAGAGAGAGAGAGTATGTGTAAGGTTCAGATGTAATGCATCGTCTTGCACGTTTATAAAGAATTATATGTCATCGATTTTCTCTATGAGGTCATCCATCTCATATAGAGATGCCTTCGGCAAATTAATTAATAATATATTTAATGCCACTTTGTCTAGTTTGTACAAACTGACAGTTTATTTATTTTTTAAATTTTCTTTTTTTTTTGTCATTTATTAAATGTAAAAAATTAAGTATTTTTTTTGTATGAAAATTGAATTCCCTACCTACTATTTTTAATATGGTCCAATGAGAGTAAAGAAAAATGATATTTTTATAATTACATAAAATACAAAATAAAAAGATAAATAAATTAGCTTTGTCATTAATTTAGTTTAAATTAATGAATATTTTTGTAATAAATAACTTATTAGTTTTTTTTTAAACTTTAAAAATATTTAAAACTATCAAATAATTTATTTTAATATGGAAAATAAATAATTCATTATAATTTAGATAGTAAATTTATATGTATACTAAAATGGTAATATAATAATATATTTTAAAATGATTAAGTAAATAAAAAATACTTACACATCTATTTTAAAAATCATTAAATAGAATAATCAATATATTTGTAATAAATTTTATCTATTACAAACTTAAATATTTATTTGAAATCCTAATTTCTAAATTATAAACCTTAAATACCCTTTCTACAACTATTATTTCCATAATTATATGTTGCACAAAGCAATTTAAAGAATGTAAACAAAATTCAAAAATTGATCACTTGGTTTAAAAAATAAAACCGTATCCCCAGAAACCATATAGTAATTAAATGAAGGAAAAGTAAATTGTTTTACCATCTTCCAATAAGGACGTTTAATGTAAAATGTAATATGAAGGTTAGATAGAGTTACCGAGGTTATAAAAGTTGTCAAATCGAAGGACAAACTACTTGTCTAAATTTGTCCTTTTCGGCCAAGGAAATAAAGCTCTTCATTTTGGATAATATTATATTATGCTTCGGTGGACAGGCTTAGTCAGTCTAATTTATGACTGGGTTTAACTTTATCAATATTTTAAATCATTTTCTAATTTTTTTGTCATTTCAATGACATGGCATTTATTAAATGTACAGAAATGAGTATTTTTTTGTTTCAAAAATTGAATTTTCTACCTACTATTTTCAATATGGTCCAATGAGAGTAAAAAAAAATGATAATTTTGTAATGACATAAAATATAAAATAGATATGAACTGTAGACTTGTCTAAAATTCTTAAATCTAATTGGTCAGCTGAAAAAAATAAATGACCTAAGTAAATGCATAAGTATCCTGCCTAGGGCCTAGGGCAGGAACTAATAGTACATCTAAGAGGGTAACAAACTATATGGTCCTTAATATGCCAGGTATGCAATTACCTATACCAACTTGAAGGCAAATATATTAGTATTGATACTACTATTGATAGTGATAATAAGTACGTGAAAGAAAGTCACAACGAGTAGGAGAGTTAGTTTGGGCAGTGGGTTTTCTTTCTATTGATCTCGAGTTCAACTCTCTGAATCCAATATTTATCCAATGTGTGTGATGTACGAATCCTACCACACATCCCAAAAGATTGGTCTCTCATAATTGAGAGAAGAAAGCATGATAACTAAATAAAATAGGCCAAAGGAGAACAATTTCTATATATAAAAAATGATCTATAACACATCTTTCTTGTCTTCTAGAAGGACAAATGTTCATGCTATCATTAATAATCTATAACGTTCCTTATAGAAGCATCATTAGAAATTTATAGTAGATTATACTCACTATTTGTCCTTCTAGAAGTTTCATTAGAAATTTACAATAGATTATACTTGCTATTTGCAGTTGTTGTGTCTTTGAAATGCTAGGTTTTGATATAGACATTAAAACATCTGATCAATTGGATTTTAGTGAATGACAAGGGAAGTACCTTCGCATAGAGGGAGAAATTTTGCAACTAGAATGGACGCACGTTATCGAAAATGATGCCAACCTTACCCATTTGTGAAAGGGACATAAAAAGTATGATCCTTAATATGTCAGATGTGCATCTATTCATACTACAATGACATTGGGTATCTTTGAAATGGTAAGATATGATAACGATGGCACTGACATTTAGTGCATTTAATGGAGGATGAATGTGGCAAGTCAATGGTGACTATACAGTACTGAGAGTGATAAGAAGAATGTGAAGAAAATATGTACTAATTTAAAAGGAGAAAGCATAGTAAATAGATTAAATAGGCCAAAAGCGATCAATTTTCTATGTTTTAGAATTTGGCTATTGTCAAGATTTTACCACATAAATTTGTGTCTTGTGTTGTTTTGTTATTTCATTTTTTTTCTTCAATATTTCCCTACATCTGACTTGTTCTACAATTTTTAACTATCTGGGTTTTTGCTTCCACTTACACAACAAAATCTGCGTTCACTTCCAAAAAGTAATAAAGCCCATGAATCATGTCTTCACAATCACTCACGCTAATAACCAGAGACTCCATGGCTTAAAAATGCAAGAAATGAGCACATTTTACTTATGCCAAAGACAATCATATCCATCAAAGAATAAGCTAGAATGGGTGATAAGAAATGGAGGATATTGTGTTGTTTCCAACAAGCAAAAAAAATCGTTGTGCTTGCCATTTATAGCAAGGTGGAATCGCATCTATAATGTACCTTAGACCATTTGACAATCCTCATTTGCCATTTATAGCAAGGTAAAATCACGTATATAATGTGCCTTAGACCATTTGACAATCCTCATCTATAAAAAAAATTCAATAAAATGCAACACGAGAACATTGCTGACATGAGAAAATCCCTGTGAGCATTCCACACCTTAAAAAAAAAGCTTATCGACTAAATATCATAAAATTGATATCAAACAAGTCGATTTTAATCAAGGTCAAATAATTTATGAAATAATTTAGATTTTGATAATATTTATCAAATTTAATATGAGATATAATTTTCAAATCATTTTAATATTTTTAATTTTAATTAAAAATAAAAAATTACTATTTTATATTTTCAAATAAAATGATTATAATTATTCACATTCAAAATTTCTTCATTTAAAATTTTAGAATGTTAATAAAAAATTGCTTTTATAATGTATTTTTATTTTAAATTCTTGTTTAACAAAATTTAAAATATATTTTTATTAATTATAAAATGTGTTTTTTATTAATGAATATAAACGATAATTGTTTAATAAAAGTCATCACTAATAATAAGTGATAATAAAAATCATATATATATATATATATATATATATATATATATATATATATATATATATATATATATATATATATATATATATATAATAGATATTTATCGATTTTATGATTTAGATTCATATTATTGATTTTTAAATTCACATTTTATTTGGAAAAAATAAATTTTTATGATTTTTTATAGTGTTGATATTTTGATTATAATGGGAGATTTCATATTTCCTAGATGTATATTATGATAAATTATATAGGGGAAGCATATTAGTAGTCATTATAGCTAGCTTCGCACACCCATAGATCCTAAATGGTATATTAATTTTTAATAATCCTTTTTAGGCTATCTCCATATGCGACTAAGTGTTTATAACTATTGTTCTAGCTTTTGGGTAGTAATGACACTAGTGAGATAAGTTATGCATGTAAGGGTGTGGTTCTTTCAAAGTGTTGCTCGATACATACTTAGAGATGCCCCAATAATCATACACTACAACCACCTCAAAAATGGTCAATATTCATGCACAATAAACTAGTGGTCATGTGCTATGGGTACCAATAAAGTTGCACAACTCCAATTAAAGCTCAAAAATTCTAAGTGAACGATTATCAATACATTTGAAATTTATTAATAGACTTCTAGTTATATTTTTTTTTTGTTTAAAATTAGTAATTATGAAAATGAATTAGCAACAAGTTACGATAATTGAAACATGACATGCTCTTCCCTTATGGTGTCTAATGAGAAATGTTTAATAGGAGGACCACATGTTATGAAAAATGTCCTCTACCATTTCCATTTGTGCATTAAAGTGTATGATCAGACAGATAAAACTCACTTTATACAAGGGACACATAGTCAGATGTGACTTTTTCCTCTTGTATAAAGGAAATTTTATCTGCAGTTTCAACTTTCTCGTGTTGAAACTGGTCGATTTGAATGGAAAAGATAATGATGAAATAGAGGGCAGAAATTTTTTGCGCTGTACAAAAAAATTATCGTGATTTTATACCCCATGTACCGAAGACAGTAGCTACAAAAGTTAGTACTAAATATTCCAAATTTTTTATGGAAAGGACGATCGAATTGACAGCCATTTTGAAATTAAATGTATTAAATGTTAAACTAGACAGCATTTACTTTACGACGACAAAATATACGACGCGCAGGGACCACCTTACCCAGAACGTGCTCACTGCATACAGCAGGCTAAACATACAGCTAATCTCACACAAGTTATCCCATGTTTTTATTTTCTTCTCTGGATTTTTGTTACCACGCATGCCTCATTGTTACCCGCTACCCTTTTGTATAATGCCCATCCCCTTCCCAACTGTACACACCAAAATTTCCTTGATTGTTTTGATTTCTGATTAGAGAAAAAAACAATGGCTGCTATTGTGAAACCCCTTCTCCCATTGCTCCTACTTGTTGGCATGCTCGGCCTTCTGACAGTCGCTGCTTCGGTATGCAATCTGAAAAACTTCTCTTCCTTTTCTATCATTGTACTACTCTATAGGTTAATTTTCTGTAAGATAATTTTATTCCATTTCCTTTTATCGCTGGAGTAGGCGCTTAGTGTTAATCCTTGTTCTTCCTCTGGGTTTTTTATGTGTTATATTATAGACATTAACCAAAGGAAAACCATACAAGTACAATTTGAAGGTGCTGCCTCGAGGGTACATCTTTGAATGCACCTGTAATCTCTTCAACAAAACGGAACCGATCTTGCAAACGGAGTACATCTTTGTTGACGGTGCCTGAAGATTATCCGTTGTCTATTTACCCGGAAATAGTGACCCGCTACGACTGTAACTTTGCGCTATGCCCTCGCTCTAGCGACGGGCAGAGGGTGGAGTCTATTCGCCAGGTTGTATGACAATCTCTCTCGGAATAAGACGGAAATGATGTCCCTCCATACATGGGCATCGTAACAGTGCTGCTAGAATAAAGGCGAGCTTTCTTAACGGGACCCTCTATTATCCATATCTATATCTATATTAATATGTTATTTGCTTTTTGCTAATTTCATAATATGTCATTCGCTTTGCTAGTTTCATGGAATTAATAATTTGAAAATGTGTAAATCATATTATTCAAAAAGTATATCCTCAATTGATCATTACTCATAGAAACCTATTCATTACGAGCAATATAAGAATATGAGTACAATGCTTTAGAATGCACTCATTTCGCACACTCTTCATAGGATCAAACCATGCATAATCCTACTATATATTTATGATTCTAAAATATTTCCATACTAAACTCAAATTATCATATTAAGACTAAAGAAAATATTAATGTAAGTAGGTTTGTCAAGTTATAGAAAGAGCAACAATAAATCCATGGATAACATCAAAAATTGAGTTTCCATATTTCTATATGATGTTTAAGAATTATTTAACAAGCGTAAGACTTGATAAAAAAACAAGTGCAACTTTTTTTCAAATTTATTGTAGACTTGACCATTTTTATGCCAATAAAGATGTTTTTTTCATTTATCCCTAGTAACCATGGCAATTATGTTGTTGTTTGGCCTTTTACTCTCTCGGATCACCACCCTATTACTGCTCACATCAAACTTGCTAACTCCTTACCTGCTAATGTGGTGGGGCCTAAGAAGTTCATTCTTAACACTAATTTACTGAAAGATCTTGATGTTCTTGCTGCCATTAACCTCATTAGACTCCTAAATAAGGATAATATGAACTTAGCTTCGCATATTGATAGGTGGAATTATAATGTTGTATCCTGGCAAAAACTCTTGCAAACTATTGGTCAAAAAAGGGCCAAAGACTCCAAATTTGTGGAAAAGACTCTTAATCTTAATCTGCTTCACCTTGAAAACGAAATTTAGTTGACTCCTTCCTGCCCTGACCTTGCCAACCAAGTGGCAAAAAATAGGGATGCCCTTAGATTACATCAGCAAGTTAAGATCAAGGGGGCCATGATTAGAGCCCGTAGCCATTAGCGATAAAGGCTCCAAGTTTTTCTTTAATCTGCTTAAACATAAGCAAATCCGAGAAAAGATTGATAAACTTATTGTTGATAATCAAGAAATTGTTGATTTGGACAATATTAAAGAAGCCTTTGCCCTCTTCTACCAAAAACGTTTCACCTCTGAAGACTCTGAGGCTGCCAAGGCCCTCAGACTTAAATGCAAATCCATCATTCCCTTTAGGATCTCCGAGGGGGAATCTTGCCTCCTTAAACAAAATTTCACAATTGATGAAATTTGAAAAGCCATCAACTCCCTCCACAATGACAAAGCTCGGGGGCCTGATGGGCTCCCAGTTGAGTTCTACAAAGCCAACCTTAACTGGATTTGCTCTGATCTTCTTGATATATACAATGAGGCTTTGGGTAAGGATTCCCTTGGCAATATTATCAATAAGGGCATTATTAAACTCATACCCAAGGATGGTGACAAGGACCTCGTTAAGAACTGGACACCCATTACCCTTCTCAATGTGTCCTATAAGATCCTAGCTAAAATGTTGGTCATCCGACTGGAAAAGATCCTGCCCAAGTTCATCTACCCCACCCAAACCGGCTTCATTAAGGGTAGGTATATTCTGGAAAATCTCATCACAAGTTGGGAAGCCATGGAATGGTCTAAAGTCTCTGGTCAAGACACTGCTATGTTTCTCCTTGACTTTGAGAAAGCCTATGATAGGGTGGAATGGGACTTTATTATTATGATGCTTGAAGCCTTTGGCTTTCCTAGTGAATTTTGTAAGTTTATGTCGAGGTCCTCCTTCAAGATGCCTCTACTCATATTGATGTTAATGGCTCCCTCTCCTCTTCCATTATGCTCTCTCGGTCCATTAGACAGGGCTACCCCTTGGCCCTTGCTCTCTTTGTTATTGCCTCTGATGCTTTATTCTACCCCCTTAGGGATAACTCCTTCTCCCCAAAGGTTAATGGGATTAGTCTCCCTGAAGATAATGAATTGATGAATATTTAGTTTGTCGATGACATGACTCTTTTTCTTGAGCTCACCAAGAAAAACATGGATAACCTTAACCTTAAAATCCAATGCTTTGGGTCAATTTATAGAGCTCGGATCTCCCAGACCAAATCTACTTTCCTTAGCTAGATGGATCACCCCCCTGACTAGTTTGGACACCTTGGCTACCAATGGGGTGGTCCTAACAAAATCATTAGATACCTTGGAGTTCCCTTCTCGATGTCCCCTTCCCTCAAAGATATGTGGCTCTGGGTTAAGGAGAAAATTGATAAGAAACTTAGTAAATAGAACAATAGATTCCTTTCCCTAGATGGCAAGGTTCAAGTGTGCCAAAAAATCCTCTCCTCCTATAATATCTACTACTCCTCTTCTTGGATGTTTAGCAACTATCAGATCTTAGAAATTCAATAGGTTGTTAGACACTTCCTTTGATCTGATGGCAAAGGTAATAATAAATTACACGTTGTTAACTGGAAGTGGTGCCATATTGAGAAATATCTTGGTGGCCTTGGATTAAAGGATCTGAGGATCCAAGGTATTGCCCTTGCGGCTAAATGGATATTTCATTCTCTCGAAGGTCAGGAGCATTGGAATGTTTTAATCAAATAGAATATTGAGAGGGTTGTCCCTAAGAATGCTAAGTCTTGGAAGGGTTTACCTCTCATCGACCTTGTGGCCAGTGGTTTTCCTATTTCTGTCCAGGGCACTTGTGTGTTCAAGTCTATTTGAAAAGCCTGGGAACATGTTAGGGGGTTTTTGGTCAACACTAGTGTCAACAATGGTGACTTGATTCATGGCGAGAGATCCTTATGGTGGAACCTCTTCCACGCTGGCAAACCCTTGGCCCTTACTCAGGGATGCTCGGCTAAAGCCTGGGCCAGCAAAGGGATCAAATATCTTATTGACATTTTGGAACATGATACTCTTATTATGTGGGAAGATCTCAGCTCAAAATTTAACCTCCCCCCCGCTCAAAAAAGAACCTACAACATGATTAAGCAGGCTTGTATTGATTTCGGTCTTCCTAAAGACTGTGATGCTAATTCTCATAGATTTTTGTTTTTTAAATGGGCTGATGGTAATATTTTGGCTAAAATTAAGGCTTGTAACATTTACTCGGTCTTACTTATGAGGCTTCCATCATTAAGCATGTTAGAATTTTATGGTTTTCTAATCTGCGTGTTATGCAGTGGCAAAAGACCTTCAGCATGCTATGGAAAAGTCCGATCAAGCCAAAAATCAAGTGCTTTAAATGGCTTATGATACTTAATAGACTTCCTCTTCAGAGGAATTATGATAATAATGATTTGTGCTCTATTTGTAAACTTCTTGAGACTAGCAGGCATATTTTCTTTGATTGCTCCATTGCTAAGGAAATATGGTTAATGTTTGGCTTTTCTATCCCTAATCTTGTGAATACTATGGAAATTATTTCTGGGCACATTAAAGGATTGAAAAAGGATGCTAATATCTTTTGGTTTAATTTATCTACCAATATTCTTTGGTATATTTGGAATATTAGGAATGCTGATAGGTTTGAAGGCCAAGCCAGGGCCCTTACTGAATCATTTTGAAGATTCACATTCTTGAAAATTGTCATGGATGTTGCCTCTACTATGAACGTGGAGAAGCACAAGCTCTTGAGGTTCCTCAAGGATGGTCACACCACCATGTTCATCAATGAGATGAAGGATGGTTATGAGTGGAGCCGCAACAAGGAAAACCTATCCTCCTTTGAGGAGGCTCTCAAGAAGCTGAACAACGAAATTAAAGATAACAGGAAGCCCTCCTACGCCCAAGTTGAGATGCTAGCACAGATTCAGAGTCAGAAGACCATTGTTTGGATGGAAGGACCTCGGGGATGGGTGGCATGGGTTGAACCCCATGACGACATCCTCTCTTGATGCTTTTTGTTGACTTCTCATGATGCAGTTAGTTTACTAGTACCCTTTTGTGCAGATTACGCACCCTATTGTTACTTTGGTTTTTGTTGTCCTGTGGCGGTGATAGCTTTGTTTTGCTAAGACCTAGCCTCCTTGTTCTGGATTCTCTCAATTTCTAATATATAAAAATGTATCTACAAGGTAATTTCATTCATGTCACTTGTATGAATTTTCATGTAAGGAAATAATAATGAATTTTGTCTATTTTTTTATCTTCAAAGTTTAATTTATACATAAAAAGTAAATATATGGTAGCATATGGACCCTTTTCGTTAAAATCATAATGTTCAAACTAAGGAAGTTCTAAACATTAGTTGCTTTGGTTTACTTTTCATAATCAACATAAGAGAGGTTTAACTATTTAGACATGGTGCCTAGGGGGAAGATATTGGAATGAAATCCCTATTTTTATAATGGTATGAAAGAGATTTTATTAAAATGTCTTGACCACTACTCCACAATATTTTTCATTATATAAATCTCATTAGCTTTATTCTTTCTCTCTTGTGTGGATGCATCTACATTTATTGCATAGGTTTCTATTTAAATAGAAAGGGTAATTCACTAAAATATCTATTAGTGGTAAAAATATATGAAACATTTATATGGACAACTAAAGGAATATTGAAGCCTTGCCGATTAGCCATGACAAATAAAATATCTACATGAAGGAAATAAAACTAAGATTTATATATAAAATATTTTTTATCATCAAATGAAATATGCCTAATGTAAGTTTATGAATAGGTTTTCACATGATGTAAGGCTATTCAAATAACACAAAAATGCATCACTCAAATTTAAAAGGAATAATGAAGCTATTCAAATTCACTCAAAGTAGTTACTAGGGTGAAAGAATATTAAAAATTTAAAAGGAATAACAAGATATACAAATTATCCATGGCTAATAAAATATTACCATTAATGGCATAACACTAACATTGATAAATAATTTATTTCTTTATCATGAAAGAAAATACGTCTACAAATATAGGAAGAAAACTATTATGCACCTTCTAACAATAGAATTTCAACAATAATAAACTTTTATTTAAGACAATAGAGTTGCTACCTTTTTTAGAAGAGGGAATATTTAACCACTAGGAACCTTCAAGGAATTGAATTAATTCTCAGTTTAGCCTACTAATAGAGTCCTTACCTCTTTTTAGCCTAGTAATGCCCCCAAAATAAGCAACCGACCAAGTTATACCAAGAATATATAGTACGTGATAATAACAAAAACACTTGTTCCATTTAGAAATTTATGAATTATATGGTCTGAGGTTATATTATATTATATTATATATATACATATATGTTTGTGTACATGTATATGTATATGTTTGTGTACGTGTATATGTATATGTATGTATGTATGTATGTATGTATGTATGTATATGTATATATGTATGTATACATATGTATGTATACATATGTATATGTATATATGTATATATACACATGCTCACACACACACACACACACACACATATATATGTGTGTGTGTGTGTGTGTGTGTGTGTATACACACACACACATAATTTAAAAAGCATTTCATAGTAATATGTGTGTGTGTGTGTGTATACACACACACATAATTTAAAAAGTATTTCATAGTAATTTATACTTATTTTTACAATATAATTAAAATGTGTTTAGTTTGCATAAAGAATTTTAATATAAAAATATTATAATTAAAAAAGCATAACAAAATAAAGATGGAATAATATTATTAATAATATTAATAGTAAAAAATTATCATACTAATCTTAATCTTAATCCTATTCCTGAATGGAGTTGACTTGAGGAAAGTCAATGTTTTGAATGGGGGATAGTGCTATAAAAAATATGTAAATGTAGACATAGTTGAAGGAAAACCTACAACACTTTATAGCAAAGAACTTGTGGAGCTTGAGATTGAAGAGACGATAATTAAAATAGGGATAGGATAGATGGGTCACATCCTACCCACTTGATATATGTATAGTGAAAGAAATATGAAATAGAATTAGAATTGTAAAACTAAGAGATAATACATATTTAGATAAGAAGTGTATAATATAATTATAGAGATCTATGAATGGAGAATATAAGGAAATGGTGAATGTATATTCTTAATCTTTAATAATGTCAATATATCATAATTCCATAAATATTATTTTGTATAATGAATGCTTTCATTCTTTGATATGTTGTTAACTAGTTAGTACTTTGTCCATATTAACTCCTTTCTCCCTTTGTATAACCGAGTTTGGTGTATAAATATAACACAAAAAAACTTGAGGCTTAAAAATTGGCTTTGCGTTTTCTTATATTTCTTCCTAACAATAACATTTATAAGAAGCTATGAGATCAAAGACAAGAAGTGTCAAAGTGTAGAAAAATTCAAAATATCTACAACTAATAGAAGAGGTGCATAAACGCAATATCAACCTCTAGAAATACCTACTTCTGGTTGTTTGCCTTTTATTTATTAAAGAAAGAAAAAGGAAATATATTACATAGCACCAAAACACTTAGAAACATTGGCACATATAGCTACCACTACAAAATGTCATCAACATAATTAAGTAAGAAGTACAATAATAAAATGTACATGAAGAACCATAGTAGATAATAAAGCATAATCTACAACAAAATTAAAAAGAGCATGAGGAAAATGGTTCTCATAATTGCAACAAACCAAAACATTCCTTAGCTCACAACAATAAGAGGCTACAATAGCCACAAAGGAGAGAAATATTGGTAGTATAGCTACACTATAACACAAAAAATTAGAAAAAGCTAAACTCCTTATATGGATGGAATGTACCACACAAGTAAAAAAATTCCAAACTTGTATCCACTTTGAATCAACAACTTCTTTTGAAAAAACTTAGATGGAATTTAAGGAAACCATATAGCAACATGAAACCTTTGATAGGATGTGCCTCATTATTTTTGAGCAAGACAATATGATCATTAATTGCTTGAATTATTATCTAGTCCACTAGTCCTACAAGTGGAGCCAAAAGTATTTTCCTCAAACGAATTGTATTTCACTTGAAGATTGCCAAGGAAGATCTTGAGATCTAGATTATTCTTGGTGATGGAATACAAAATTATAAGATGGGGAGATAAGTTAGCACAAATCTTCAGGCATTCCATGTGAATGATATAGAATGTGAGGGAGAAGTCAACCATGCACGAAAATTTCCAAATAAACTTCAAGATTATTTTCCTGATGGCCTGAGACACAACATTGTGGTATGAGGTGAGGCCAAGGAGGGCATATTTCCAAGTCCTTGAAATATGTGGGTAGAGTACTAGGTTGGAAAATAGATGTTTCCAAAGGCATTCAGCATGTGAGAAAACCCAGAAAGCATGTTTAGTCATTTCTTTTTTACAGCATAGATAGGACAAGACAAGGAGGGAGAGATGAAGGATAATCCAATAGGAATCTTGACATGGAGAATACTCCAAGCAATCAATTATGTTTAGGCATCAGCTTTAGATTTTTTTTTATTCCAGATCATTTTTAAATATTTTTCTCATACGAGCATCAACTTGAGACCATTACATGACACTAATATTTTCTCATATCAAGCAACTACAACCATGACGCAAATACTAGGTCATTTCAAGAAACCGCACTAGAATTAACCTATGGAAGACTAGGAGTCACAAATTAGAATCCACTTATTAGAAATCACCATTAGCTCATTTCGAGCAACCACACGAGAATCAACCTATGAGAGACCAAGAGTCACAAATTAGAATCCACTTATTAGAAACCACCTAGAAGCCAATTGTGGAAGACTAAGACTCACAACTTTGAATTCTATATTAGATGTTCCTTTGGGATTTAAATTTTGATCTCCACAATGGAAACTAATTCTTTAAGCAATAGAACACAACCCATTGGACCATTGGCTTTATATTTCCAAATAAGAGAACGTAATTTATTCCACTTAGCATGGTTAATCTTGCAATGCCATTTGAGGTTAAGGCGGGTGGACAAGGATATTATAGGTAGGAGTTGTTTATAAATGTATTTAAGAGGAAAAACATGGCAATTTTGATTACTAGGCCATTTCTAGTTAGTGAGAAATTTTTCATGGCAAGGGATGGATATCAAACTGGTAATTTCAAGAGGAACAAGTTATTGAATGAGTTTAATGGGAGTTTTGTTACCTATGGAGATTCTAAATTGGGACTTTAGGTACTACCATTGTTTCCAATTAAAACTAATTGGGTCCCATAAGTCATGGAAAGTTTGAAGGCCATATTAGAAAAGATGTTTACACTTCAATTTGTTGTTGATAGGGAGGGGAGCATTGTCAAGTTGAAAAATGTGATTCCACTAGATTGAGGAAGAGGCAAAACTTAAACCATAACGTAAGGATTGATCATAGAAAAATAATTTGTTTGAAGTAATTTTAAAATCCTTCCAAATAGAGTTGAATGGAGCAAAGCCATGAGTCTTGAATAAGGGGGCAAAAAATAGTTTATCCGTTCATTTAATTGAATCCCATGAGCACCCAACTATAGCAGTTTGGATACAATGATGAATCATATGTTTCCAAGGACCATCACCATCTAAAGCTCTAATGATCCATTTAGTATTGAGGCAAATAACTTGAGTGTAAGGATCAATTATACCCAAGCCACCCTTGTCTTTTAGTTGAACACAATGGCTCTAAGAAGTAATAAGAAAGACTCTTTTATTGCCCCATTTAGCCCAAAGAAAGCTTCTAACAAACTAAGTTAGTTGATTATAGCATGCTTTTGATGGAAGCTAACAAGAGGAAATATAGACATGGCTAGAAAGGACGATTTTATTGGCCATATGAATTCTCCCAACCTCAAAAAGAAATTTATTAGTCTGATGCAAGATAGTCCAACTTCCAAACTTGGTAAAAAAATGTTGGACACCGATTCAGAATAACAATTCTGAACATGACTTCTTGATCACCATCAGAATGACTCATAAAGGCAGAACAACAATTTTCAGTAATCTTGACAAAACAAACTACCCTGATGTAAATGATTTCAGCATAACTATACAGAACAAGGCATTTGGACATCTATTGGAATAGTAATGCAAGGTTGGCTGAACAATATTTTGCAATCCTGATGGAATAAATTATCCTGATAAAAGGTCATCGGGTTAACCATTCCGATAACAACTTTTTACCACAAAGATATTTTATTGGGTTAGCTATCCTGATGGAAAATTTGTCGACTTTGTACAACAATGAAACTTTAGTGGACTAACCTCTTGACATAGTAGACTTCAGCTACACCCAACCACATGCTCCATTCTCAGGTAATAATTATAGGAAGTTTAGGGAAAAACAAATCACCATCTACAGTCTTCCCAATAGATTTGTGATAGGAACAGAATAGAGAATAACATAAATTCGATAACAGCAAAATATTTAACTATTCTCTCAGCACCCGATTACATAGGAATGAGAATAACCAACAAGAAAACATATGAATACCAAAATGTCTATTTTATTATTACCCAACAAATGATGATAATTACATACAAAATTAGATGATCACATATAACAATCATTCGGATTTCTCTAGTTCTACATCGATTACAGACTTCAGTCTCTATGGTTCGGCCTCAAGGCCCTAACCCCCTTCTAACACCAACTTTATTAAAGTGGTCTCTCCCTTTTTAAAGCCTCGATTTGCCTAGTCAATTCAATTTCTCCTCTGACCACTTGATTTCTCTGAACTGTTCAGCTACCAACCTTTACCCAAACTGTTTGACTTCTTCTGACTAATTCAATATCCTCATGATGATTCTGTATTACACTCCCTAGGAGACAAAAGAACATGCACTCCTACATATGGGCTATTAATCAACACTTGCCTCTATACTATTTCTTCATCCTTCATAAATCTTCATCTTCCTAGCCTTATCTTCATCTTCTTGCATTTAGTTTTGGCTTGTCTTCATGCATTTGTTTTTGCCTCTTTCAATAGATTCACAAATTAATCTTCACAAGGACACAGGGTTGTCCTTTCAATTACTCCCATCAATGGCGTAATAACAACTCTCTCATGGTTGCAAACTCAAAGGTTTCAAATATCCATCACTCTTGTTGCTTCCTCACACAATCACCAACATACTCCCATCTACCCATCCAAGATCTTGAAAGATGCACTACCACCCTTCCTTAATGGTCTCTCTCTACACCTTCTACCCAGCTTCATCTTGTTGGGGACAGTACCATAAGCCTCTTTCATGTCTACCACACACACACCTACACAAACCTCTTCCTTACAGCAACCTTGACAGATCAACCTACAACTAAAGAACTTAGAAACACAAAATCTCAAACCTTTTAGCAAGGTCCTAGTGTTGATTGCCTCCATCGGTGATCTATCTAAACACTCAAGATCTTTTTTCTTTGATACCAATTTGATGCAAGATGGTTCAACTTCCAAACTTCATAAGACAATGTTGGACACTGATTTAGAATAATAATTCCAAACATGACTTCTTCATCACCATCGAAATAACTCATAAACACGAAACAACAACTTTTAGTAATCCTGACAGAACAAACTACCCCGATGTCACTAATTTCCGTATAGCTATATCAAATGAGACATTTGAATGTCTATCGAAATAGCCATGCAAGTTTGGCAGAAAAATATTTTGTAATCTTGATGGAACAAATTATCCTAATTATACGCCATCGGGTTAACCATTTCGATGACAACTTTTTTACTACAAAGATTCTTTATCGAGTTAGCTATCCTGATGGAAACGTTGTCGACTATTTACAACAATAACACTTTATCGGACTAACCTCTTGACATAGTAGACTTCAGCTACACCCAACCACATGATCCATTCTCAAGTAATAATGATAGGAAGTTTATGGAAAAACAAATCAGCATCTACAGTCTTCTCAACAGATTTGTGACAGGAATAGAATAGAGAACAACATAAATTTTATAATAAAAAAATATTTAACTATTCTCTCAACACCCAGTTACATAGGAACAAGAAGAATCAACAAGACAACGTATGAATGCCAAAATCTCAATTTTATTATTACTCAACAAATGGTGATAATTACATACAAAATTGGATGATCACATATAACAATCATTAATATTTCTCTAGATTTGTGTCGATTACAGACTTCAACCTCTGTGGTTTGGCCTAAAGGCAGAACCCCCTTCTAACACCTACTTTATTAAACTGCTCTCTCCCTTTTTAAAGCCTCTGCTTGCCTAGTCGATTCAATTTCTCCTCTAGTCGTTCAATTTGTCCTAACTGTTCAACTACCAACCATTACCCTGACTGTTTGACTTCTCTTAACTAATTCAATATCCTCACAATGATTTTTCAATAAGCTCCGCAGGAGACAAAAGAACATGTGCTCCTACACATGGGCTATTAATTAACACTTTCCTTTATACTGTTTCTGCATCCTTCATAAATCTTCATCTGCCTAGTTTTGTCTTCATCTTCTTGCATTTAGTTTTGTCTTATCTTCATGCCTTTGTCTTTGCCTCTTTCAATAGGTTCACAACATCATCTTCATAAGGACACAAGTTTGTCCTTTCAATTACTCCCATCAATGGCATAATAACAACTCTCTCATAGTTGCAAACTCAAAGGTTTCAGATATCCATCACTCTTGTTGCTTCCTCACACAATCACCAACATACTGCCATCTACCCATCCAAGATCCTAGAAGATGCACTACCACCCTTCCTCAATGATCTCTCTCTCTCTCTCTCTCTCTCTCTCTCTCTCTCTCTCTCTCTCTCTCTCTCTCTCTCTCTCTCTCTCTCTCTCTCTCTCTCTCTCTCTCTCTCTCTCTCTCTCTCTCTCTCTTTACACCTTCTACCCATCTTCATCTTGTTGGAGACAATACCACAAACCTCTTTCATGTCTACCACACACACACCTACACAAACCTCTTCCTTACAATGGCCTTGATGGATCAACCTATAACCAAAGAACTTAGCAACAGAAAATCTCAAACCTTTTAGCAAGGTCCTGGTGTAGATTGCCTTCATTGGCGATCTATCTAAACACTCAAGATCTTCTTGCTCTGATACCAATTTGATGCAAGACGGCTCAACTTGCAAACCTAGTAAAATAATGTTGGATAGTGATTTAAAATAACAATTCCAAACATTACTTCTTGATCGCCATCGAAATGACTCATAAATGCGAAACAACAATTTTCAATAATCTCTATAGAACAAACTACCTCGATGTCATTGATTTCAGTATAGCTATATTGAATGAGGCATTTGAACATCTATCGGAATAGCCATGCAAGTTTGGTTGACAATATTTTGCAATCCTGATGGAACAAATTATCTTGATGACACGTCATCTGGTTAACCATTCCGATGATAACTTTTTACCACAAACATGCTTTATCGAGTTAGCTATCCCGATGGAAACATTATCGATTATTTACAATAATAAAACTTTTCAGACTAACCTCTTGATGTAGTAGACTTTAACTACACCCAACCAAATGCTCCATTTTCAAGTAATAATGATAGGAAGTTTAGGGAAAAACAAATCAACATCTACAGTCTTCTGGACAGATTTGTGACAAGAACAAAATAAAGAATAACAGAAATTTTATAACAGCAAAATATTTAACTATTGTCTCAGCACCCAGTTACATAGGAATATGAATAATCAACATGACAACATGTGAATGCCAAAATCTCAATTTTATTATTACTCAACAAACGGTGATAATTACATACAAAATTGGATGATCACATATAGCAATCATTCGAATTTCTCTAATTCTATGCCAATTACAGAATTCAAACTCTATGTTTCGGCCTAAACGTCGAACCCCCTTCTAACACCAACTTTATTAAACCACTCTCTCCCTTTTTAAAGCCTCTGTTTGCCTAGTCAATTCAATTTCTCCTCTGGCCACTCGATTTCTCCTGACTATTTGGCTACCGACCATTACCCTGAGTGTTCGACTTCTCTTGTCTGATTCAATATCCTCGTGATGCTCCTTTATTATGGTCCAATTGAGGATCTTATTTTTAATTTTGGCTAAGAACCATTTTCACATATCTTTAAGAGAAACTCCAATCCTAAAGGGTATCCCAAGATATCTTGTGGTGACACCATGTTTCACCTCTCCCCACTCACAGGGAATTCGAGGGTGAGGTGAAGTTTTCCTTTATTTGTGCTAGAAATGAATTCTTAGATATGCCTAGAAGTGTTTGTGAGGATTGGGAGGAATATTCCTAGTAGCGGACCAACACATTAACCAACCATACCAAATAGCTAGAAAAAACTCTTGGAATCTAAGAGAATTCTTTGTATCAATTAACACATACTACTAGTACATAAAGATAGGAAGAATAATATATTATGAGTATTTATAGGTTGGAACATGTCTTTGATGCGAAAAAAAAAATGCATGTGAAAGAGAGAAATTATTTCAACATATAAATAGGTTCTCATATGTGTCCACATTATTGCCATCCTCACAATCATCCATGGAAAGGTATTCATACTAAACATCATTGATTGTACTAATATTTGACTCATCAGTAATATCACCAAGTGTAGTGATATATGCATATCCTTATGAAGAAACTATTATTAGATTCTATATCAAAATCAAGGAGCAAAATACTGCAAATGCATCAAACAAGAAATTATTTTCTTCTTCATCATCTACATCACTTGTTTTTACAAATTATATATAATCAACCTTTTGAGATAATATATCTCACTACATAATTAAGCATACATGTTCCTAATTATCGATGTGACTACTATAAACAATATGGTCCTTTCACTCACTCTTTGATTGAAATTCATCTTTCATTTAATAATTATAATCAATAGGAAAATAATTTTCCAGCTAAAGTTAGGTTCAAACATTATCTTCAACATCTATGTTATTTTCATATGATTGATCAATACATCTTGCTACTTGTTTGCATGTATCATTATTATATAATATTAAATTCACCTTAAATAATCCACCTAATTGGTTATTACTCATAGAAACCTAATCAATACTAGCATTAGAAGAATATGATCATAACACTTTACCATACACTTATTTCCCACACTCTTCATAGAACCAAACCATGTGTAATCCTACTATATATTTATAGTCTTAGAATATTCTCATTGTAAACTCAAACTTTCACAATAATACTAAATAAAATATTAATTTTTAATCAACACTTGGAATTTTATAAAGAGCAACAATAAACCCATGGACAAGGTTAATACTTGATAATGTTTTAACAGGAATAATTGTTGGGAAAAATGATGTCTCAACCTTGCATTTATGTGAGGTTACTATTTATAGTAAGTTTTCATTTGAGCACGAAATGGTGCGAAACTCTCCCTGAAGCTTCTGGTTGGCTAGATAAGCATTCCGGTAAAGTTGCGTCGCAAGGTCACAGCTAGTTTTGAAGATATTAAAGTTTTCGTCTTGGAGGGGTGCAATAAAATGTTTAAACTTAATTTTGGGGACTTTAGAGGCTCCGAAACGCCCTGAAAAGTGGCCGTAACCGGCGAAGCCGGTTACGAGGTGATAGAGCACTTCGCGAGCTTTCCGGCGCTTCAAACGGTTCGTCAATCGGACACCCGGTTCTCAAGTTATGGCCTCCGGAAGTTTGTACTCCTGAAATAGGAAAAATAATTTGTATCGAACACATAAATGAGCTGTAAAAAGGGAGCGACACGTGTTGATGTGTGCTTTAACATGTCATAGGGCATCTAGAAGGGAGATAAGGTCGGCTACACCTTATTGGGTGGTTTTAGCCCATGGTTTTGTAATACCGTTTGACGGTTTCTTGTATTGTATCTCCTATTTATGAGGTGTGTGAGATAGAGGTTGTGTGTAAGAGTCTTATGGCTATTGAGTTGCCTCTAAATCTCTGATTAGTGGTACTCCTGCGAAGAGCTTGCTCTGCAAGTATTTTGTAATCTATTTTTGATTGCTGAATAAAATATTGAGCTGCTTTTGGAGGGTGGGGTTTTTCTCCCGAAAGGGTTTTCCCCACGTAAATCATTGTGTTGTGGTATGAATGCTATTATATCTATTTCTATTTTCTGTAACTGTTGTAATGATCTGAAAAAGTTTTGCATTACCCTCCTCTCAAGGTTAGTGTAGGAAGTTGTTTCCGCTACTTAACTTCCTTACAAGTGGTATCAGAGCCTGATCACCTTTGGTTTCAATTGTGGGCAGTTGGGTTTTTTGAACTAATCCAGATTTGAGTGGGAGCTTGTGCAGAAGACACTTTTTGATCTTGTTGCAGGAATATTCAGATGGCGAGTTCGTTAGGGAGAATAGAGGTGGAGAAATTTAATGGAAGTAATTTTGAGATGTGGAAGCTGAAGATGGAAGATCTGCTAATAGATCGAGATCTTTGGGATGCTGTTGATGCGAATGTCCAAAGGCTCTCAGATCCTACTGCGGCAGCTCAGTATGATGTTATGGACCGAAAAGTCAAGGGTCTAATCAGACTGTGCCTGGCAGACTCTGTTCTAATCAATGTCCATGAAGAGAACTCTGCAAAGAAGCTATGGACTAAGCTTGGTGAGATGTATCAAGTGAAATCTTTATTAAATCAAATTTTCTTAAGAAAGAAATTGTATTCCTTGAAGATGGAAGAGGGTGGATGAATTGCAGACCACCTAGAAGCATTCAATATGATTGTGGCTCAATTAGTATCCGTCGGTGTTAAGATGGACGAGGAGGAGAAATGTCAGATCTTGCTTTGTTCTTTGCCTGATTCGTGGGATTCTCTTGTTATGGCTATCGGTAGTACTTCTGTTGTTTTGAAATCTGAAGACGTGGTGGGTGCCCTACTCAGTGAAGAGATGCGAAGGAAGGTATCCATCAGTTCAAAGGAAGCCCTAACCGTTCGTGGAAGACCTAAGGAGAAAGGCAAGAAGAATGAGAAGCGCGGCAAGTCCAAATCCAAAGGGAGATCGAAATCTCCTGGAAAGTCCAAAGTCATTTGCTGGAATTGCGGTAAACCGGGTCACATCCATAAGGACTGCAAAGAAGAAAAGAAGAAGAAAAAGAAAAAGTTCGATTCTGATTCTGAGTCCGACAAGGAAGATGGCGATGCATTTATTGCGGCTTTGGCGACTCATGCAGGTAATGATGCCTGGCTAATTGACTCAGGTGCATCTTTTCATATGACTTCCAATAAAGATTTGTTTTCTGAATATGAAGGATTTAATGGAGGTAAGGTGTACTTGGGTGATGATTCACATCTAGACATTGTTGGTCGAGGTAAAGTTAGAATTAGGTTTTCTGATGGTAGAATAAAAAGGATTAATGGTGTGCTACATATCCCTGGATTAAAACGAAACCTGTTATCTATGAGCAAACTAATAGATGCAGGTGTGCAGGTAGTCTTTTCTGAAACAGGATGTAAGATGATTAAGGGTGCTATGGTAGTTGCTAGAGGTGTCAGGTTTGGCACTTTGTATAAGCTTGAAGCATACACTATTGAGTGTAATAGCACTTCTATAAAAAGTAAATCTGCGGATACTTCACTAGAAGATTTGAAGGTTTCACCTTCAACAGATGGAAATGGTTTTTGGGTACCTAAGGGTGCACTTTCATCTGAAACAAAGTTACCTGCAGAGAAGACTATGTTATGGCACCAGAGACTTGGCCACATTGGAGAAAAGGGTCTAAGGACCTTGAAAAATAAAAATCTTGTTGAAGGTTTGAATGATTGTAATCTTGACTTTGATTTCTGTGAGCATTGCATTTATGGAAAACAAAACCGCGTTCAGTTTTACTCGAGTTCTCATAAAACTTGTGGTGTTTTGGACCTTATCCATTCTGATGTGTTTGGTCCAGTAGATGTCTCTTCGATTGGAAAATCCACATATTATGTTTCATTTATTGATGATTTTAGTAGAAGGACATGGGTATATTTTCTAAAGAGTAAATCTGAAGTTTTTAGTCATTTTAAAGAATTTAAAGCAATGGTTGAGTTGCAAACTGGAAAGAAAATAAAATGTTTGAGAACTGATAATGGCGGTGAGTTTTGCTCTAATGATTTTGATAGATTCTGTAAAGACTGTGGAATTAACAGGCAGAAGACAACTCCGTATTCTCCACAGCAGAATGGAGTTGCAGAAAGAATGAACAGGACACTGATGGAGAAGGCTAGGAGTATGTTGAGTGGTGCTGGTCTTGAACAAAAGTTTTGGGCTGAAGCTGTTGCCACTGCTTGCTACCTGATTAACAGGTCTCCTACATCAGCTCTTGTTGATAAAACGCCTATGGAAGCATGGTCAGGTCACAAGCCTTCATTGAGACATCTTAGAGTTTTTGGTTGCGAGGCATATGCACATGTGCCAAAGGAGAAGCGAACAAAGTTGGAGAACAAGGCTGTGAAATGTATCTTCATCGGGTATAGTTATGGTGTGAAAGGATACAAGCTTTGGGATCCTGTTGCACAAAAGGTAATTCACAGTAGAAGTGTTATTTTTAGAGAAATTAAGTCTCCTTCTGTTACATTGCAGCTAGAACAGACTAAAAAAGAAGATGTGATTCAACTTCCTTCTACACCTGAAAGAGTTGAATCGAGACCCCTAGATAGGCAAGAATTTGAGGAGAGCTCGTCTAGCTTTGAATCTTCAGAAGAGGAGGAAGAACCTCCAACTCAGCTTGTTCGAAGGTCTACAAGACATAGACAACCACCTGAAAGGTATTCACCTGATGATTGGAGATGTATTTTTGCTCTGAATACTAGTGTGGATGAACCAAAATCTATAGAAGAGGCATTAGGTATGAATGATGCAGAATCCTGGAAGATTGCTATGGAGGAAGAAATGGCAGCTTTGAAAAAGAATGATACATGGGATCTTGTACCATTGCCTGAAGGACGAAAACCTGTTGGTTGTAAATGGGTGTTCAAGAAAAAGATTGGTTCAGATGGAAGCATTGAGAATTATAAAGCAAGGTTGGTTGCAAAAGGCTACTCTCAGGTTGAGGGTGTTGATTACGGTGAGATATTTTCTCCTGTTGCAAAAATGACGTCCATTAGATTTTTGCTTTCTATTGCTACTGCTTATGATTTAGAGGTTGAGCAAATGGATGTGAAAACTGCTTTCCTTCATGGTGATTTGGAGGAAGATATTTATATGACACAGCCGGAGCACTATGTGGTGAAAGGCAAAAGTAATTTGGTCTGTAAATTGAAGAAATCTTTGTATGGCCTCAAACAAAGTCCTAGGATGTGGTACCAGAAATTTGATACATATGTGTTGAGTTTGGGATTTGAACGTTCTAAATCAGATCACTGTGTTTATTATAAATCTTATGGTGATCATTTCTTATTCATTGCATTGTATGTTGATGATATGTTATTCATTGGTAAAGGGAAAGGTATGATTTCAGAACTGAAGTCTCAGCTCGCTGCTAAATTTGAAATGAAAGATCTTGGTGCAGCAAAGCACATTCTTGGGATGGAAATTAGAAGAGATAGGGTGAACAGAAAGCTATGGCTAGGCCAGAGTAAGTATGTGAATTCAGTGTTACAGAGGTTCAACATGCAGAATTGTAGACCATTGAGTGTTCCTTTTACAGTTGGAACGAAACTATCTGTTTCAGATTGTCCTACATCCCCATTGGAGATGGAAGACATGAGAAGAGTGCCTTACCAGAGTGCAGTTGGAAGCTTGATGTATGCTATGGTCTGTACTAGACCAGATATTGCCCAAGCAGTGGGAGTACTTTCTAGATATATGTCTAATCCTGGTAGAGTTCATTGGGATGCAGTCAAAAGAGTCTTCAGATATTTGAAGGGTACTTCAGAGTATTCTTTGTGTTATCATGGTAATTCAGTTGGAGACATGACTTCCCTTGATATCCATGGTTATGTGGATTCAGATTGGGCAGGTGATATTGGTAGCAGAAGATCCACCAGTGCTTATGTGTTTACTTTGTTTGGTGGTGCAATTAGTTGGATGAGTAAGCGATAGGCTTTGGTTGCTTTATCCACTACTGAAGCAGAGTATATGGCAGCTACTCATGCTTGTAAAGAGGCCATTTGGCTTAAGAGACTGTGTTCGGATATTGGAATAAAACAAGGTACAGTGACAGTTTACTGTGACAGTCAGAGTGCAATTAGCCTAGCTAAGAACCCGACATTTCATGCCCGGACCAAACATATTGATGTTCAGTATCATTTTGTTAGAGATATGGTCGAAGATGGTAGGGTGAAGCTGGTTAAGGTCGACACTTTGATGAATGTTGCAGATGCTTTAACTAAGGCTGTGAGCACAGAGAAGTTCAGATGGTGTTCAGAGTCTATGGGCCTTATGGCCCCTAGCAATTGATTCATTGTGTTGACATTCCCTTCCGCTCATGCAAGGTGTTCGACAAGTGGGAGATTTGTTGGGAAAAATGATGTCTCAACCTTGCATTTATGTGAGGTTACTATTTATAGTAAGTTTTCATTTGAGCACGAAATGGTGCGAAACTCTCCCTGAAGCTTCTGGTTGGCTAGATAAGCATTCCGGTAAAGTTGCGTTGCAAGGTCACAGCTAGTTTTGAAGATATTAAAGTTTTCATCTTGGAGGGGTGCAATAAAATGTTTAAACTTAATTTTGGGGACTTTAGAGGCTCCAAAACGCCCTGAAAAGTGGCCATAACCGGCGAAGCCGGTTACGAGGTGATAGAGCACTTCGCGAGCTTTCCGGCGCTTCAAACGGTTCGTCAATCGGACACCCGGTTCTCAAGTTATGGCCTCTGGAAGTTTGTACTCCTGAAATAGGAAAAATAATTTGTATCGAACACATAAATGAGCTGTAAAAAGGGAGCGACACGTGTTGATGTGTGCTTTAACATGTCATAGGGCATCTAGAAGGGAGATAAGGTCGGCTACACCTTATTGGGTGGTTTTAGCCCATGGTTTTGTAATACCGTTTGACGGTTTCTTGTATTGTATCTCCTATTTATGAGGTGTGTGAGATAGAGGTTGTGTGTAAGAGTCTTATGGCTATTGAGTTGCCTCTGAATCTCTGATTAGTGGTACTCCTGCGAAGAGCTTGCTCTGCAAGTATTTTGTAATCTATTTTTGATTGCTGAATAAAATATTGAGCTGCTTTTGGAGGGTGGGGTTTTTCTCCCGAAAGGGTTTTCCCCACGTAAATCATTGTGTTGTGGTATGAATGCTATTATATCTATTTCTATTTTCTGTAACTGTTGTAATGATCTGAAAAAGTTTTGCATTACCCTCCTCTCAAGGTTAGTGTAGGAAGTTGTTTCCGCTACTTAACTTCCTTACAATAATATCATCAAAATTAATTACAAATTCTTTTTCAAAGGTATCTAAAAGGTAATTCCAAGAAGAAACAAAAAATTCTAGAGAAAAATTCCACACCACTTGCAAGCATTTTCATGTAAGGAAATAATAATGTATCTCATCCATATTCTTCATGTTTTAGATTAAATTTGTACATAAACTCTAAAATATAGTTTATGTGGATCCCCTTCATTAAAATCACAATTTTCAAATTGAAGCATTTCTAAACATTGGTTTCCTTGGTTTACATTTCATAATCAACCTAAGAAAGGTATAACTTTATAGACATGGTTTCTAGGGGAGGGATATTGGAATGATGAACCTTACTTTATAATAGTATAATAGAGATTGGATAATAATATCTTGATATGTCCTTCACATTCTTTTTCATTATGTAAAACTCAATAGTTTTAATCTTTCTCTATTGTGTGGATGAGTCTAGGTTTATGCGTGTAGGTTTTTGCATGAAGCAAGGCTATTTAAATATCATGAAGATGCATCACTACTATATCATGGGTAATTAACTCAAAATAGCTACTAGGGATAAAATAATATGAAACATTTATATAGACACCTAAAGGAATATTGAAGCCATACTAATTAGCCATGACTAAGTAAATATCATCATGAAGGGCATAACACTAAGGTTTATATATAAAATTTTCCCCATTTAATTTTATGCATTTGTTTTCACATGATGGAAGGCTATTTAAACGGTACAAAGATACATCACTAATATTATCGATTTTTTCTTTTGGGAAATATTATGTCAAAGATTTGGCCTCATGTTGATTCCATATATCTGTCCTTCATGCCTTTATGAGCTTCATTTTTTGGAAAATTGATCATTTGCTTTTCTCTCTTTCCACTATAGAGTTGTTGGTAGTCTCTAGGATTTTTCCATTCTTCTCAGACTATTTATCCTACATTTCCCTATTTCTCTCAAAATGGATACTTTGATCACCCTCATTATTTCAAAAAGGTGAATTTCCTTTCTCGGCCCAATTACTCACAAACGGCTCTATGAGTTAGTTAATTATTCCCATAAATTATTCTTCCATGATGTCTTCCATTTTCCTAGGGGTGGATTCATCATAACTACTCACCATTATATAGTTAATATAGATATTCTTGCATTTTTTCTTGTGATGACCATCATGGTCAGGAAATCAAAGGCTTTAGCCAAAACACTCTGTAGAAGGGTCTTCAAATAATATTGTAGACGTATAAAAATGACCATATTCCTAAATGAATATCTTATGTTCATTTCTCTATTTAATTAAATTCAAATTTAATTGAATTACTCACATTCCTCTATTTAATTAAGTAAATTACTCCATTTATTTAATTAAACTCACTAGACCTCTTTTACCATTTAATAGGATAAATCATTTTATTCAATTAAATCCCCTATCCACTTTTTAATTAAATTCAAATTTAATTGAATTACTCACATTCCTCTATTTAATTAAGTAAATTACTCCATTTATTTAATTAAATTCACTAGACCTCTTTTCCCATTTAATAGGACAAATCATTTTATTCAATTAAATCCCCTATCCATTTTTTAATTAAATTCAAATTTAATTAAATAGTTTATCCTAAATTGAATAAATCTAATTTATTTAATTTCCCCACTTGCAACCAAATTGAATTAAATTCATTTTATTCAATTAAATCCTATTATCCCTCCATCCACTTGCAAAATCCTACATCTCCCACTTGCTTCCTAAACCCTATTCCTAACCCCTTCTAGACTCTTCTAATCACTTCTAAATTAACCTAGCCCATCTCCTATAAATTGTCACATCCCTAAGCAAGGGGAAGTCACTTCTCAAACCCTCAAAGTCTTTGAAAACCCTTAAAGGCTTCAACCACTTAACTTTGAAAGTCTCCCAAAAGATTAATGGTTAACTCAACCCTCTAGCATGATTAAATAATTTCCCTAAACTCAACCTCCATGTAACCCAAGGGTCTCATCAAGCATTTATTGCTTTGACCATGGTTATCCTTAATCCTTTGAACAAGAGTTTATCCTTTGGATAAAACCTTTATCCAATGGGTAATCCTAACTTAACCATAACCCTTACCCCCTAAGATAACCATGCGGTCTTCTCAAACATTTAATGCTTCTTACATCTCCTCTCAACCAACCCTATGTTGCCAATTGTCACCATTTCATTGGTGATAATTGTGAACATGGATTGCCAACTTTCAAACTCAACCCTTGATTACCTCTTTCAATCCTGGCCATTCACTGCCCTATTTTTGCTATAAATAGATCTCTCCATCCTCCATTTTAAGAATCCAAGTCTTTAGCATCACACATATACTAAAATCCATCCAAGCTTTAATATATCATTTGTGCTTATCATTTAGCCTCTCTTTTCAATATGAATTAATCTAAATATGGATGTTTAGAGTATTTTCCTTATCATTTAGCTTAATCATAGACTGGTATATCATGTTAGGATAGTCTTGCTACTAATCTTGTCATCTTATAATCTAGTTTATTGCATTTATAAGATCATGCATCATTTAGGATGCATTTCATCTTAAAATCAACCAAAGCATCCCTCGTTCTTGCATTTGTCATCCCTAAACCACTTAGCTCAGTGATCTGAGAGCAAATACATTGGTTTGAGGGACCTTGTGAGATAGAGAACCATGGAACCAACCTTGGGAAGCTGACGCATACTTCATGACTCCATGGCTTACACCAAGAAGTCCTGTGGGTGTGTGAGCAGGGCTCCTTAGGCTTCATTTTTCACATTTTAAGTTCTATTGACCTGCTTTTCCCGCATACATTTCTGGCACCCACCATTGGGCTCGAGCCCATATATCAAATCAGTTTTTGAATTTAACCACTTTTGCAGGTATGGGGGAAGTAAGAATCAGCGCGTGGGAAGTATTCCCTAGCGCATCTGGTTAACAGCCTAGCGCATCCCGCTTACTGTTCAGCGCATTGGGTCTGTCTTGTAGCGCATGAGGTCTTTTCTATAGCGCATCATCCCACTAATATTTTCCTATAGGTCTCAACCTGGGAGAGAAACAAAGAAGCGCATCCGAAAATCAGCTTAGCACATCTTGAGAACAACCTAGCGCATCACTGTCATCTTGTAGTGCATCACTGCCATATTGTAGCGCGTACAGTTTGTTCTGTAGCACATCACAGACCAAGACAAAATCAAAATTTGTAACCAAACCAAAAATGTTTCTAATAGTTTGACTGACTTTTTGCAGGGTTTTAACATTTTCTTGCAAGGGGAGCTTAGATTTTGTTGACAAAATTGCAAAGAATTTATTTTTTTTTGCTAACTTAGTTAAGTTAGTAAAAAGCTTGGGATTCTTTTACTTCTTTTTGGATAAAATTGAACTCACTTTATTTTTGGGCTATAAAAAGAACCACAATCAAAAAATTTCTTGGTTTCATAGGAGAAAAACTGTATTTTGGGCTATAAAAAGAACAAAACAAACTTTCCTTTTTGCAAAATTAGCTTTAAAAAGAACCTCGCCATCATTTGGTGTATAAAGGGATTCATTTTAAATTTTTACAAGGAAAATAACTACACTTAAAAGTTTACAATCAAAAAGGGAAGTTCTTCCCCTTTTTCAATTTTCTTTTGTTGACCAAATCGAAGTTTTGCTTTGTTGACCAAGTTCTTTTGCTAGATTAGATAATCATTGCTTTAAGGAAAATAAAAAGAACACCATGTTTTGTGGGGCAACATCTCCATATAAATCTTAGAAAATCATTGACTTGAAAGGTAAAAAGAATTTTGTTTGCCTTGTCTCGAAAGTGGAAGGTATATGCTCTCCCCTTAACTGGGTGACCAAAAAGCCAAACCACTCTTATGCTTTCGGTATTTCAAGTAAATAAAACTCTTTAGCAGGCCTGCCTTCCCGAGGGGTTGAAATCAACTCTTAAAGCCATTTATGACCGGTGTGAAGGGAACGACCTAAGTGGGAAATAACTTTGACGCCAAGTGTTCCAACCCACTATAATCAAAAGTGGAAAGTGATGAAAGTCCTTTTCAATGGTTGCGCGTAGTGATTAGCCTTCCCCCAGTATCCTTGAGATACATAAAGCCTTTGTTCTAAAGGTTGGGAAGCCTCCTGAGGGAGTTTATCACTGACGGCCGAATAGGAAGCCTAATTACGAACCTTAGAATTAGAAACCTTGAGCCGAGTCAGTAACTAGACATTTATAATATCATAGTGCAAGGGTGGGGAAGAATCCGCCCCCAAGATCACTCACCATATATCTCCCAAGATAACTACTTAATTGTGAAGCAATTCACTTTGGGTTAATTTCTAGCAAAAGGCAAAAAAACGGGCGTCCCCTAGGGGGTGACATGGCTGTTTGAGCTGACAAAGTATCGAGACTAGTGGACTATGGTATTATTTATGACCCTTGAATAAAGAGTCTTTCTAAAGTGTATTATTTGTATCCAAACCTGTTAAAACATTGGGGATTTGAACACATCCTCACAGAACATACACTTATTGTTAGATTAAGCAAAATGGTTGTCTCTTTGGTGCTACGTTTGCATTTATTACTTCAGAAAATCATCTATCAGTACTGAAAACTCAAAACAAATTTCAAAAATTGCAACAACCAAACAAAAAAAAATATCAGGGCAGTCTAGCGCATGAGGGCAACTTCTTAGTGCGTGTGATACATCTTTTAGCACATCAAACCTTCACTTTAGCGCGTCTAGATTTAACAGTAGCGCTTTACCAAAATTTAGAAATAGCATTAAAATAGTTAGCACATCTAAAAAATAATCTAGCGCGTCAAAGCATTAGCTTAGCGCGTGGGAGTCAAACTCTAGCGCATCAGGTTTATCAATTAGCGCATGGAAGGCCCATACTAGCGCATGATCTTTCAAGCAACAATAGAAAACAAATTTTAACAGCCTTACACAATTAGCGTGTAGACCGAGGTAGTCTAGTGCATGGGGTCTTTTCCCTAGCGCATCAAGAAATTTCTATAATGCATTCGGTCTCTATTTTAGCATGTGATCAAACCTAGAAAAACAGGAGGCAAAACAGTGGAAAATTTTGAAAATTTAGAAAGAATTTTTGGAAACATCCTTTCATCAGCTTCATCTTTATCAAACCAGAGTATCAAAAATAGAGCTTTAAAAAGTATTTCTTGAGCAAATTTCATGTCAAAACAAAAGTTGTCTAGAATCCAAAACTGATCGCACGATAAACATATCTATCCTATCAAAATCGGGAAACATCATCGCACATGACGAATAGGTCCTTTATCATCTTACGGATTATATCTCAAAAACACTTGTTCAAAATCTCAAGCTTTCAAATCAAGTTTCCATATCGGGAGACTTTATCCATATCATTTGACACGCTTTGTCATGAGGGGGCATCTAAACCTTCACTTTAATAAAGTAAAACTTGAGTTTTCAAAACAGAATCAAATAAATTGAAAACAATTCAAAGGAAACCATTAAATCACTTATGCATGACTAATCCCCATATTTTGAGAAGAAAGAATATTTATCGTAATACCACGTTGAAAAAACAACAACCAAGTTTTTCCAAATTTGTCAAAAAAAATAAATTTTTATACATCAATTGTCAACTCTTCAAATCTCATTGCACATTCCTTCATCATGTCAAACTTTATATCTAGAACAAATCCAACGAATTTGACAAAGAGCCTTTGAAGACTAGGGCATATTGTCAAAAATCCGCATTCAGTCAAATCATAAACCGTGGAGGAAAGATCAATCCGGCATTCTTTCCCGACGAGTGTATCACTTACAACACACCCCGATTTGAACAACCAACCTCCAAACAACATATTGAAGAGGATTTTGTCCCCTTTATCATGGAAAGCTTCTACTAAAATGCCTGTTACTCACTCTCAACAAAACAAACAAAGCGAGACACAAGCAAAATCTAGTATGAATCGGAGGTTATCAAATCCTTTTGAAGGTCCGCATCTAGAGGATACTGAAACTTCTGAAGAACTTCAGGAATGCCAAGAGAGTGCTTCATTCCAAAAACTCGTAGAAAATGACAAAGAGAAATACTTGCTCATGCTCACAAGCAAAGGAGTTAAAATTCCTGAGGACCTTGACCCAGACATTTTTCGAACAAGATCTCAAAATTACAAATATGAAGAAAGACAAAGAGAAGAAGATGCACGTGACCCTAAGCAAGAAATTCCTGAACAACACACCCCCGAGCAAAACATACCATTCCATACACCATTTCAACCCAAGATTAATGCAAGGGAAGAACTCTTCCCTTAGCAAAACAATGCACCTTTGGTTGCCCTTACTCAACAAATGCAAATGTTACAAAGACAAATGCAAGATATGCAACAAGGGACAACAATACGTTATTGACTAAATGAAATTTGTCCTTATCCATTTGATAGAAGATTGCACATGTTCCCTTTTCCTCTGAATTCAGACGTACCTAAATTTGACAAGTACATTTGGAAAAGTGATCCCCGTGATCACGTTAGAGAATTTTGTACCATGAGCCTTGAATTCACTCATGGCGACACCTATCTGATGAGGTTATTCCCAAGAAGTTTGGGAGGACAAACAATGGAATGGTTATCCAAAATCACACCTCTTGTCAGATCATTTGATGAACTAGTCAACAAATTCATCACTCAGTATTCCTATAACATTCAACATGCTATAACCATGCTAGACGTCTATAACACCAAACAGAAAAACAATGAAACATTCATGGTATTCCTTCAACATTGGCGACATATGGTTTCACGATATCCTTGAGATATTCCTGAAAAAGAGAAAATGGAAATTTTCATCGACAACTTGAATGGTGAGATGAGTTACAGGCTCAAACTCCAATGCATACCATCTTTTGCTAAACTGATTGAAAATGGCATTCAAGCAGAAGAAGCATGTATCAAGAAAGGGATGCTCAAATTCTTCAAAGAAGGAACAGGTTCATCAAACTACAATAACCAAAATAACAACAACTTAGATAAATCTAGATTCTGGACTCGAAACAAAAACAATGGAAACAAAGGAGGCAATGAATCACATGATCCAAAATCTAAACAGCCAGTGCTCGCATTATCAGGAAATCCTCAAGCTACAAAGAACCCCAAAGGTGCTAACTTGGATGCTAACACATACGCACTAAATACCAATCAAGGTCAACCCAACACAAACAACAATACTCAAAACAATACCACAAATCGAGGACCTAATAACAATTCATGAGATGGCACCAACAATTTCAAAAAACATGTATTCACACCATTGGGACAATCACTCGAGTTAGCATTCAGTTCTGGCAAACAAGATTATCTCTTTGCCTGCAATCAGCAACTATGAACCACAAATCAAACCACCTTGGTGGAATGACACACTTTTGTGATTTTCATCACAACAAAGGGCATCAAATGAATGATTGCATGAGATTGAAAAACATTGTTCAAGACATGATTGATAGAGGTGATTTAACAGTGGATGGTCTCAAGACAAATGGTGACCATGGAGCCTTTAAAAATCCTCTTCCAAACTACAACAAAGATGGAGCTTCAACCTTGAACGATACACGTGGAGCTCATATCAATCACATCTACAATAACACCATCAATCACATATCAACTGTAGACAATCATGTAAACGTCATCACAATCCGAGACCAACATAATCATGAATCTGTCAATGTAACTACCAGAGCTCATAAATATGTCTTGAAGGGCCACACACCAACAACAAACATTATACCAAAAATCTAGTATGATTTAGCCAGCCAACTGCGCAAAACTCCTGCTCAAATATCTATACTAGAGTTGTTAAAACTGTCTCCAAAACACAAAGACATATTGGAACAAACGTTGTTAGAAACCAATGTACCTCAAGATTTGGATGCTAACAAATTCCAAGCCATGGTCACTCATATGACAGGGCCTCATAATCTCACCTTCTCAGAGCATGATAATACTTCCTTAAGTCATCCGCATAACACTCCTCTCCATATTAAAGTTATCGTCTATAAACATCGAGTAAAGTGAGTATTGATAAATGGAGGAGCTGGACTTAATATATGTACCTTAAAACTTATCCGTGCATTAGGCTTCTCAGAGGAGTCTATTGATCCATGCAAAAAAATTACTACAAAGGCATATGATGATGAGGAAAGATCCTCTAAAGGGACAGTATTGTTACCAATTCAAGTTGGCCCCATACAAAGAGATACTATGTGCCAGGTCTTAGACATAGACCTCACATACAATATTTTATTAGGTTGACCCTGGATACATGAAATGCAAGCAGTGCCTTCTACATATCACCAGTGTGTCAAATTTCCCTATAACAGACAAGAGGTCTCTATATCTACTGATCACAATCCATTTCAACATTGTAATGCAATGGGGGAAGCCCAGGATAGTTTGATTCCCCATAATAGAGAAAAATAGAAATCCTCAACATCAGATCTATAGAAGGAAAAGTCTGAATCATTACCTAGAGATTTCAAGCAGAAAATGCAAATCAGAGAACAAGGCGTGGGGGAATACTCTTTGGAACCCATGTGTTTGGCTAACTTATCAACATCACCCAGATCTCATGGATTACCTACAACATCAACACATCAGGTAACTCAGCCTATCACCAAATTTGATGGTACTTCATCCAACTCGGCACTCTAGCACATAAATCAAAGGAAAAGGACATCCTTAGCTGGTTATACAAAGATGAGGAAGAAGATAACAGAGCAGCTGCTTTGGAAATATTTCTACCAACACACCTATATGGAAAGGGCTACTTAATCATGCAAAAAATGGGATATAATGGTAAAGGACCTATTGGAAATGAAAAGAAGGAGTCACTGAACCAATAGACCTTCCTTCACAACTCAGTAGAGACAAAACAGGATTGGGTTGTAAACTCACTTTCCTACTGAGAAAGATACCATGCAAGAATCCAAAACCTCAATGGAAAGCAAAGAAGAAGTACAAAGAAGAATCCTGGCAAGAAGCCCTATTTGAGTCAGCAGAAACAATCTGCAAGGACCGTGAACGTAAAAAATAGAAGCAACATCAGGAGAAACTCCTCAATCACAAGAAAGCCATATCTATAGTAGTAGCTCATATTCAAACACCAATATCTAAAAAAATAGAACTACCTCCTGATATCATTATTCCTCCTCGGGAAGAAACAGTTTATGAACAAATGCAAAGAATAGAAGCAAGATCTGACGCAAAATCAGAAAAAGCCAGCAAACTGGTATCAATCATCAAAGATCTATTTTCACCATACAACATACCTATTTATAGCACTGAAAAGATCTAGGATGATAACTCTGAGACTGATTCCAATGAATATGAATGGGGTAGTTGCTCAAATGCTACTGAAGATACCGCTGAAAATACTAGTTCCATATCCCTTTCTCAAGAAGAGCATAATGCAGAAATTAGACTACCTGAATTTGGACCACAGAATATCTATGACACTAAGGAAAGCGAGCAGAAACATTATGAACAAGTCTATATAGAGGATGATACCATCGAAGACCTCGACGGAATCTTGAACTTCTTTAACACCCAAACCAATCATGATGAAACCTCTGTCTTGACACTTACAATAGCAGAACTTGATCCACCAAACGATTCCTTACCACTTATCTTTCCCAACCTCATTGACTGGGATGAACCCGAAATACATGATGTACCAATTTTCCCAGACGATGAATCTATTATCCACTACCTATGTACGATTAACCCGAAAAAAGGCTCTACCAGTGAATGAAATAATGATGTCTACAAACAAGGGAGTGCCAAGTCTCTTAGTCGCAAAAATGAACCAAATAAAAGATCTGATGCTAAAAACTAGTCAACGGCAGCTCTAGATCACAAAAAAGTAAAAATAAAGGATGCATCTAAGGGTGAAAACCTTTTTAAGGCACCTAAAGATGGGAGACTTGACACTCTTCCTGAACATTTTCATGAGCGATCACCCATATTGATTAAGCCCACTCAATCAATCAACATTGGTACTACAGAAGCAACCAAAAACATACACCTGGCAGAATCTCTGACAGAGGAGGAAAGATCAACATTTATCATTTTTTTTAAAGAAAAGCAAATTAACTTTGCTTGGTCATATGCAGATATGCCTAGAATTGATCCACACTTAATCATGCATCACTTGTCCATCTCTCCAGGAATTAAGCCAGACAAGCAAAAACTATGAAAGATGAATCCACAGGTGGCACTCATGGTCAAAGCTGAATTGAAGAAACTATTAGATGTCAGATTCATATGACCCATCAACTATGCCAAATGGATTTCCAAAATAGTACCAGTATCAAAACCAGATGGTAGCATCAGAATCTGCACTGATTTCAGAGATGTCAACAAAGCCTATCCAAAGGACGACTTTCCTTTACCCAGTATTGACATAATTGTAGACCTCACAGCAGACCATGCAATGCTCTCACTAATGGATGGTTTTTCAAGCTATAATAAAAATAGCCCCAGAAGATCAAGATAGAATAGCGTTTACCTATCCTTGGGGAACATACTATTGGAATGTTATGCCTTTTGGCTTAAAGAATGCAGGAGCTACTTATCAACGAGAAATGACAACAATCTTTCATGACATGATGCATACCTTCGTGGAAGACTATGTGGATGATTTACTAGCTAAATCCTTCACTAGAGCAGAACACCTTAGCATCCTAACAAATATTTTTGATCGACTGGAAAAATTCCAAGTCAGGCTCAACCCTAAGAAGTGTGTCTTTGGGGTTACATCAAGCAAGTTACTAGGCTACATAGTCTCAGCTAAAGGTATTGAAGTGGATCCAGCAAAGGTACAAGCCATTATGGAGATGCCACCACCAAAGAATATCAGTTAGCTCCGCTCTCTACAAGGACGACTTCAATCAATCAGGTGATTCATTGCTCAACTAGCCGATAAAAGTCTACCATTCAATCACTTGCTACATAAGAATGTACCTTTCAAATAGGATGCCAAGTGTGCAGAATCTTTTTATCAAATCAAACAGTATCTAATAAACCCACCAGTTCTAGTACCACCAATAGCAGGAAAGCCACTCATTTTCTACATTTCAACAACAAATATATCACTGGGGGCACTATTGGCACAAGAAGATCAACAAGGAAAGGAATGAGCCATATACTACATTAGCAGGACATTGAATGGCTATGAAATCAACTGTACATTCATTGAGAAGGCTTGTCTAACAGTAGTCTTCGGTTCTCAAAAGTTCTGACATTATATGCTAGCACACACAATTAAGATAGTGGCAAAAATTGATCCTCTCAAATATCTACTCAACAAGGTAGCTCTTACAGGCCAATTGGCTAAATGGGTCATGATTCTTAGTGAATTTGATATCTAATACACAAAACAAAGAGCTATCAAAGGACAAGCAATTGCAGATCAACTAGTTGAAGCACCACTACCAGGAAAACAAACTATGGAGATTGAATTTATGGACAGAGACATTCTTGCTATTTCTACCAAGCAATAGACCCTATACTTTGACAGATCCTACACACAACATGGTTCACGTGCTGGCATTCTATTTATCACTCCCGAAGGACACACTATACCAAGATCATATAGGCTGATATTTCCATGCACAAATAATGTGGTTGAATATGAGGCATTGGTTATAGGCATCAAAATGGCTGTAGAATGGAAAATTGCAGAGTTAATGGTCTACGGAGATTCACAACTAGTCGTCAATCAAATCAACAACAACTATCAGACAAAAGATGATAAGCTACTACCCTACAAACAAATGGTGGATGACTTCAAACAGTATTTTGTACACATCACCTTCAAGCAAATACCAAGGTTGAACAAAAAAGCAGTCGATGCAATGGCTACTATCACTTCATTACTATAGATTCCAGAGCAATAGAGTCGTTACGAGTTTTTGGTAGAGCAACTGTTCTCCCCAGCCTATGACCACTCTAAATCCCATGTTATCTATGCCTTGACTGGGTCGGATTCTCTATTTATATCTTATGTTCATTTCTCTATTTAATTAAATTCAAATTTAATTGAATTACTCACATTCCTCTATTTAATTAAGTAAATTACTCCATTTATTTAATTAAATTCACTAGACCTCTTTTACCATTTAATAGCATAAATCATTTTATTCAATTAAATCCCCTATCCACTTTTTAATTAAATTCAAATTTAATGGAATTACTCACATTCCTCTATTTAATTAATTAAATTACTCCATTTATTTAATTAAATTCACTAGACCTCTTTTACCATTTAATAGGATAAATCATTTTATTCAATTAAATCCCCTATCCACTTTTTAATTAAATTCAAATTTAATTAAATAGTTTATCCTAAATTGAATAAGTCTAATTTATTTAATTTTCCCAATTGCAACCAAATTGAATTAAATTCATTTTATTCAATTAAATCATATTATCCCTCCATCCACTTGCAAAATCCTACATCTCCCACTTGCTTCCTAAACCCTATTCCTAACCCCTTCTAGACTCTACTAATCACTTCTAAATTAACCTTACCCATCTCCTAAATATTGTCACATCCCTAAGCAAGGGGAAGTCACTTCTCAAACCCTCAAAGTCTTTGAAAACCCTTAAAGGCTTCAACCACTTAACTTTGAAAGTCTCCCAAACCATTAATGGTTAACTCAACCCTCTAGCATGATTAAAGAATTTCCCTAAACTCAACCTCCATGTAACCCAAGGGTCTCATCAAGAATTGATTGCTTTGACCATGGTTATCCTTAATTCTTTGCACGAGAGTTTGTCCTTTGGATAAAACCTTTATCCAATGGGTAATCCTAACTTAACCATAACCCTTACCCCCTAAGATAACCATGAGGTCTTCTCAAGCATTTAATTCTTCTTACATCTCCTCTCAACCAACCCTATGTTGCTAATTGTCACCATTTCATTGGTGAAAATTGTGAACACAGATTCCCAACTTTCAAACTCAACCCTTGATTACCTCTTTCAATCATGGCCATTCATTGCCCTATTTTTTCTATAAATAGAGCTCTCCATCCTCCATTTTAAGAATCAAAGTCTTTAGCATCATACTTATACTAAAATCCATCCAAGCTTTATGCTCATCGTTTAGCCTCTCTTTTCAATATGAATTAATCAAAATATGCATGTTTAGAGTATTTTCCTTATCATTTAGATTAATCATAGACTAGTATATCATGTTAGGATGGTCTTGCTACTAATCTTGTCATCTTATAATCTAGTTTATTGCATTTATAGGATCATGCATAATTTAGGATGCATTTCATCTTAGAATCAACCAAAGCATCCCTCGTTCTTGCATTTGTCATCCCTAAACCATTTGGCTCAGTGATCTAAGAGAAAAGACATTGGTTTGAGGGACCTTGTGAGATAGAGAACCATGGAACCAACCTTAGGAAGTTGAGCCATACTTCATGACTCCATAGCTTACACCAAGAAGTCCTGTGGGTGTGTGAGCAAGGCTCCTTCCGCTTCATTTTTCACATTTTAAGTTCTATCGACCCACTTTTCCCACATACAAATATTTATTTGGAGAATTAAATAAGGTTTTGGTTAACATTGACAAGGATTTGATAATTCCCTACAAGATGTATTATGCCATCAGAATGGAAGTCGGTATCGGTAACCCCAGATTCTCAATTCCCTCTGTTTGGAATAAAACCTTTTGGGATTTTAGATTGACCATTTTACAAAGAAGTATTCGATTTATCAAATGGTTAATGGGATTCACTACAGATGTTTTAATTGGCTTCAACTTTATTGGTGACAATGTAGATCAGAATGTGGTATGTGGTGTAGTCACAGTTGGGAGGGACCTCAATGAGATCTATCTGAACCACGTAGAAAGAGTAAACATAATGAAAGAAGGACAAGATGATGGAGGAAATGTAAAACTAAATGAATTAGATCATGAAAACTGATTACAAATAATTGGTAGCATCTAGACTACAAGATTTGGCTCACTGGTCTGCTACATACATGCTCAATTGCAGAATCGGTGAACTTAGGACCTACATAAACCAAATACTGGATCAAACATGCAAAACCACCATTTGCATATTTAAGTCATCCTAGAACTATTCCTCATCCATAAACCTTCTACCAAAATGCATAAACCAAATACCGGATCAAACGTGCAAAACCACCAGGTCAGCCTTTGCTAATGAAAATCCTCTAGAAAATCCAAAAGAGGAAGTACAAATTAGAGGGGAGGTTGGCCACATGCCAAGGAATGTTGGAATCAATGAACTGAAGCTCTGCAAGCTATGAAAAGGATCCACAAGATTCTCCAATAGCAAATAGGTCCAAGCGGTTCCAGTGTTCTAAGCCAGAAAATTGTCTTGGAATCCAGAAGAGATAACTTGCCAAAAAATGATCCAAGCATCTCGCAGCTCAGGAATAAGGAAGATAATCATGATTACAAGAAAAATCTAGCTCCACAAAATCTAGTGAATAAATGCAAGAAAATGCAAAAAGAAATGTCAAAACTGCAAAAAAGAAAGCAAATTGAAAGAAATGTTTTTGGATGTCAGATGCTCCTACATCAGACATTCGGGGTTGTTGAAAAAATGTTTCCCTCACTTTTCTAGGGTTAGAGGAAACCCAAGGCAGTCCACCTCTTCATGAGAAATTCAAGATGAATCTTCAACTGGTATGTCCTTCCATTTTACAAGATACTCCTTGTACTGACTACTCTGGGTGCTATGCCCAATCCTACTGTCCAAAATATATTCAATATGATTTGTTTACTTATAGGGCAACTACTTCTCCAAGTATGTAACACTACCTTCACTGAATTCCAATTTATGATACTTATATAGATCTGTAATGTTGAGTATAGGTGAAATACTCAAATTATCTCGTAGCTCCACTTCATATGAATTTACGGAACTGAATTTCCTCAAGATCTTGCAAGGTCCAAACTTTCTTATCTACAACTTGTTATAGGTTCCAATGGGAAATATTTCTCTTCTCAGATACATCATCACTTCATCGACAACATCAAATTCCTTATGTCTTATCTTCTCATCTGCTTTATCCTTATACTTGTTGTTCATATCCTCCAATTGTCATTTAACCTAAATATGTAAGGTCTTCATGTGATCTACAAATTCTTCTACTTTTGCACTCCTCTTGTCTTCATTACTCATATCCCTCAATTCTGATATACCTCTAGGGTGTGCTCCGATAACAATCTCAAAAGGTGTTCTTCTAGTGCTCCTGTTCACTGAATTGTTGTAGGAAAAAAAATTTCTTGTGCAAGAATCAAATCCCAACTTCCGGTCTTCTCTCCAACAAAGCATCCTAACAAATTTCTTGAGCTCCTGTTAACTATCTTTGTCTATCCATCAGTCTGTGGGTGAAAATTAAAACTGAATTTCAAATCTTTCTTCATCTTCTTCCAAAGTGCTCTCCAAAAATAACCAACAAACTTAGTGTCTATGTCTACAACTATGCTCTTAGGTAATCCATATAATCTCACCACCTCCTTGAAAATTAGGTCAGATACATGCACTGCATCTAATGTTTTCTTACAAGATATGAAATAAGCCATCTTCAAGAATCTATCGACCACCACAAGTATAGAATCATTTCCTCTTTGTGTCTTAGGTAATCTAAGTATGAAATCCATACTTATGTCCTCCCAAGTTCTCTATGGTACTGTTAAAGGTGTATACAATCCCACATTCTGACTACTACCTTTTGTTGTCTAACAAACTCTAGAATTCTACACAAATTTCATGACATCCTTATGAATATGAGGCCAAAAGTAATATTCACTCACCAATGCTATTGTTTTGTCAACACTAAAGTGTCCAGCTAATCCTCCACTACACTTCTCCTTTATCAAATTCTCCCTCATAGAACTCTTAGGTATGCATGAATGAACTCCTCTTAATAACATCCCATCCCAAATTAAATAATCCAACCACTGACTTCTATCTACCACAATCAGTGCTCTACATGCTTTCCAAGGTTTTGCAAAATTTGGGTCACCATCATACAAGGTCTTTAACTCTTCAAATCCTAATACTGTCACTCTCATCTCTATCAAAAAATTCCTCCTTCTACTCAATGCATCAACAACTTTGTTTGACTTTCCACTTCTATGCTTCAACACAAAGGTGTAACGTTGCAATAATTCTACCCATCTTATATGTCTCTGATTCAACTTACTCTGACTGTTCAAATACTACAAGGCTTGATGATTATTATATAACATAAACTCCTTAGGCAACATGTTATATCTCCACTTCTTCAATGCTTGAACTATAGCATAAAATTCTTGATCATACACTCAATATCTCCTTCTGGCATCATTCAACTTTTTACTAAAATAAGTTACTACTCTTTCTTCCTGAATTAACATGGCTCTAATTGCATTCCCACTTGCATCACAGTCTACTTGAAATACTTTGTTGAATCTGGTAAAGCTAATATAGGCTGCTCAGTGACCTTATGCTTCAATAATTCAAAACTCTTATTTGCTCTAGTTGTCCATTTGAATTCTTTCCTATCTCCTCTCATTGTCTCAGTCATAGGGCTACAAATTGAACTGAAATTTCTTATAAACTTCTAGTAGAAACTAGCCAATCCATGAAATGTTCTTACCTCTCCAATGCTTTCTGGTGTAGGCCATTCAACAATTGATCTTACCTTCTTAGGGTCCATCTTCAACCCATCTGCAGATATTACAAATCCCAAATAGATCAACTCTTCCTTCATGAAAGTACACTTCTTAAGATTTATCAGCAACTTCTCCTCTCTCAAACTCTATAAAACTTGTCTTAAATGCAAAAGATGCTCCTCTTTTGCCTTACAAAAAATCAAAATGTCTTCCAAATATACAATAACAAACTTACCCAATAATTTCTTCAATACCTCATGAAATTACTTGGTGCATTAGTCAACCCAAAAGGCATCACCAACCATTCATAAAATCCATCATTTATCTTGAATGTTGTCTTTCATTCATCTCCTTCTCTTATTTTGATTTGATGATTTCCACTCTTCAAACCTATCTTTGTGTATTATTTGGCTTCACTCAAGCAATCCATTATGTCATCCATCCTAGGCAAATGAAATCGGTACTTCATTCTGGTCTTATTTATTTCTATGGAATCGATACACATCCTTCATTCTCCATTCTTCTTAGGTGATAACATTGTTGGTACTGCACAAGGACTCAAACTTTCTCTGATAAAAAATTTCCTCAATAGTTCCTACACTTGTCTATTCAACTCTTCATTCTCTTTTGTTGTCATCTGGTGTGTATCTTTGTTAGGAAAACTAGCTTCAGGAATTAGGTCCATGTAATGACTAATACTCCTCACAGGTGGTAATCCATTAGGCACATTATCTAAAATGATGTCTTCATACTCTATCAGTAATTATTTTATATCCTCTGGTTGTTCTTCATGCTCTGAGTTCTCAGTCTTCATAGGAACTAAGGCAAAACACACGTTCTCATGTCTCATATTGTCCAAGAATTTTCTTCCATCCACCTATGTGTCATAAAATTGCAACCCTAGCAATTTTTTACTACATTAGGGTCCTCACGCAAGCAAACTTGAATCCTCTAGCTTGATTGGAGACCGGAGATTGCTCGGCTTGCCAAAAACAGCTTCTTCCTTGGCCTCTGCATCACCCTGACTGCATTCTAGCTTGCGAAAATAGCTTCTTCTTCGGAACTAAGGAAAAACACACGTTCTCATGTCTCATACTGTCCAAGAATTTTCTTCCATCCACCTCTAATGTCATAAAATTGTGACCTTGGCAATTTTTGACTACATTAGGGTTTTCGCGCATGCAAACTCGAATCCTCTAGCCTGATCTGAGATTGGAGATTGCTCGACTTGCGAAAATAGCTTCTTCCTTGACCTCTGCATCACCCCAACCGCATTCTGCCTTGGAGAAAGGGGTAGGATAGGGGTGTGGCGCCACTATCCCCACTTGGACAGGGGCATGATTCCCTTTTCCTCCCACGACAATGGTGTGCCGCCTCTATCCCTGCCCTATTTTGGGGTAGGACCCTTCCTAGAGCATACATTGTGGGTTGTGGCTCGGGTAGGAAACTCCCCCGTTGTCGGCCCATGACAAAAATAAAATCCACCAAACATGTATTGAAGGGTGTATTCTCTCTCTCATTTGCATAAGTTAGCTAAGTTGAAGTTGGATAAGTGGGAAATTCACAAGCGATCAAGCATTCAAGCATTGTTTTCTAGCATTGAGCATTCTCAAGTCTCCCTTCAAGGCAAAGTGTTGCATTCAAGTCAAAGATTCAACCATTAAAGAGGAGATTGATTTCAACATTCAATTCCACACAAGCATTTCTATTGACATTGCTACTACAACCTCCCTTGAGGTGATTTACAATTCAATCTTTCATTTACATCTACTTGCAAGTACTTTCTTTCATTACTTGGTTAATTCCAAAATTGGGGTTTGACCTAAAGGCAAACCCCCATTCCCAACCCATTTTCCTCTCTTTTCTGTGTGTATGTTGTAGGTGCGCGACAATAGTTTCAAATTCGAGCTTCATTTACAAAGGCGGAAAAACCCTTTTCATTTCATGGATTTTTCGGAGGACCGTGTACATTCTCGCCATGCTCCGGGAAACTTTTCCTCAAATTTGCAGGGCGACTTTGTCTCAACATTTCACTGCTAGATCTAGGTGCACAAATTCATCCCATATTTTGATCTCAAGTTATAATCAGTTCTTTGTCACTTTTTCAATACATAATTCAATCAATTTCCTTTTCATTTCAAACAAGGAAAAGGGTATCAACTTAGCATTCCCAATTCATTCAAAATTCAATCTATTATCTTTATGTGGAGAGATTCAATCTAGTGAATTATCTTCTCTCCCTTCCTAATGAAATGGTGAAAAGTGCTTGAATGGTAATCGATAGCGAAACTCTCATCTCTCTTTGAGGGAAAGGGTAGTTTTCCTTCTTGATTTATCATTCACCATTTTCCCATCATTACATTTTGGTGAACCGGACATCTTGCATTCTTTCGTTTGAACAACATTGCATATTTTTCATTTACAAGCTTCAAATCTTTGCAAACTTAGTGGTTATTTCATTAAAAACCCTAGTTTTTAAAATTAAAATTGAACTTGTGATTTGTAACCACATGCTTTGTGGTGTCAAATTATGCAAGCAAAGTATTTAGATACTCCTACCCCTTCACGTATATTTACTATCCTTGATCCTCCATCAGGGTCTGCAGTTTGGAACTTCATGATGGACTCTAGGAATGTGATTACTAGATACTTATCGTGGCAAGTACATAGTGGCAAAGAAGTCAACTTTTGGCATGATTCATGGAGTGGTCTCCCCCCTCTTAATCTTGAGGAATCCTTAGTAGATGTGATCCCTATATTTATTGCTCATTGGGGCTCTCACCTTTATGATTACATAGATGATCTTGAGAAGCCTTCAAATCGTGTCATTTGGAAGAAGCCAACTCTACTCCCAATCTCCCTGGGTCAAAAGGTAAAATTTTCTTTGATTCTCAAGAACTGCATTATCTTTATCTCTAATGGTTTGGACAAATTGATATGGCACCCTGCGAAGAATGGAAAGTACTCTATCAAGGAAGGGTATAAGGCAATTCATCAGATGCCTGTTCAATTCTATTCACAAAGAGCCTACAATTTATGTTGGAACAACAGTGTTCTTCCCAAGACAAGGATGTTTGCTTGGCTTGCTCTACATAAGAGAATACTCACCAGTGAGAGACTTGTTAAATTGAATATTACACATCCATTTGCTTGTGTACTTTGTGGTGAACATAGTGAAATGCTAAATCATCTCCTCCTCCAATGTGATTTTGCTCACTATTGTTGGATGTTCGTACTTGATAAGCTTTCCTTTAGCAATCCTCTTCCAAATAATGTATGGGATTTGTTCCACTCATGGCCAATCTTATACTCATCCTCTCTTTTTGCATGTATTTGGAAAGTGATCCCATCCATAGTAGTATGGTCACCTTGGTGGGAAATAAATAAGCATATTTTTAGAAAGCAAACATCTCCTCTTCTGATGTTTTCAATTATATTGAAAAATCAGTATCAGAACTGGTTAATACTCATGTTTCAAATTAGTTCAATTCAAATAGGGGATTTACTTCTTGGGATGGTCAAGTTATTAATTGTTGGAAGGGCATCTCTATTCCTGTATCACCTTGTCTTCCGAGAGTGAGAACTAGTAAAATTGATAGAAATAAAGTGAAATGGTGTCCTCCGGATTCAATGCATTTCAAATTAAATTTTGGTGGCTCCTCTAAAGGGAACCTAGGTGATACAGGGATAGGAGTATGCATAAGGGATCACACAAGATGTGTTTTTGCTTTGAAATCTACCTGTATTCCACCGGGTACTAACAACTTTGCAGAGGCATATGCTTTACTTGAAGGCATTCTACTAGTAAAAAAACTGAACATCTCTTATATTAACATTGAAGACGATTAAACTATTATTATCAATGCTTGCATAAAGAGAAATATAGATAACTGGTAGATAAGATATTTACTTGAACAAGCATGGACACTAACTAATACATTTACAAACTTTACTATTTCACATGTGTATAGAGAAGGGAACCAAGTTGCAGATCATTTGGCGAATATGGGAAGTTCCAAGGAGGAACTTAATATGATGGGTCTGAATTGTGATTTTGATTCTTATCCAATTCTCAAGGGGAAAATTTTGGAGGATATGGGTATAGGATAATATTACATATAGCTATGCAGTGGTCTTTTTTATAATGATATAAATTGGTATGTGTGGTATTATAAGTGCAGGGTCATTTGGTTCTTTTGTATCTATATGTTGTGAATGGACGTCGATTTGAGAAGCGTGCTGGATTGTAAGTTGGATAAATGCATAAGTGAGACAGATTGTGGACTACTATGTAAATGTGTACAGCTCTCGTGATGTTTTGGTTCGAACTGCACCTTGTTCAATATATTTCAGAAAGCATTTGATATTGGGGGATGTTTTGTGGCACTCGATATTCTGGACATTATAAGATATTATATTTTATGGCATATTTGAGAATTAAATTTCACAACCTTTCTATGTATTGTAGAGCAAGGATTGGAGTTTTTCTTACTGGTTCTTTTCTTCGGGAGCTCTTTGAATCAGCTTTATATAAATAGAATATATTAAGTGGCACTGCCACCTTTTTATTAAAAAAAAATAAAAATTGCTTGTCATGATCTGAAAATTGTTTTGATTATCAAATTCAATTTCCTCATTGTCATGTTCAATTTGCAATTAAAATTTACAAAATTAAGAGGTTACTTGGTAAAAGCCTAATTTTCAAAAATCATTTTGAACTTGTGCAAAAATTGGATTTCACTTTAATTTTCAGATTTCCGATTGTTCTCAGATTTGTCTTCAATCTTACAATTCAAAATTTCAATTTCCCCCCCTTTTCCCAGAATTCAAATTTTAAAATTAAGTGGTTAGGTCATAAAACCCTAATTTTTAAAATTAATTGGATTTTGTGTGAATTTCAAATCAATTTCATTCACATTCAAATTTCTAAACATTTTCCAAGGTGCCCCATCCATTAGGCTTGACCTTTTACAAAATTGCCATTCAATTCCTCTTTTTTTTCAAAACCTTAATAGGGTCCTATTTTCACATTTGCACCTTCATTTTTCCCACCTAGAGATCGTAAAAGTCGCCAATTTTGGGGGGTTAGCTTTAAAATCATCGTAATATCAATCTCTGAAAATTTCAAAAAAAGTTGGTTGGACCATGTGCATTCCTACCACGGTCCTAGGCTTTTTTCCCTAGATTTTGCAAGATTGTTATGACTGTATTTAATAGCCTAAATCCAAAAGGTTGGCTAATTTTATCAATTTTTGATCCCTCTGGAATCGGAAATACCTTCAAAATTCAACATTTCAACTTTCAAGAAAAAAAATTAAATTAAGAGGTTAATTATAGTCTGCCCTGATTTTAAAAAAATCTAATTTTAAAATTAAGTGATATTCCCTTGGCCATAATTTTAAAATCCCAATTTCCTTTCATGTTTGGAAATTGTTTCATCCTCTTCCCCCAACAAAGTTCCAATTGTGTAATCATTATTTTCTTGAATTTTGCATTACTCAATTTTGTAAGCTTTGTTCTACAATTCAAAATTCAAATTTTCCCTCTAGTGCATGAGTTTTACCACTATCAGTCCTACCTATCCTATCCCCATTAGACGAAGCATTTAAATTAAGGCTTCCCAAGGTTTAATTATCAAGGAGATGGAGCCTAATTTGGGTGACTTATTTAATAAGGATCATGCTAATTCTTCCCATCCTAGTCATGTGCCTATTCACCCCATTGATGGATCCCATGATGAAGAAGAAGCTTTAACTAGGGTTTCTTTAGATCAACTTTCCGCATTGGACAATTAATTTGATAGATTTCGTGAAGCTCTTCCATTAATTGAAGTTCTTAAACTCATGCTTCAAAGTGATAAGAATGGAATTGATATATTGTGTGTCATTTCTCATATTGTTGATTCTAATTTCATGCCTATCAAGAGTTGTGCCAAAACCCTAGGTTACTCACAACCTTCAACACAAGTCAATTCTTCTATTCCTTTGACTAATCCTATGACTACTATTCCTACTTTCACATCTAACATCATGGCTACTTCAACTCAAAATGTCATTCCTACAACCATAGGTCATGGGGGCAATCCCTCTTCTTCATTTAATCCTCCATCTTTACCTATGTCTTCCATGAGTGTTCCTAATATTCCTCAACCAATCAGCGTGACACAAGGGGGAAATTCCTTCAACAACATTATACCTCCTTTAAGTGTCCCTTTTCCTACCCAATCATCACCAATGCCTACATATCATTAAGTCCCACCACCTTATTCTCAGTCTATGCCTTTTTTCAACAACATCTCACCACCTTCTCAATCACCTATGTCTAACATCAATTCTTCTACCGAAATGACAATTAACAATCTTTCTCAAACCATGTCTTCCTTACAATAACAAATTGCTTCTATGAGTCAATCCAAGTTTAGTGTGCCTACCTTTGATGTTGCGAGCCCACTTTCTCTTGATATTGTTAAAGTCGTGCCACCTAAACATGTTGAGATCCCTCAAATAGAACTCTATAATGGAAAAGGTGATTCTCTTATGCATGTCAAAACATTCCAAACCTTGTGTATTGATTTTGCTTATGATCAATGATTGCTTGCAAAACTATTTACAAGAACACTAAGAGATAAGGCTTTACAATGGTATTTCTCCTTGCCTTTGTATTCTATCACTTCTTTTCAACAACTGGCAAATTCTTTTATCCAACAATTTCAAAACAACATTGGTCCTAAAATCACTTTGACTAATTTAATGCATTGTAAACAAGGTGTTAAAGAAAAAGTGATTGATTTCATTGGTAGATATAAGCATTTGCATGCTCAAATTTCTTTTCATGTGCCTGATAATGATATTCAAATAATTTTCATTTCTAATTTACATAAATATATCAGGGAAAAGCTTCTTTTGTCTGAGTTTACTTCCTTTCCGCAGTTTTGCACAACACTCCACAATTATCAACTGGTTGTGAGTCAAATGGAGCAATCCACTCCTATGGCTATGAGTGATAAGGGGGAGAGTGTTCAACAACCGTTTGCAAATTTTAAACCATCAAAAACCTTCATCAAGTTCAATAATCCAATCAACAACAATCATGTGAATGCTACAACAAGTGTGGCTTCTATTTCTAAATTTTTCCAAAGAGAAAGACAGTTTACTCCTTTGAATGAATCTTTACATAGTATTATGTCTCAGTTGTTGCACAGAAATGTTATCAAACTTCCTCCTATAAAACAAATTGATCCTTCCAAACTTGCATCTCCTTATTTTGATAACAATTCCTTTTGCCAATTTCATCGTCAACCTGGTCATGATATTGAGAAATATTTTGCATTGAAGAATAAGGTTCAAGACTTGATTGATAATAATACTATATATGTGGTAGGTGTGAATGATAAAAGGAATAAATCAATTGCTCCTCCTAATCAAAATCTTAAAAAATTTTGTGATCCCTTTCCATCTCATACCTCTAACGTTATTAAGATTGTGCCTAATTCTCTCACTTCTGAAGAATTCACCTCTATGGCTCCAAACTTGGTTAATATGGTAGAAACACAAGATACCCCTAAGGATCCTTGTATTACATTTGACCCTAGTGAGACCATTAGAGCACCTGATAGTCCTTTATAAATAGTTGTGAAGGTTAAGGATATCCCTTGCCGTGGTGCCCTAATTGACCCCTCTTGCATGGATAATGTTACAACTGAAGAGTATCTTTTTACTTTACGATTGTATATACCAATATATGATACTTCTAATGTGGTTGTGAAGTTATTTGATGGCTTCTCTTGTCCTACCATTGGTTCTATCACCCTTTCTATGGAAGTTCATGCTAAATCCATGGATGTTTACTTTGGTATTAGACCTTCTTCTGAGCAATTCCATGTGAAGTTGGGCTATCATTGGCTATCTTCCATGAAGGCTATTGCTTCTCCAATCCACAAGTGTCTTAAATTTCCTCACAATAGAGAAATCATAACTATGAACCATAGCTTATTTCATCCATCTGAAAGAATCCCCGGTGTTCCTATTGATCTCTTTTGGCCTAAACAATTTCAATCTCTTCCATCAAGGAGCGACACTCTTTTTCAATCTTATCAAAAATGGAAGAACGATATGATCTTATCCTTAAGTCAACTTAGATCTCTAGCACTTTACATTCCTATTATTATTCAAGATGAGCTTCTTCCTATCTTGGATAGAACTAATCTCCCTCCTAAGGAATATTGTCCACCTACCCCTATGGATGTGACTTTACCTTTTCTTAAGGAGAACAAAAATATTCCTCCTAAGGTTATACCTATACCTCCTCCTCATGATAGGCTTAGTCTCCTTCCAACACCTAATATTCCTCCTTTCTCTGGTGCAGTTCCACCTCCTTCCTCTTATCAAGAGAAGAGGCCTACTTCTCCTATTGTTCAACCAAAAAGGGCCCTCAACCTAAACCTTCCATTATCAAGGAGAGAAGTGTTCCTAATTTTTCAAGTGTTCCTCCTCCTTCTCAGCATTCCACTCACACTTAACGGAATCGTTGTGCGAGAGAACGCCGACAAAGATGCCTTGTTCGATCTCGTGAAGCTATCCCTCAAAATACTCAATCTCCTTAGACTCCAACATTTGACATGATTCCCTTTTCTCCTAAGCAAGATGTTCAACCTACATATCCAGATCATAAGTTGCATAAAACATGTGCTAGTGTTACTCGTATTCGTGTTCTTTCTCCTCTTTCTCTAAACTCTGATAAAGAAATGGGTGAAAATGTTATTCATAATGGAAATACAACTCCAAATGCTTCTAATAGTAAGTATGAGTATGTGGATGTGGACATGCATCTATCAACTGAGTTTACACAAAACCTAATTCTAGCTCCTAGAATCGAACCAAGTGACTTACAACATGAGCATAGTCCATGTTTGGATCTTGTGATAGCTCCATCTTTTGTGCTCTATGTTTCTCCTCTGGCATGTTGCTCACCTTCCTGAAATAGTGATCAACAAGATTGAGAGGTGGATGTCATGCTAGATTAGTAATATTAGCACTGTAGATCTTTTTCTCTCTCCTTTCTTTCTCTTTTGTGACCATTCTTCTATGTGTATCCATGTTCTTCTATTGTTCCCTTAGTGTCTACTTGGGGACGATGCAAAGAATTGAGATCTTTTCTTGGTCTCTTTTATGTTGACTCAAAAGACATCCTCTCTTCCCTTTCTTCTAAGGTAGTTTCCTTCTTTGGGGAATGAAGATTATTATATTCATATACATACATGGTATACATGAGTTATCATACAACATACTAACCCCAAGGAAAGAAAAACTACCTCATGTTTTGTGTTCATTATCTTGGGTTTATACCTTGATTAAGGGCTAAATCCTTGCGATAATGTGCTCCCTTCCTTCTCTCTCTTGGGTGCATCCTACCTTAAATAAATCGCTCTCGATAAGGCGTGTGCGATCACTTTAAAGTGGGGGCATACATTCTGCTCATACTTTCCTTCTTGTGATACTTAGAATTACTTAGTGAGCTTTTTTTTTCTTTGTAATCTTTTGTATCCTTTCTTTCATGACTCATAGTGAAGTGAACTTTTCTACTTGCAGTCATGGTTCTCCCCTTCTTGATCTTCCCTTTTACTTTGTCAATGTAAGTCATAAGATCCTAACTCCACTGGGGGCTTGGTGCATCTTACCTCCTTGATGTGGTAAAAGTCTTTCAATCTTGTTTCCTTGTACTTTACAGATAGTACTGGCCAATGCTTATACTCCCTCTAAAGTGGGGGCTAAATGTAGTGTCATAAAATTGTGACCCTAACAATTTTAGACTACATTAGGGTCCTCGTGCATGCAAACTCAAATCCTCTAGCCTGATCAGAGACTGGAGATTGCTTGGCTTGCAAAAATAGCTTCTTCCTTGGCCTCTGCATCACCCTGATCATATTCTGCTCTGGAGAAAGGGGTTGGACAACTTCATCCCATATTTCAATCTCAAGTTATAATCAGTTCTTTGTCACTTTTGCACTACATAATTCAATCAATTTCCTTTCCATTTCAAACAAGGAAGAGGGGATCAACTTAGCATTCCCAATTCATTCAGAATTCAATCTACTATCTTTGTGTGGAGAGATTCAATCTAGTGAATTATCTTCTCCCCCTTCCTAATATAATGATGAAAAGTGATTGAATGGTAATCGATAGTGAAACTCTCATCTCTCTTTGAGTGAAAGAGTAGTTTTCCTTCTTGATTTATCATTCACCATTTTCCCACCATTACACCACCAAATAGATTCTAGCATTCGTACATACTTCATTCTTCAAGGATTCCTCCAAGGGTAGCAAGGTTTGGTTCATCTCATTTTCTACAATAGTATATATGTTCTTTCTCCCATCATGTATTGCATGTCTATCAAACTGCCAAGGTCTACCCAATAAAAGGTGACAAATATCCATAGGCATATCACATAAAACTTCATCATGATAATTTCCAATTTTTAATTTCACTAAGCATTTCTCACTCATTAAAAACTTATGATCATCCTAAATCCATGCTATCTAATAAGGCTTAGGGTGTTTCAATCTTTCCAACTTCAATTTATTCACCATATCTTCTGAAACAAAATTATCCAAACTACCACTATCAATAACTACTTTACAACACTTATCAGATACCTTACATCTGGTCTTGTAAAAATTTGTCCTCTGCAAGGGCTCTTCATCCTCTCCGATATGACACAAAGCTCTCCTCGTCATTAATAGTGGGGCTTTCTTCTACCAATTTTGTTCTTCTAGTGTTCTCTATCTTCTTACATTCAAAAGAACAATGCCCTTCTCCTCCACACTTAAACCAAGTTCCTCTATACACTCTCTTATCTTGTCTCCTATTATCTTTTCTAAAACTTTTATTCTAGTAATATCAGATTCTCTTCTCTGATAGAAATTAATGTTATCCTTCCCATATGAACTACCATCTTTGCTTACTTCCTTGTCCTTAATCCAATCTATACATGTTCCTCTTCCTCTGGAATATCCTCTACCTCCTTGAAATATTCCTTCAGAAAATCTTTCACCTCTACCTCTCTATCTTTGCTCATGTATTTTGTTCAACTTTTGTTCTGCTTTCAAGGAATAATGGTAAGCTTCTTCAACACTCTGCAACTTGATCAAATTGATTTCATCTTGTATGTCCATAAAATCCATTCAATTATCTCACAACTTGTTCAAACTCTTCTTCAACATGTCTGGATCTGATATTCAACTTGTAGAATTCTTTGGTGTACTTCATACTAGATTCTTTCTGTTTCAAGTTCTGTAACTTTTGAAATAGATTTACTTGGTAATTAGCTCGCATAAACTTTGATTTCAACTTAGCAACCATCTTCTCCCATGATTTGATATGTTCTTTATCTCTTCTCTTTCTATCAGCCTGCAAATGTTCCCACCAAATAAATGCACGACCTTTCGATGGAGTATAGGCATATTTCATCCTCCTTTCTTCCGTGGTGTTCTCAAAATCAAAATACTTTTCCATCTTTGAAATCCAATCCATTAAATCATCCAAATCCAACTTACCATCATACTCTGGTAGGGTAAAATGTGGTTTAGTGTTCACCCTATTCAAAACCCTCAAGAACCTCTCTTCAATCGAATCGATCGTGGTGGGTTTTCTACTTGTTTTGCAAGTGCTTCTTCTTCATCATCTTCACTCATATCCTCAATATGTCAACCTCTTCTCTGGGTTATTTCAATAGCTTCTAACCAGGCTGAAATTCCTCTTAAGATTTCCATCACAACTAGGTCTGCATTCCCACGCAATCCACCATTCCTATTTCCTCTTTGCACCATCTTCATGCCATTCCTCTACAACTACAAGTCGGATCCACAATCAGCCACCCCACAACAAAATCTTCAGGATAACACAATCTCTAGAACAAAATCTTGCTCTAATACCACTTGGTGGAGTCACGGTTGAGAGGGACCTCAATGAGATCTATCTAGACCATGTAGCAAGAGTAAACACAATGAAAGAAAGACAATAGTATAGAGGCAGTGCAAAACTAAATGAGTTAGATCATGAAAACATATTACAAATAACCGGCAACATCCGAACTACAAGATTCATCTCACTGGCCTGCTACATACATGCTCAATTACAGAATTGGTCAACTTCGACCCTCTAAATCTTAAGATATATCTTCTATTTTCTTCCTGATGAATTATGATAGTTAATTACATTGATTTATATGCTCAAGGGAGATCTACCTAGGCCCAAGAGGGATAAAATATCGAAGAACAAGATCAAACGTGCAAAATCACCAGGTTGGCCTTTGCTAATGAAAATCATCCGAAAAATCTAAAGGAAGAAGTGTGGATCAGAGGGAAGGTTGACCATATTACAAGGAACATTGGAATCAATTAACAGAAGCTCTACAAGCTATAGAAAAGATTTGCAGGATTCACCAATAGCAAATAGGTCCAAGCAGTTCTGATGTTCTAAGGTAGAAAACTATCTTCGAATCTGGAAGCAATAACTTGCTAGAAAATGATCCAAATGTTTCACAACTCAAGAATAAGGAAGATAATCATGATTAGAAGAAAAATCCAGCTTTGTAAGATTTGGTGAGAAATGCAAGATAATGCATAATGAAATGTTGAAACTGCAAAATAAAAAGCAAACTGAAAGAAATGGTTTTGGTTCATGCAAGATTGTCAAGAACCGGGGATGCTCCTACATCAATATGGATTGTTGACTACAAATTTATGGAGAGTTTAAAGACCAACAATGATGTGGAAATTTCTTCAAGATCAAGTGATGATGTTGGCGAGAAGGTTCGCAAGATGGAACCTACAATGGTGGCTTCCCCCTCATTTGGCTTTGTGTATTTATCTCTACCTTCCTTATCTGGTCAAGAATTGTACTAAACTACTCTAAGGTCAATGGGTCCCACTAGGAGTGCAAAAAATGTATGCAAAAAATTGTGACTGCAAGATGAAGACAGTTAAAATGCTAAAGTAAACATCTAAATAAACACTAAACTTTAACCACACTCATGATTAAGATACTAAAAGGGAATTTTGAAAGAAAATGAAAGCAAACAAGTCACAAAATCTCTTAAAACCCTTGATTTGATTGTCTTCTAGTTTGATGTGTGATTTTTATGTTGCAAATACTTGATTAGACTCCATGATGTTTAATGCAAGATGAGGATTGTGTTAAATGAGATGTAAATATGTATGCTAAATGAATATGGATATGCAAAAGATGAGTGAATAATTCAACATTTCGATGGTATGAAAATGAAAGTGGATGGATTGAGAAGGAAAATGAGGGGATTAAATAGGCCAAGTTAGGAGATGAGGAAGCATGAAAATGAGATGCTTGTCCATAAGAAGGGAAAGTGTCATGGATGGAAATGACATGTGTCCTTAAGAAGGATAAGTTTCATGAGGAAGAATGACATGTGTCCTTGAAGACACATGCTTGTTTGGGTGAGAGACACCCAAATAGGAAGTTTTATTCCAAATATGGATATATTCCCACATATTAATTTCTCCAAATTTTAGGAAATTTAGGATATTTTGGAAATGTGCACACATATGATGAGGGCAAGGGGATAAGGTTGACTAAAACCTATGATTATCTAGGTGGATAAGGTTAGGAGAAGAGTTACATGAGGGTTATTTTTCAAATGTGAAGTTGATGGTGTTTTAATATGGTTGTCATTGATGTCAACATACTGATTTTGTGTTTTAATGATTGGTTTGTGCTTCGCATTTCTGATTTGTTGTAGTTGTAGTCACTAAGCTTTGGTATGTTGTCGGATTTTGCCTTGGGATGTTATTCTTATGATTTGGTGCTCCAAAAGTTGTGCTCTGGAATTGTATACAGTGATGATGATATTTGATAGTGTTTGAATTGCTCCACATTTCTTCATATTTTTGGTTTTGATTATGATATATTGGATTTATGTTGTTCATATCTTCATCTTTGTTATTTTGATTCAAGACGTGATGATGTGCTCCATAGATTTGGTTACATATGTTTTCATTCTCAGTTCAGTGATTGTGGACTTTTTTCTTAGCTAGGGAACTTGTTTGTAGCAAACCGGTAGCACAATGTGGACCCCTGGTTGATATTTTGTATCGGTCCCAACATTTAACAGACTCATTCATCCCCTATTGTTGAGATGTTTTTTATTTACTAGTATTAATTTTGGTTGGTTATGGCTTTAACAATTTCCATGACTTTAATGTATATCTCTACCACACTTTAATATATTCTGGCCTTGGCCTATTATTGAGAAAAAAAAATATTGTCATGGGTATTTCACTCAAAGTAACCACAAGGGTGTTTGCATATGAAAAATTTAAAGAGACACCTAAAGGAATAAGGAAGACATACCAATTATCCATGAAAAATAAAAAAACACAATGAATGGCATAACATGGGTTTATAAATAAAATATTTCTTTATCTTGAAAGAAAATATGCCTACAAATATTAGAAAAAAATCAATGTGTACCTTCTAAAATAGAGTTTCAACAATGATAAACTATTATTTAAGACAATAGAGTTGCCACCTTTTTTAGAAGAGGAAATCTTGTACCACTATGAACCTTTGAAGAATTGAATGATTATCAATTTAGCCTATTGATAGAGTCTTTAGATCTATTTAACCTCACAATGCCCTTTACAATTGGAAAAATACCAACTTACTGTTACCAAATTTTGCTACACCTAAATTTGGTGACCTATTACAGACCTGATACATTGCATCTTGAAGAAAGGTATACAAAAAAAAAATCAACTTTCATTATCTTTATAAATAAACATGTATTCCATATAAATCTTATTTCAAATGTGAAATTATTTGAATCAAAATAGATATACATGAATAAAACATTTGAATGAAATGCATTTTTATTCATAAAGATCAAACTACTCATGAAATCCCACACAAGTCATGCAAATAGCCAAAAGATGTCTTTCTGATCATAACCAAGAGATATCTTTCTGATCATAGCTAAGGAAGGAACCCATCATTGCCTAGATCGGTTGATGAGTTCTTTCAGAAGTCTTCTGAATAGTCTAGTTGATCCAAGTGCTCCACTCTCCACTCCAAGAAATGACCTTAAAAGAGATAGAGAAAAGATTTGTTAGAGCTCTAGGTTACTTATCTCACTCCTACATACATGATTCTATTCCCAATGTGCTTACAATGCTACATCAGACTAAGATTTAGAAGAAAAGAATCAATACAGATAAGGCATCATAAGATAGCAGCAAGTATCATGTTTTATCTAGGGTATGTATGGGATCATGGTGTGCCAAAATAGGCCCTTAAGTGGCAATGAAATTTGAAAAAATCAGAGTTATGCAACTTGACATGAAAAATTGAATAAGTTATGAACATTATTTTTTAAATATGTAAGAAGAGAATCTATAGAAAATTTAATGTAGTTTCTAAGCTACTAGTTGTTTTTTGAAAAAAAAAAATCCTATTTGATGAAAATTTCAAATTTCAATGCAGTGGTACAAAAATTTCAGGAAAAAGATAAGAAGTAGGTGTATGTCTGACCACCCTAATCACAATCAAATCAAAATACTTTTTTATAAGATATATAATATAAGTATTAGACTCATGTCCAGATAGGGGTCATATTTTTTTTTTTAAATGTATAAAGTAAATAATTATTTATGATTTTTTTACTACAACTTTTCATAAATTTAGAAACTCCTACGTCTGACCAACTTAACTTGGTCAAAACCTTATGAAATTCAATTTTTGTTAACTTTTCCCTATAGTAGATGAAGCATGGGATGTGACGCATGTTTCAGATTCAAAAAATGTTATGCGGTTTGAAAGTTATGAGTATTTTTCAATCAGTCTATCATTCAGGACTTTTGTCAGAATTCAATTAGAAAATAAATAATAATTAGTTATTAAAATCGAAATAAGACAAGCCTTATATTGTTGGAAAGCTGAAAATGTCCTTAAAAAACCCTTTTCATTTTATCAATTCTGGCTATAAAAAAAGTCGTCAGCCACCAGTGTAAAGTCTGGAAAATCAAGGAATACTGAAAAACATGTTTTTTCAGGTGACTTTCCAGGCTTGTCACTTCCAAGCCAAATCCCAAAGAAACCCGAACCAAAATATGGAGGGAAAAATTTATGTTTTAAAATCGGATATCCGATTTTATTGGATAAAATCGAATATCCGATTTTTGAAAAAATAAAAAATATATATTTTAGTAAATTGGGCATAACTTTTGCGTTGTATATCAAAATTTTGATTTTTTATAGGCGTTGGAAAGGTAATTAAGAGCACTATGATATGGAATAGGTATATTTTCAATTATATGTTTTAAAAATTAATTATAATTCATTTAAATTCATCCTTCATTTTTAAAACATAAAAAACTCATGACTTTTTCATATGATTTCCCTATTGCATGAATTTTGGTAACAATCATCTCAAAATAAACTAAATAAGTAATTAATTAATAATAGAAAATTTATGAATTTTATTGAGTTTGATAAATTTTGATAAACCATGTTATCTATGTTTGTTCCTTTCTCCACCTCTGTGTCCTAAACCTATCACTCCACCTATTTGTTTCTTCCTCCCTCTCTTTTGGCTATATTTATACATCTTTCTCTAGACCTATATCTCTAACTATCAATTAATACCTCATTAAATCTCTCAAGCTCTACAAGGTGCTTATATTTATACATCTTCATAATTTCCTCCTCTATGTCACTCTCTCTTCCCTAAGATCTAGACTAGTCTCTCTACATTTCCTTCTCATATCTAGCAACAAAATTCAGAGGGGACAAGGAGAGGTGTAGGGAAGTATCAAAAAAAAGAGAGGGGGAGAGAGGTGAGAAGGAGAGATTAATTGGGGAGAAGGGAGAGTGTGTGAGAGAGAGAGCTATAGGTAATTAGGTGGAAGGAAAAGAGAGAGAGGGAGGGGGTGATTGGGGTGAAGAGAGAATGAGAGGGAGAGTTTGAGATTATTAGGGGGTAGGAGGAGAGGGGGAGAGGGGAAAGTATCAACAAAGAGAGAAGAGAGATGGGGACAGAGGTGAAGAGAGACATAGAGAGTAATTAGGGGGTGGGGAGAGGGGGAGAGGGAAGTATCTATAAACCCATAGGAGGAGAGACATGATCGAGGGTAATTGAGGGAAAGAAATAATGTGAGAGAGAATATGGTGTCCTAAAGGGTCATATGGTGTCTCATGAACCTTTAGGACACCATATGACACCTTAGGACACTATATGATGTACACCATATGAGCCTTTAGCACACCATATGGTGTCATTAGGGGTCGTATGGTGTGTTAAGGGGTCATATGGATCCTATGACCCCTTAGGACACCATATGACTCCTTAGGTATTGTTAGGGGTCATATTGTGTCCGAACAGGTCATATGGTGTGGTTGGGGATTGTATGGTGTACTAAGGGGTCATATTGTGTCCTAAGGGGTCACAAGACATCGTATGACCCTTAGACATCATATGATGCATTAGGTTTTGTTAGGGCTCATACTATGTCCTAAGAGGTCATATGGTGTCCCATGACCCATTAGGACATCATATGGTGGCATTATGGGTCTTATGGTGTCCTAAGGGGTCATATGGTGTTCTATAACCCCTTAGGATACCATATGACACCTTAGGACATTATATGACCCCTTAGGATACCATATGATATCTTGGGACACCATATGGTGTCACAAGGAGTCGTATGGTGTCCTAAGGGTCATATGTTGTCCTATGAATCCTTAGGACACTATATGACCCATTAGGTGTCATCAAGGGTATTATTGTGTCCTAAAGGGTCATATGGTGTCCTATGACCCCTTAGGACACCATATGCTTGGTAGACTATATGGTGCTATGGGTCGTATGGTGTCCTATGTCACCTTAGGACATCATATGACCCCTTAGGATACCATTTGGTGTTGTTATGTGTTGTATGGTGCTCTATGACCCCTTAGGTGTCATTAGGGTTCATTTCATGTCCTAAGGGATCATATTGTGTCCTAAGGGGTCATACAATGTCCTATGACCCCTTAGGACACTATATGACGTCGTTAGGGGTCATATTATGTCCTAAGGGGTCATATTGTCTCTTATGACCCCTTAAGACACCACAAGGTGTTGTTATGGGTTGTACGGTTTTCTAAGGGGCCATATGGTGTTCTATGACCCCTTAGGACACCATTTTTATGTTGTTATGGGTCGTATGGTCTCCTAAGGGGTCATATGGTGTCCTATGACCCCTTAGGACACCATATGGTTTCATTATGTGGCGTACAATTTCCTAAGGGCTCATATGGTATTCTATGACCCATTAGGACACCATATAGTGTCATTAAGGGTCGTATGGTGTGTTAAGGGGTCATATGGTGTCCTATGACCCTTTAGAACACCATATGACCCCTTAGGTATCGTTAGGCATCATTTTGTGTCGTTAGGGGTCATATGATGTCCTATGACCCCTTAGGACACAATATGACCCCTTAGGTATTGTTAGGGATCATATTATGTCCTAACGGGTCATATAGTGTCCTACGACACCTTAGAACACCATATGGTATTGTTTGGGATTATATGGTGTGCTAAGGGGTCATATTGTGTCCTAAAGATTCCTAGGACATCATATAACCTCTCAGGACACCATATGACCCCTTAGATATCGTTAGGGGTCATATTGTGTCCTAAGGGGTCATATGGTGTCTCGTGACACCATATGACCCCTTAGGACACCATATCATGTCATTATGGGTCTTCTTGTGATCTAAGGGGTCATATGGTGTTCTAAGGGGTCATATGGTTTTATATGACCCCTTAGGATACCATATGACCCCTTAGGACACCATATGGTGTAGTAAAGGGTCATATGGTGTTCTAAGGGGTCATATGGTGTTCTATGGGGTCATATGGTTTTGTATTACCCCTTATGACACTATATGACGTCGTTAGGGGTCATATTATGTCCTAAGGGGTCATATTGTGTCTTATGACCCCTTAGGACACCACATGTTGTCGTTATGGGTCGTATGGTGTTCTAAGGGGTCATATGGTGTTCTATGACCCTCTAGGACATCATATTATGTTGTTATGGGTTGTATGGTCTCCTAAGGGGTCATATAGTGTCCTATGACCCCTTAGGACACCATATGGTGTCATTATGCGTCGTATGGTATCCTAAGGGGTCATATGGTGTTATATGACATTATATGACCCCTTAGGACACCATATGATCCCTTAGGACACCATATGGTGTCGCTAGGGGTCATATGGAGTGCTAAGGGGTCATATGGTCTCCTATGACCCCTTAGGACACAATATGACCCCTTAGTACACCATACAATGTCCTTAGGGGTCATATGATGTCCTATTACCCCTTAGGACATAATATGACCCCTTAGGTGTTGTTAGGGGTCATATTGTGTCCTAACGGGTTATATGGTGTCCTACAACCCCTTAGGATACCATATGGTGTCGTTAGGGGTTGTATGGTGTGCTAAGGGGTCATATTGTGTTCTAAAGGTTCCTAGGATATCATATAACCCCTTAGGACACCATATGACTCCTTAGGTATCGTTAGGGGTCATATTGTGTCCTAAGGAGTCATATGGTGTCTCATGACACCATATGACCCCTTAGGACACCATATCATGTGGTTATGGGTCTTCTTGCATTCTAAGGGGTCATATGGTGTTATATGACCCTTTAGGATACCATATGACCCCTTAGGAAACCATATGGTGTCGTAAAGGGTGGTATGGTGTTGCAAGGGGTCATATGGTGTCCTAAGGGGTCATATGGTCTCCTATGACCCCTTAGGACACTATATGATGTTGTTAGGGGTCATATTATGTCCTAAGGGGTAATATTGTGTCTTATGACCCCTTAAGACACCACATGGTGTCGTTATGGGTCGTATGGTGTTCTAAGGGGTCATATGGTGTTCTATGACCCTCTAAGACACCATATTATGTTGTTATGGGTTTTATAGTCCTCTAAGGGGTCATATGGTGTCCTATGACACCTTAGGACACCATATAGTGTCATTATGCATCATATGGTGTCCTAAGGGGTCATATGGTGTTCTATGACCCCTTAGGAGCCCATATGACTCCTTAGGACACCATATGGTGTCATTAGGGTTCATATGGTGTGCTAAGGGGTCAAATGGTGTCCTATGACCCCTTAGAACACCATATGACCCCTTAGGTATCGTTAGGTGTCATTTGTATCATTAGGGGTCATATGGTGTCCTATGACCCCTTAAGACACCATATAGTGTTTTTAGGGATCATATGGTGTCCTATGACCTCTTAGGTGTTGTTAGGGGTCATATTGTGTCCTAATGGGTCATATGGTGTCCTACAACTCCTTAGGACACCATATGGTGTTGTTAGGGGTTGTATGGTGTGCTAAGGGGTCATATTATGTCCTAAAGGTTCCTAGGATATCATCTAACCCCTTAGAATACCATATGACCCCTTAGGTATCATTAGGGGTCATATTGTGTCCTAAGGGGTCATATGGTGTCTCCTGACACCATATGACCCCTTAGGACACCATATCATGTTGTTATGGGTCTTCTTGTGTTATAAGTGGTCATATGGTGTTATATGACCCCTTAGGATATGATATGACCCCTTAGGACACCATATGGTGTCGTAAGGGGTCATATGGTGTCCTATGACCCCTTAGGACACTATATGACCCCTTAGGTGTCATCATGGGTCGTATTGTGTCCTAATGGGTCATATGGTGTTCTATGACCCCTTAGGACACCATATGACCCCTTGGGACACTATATGGTGTTATGGGTCGTATGGTGTCCTAAGGGGTCATATGGTGTCCTATGACCCCTTAGGACACTATATGACATTTTTAGGGGTCATATTATGTCCTAAGGGGTAATATTGTGTCTTATGACCCCTTAAGACACCACATGGTGTCGTTATGGATCGTATGGTGTTATAAGGGGTCATATGGTGTTCTATGACCCTCTAAGACACCATATTATGTTGTTATGAATTGTATGGTCCTCTAAGGGGTCATATGGTGTCCTCTGACCCCTTAGGACACCATATAGTGTCATTATGCATCGTATGGTGTCCTAAGGGGTCATATGGTGTTCTATGACCCCTTAGGACACCATATGACTCCTTAGGACACCATATGGTGTCATTAGGGGTCATATGGTATGATAAGGGGTCAAAAGGTGTCCTATGACCCCTTAGAACACCATATGACCCCTTAGGTATTGTTAGGTGTTATTTTGTGTCGTTAGGGGTCATATGGTATCCTATGACCCCTTACGACAGAATATGACCCCTTAGGTGTTGTTAGGGGTCATACTATGTCCTAACGGGTCATATGGTGTTCTACAACCCCTTAGGACACCATATGGTGTCGTGAGGGGTTGTATGGTGTGGTAAGTGGTCATATTGTGTCCTAAAGGTTCCTAGGACATCATATAACCCCTTAGGACACCATATGACCCCTTAGGTATCGTTAGGGGTCATATTGTGTCCTAAGGGGGTCATTGATAGATAGAGAGATATAGATAGTGCAAGAGAGTGAGAAAGAGAGATAGAGATTATAGATAGGGATAGATAGAGAGGGAGAGAGAGAAAGAGGAAGATATAGAGATATATAAGGGAACTATAGAGAAGGATGTGGGGAGAGAGCCAAAGATATATTAAGATGGAGCAAATAAAAAGATAAAGGTAGAGAAAGGGAAAGATACTTCAAGAGGGTGATAGAGGAAGAGACGGAGAAGTAGATTAATCATGTATAGAGGAAGATATATAAAGATAGAGGAACATATAAAAAGAGAGATTGATAAGTAAAAATATGGATATGTGAAGATGGGGATAGAGATAGATATGGATAGAAAGTGATAGAGAGAGTAAGACAAATGGAGGGAGAGATGAAGTGAATAAGTGAGATTTAGAGATAATGAGATATAAATATACATGAAGACATATCTATAGGGATATAGAGATAGACGGGACAAGATAGGGAGAGAAAGGAGGTGATAGAGACAAGTAATATATAAGTATAGATAGGGTAAGGTATAGGAGGGAGATAAATAGAGAGAAGAGAGATTATTAGAGAGAAATATAGAAATAAGGAGTGACAATGATGGAGTGGGAGAGGGAGAGATAGGAATAGAAAAATGGAGATATATGCAGAGATGCATGTAACTTGGGAATTTTTTTATCTAGATGGGATGAGAAAATAAGTGACATAAGTAGAGAAGAAAGAGATAGATAAAATATATTATATAAGTATAGATAGACAAGTGATAGATAAAGCAGGTGATAGGGAAAAAATGAGAATTTGTATGCAAAATTTGTGAGTATTTAAAGTTTAAATATTGAAGGACTAACTAAAAATGATTATAATTAATTTTTGTTATATAATATCATCAAAATACCTCATCCATTTGATAGGTCTCTGAATTACCTTTCCAACGCCTGTAAAAAAATCAAAATTTCAATAAGAAACGCAAATGTTATGCCCATTTTACTAAACTATGTTTTTTATGTTGGAAAATCGAATATCCGATTTGAAAAAAGTATGACATCACAATGGTGACATCACAATAGTGACATCAAAAATCGGATATCTGATTTGGTTTGGTATTACCAAACCAAATTCAAATTTTGGCCGACCCAAACAAAAAGTCAAAGCAGATTTTGGCATGTTTGGAAAGGTTTAAAATGCTTTTTTTTCCATTGCCACTTTTTGGCCCCCCATGATCTTGCACATACCCTCTAACTTGTTTGTTTCATGTGCAGAAGCAGGTTTTCATATCATAACTATCAGGTATATGGGTTAAAATGGGCTCCCACAAGGGTTGAGCTCAGCATACCAATCATCACTCATGAGGTGACACTAATCATCTTGTTAAACAAAGAACACAATAGTATCCAGAGTCCCATGTATTGTCACTCAATGATAGTATAAGTTGTCATTCAATGATAGTATAAGTTGCCATTCAATGATAGCACATACAACAGTGAATAAAATTGTATTCCATGGTTGACAGATGATTAAATCCATCACATGAGTGATAATAGAAGTAAGAATGATCAAACTCGTGGAAATATAATAAACAAATGGTGAGTACTCACAAAGATACATAAAAGTGCTAATTGTTAATTTGTATTTCAGAAGTATAAGACAACATTGATAGCCACAACAGTATCAAGAAAGATAGAATAAATTTGTTGTCAAATCAAATCAGTATAAGGGCCCTGGTATATAGAATTAGTGAGAACACCTACAGACAAAGATGGCCGATACACATTTAGAGGAATTACATACCATGCCAAAATATGTCACTTTCAACTCTCAATGCAGCCTTATGACAATCACAACCATAAGATCTTGAACGACTAGTACCTAAAATAGTAAATAGAGACATATACATGACCATAGTAGTCATAAATGCACTATAACAATACACTGGTATAATAGTTAAAGCCACAATCACAAGCATACATAAAGAGACAATATTGATAGTGTTTGGGCATCTATGAAGAAATGGCAGAGATATTAATGCATGTTGCAGCAAAGATATTAATAAAGAGATCATTGTGCTAAACCTAGAACAACAAGATGTAGTCTATAAGCACTAGAAGATGCAACCATCACCAAGTAATTCAAATTTTTAAAAAAATAATGTATCACATTACATACCCTAAGATGAAGGCATGATCACAATGCAAAGGAATGAGAAGACCATCTTGTAATAGTGTTATAATAGTGCAAATACCATAGCAGTAATCTATGATCAACTTTAGGCATTAAGGACAGTTTCAATTCAAAAAGGCTAAGTAGCAGTCCTCAAGTTCTCCAGAAAAAGTAAGGTGTCATCTCAATCCATAGTACATAAAGGGCACCATACATATTAAGGATAGTGGATGTATTATACCAGAGCCCAAGGCATCAATTGTGATCAATAACTCAAATTAAAATAAGCAACCTAAGTAATCCTTTATGGGCAAAGACAGTGAACAAAAAGTATAGCACCTAGGAGACAGTGGATTGAATTATGATGTCCCTTTCAAGTCAAGATAGAGTAGATTTCAAGAAAGCCCTTCAACTATACACAGATCCATCAAAAGTTATTATAACAGTGGAACATCTTGATATAAAGATACAGTGCTATACCCATAACCAAGCTAATTTAAAGGGGGTGTGAGAATTTGCCAAGATCTAGAGGCAATGGAAAGCACAAATAAGAGAGAACAAAATGTGACAAGAGTAAACTATATTCCTATCAATGATGCAAAATACTGATCAACTAGATCATCAAAAGTTGTTGTTACATACAATGTAGATGAGCCTTCTTATAAAGTCAAGGCTAAGAGATGAGAGCACACAATAATGACATGTGGCTCAATGAGATGCAAGGGTAGGTAGGGGTAGGTAGAAGAAATAGTAGAATATTCCATATAAGGTGGATCACCCACCAAAAGTGGAATTATCACTCCACAATAAGTAGATATGATAAAGTAGTAACATTATCACACTATAAAAGGTGGAAATTCTTCTACATACACATTCCCAATGTAGAACATCTCCCTAAGTGTCTCATATGCAAACTACTATGATATGCATGTACCTAAGTAAACTTAAGTAAAGTGTAACTATATCCAACATGAATAATTAATTACACCAACAGGGGGAGTAAATAGATTAAACTCTATCAATTCAAGGTATTGAATCCATCCAATAACAAAGTCAATATGTATGCATCAATGGTTGTCAAATAAGAACTGATCATGCTTATTTCAAAGATAAAGTACAGTTGAAGACAAGGTACAAATCAAGCTAAAATAGTGAATGAGCATCCATACAACAAGATTATCAAGTGCACATCCTCAGTATTGTAAGACAGGGTGTCACAAAAACCTAAACAATCAAGTCACATCCATGTTCATAGCATGGAAAACTCCTATAGCAGCCTTTCAATATAGAGATATGTTCTTCACAAAGTTATCAATCAGTGATAACAACATATAGCCACTAATCAATGTGATATTTTATGTGACTAAGGAATGTTCTAGATAAATAACACAGGGTATCAAGAACAAATGGACCCATTAAAGAGATAAATCTATACAAGTTACCACATTAAGTGGTAAAGCATTATTTCAACACCTTCATCTAACATTTTTTGAGGCATATTTGTAGAGTTGGCTATTTATATACAGTCACAATGTATCAATTGTGACATGACTGCTTTAGTCATAAGGAAAGTAATGGAAATTTCTATCATCACAAAGGAGGTGTCACTAATACATTTGGCCTCAAATTTCGACTAGCATTTTCGAGGATCTATGGGATTTCTTTTGCTTTGCCAGATTGATTTGTTTTTTTTTTTAAATTACCCCGTGTTTGTTAGAATTCCAATGGTCTAGAATTCTAACGAAGAAGGTATATTGTGAACAAATTTGATTTTTTTTTGAAAAAATTCCCGAATTCATCAGAATTCTGACGATAATTTCACATTTGGTTTTGACGGAAAAGGCATTAAGAATGAAATTTTCTTTTAAAAAAAGTGGCCGCATTCGTCGAAATTTCGATGACAACGGGAATTACTTCAAAAAAAAAAAACACTGCATTTCATTTTAACCCAAAGCTGTAATTCTGCGCAAGCAGAGCTCTATCACTCCCTACATGCAATCTCCTCCACCCAATCCTAAATCAAACTACCTTCCTATGAAAAGAAGAGCTTTATCACTCCCACCCAACCCAGCATTCGAACTTCACTACGGTGGCACATTCCAACTTTGACAATATTTCATGCAATTTAACAACTAAAAGGTTAGGGAGCTCTACTTCATATGAATTTTGCATATGAATTTTCATTTTGGGGTTGCACATTATCGATTTAACATTGATAATATTGAATTTTGCATATGAATTTTGGACCTACTGGAAGGGAACTTTATCCCATGCTATCGACAGCTAAATTATCAATGAAGATCATGATTATAGATAGTTAGATTAACCTTGATCATGCTAAAAAAATATGGAAGTTGAACCTTAACAATAAAATGTTGACGAAAACCCTTAAGTATTGTTGAAGCTCCCATACATCATATCCAGAATAATCCTAAAATGGACCTCTTTCCTTACATTCCCTTCATCATCAGTATACTAGACCTAATTCCTCTAAAACATAGCATTAATTCGCAAGGGCTTCAAGAATGATAGCCAAATAATTGGAAATTTCTACTACTTTCACTGCAGAAGCTGTTGAGAGCCAGCCATCTTCCACATCCAGCATCCTTTGGAAGGGGGCTAAATTTCTGTTGATGACCCCAATTCGGTACACCTCCCATGCATCTTCTATCAGGGTTTTCTATCTTTCCTTCTCTACCTTTCCTTGGACGTGCTCCTCTTCCTCATCGTTCGGGTCCTCTTCCGAATCTGATGAGACATAATTGCTTGAGTTGAAATACAAACCCAATAGACTTACCCAATTGCTTAAATCCAGATTCAAGATTTTGTTAGTAACAGCCTGCCCATCCATAGAGCAAATAAACCCATCTATCTTTTGGATACAAGCCTCCTTTTAATCCAGAACATCGAGCATTGGGTAGAGTACAGGTTCGTAGATGAAACCATCACACCAATGTCTACCATCACCCAAGATAGAGGTCACCAGTCTCCATACCGCATCTCTTGCCCTATCATCAATATGAAACAACCTCCTCCACTGCATTTGAAAACTTTCCTCTCTTTACATGCAACTTAGACCGAAATGATGAACCATCTGTGTGACACTTAGTTGAATATCGCATGCCTCCTCTCTACAAACACAATGGCCTTTTTATAATGATCAATCATGAAACTACTGGGCCACAATTCTAGAATCGATTAGAATAGTCTAATTCCTCTCAATTGAATATTGTCCTTGATATCTTCCTGCAATATGCTGGTGCAGGAGCACCTGAGCACCTGAATGCTCAAATCCTAGCAGGTATAGCATTTTGTTGCAAATTAAGCATGTGTGTTTATTTTATGCTTCTAGTAGGTTTAATAGGTTTGTTTTCTGGTGTAATAAGGTTTGGAACTCATTGTTGTTTAAGAGTTTCCAAGATTTTTGTTTTTTTGCTCAGTGGGCCAAAAACTGTCAATTTTGGGTCCAAATGAGCATTTTTGAATTTTTGATGTTGTAAAGCCTTAAAAGGAATTGGAGCATGTTTATTTAGTGTTTCTAATTATTTTGAGTCATTGGTTTGAGTGCCAAGTCACCGGGAGTCAAAATGCAACTTTTTGAGCAACAAAAGTTGTCAAAAGTTGTCAAAAAGCTGTCAAAAAGTGCAAAAAAGTGACTTTTTGGTGGTTTTGGTTAATTCCAGCCTGTACCTATCCATAAAAAGGCTTCAATAAGTTGGCACATGTATAAAAACCATGTTCCCATCATTTTATGTGCAGTTCATGTTGGAAAAGTAAGAAAAATACTTGTTTTGCTCTTGTTTTTTGTGAATTTTAAATAGTTTCCTGCACTTTTGAGAGTACAGTCCGTACCATGGCTTCATAAGTCCATACTACTCCTGTTTTTGATTTGTGTGACCTCCTTTGATGTTTGAGTAGTGATTTGGAATAGGTTTTGTTTGAAGTGCTCTTAAGAAAGGCATTGTTTTGTGGTTCCAATGGAAGATCATTCATGGTCCAACTAGTTTCTTCAAAGTTTATTCATCCATGGCTTTGAGGAAATCTATTGGACCCTTTGTACACATTGTATCATACATCTATTTTCATTTTCTATCAATGCACAAGTGTTTGTAAGCCCATGGCAAGTATGTGAAGTGTACAACTTGGCTTGGGTATTCTTAAAATTGTTTGAATGGTACTTTGTTGTTCAAAGCACTGTACTTTGAAATGTTGAAGAAGAGTTAAGTTGGCAAGAGTTATCATTGTAGTTTACCATCCTTGTCTTTCTCGTGACTTGGTTGGATACAAGAAGCAAAGGTGTGATCAGATTGTAAAACAGTGTGTCACTGTTTCATTGTTGAAATTTCATTGCCAACCTTCCTAATGGACAGTATGGAATGATGGATTCCTCTTTCATACATCATGGAATGTATTTACAAATGTTTTTTTAATGCTAAGAAGACAAGATGCACAATTTGAATGTAAAGGACCTAAATAAGGATCCTAGAAAGGTGTATTTCATTGTCATAGTCTTATAATGCTTTCATGCTTTGAGGCATCTTTTAAGTGTTCAAATTTACAAGATCCTTGAAGAGGACATATGTATTGTTTTACCTTGCCATTGACCCCTTTTTGCAGGCCAGGGATAGAGTGAAGGAGTAAATTAAAATAAAGAAAGAAAGTTGTAACTGTTTTGATACTGTCAAAGTGCAATGATCGCGGGTAAATGACCAATAGTCATGAAAAAGATCCTTTCCTACTTGTTTGCAGGTTGCTCCAACTTATGTCAAGTCATTATTGAATCTGTATTTGACATACCTTCATTGTATTTGGTTTACAAATGTTGAAAATGTATGTAAAACATTAAAACATTGTTGTCTCAGTCCTCTAGACTGTTATTTCTGTGTTAATGCAGTAGTATGGCATTTGTTTGACATAATGACAATATTCCAAGATGGATTTTGAATCCTTGGGAGTGTTTGGTAGATGTCATAGCAAGGTTGGAAACATTTAATTGGGTCTAGTATCATGGAGAAGACTCTTAATTTGCAAACCCTCACTAAAACCTTCAAAAACCCTTGAAAAATGCCTATTTTGTGGGACAGTCCTCAAACAGTCCATACAGTACTTGCCATAGAAAAAATCCTTGAGTCTTCATCATCAATTAACCACATCTCCAAGGGTTTTCCATGAAGTTTAGCAGGTTGAGCAGGGTGAACAATTTTCACTAAAAACTAGGGCTAATTCTAGTAGCCTTTTTTGGAGCAAATTTGACAATTTCATGAAATCGGTAAGGAAGGAGAAGTAAATGATTGCTTCAAATCATCAAAATTGATGATTTAAGACTTGAGACACCCTACTACAAGCTCCATAGCATTGAATTAAGTCATTTGATCAAGATGACCTTTTGAACCTAGAAGTTGCCTTGAGTAAACCAACGCTCTTTGCATCCAACTTGGATATTTTCACTCTTGAAAGGTGAGGGACGGTCATCAGACTTTGCAGACCTGTCTAGATGCTCAGTCAACACATTAATATGATTGAAATCTTTTTAGGTGCAAACAAGGTTAGGTAAACCATGGTTCTCCAACAGTTGCCCATTCCTGGAAGAGAGGAGATTCAGCTAGTTGGACAACCAAACTTGTTCATTTTTGGTGACACACAAGAGGACCTCATTTCAGATTTGAATGCCTTAGCATGGAAGGTAAGGAGGAGTGATATACAATACAATAGGGTGCAAGAAGTGTTGAATAGAGAGGAGGAGATAGGAGAAAGGTTTAGAAGAATCCCATTTGTGCCTAGGGATTGATTTGGGAAACACATTGAGAACAAAAGCCCATCAACCTCAAAAGAAGACCAACTTCTACTCTACCTCCTCATCATAGTGGTATCAGAGCCAATTCAGATTTGGGTTGAGAGATTAGCACATGTCAGGTAGTGAGTCAGTGGGAGACAACACCAACAACATGGTGACCAATGCAGAGTTAGCAAAGAGGATGGAGGATCAGGTTGAAGAAAATAAACTCCTTAGGGAAAGATTACAACAACTTGAAAAAAAGCTGAACCAAGTAGAAGTCAAGACTGAAGAAGTCAGTGAGAGAGTAGAAAATGCTGAAGATAAGAAGGAAAGCTTAGAGGAAGAAGTCCCAAAACCAGATCCAATCTTGGATAGAGAACAAGAAACCTTTTTACAAGCTTTGAAAGCTTTGACTGGAAAGGCCCTAGATGGAGTGTCCCTTTTTAGTGGCAAAATGGAACCAGAAGCACTAATGGAGTGGATAGAGGTTCTAGAGAATCACTTTGAATGTGACGGAATTACTGAAGCACAGAAAGTGAAGGTAGCCAAATCCAGAATGAGAGGGGCAGCCTTAACTTGGTGGAAGTTCATCTAAGAGGAAAGGGTGAAAGAGGGAAAGAAACCCATAGCCACCTGGAAGACAATGGTAACTAAAATCAAAGACACCTACATTCCTGAAGATTATGAAATCCAGTTACATAGGAAGAGACAAAACTTGAGACAGAAAGACCTAGATGTCAATAGTTACACTGAAGAATTCCAAAAACTAAGCCTTAGATCTAAGGTACAAGAAGATGAAAATGTCAGAGTAGCTAGGTATCTCAATGGGTTAAGATGGAATATTCAGGAAGAGTTAAGCCTATGGTGTCCCAACATGTTATAGAAGTGTTATCAACTAGCACTGAAGGTAGAAGAGAGAAACAAGAAGAAACAAGAATAGAATGGTAGAGGCAGAGGCAGAGGAAACAGAGGCAGTCATAGAGGTAGTTTTGGGGGAAGATACACAGATCATAAGTCCCAGGGAGAGTCTAAGCTTATTGAGCAAAGCGGGGATTCTCAAAGCAGACCCAACTATAGGGGTACAGGATCAGGCAACCCAGGAAGGGGTAGATCTAATGGACCTGGAAGAGGTTCATACTTCTCCACCATGAAATGTTATAACTATCAGAAACTAGGCCATCTAGCATATAGATGCCCAGAGAAGCCAAGTTCATCTCAAGGAGGTGATAAGAGAGTCCATTTTGTGCAAGAGGGAAGCACACCAAATCAAAGGTGTCTACCATTAGAAGAAGGGAAAAACCTCATGATCAGGAGGATCCTCATGAAAGAGCCATCTCAAAAAGATATGTCTCAAAGGAAAGCTCTTTTTAGGATCAAATGTAAGATCCAAGGAAAGGTGTGCAAAGTTATCATTGACTCAGGATCAACTGACAACATCATATCAAAAGAAGCTGCTACAAAACTTCACCTACCTAGAATATAGCACAAAGAGCCCTACAAGGTCACATGGTTGGAAAAAGGGCAGCATGTATTGGTGAGTGAACAAACATGGGTAGAGTTTAACATAGGTGAGTACCAAGATAAGATTTTGTGTGATATAATACCTATGGATGCTTGTCATTTTCTTTTAGGAAGACCTTGGTAGTTTGATAGGAAAGCACAATATGATGGTGAAAAGAACTCATACTCATTTTTCAAGAATGGTATCAACTATAAAATTCAGTCCATTAATGAAGAAAGTGAGGGCAGAAAACCACAAGTTCCCAACACTTTGTTAGTTGGTGAAAAGGAGTTCATTCATACCTTAAAAGAAGGTGATGGCATAGGTTTTGCATTGGTAACTAAACCAGTTGATGAAAAGAAAGAAAAGAAGGTAGAAATCCCATATGAGGTGCAGCAATTTCTAGATCAGTTTAAGTCAATTGTTAATGATGGTCAACCAACCTCTCTACCTCCTCAGAGAGCCATTAGCCACCAGATAGACTTCATCCCAGGTGCATCCTTACCAAACAAAGTTGCTTACAAAATGACACCTGAACAAAATCAGGAAGTGGCAAGACAAATCCAAGAGCTCTTAGACCAAGGATTGATTAGAAAAAGTATTAGTCCATGTGCAGTACCCACAGTGTTAGCACCTAAGAAAGGTGGGGCTTGGAGACTTTGTACAGATTCAAGAGCAATAAACAGGATCACAATCAGGTATAGATTCCCCATCCCTAGGATAGAAGATCTTATGGATTGTTTAGGGGGAGCAAAATATTTTAGTAAGATAGACCTAAAAAGTGGTTATCATCAAATCCGCATCAAAGAGGGGGATGAATGGAAAATAGCTTTCAAGACAAATGAGGGGTTGTATGAATGGCTAGTCATGCCATTTGGGTTAACAAATGCACCCAGTACATTTATGAGATTGATGAATGAGGTGTTACATGACTTCATAGGCAGGTTTGTAGTTGTGTACCTTGATGACATCTTAATTTTCAGTAAAACCAAGGAAGAACACCTCCAACATTTGCAGATTGTCTTACAAAGATTGAATGATGAACAACTTACTATCAATCTAGAGAAATGTGATTTCCTTAAGCAAGAGCTGGTCTATTTGGGTTTTGTTGTTTCAGGGGGTGATTTGAAGATGGATCCAAGTAAGGTAGAAGCCATAGTTAATTGGCCAACCCCTAAGAATGCTAGTGATGTCAGGAGTTTTCATGGACTTGCTCAATTTTATAGGAAATTTATCAGAGGTTTCAGTGAAATATGTGCACCTATGTTGGAAACCATTAAGGGTGGTGTGAAAGTGAAATTTCAGTGGACAGAAGCAGCCAACAAGGGATTTGAATTGTTGAAAGTTAGAGTTGCTACTCAACCAGTGTTGATTCTACCTAGTTTTGACAAATTGTTTACCTTAGAGTGTGATGCAAGTAACATTGCTATTGGTGCTGTTTTGAGTCAGGATAATAGACCTGTTGCATTTTTCAGTGAAAAGCTTAATGATGCTAAGAAGAAATATTCTTCAAATGATCTTGAAATGTATGCTTTGGTTTAGGTACTTAGGAAATGGAGGCATTATCTTCTTCCTAAAGAATTTGTGGTTTACACTGACAACCAGGCACTTAGTTTTCTCAATTCACAGGATAAGCTTAGTCATAGACATGTTAAATGGGTAGAGTCTTTGCAAGCATATACCTTTACTTTGAAGCATAAGAAAGGACAATGCAATAAAGTAGCTGATGCATTGAGTAGGAGGTTACTTACTGTTCAAGAAATTCAGATTAGAAGTATTGGTATAGAATGTTTTAAGGATTTATATCCACATGATTCTGATTTTGCTAATATTTACAAGGTTTGTCAAGATTTTCAGAATACTTTTCATAGTGAATATGCTGACTATAGTTTGCAGAATGGATTATTATTTAGGGGTGGACAGCTGTGTGTGCCAAAAGGTTCAATGAGGGAGAATCTGATACAGGAAAAGCACAATGGTTGCTTGCGTGGTCACTTTGGTCTTAATAAGACTTTGGAATTGGTTCAGAGACACTATTTTTGGCCTAAAATGCAGGCAAATGTTAGGAAATATGTTGAGCAATGCATGGTATGTCAGAAAGCCAAGGGTACTAGCATGAATGCTAGTTTGTATCAGCCTCTTCCCGTACCTTCTAGGCCTTGGGATTGCATCAGTATGGATTTTGTGGTAGGTTTGCCCAGAACTAAAGCAAGGTGTGATAGTATTTTTGTGGTTGTTGACAGATTCAGTAAAATGGCACATTTCATACCTTGCAAAACTACTAATGATGCTAGTCATATTGCTTTTCTTTTCTTTAAGGAAGTTGTCAGAATTCATGGTTTGCCATCCAGTATTGTATCTGATAGAGATGCTAAGTTTTTGGGTCATTTTTGGAAAACTTTATGGAAGAAATTGGGTACTAACTTGTCTTTTGGCTCAACTTACCATCCATAGACAGATGGCCAAACAGAAGTGGTGAACAGAACATTGGGTAACCTACTCAGATGTCTTACCAAATAATATGGGCAAAGTTGGGATCAACTCATCCATCAGGCAGAGTTTGCATACAATGACAGTGTAAACAGATCCATTGGTAAGAGCCCATTTCAGATTGTTTATGGAATGCATCCTAGAGGTGTTTTTGAGTTAAATGACGTAACTAATTTGCAGCAAGTGAGTGGTACAGCAGAAGATATGGCATAGTCTATGAAAGAAATTCATGAGCAGGTACAGAAATCTTTACAGGAAACTACTCAAAAAGTTAAGGAGAGAGTTGATGCTTCAAAAAGAGATGTTCAATTTTCAGTGGGTGATTATGTGATGGTCCATCTCAACAAGTCACGGTTATAGAAAGGAGTGCCTACTAAGTTGGAAATGAGAAGAGTAGGACCATGCAAAATCTTGGCTAAATATGGCCATAATGCTTACAAAGTTGATTTGCCTAATGAAGTTTCTATGTCTCTTATTTTCAATGTTGCAAATTTGGTGCCATTCAAAGGGGAGCTACCATTAGACTCACAAAGAGTTTCAGATCTTTCTCATTCCCTTTCTGATCTTTCTCTCCCCTCTTCTTCTACTCCCATTCCTCAGCAGGTACTAGATTCAAGAATCCTCAAAAAGACAAGACACCATACCTACATGGAGCATCTTATCAAGTGGAAGGATAAACCAGTTTTTGAAGCCACTTGGATACCTAAAAGTGACTTTCTCAAAGTTGGAATTCCTCTTTCTTTACTGTCCAAAGAACTCACATGACTTCTTTGTCCTTAGGGGAGTATGGTGCAGGAGCACCTGAGCACCTGAATGCTCAAATCCTAGCAGGTATAGCATTTTGTTGCAAATTAAGCATGTGTGTTTATTTTATGCTTCTAGTAGGTTTAATAGGTTTGTTTTGTGGTGTAATAAGGTTTGGAACTCATTTTTGTTTAAGAGTTTCCAAGATTTTTGTTTTTTTTGCTCAGTGGGCCAAAAACTGTCAATTTTTGGTCCAAATGAGCATTTTTGAATTTTTGATGTTGTAAAGCCTTGCAAGGAATTGGAGCATGTTTATTTAGTGTTTCTAATGATTTTGATTCATTGGTTTGAGTTCCAAGTCACCGGGAGTCAAAATGCAACTTTTTGAGCAACAAAAGTTGTCAAAAGTTGTCAAAAAGCTGTCAAAAAGTGCAAAAAAGTGACTTTTTGGTGGTTTTGGTTAGTTCCAGCCTGTACCTGTCCATAAAAAGGCTTCAATAAGTTGGCACATGTATAAAAACCATGTTCCCATCATTGTATGTGCAGTTCATGTTGGAAAAGTAAGAAAAATACTTGTTTTGCTCTTTTTTTTGTGAATTTTAAATAGTTTCCTACACTTTTGAGAGTACAGTCCGTACCATGGCTTCATGAGTCCGTACTACTCCTATTTTTTATTTTTGTGATCTCCTTTGATGTTTCAGTAGTGATTTCAAACAGGTTTTGTTTGAAGTGCTCTTAAGAAAGGCATTTTTTTGTGGTTCCAATGGAAGATCATTCATGGTCCAACTAGTTTCTTCAAAGTTTATTCATCCATGGCTTTGAGGAAATCTATTGGACCCTTTGTACATACTGTATTATACATCTATTTTCATTTTCTAGCAATGCACAAGTGTTTGTAAGCCCATGGCAAGTATGTGAAGTGTACAACTTGGCTTGGGTATTCTTAAAATTGTTTGAATGGTACTTTGTTGTTCATAGCACTGTACTTTGAAATGTTGAAGAAGAGTTAAGTTGGCAAGAATTATCATTGAAGTTTACCATCCTTGTCTTTCTCATGACTTGGTTGGATGCAAGAAGAAAAGGTGTGATCAGATTGTAAAACAGTGTGTCACTGTTTCATTGTTGAAATTTCATTGCCAACCTTCCTAATGGACAGTATGGAATGATGGATTCCTCTTTCATACATCATGGAATGTATTTAAAAATGTTTTTTTAATGCTAAGAAGACAAGATGCACAATTTGATTGTAAAGGACCTAAATAAGGATCCTAAAAAGGTGTATTTCTTTGTCACAGTGTTATAATGCTTTCATGCTTTGAGGCATCTTTTAAGTGTTCAAATTTACAATATCCTTGAAGAGGACATATGTATTGTTTTACCTTGCCATTGACCCCTTTTTGCAGGCTAGGGATAGAGTGAAGGAGTAAATTAAAACAAAGAAAGAAAGTTGTAACTATTTTGATACTGTCAAAGTGCAATGATGGTGGGTAAATGACCAACATTCATGAAAAAGATCTTTTCCTACTTGTTTGTAGGTTGCTCCAACTTATGTCAAGTCATTGTTGCATCTGTATTTGACATACCTTCATTGTATTTGGTTTACAAATGTTGAAAATGTATGCAAAACATTAAAACATTGCTATCTCAGTCCTCTAGACTGTTATTTCTATGTTAATGCAGTAGTATGGCATTTGTTTGACATAATGACAATATTCCAAGATGGCTTTTGAATCCTTGGGAGTGTTTGGTAGATGTCATAGCAAGGTTGGAAACATTTAATTGGGTCTAGTATCATGGAGAAGACTCTTAATTTGCAAACCCTCACTAAAACCTTCAAAAACCCTTGAAAAATGCCTATTTTGTGGGACAGTCCTCAAACAGTCCATACAGTACTTGCCATAGAAAAAATCCTTGAGTCTTCATCATCAATTGACCATATCTCCAAGGGTTTTCCATGAAGTTTAGCAGGTTGAGCAGGGTGAACAATTTTCACTAAAAACTAGGGCTAATTCTAGTAGCCTTTTTTGGAGCAAATTTGACAATTTCATGAAATCGGTAAAGAACGAGAAGTAAATGATTGCTTCAAATCATCAAAATTGATGAGTTAAGACCTGAGACACCCTACTACAAGCTCCATAGCATTGCATTAAGTCATTTGATCAAGATGACCTTTTGAACCTAGAAGTTGCCTTGAGTAAACCAACGCTCTTTGCATCCAACTTGGATATTTTCACTCTTGAAAGGTGAGGGACAGTCATCAAACTTTGTAGACTTGTCTAGATGCTCAGTCAACACATTAATATGATTGAAATATTTAAAGGTGCAAACAAGGTTAGGTAAACCATGGTTCTCCAACAGTTGCCCATTCCTGGAAGAGTGGAGATTCAGCCAGTTGGACAACCAAACTTGTTCATTTTTGGTGACATACAAGAGGACCTCATTTCAGATTTTAATGCCTTAGCATGGAAGGTAAGGAGGAGTGATGTACAATACAATAGGGTGCAAGCAGTGTTGAATAGAGAGGAGGAGATAGGAGAAAGGTTTAGAAGAATCCCATTTGTGCCTAGGGATTGATTTGGGAAACACATTGAGAACAAAAGCCCATCAACCTCAAAAGAAGACCAACTTCTACTCTACCTCCTCATCATATGCGCATATTCTTTCTGTAGTGCCTGCTATGTACCTTCATTTTTTGTATTGCTCATACTCATCCTTCTCTCCTATCAACATTGGTTTAAAGAGATCCTTAGTACAAACCGAGGCAAAATTTCACATTTTTTAACCTATTCCTGCTCTGATGTTTTGATTTGCGCGATCCTTATCACTTCTTACTATCCTTAAGAGCTTTTCACTCTATACCTTGTGAATGGTTTCTTCTTTTTCATATCATGACTCGATACTACTGAAGCTTTAGAGCATATATTTTTTTTGGAGTCTATATGAGAGAGATTGGGAAACTATGCAAATAACGATAGACCATTAGACTTCATCGGGTAATTGAGAAAAGAAGAATTGGAGTGGTACATGAAGAACTATCCTCAACACTCAGTCACCTGGGATGTAGTAAAAAAAGAGAATTTTTAGCAAACTTTGGCACCCTAGAAATTCCAACTGAAAGTGTCAGTAGGATGCAAAACTTAACACAAGGAGACAATTAATCAGTTAAAAGCTATAACAAGAAATTTAAGGAAGTATATAGAAAAATGGAGGAACCTGTAAGTGAACAATAGAAAATAGAATAGTTCATACACATATTACATAGAGATATTTGAGCAAGATTCAATGGAAGTACCTAACAGATATATTTATTCGATTGCCATGGCATACCAGATTGAAGCTCAAACATGGAGAAGACTAAAGAAAGATAGGAATACTAAAATCCTTGAAGATTTACAACTAAAAGTACATAAATTAGTAGTACAAGTAAACAAGGTCTGTGAACCTAGAAAGCCTAAGAAAATTTGGTATACATACTGTAATAGGTAAGGGCATATCCAAAATGAATTCCCCAAGGACAGATCAAAGAAGACACTAGCTACAATGAAACTAGTATGACCCAATTCTATGTGCTATGTTATTTATCAAGATTAAAATATACATCTAATAGAAGACTGTCTAAATAAAAACCTCCAATCTAAAATGGAAGAAATCAATATTGTCATAATCACAACTATGATGTGGATAAGAAAATAAATGTTGGATACTAAATCACACACTGGCAAGATAACCAAAATTCCTACTGCATGTTGAATAATTAACAACAAATTTATCATGGTGACAGTAGACAATTTAATTATAAAGGAGGTACATGAAGAGATTGAAGCAATAGAAGAAGAAGTGATGCAAAGTGATGCAAATTGTTTTCATTGTGGCAAAGTGGGACATCATGCATTTATATGTTGGGTGGAGAAGAAATGCGGTGGTCAGGGGAAAATAAGACCCAGTTTTTAAAACATTTTTTGATAGGTACCACGTACATGGTTCTTTAGGGCTTATGGGTGCCTACGCACTCACTTTCATAAAAGAAACATGTATGCGCTACCATTTTTTTTCTCAGGAACAATGGACCTAAGTACGTATGAGGTGATTTCAAATTTTATAACTGCGTACGCGCTGCTTGTTTTTTCATGTTTTTTTTAGGTGGTGTCCACTTTTCTAACCACCATATTTGTGCACATACCCCAATACTTTTTGAAAATAGGGAAATTCTTTAGTATTCTATGAACGCATGTGCTATAACCAAGGTTCACTAAGTGAAGCCCCCAAGATTTTATGATAGTTATAATATCTATAGTTTTTTGAATGGTATGAGGGGTTTTATGGTCAACTCATTGATTGGAACCCAATGATAGAGATTAAGAATAGAAAATCTACCTTATTTGGGAATGACTTAGTACAACACAAAATGATCACTATTCCCAATGTACTAGAACTTGTATTAAAAAATTTGTTTGATAGAGAAGATTGTTATAAGAATAAAGATAAATTAACTCATTACGATTATGTTGAAGGAGCAAACCTTGGGATAGATAAAAATACCAATATGGTGTACATTGGTAAGAGGCTAAAACCTTGTGAAAAGAAAAGACTAGTATCTTTCTTACATAAATTTTTAAAATGATTGTCATAGTCACATGATGAGTTAAAAGTATAATGAGAGGCTCTATTTCAGCATGTTATCCCTCTATGGCTTGACATGTTCCTAACTATTTAGGGAAAATAAAAGAACAATCAGTTGTAAATTGGCCCCTCTAAACACAAAAGTGGTATGTAGAAATGAAAGGAGGTAGGATCTTCAAATATATTAATCATTCTGAATGGGTGTCTAATATTATCCTAATGTGAAAGAAAAATTTGGATATAGGGTGTGTGTGGAATTTTGAAATTTTGCCACTAAATCTCTCAAAGGTCCAAGTACCCTCTTTCAAATGGATCACTTGTTATAGAAAATAACTAGATCAAAATTGTTGATCATGATAGATAGGTTCTTAGGTTATCACCAACTAGTTATAAACAAATCAAAGCAACACAAGACAACATTGACCACTCCATAGGAAACTTATATATGTGTGAGAATGTCATTTGGTAGGCTCTATATTTTAGAGATGTATGGATGTAGTTTTTTAGGTACCTGCCTATGAAAAGCAGAGCTCTATCACTCCCACCCAACCCAACATTCGAGCTTCACTGCGGCGACACATTCTAGCTTTGACAACATTTCACACAATTTAACAACTAAAAGGTTAGGGTGCTCTACTTCATATGAATATTGCATATGAATTTTCATGTTGGGGTTGCACATTATCAATTTAACATTGATAATATTAAATTTTGCATATGAATTTTGGACCTACTGCAAGGAAATTTTATGCCATGCTATCGACAGCTAGATTAACCTTGATAATGCTAACAAAATATGGAAGTTGAACATTAACAATAAAATGTTGAAGAAAACCCTTAAGTCATGTTGAAGCTACCATGCATCATATCAAGAATAATCCTAAAAAGGAAAGAGGTCCTTACATTCCCATCATCATTAGTATACTAGACCTAATAGACATACTAGCATGCATAATTCCTTTGAAACATAGCATTAATTCACAAGGGCTTCAAGAATGATAGATGGATAATTGCCAATTTCTACTACTTTCACCGTAGAAGTTGTTGAGAGCCAGCCATCTTGCGCATCTAGCATCCTTTCGAAGGGGGCCAAATTTCTGTTGATGACCCCAATTTGGTACACCTCACATGCATCTTCTATCAGGTTTTTCTTTCTTTCCTTCTTTTCTTTTGCATAGACGTGCTCATCTTCTGAATTTGATGAGATGTAATTTCTCGAGTTGAAATACAGACCCAACATGCTTACCTAGCTACTTAAATCCAGGTTCAAGATTTTGTTAGCAATGGCCTGCCCATCCATAGAGCGAATAAACCCATCTATCTTTTGGATACATGCCTCCTTTGAATCCAGAACATCGACCATTGGGAAGAGCATGGTTTTGTAGACGAAACGATCACACCAATGTCTACCACCGCCCAATATGGAGGTCACCAGTCTCCATACCGCATCTCCTATCCTATCATTGGTATGAAACAACCTCCTGCACTACATTTGAAAACTTTCCTCTCTACACATGCAACCTAGACCAAAATGATGAACCATTTCTGCATAGTTGAATATTGCATGCCTCCTCTCTACAAACACAATTGGCCTTTTATAATGATCAATTGTGAAACTACTGGGCCACAATTCTAGAATCGATTAGACCGGTTTGATTCCTCTTGATTGAATATTGTCCTTGATATCTTCTTGCAATATGCGCATAATCTTTCTGTAGTGTCAACTATGTACCTCTGTTTGTTGTATTTATCATAATCATCCTTCTCTCCTATCGAGATTGGTTCACCAAGATCCTTAGTACAAACCAACGTGAAATTTCACATTTTTTAACCTATTCCCACTTTGATGTTCTAATTTGCACAATCCTTATCACTTCTTACTATCCTTAAGAGCTCTGCACTTTGTACCTCATGAATGATTTCTTGTTTTTCATATCTTGACTCGATACTACTGAAGCTTTAGAGCATGTATTTCTTTTGGAGTCTGTATGAGAGAGATTGGGAAAATATGCAAATAACGATAGACCGTTGGACTTCATTGGGTAATTGAGAAAAGTAGAATTGGAGTGGTACATGAAGAACTATCCTCAACACTCAGTCACTTGGGATGTAGTAAAAAAAGAGATTTTTTAGCAAACTTTGGAACCCTAGAAATTCCAACTGAAAGTGTTAGTAGGATGCAAAACTTAACACAATGAGACAATTAATCAGTTAAAAGCTATAACAAGAAATTTAAGGAAGTATATAGAAAAATGGAGGAACCTGTAAGTGAAAAATAGAAAATAGAATAGTTCATACATGTATTACATAGAGATATTTGAGCAAGATTGGATGGAAGTACCTAACAAATATGTTAATTCGATTGTCATGGCATACCAGATTGAAGCTCAAACATAGAGAAGACTGAAGAAAGATAGGAATGATAAAATCCTTGAAGATTTATAACTAAAAGTACATAAAATAGTAGTACAACAAGTAAAAAAGGTTGGTGAACCTAAAAAGCCTAAGGTAAGGGCGTATCAAAAAAAAATGCCCCAAGGATAGATCAAAGAAGACAATAGCTAAAATAAAATTAGTAATGACCCAATTCTATGTGCTATGTTATTTATCAAGAATAAAATATACATCTAATAGAAGATTGTCTAAAGAAAAACCTCCAATCTAAAATGGAGGAAATCAATATTGTCATAATCACAATTATGATGTGGATAAGAAAATCAATGTTGGATACTAAATCCCACACTGGCAAGATAACCAAAATTCCTACTGCATGTTGAATAATTAACAACAAAGTTATCATGGCAGCAATAGGCAATCTAATTATAGAGGAGGTGCATGAAGAGATTGAATCAATATAATAAGAAGTGATAAAAATTGTTTTCACTATGGAAAAGTGGGACATCATGCATTTATATGTTGGGTGGAGAAGAAAGAGAAATGTGATTTTTGCGAGAAAGACACTCAATATATATTTTCATATGAAAATGCAAGGATATTCTTACAAAAACTAGCTAGTCATCCAACCCAAAGTGGTGAGTTACAAAGAGAAGCAAGAGTGATTTGAAGATGCTACAACAAGGAATTAGAGGATGTCATAGAATGGATATGGGGTCCTTGGATACTTCTATGGAAGAGTACTCTAGAGGAAAACCAATCATGGAGAATAAGAAGAAAAAGAAAACTAGATGGGGGAAGAAAGCACATGTTCTAGTTAGACAAGGTACTGATACTAGAAAGAATAAGAAGAAATAAATGGTAGAGGAAGGTTATGAAGAATATTATAGTCTAGAAGAAGATGATGATGAAGAACCAAAGTACTTTTATCCAAATAAAAAAGCAACATGAGAGAGTGGTAGAGTAGGCTAAATAATCAATAATTTGACAATAACATGAAGAGGAGGGTTGTTTCACTAAGGAAGAAGTTAAAATGCTTTAAGAACTAGCAACCCTTTCCAAACAAAAGGACTTGGTTCTTAAATTAAAACAATGGGGAAAGTACTGGAATAAGAAGAAATAAGTGAACCAGTTATTTGAGGACTAGATTCAAAAGAATGGTTGAAAGTACTTAAAACCCAACCCACCACCTCAGAGTTAAGGAGTATGTAAGTTGGTCAAGTGGTTGGATAAATAGACCAAATTTGTAGAAAATAGATGTTACAAGGTTCACAAGGATGAAGAAGAGGCAAATCCAAAAATAGATATTAAGGTAGGAAAAGGAGAATGACAATTACAAGTAAAGAAGGATTCTAAAAATCACTATTATAATTAACCACTTAATCTCTAAGAAGAAAACATGGCTATATCAGATAGCCCAAAAATGGCAACAATAGGAGACTATTAGGAAAGAGCTAGTTGTAGTATCGATAAATGAAGATGAAGGGAATTAAGGAAGTAGGTACTATAAAAATACAACTAATGGAGAGCACTAAACCACATAGGAAAAGAACATACTGCGTAAACCCTAACATGAAGAAAAGGGTGAAAATAGAGCTAATCAAAGCTATCCAAAGAAAGATTCATTATTACCTATGTTGACTACTTAGCCAAATTGGTAGAAAATAAACCAGCCAAAGATTATATTGCATATACTGCTACTAAATTCTTGTACAATAATACCATTACCAAATTTGAGTTCTCCTTAAGTATCACAAGTCATGAGGGAAAGCATTTTGTCAATAAAATAATGTTGTCTTTGATTATATTTGGCATAATAAAGGTGAATTTCAATAATGTTGTCCTTGATCTTATATTTGGCATCTAAACTCATTGGTAAGTTCTTATGTAGCAATGTTTTGAATTTTTTTAGTTTGTCTATCCATTTGGAATGCACCAAAGAAGCTATAAAAATATCTTTGAAAGATGTATAAAAGTATACAATTTCATAGAGTTCACAATATTTATTATTCTATTATTTTTGAAATGTGATAATGAGCATGTGAATTACGTGAAATATAGAATTATTGAATAAAGTTGAAACCTTAATTTCAAATTTAATGAAGCTATTGATACAAAAGACATAAAATTATTTATTATGGTTATTTTTTTGATAGTTTATAAAAAAATTCATTTCAAAAAGTAAAGTAAGTATAGTAGTTAATGACATATGCCTAGAGGCCCCACTATCCACGTACCAAGCATTCCTAGGAATGTGCTGGTATAAAGACAATATACCATTGAGGAATCTTTATCAAACTTACAATTGGGGTAACCAGTGTTTGTACAATAATGATTTTTTTTTAATTTCCAAGTTAAATAACCTCACCAATGGGTGGAAAATCTTGTGTACATATGTGTTTTTATACCTTATGCTTTGTATGGTTCCATGATGCAATCTACACATGCAAAGTGTGTTGGAGAGACTAGTTTTTGTGTCTCGGACTGATAAGAAAATGAGATGATGAGTTTCAGGTGGTGTGAATGCAAGAATCAAGATTTGGAAGAGTTGGCAATGCCAAATACCCAAGCCAAAGAAGGAAGATGATCACTAGCCTAATGACAGTGCTTTAGACTTCAACAATACAGCAGTGGGTTGAAATAATCCAAGTGTAAAGGGGTGTAAGAAGGGGGTTTGTGTGTGTTTGGTGTTAGGAAAGAGATTAGAAGGGGTTCACAATGTTTGTGGTAAGAATTTTGAGTATTGGGAAGGGGTTTTGTCCCTTTAAAGTGTGATTGTCCCAAGCATACATGATTGTCTTAATAGGACAGTGTTACAGCAGTAGGATACTTTGTGACCTTTAGGGTGGTTGGGAGGGTAAAGCAGGGTGTTTGGCTATGAAAAAGAGTTCCCTTGAATTTTTTGTGCAGTACCTTGGAGTGGTATGCACCCATTTGGGATTGGGAGTTGTGTCTAAATCACCACAAAGCCATTAGATATGTTTTGAGATGAAAATGAAGAGTTAAATGGTTTTGGTTCAATTTGCATAATTTCTATGTTCAAGTAATTTAATTTGGTATATTATACTGAAACATGATTTCATAACTAACACTTCAACTTCTATATAACTAGTTCTATAGCCCGATTTTCTTGCCTGTAAAGAAAGACCATGTCAGACAATATCTAGGAACAACAAAATAAGGAGACAATTGCTAGATTGTAGTCTAACTTGAAAAGAAAAGGTGATGGAAAATGTTATTATCCCTGCAAAATTTTTAAGGCATTAAAGACTAGAAGACTTCTAATCAAAACAACTAAGAAACATTGTAGGCTGCATGGTCACATTGAACATGGACATGATTATCATCCATTGGTAAGTTTTTTATTATATCGTTTTAACAATTTATATACATAAGAAATCACTTGATGATGAGATCATGACCATGTTTTATTTATGTTTATCAATTTTATATAGGTTGAGCACCCCGGAGCACATGATATGGATCAACACAACTCGGAGAATATGGTTTTCGAAGTGGAGGAATAGGGAGGTGTGAATATCGAAGATGAAGATAATGATCCCATGGAAGATGACAATCATGAGCCACAAAACACAATTGAAGATGATGGTACAAATACATTGATCCATGACACATTTAGTATTGGTGCAGATGATAATGATGATGAAGATGACCTTGATGTTGTTCATGATGTCCCTCTACTTGAGAAGGCATCTGAGGCTCTTTACGAAGGCTCCCAGACAACTCTTCCCTCCATTGTATTGTTGTTGGTTAACTTGAAGGTTATTAATGGTTATCCAACATAACAATCTCATGTATGTTAAGGTATGTCATATATGTCATTATAGTTAATAAATGGTGAAACATGTACAATTAATATTCTTTATATTAACAAATTATATTTTTTTATTGTAGATTGATAGGTGAGTTTTTGTTACCACCATCAAATATTCTACCTCACTCATACCAAGGATTATCTGTCATTATGAAAGATATTGGAATGGAGTATCAAGCAATAGATGCTTTTCCCAATGATCATATTATATATCACAAACAACATGAATTTCAAATTGAATGCCCTGAATGTCATATCAGTAGATATCGAACAGATCAAATAACAAAAAGGGTTCCTCGCAAGGTTCTTCATTATATTCTCATTATTCCACGTATACAACGATTATTCAAGTGCACTAGCTTGGCACAATTTATGGATTACCATGCATGAAATAGAAGTCGAGATGACATTATTTGAATGCTTGCGGATGGTTCAGCATTTATGGACATAGAGAAAAAGTGGCCACACTTTAAAGAAGAACCTCATAATCTCACGCTTTCATTGGTAGCGGATGGTGTCAATCCATTTGGAGAGCTGAGATCTGTTTACCCAGTGTGGCGTATTTTTGTTATCAACAATAATATTCCTCCATGGATGTCAATAAAGAGGGAGCAGATAATGTTGGCAATGATTGTTCCAGGTATTTAATCATTTAATAGTCATCTACATTTAATTATAAATATTGCAGTAAATGATCATAATAATTATGTAATCTTTTTGTTCATTTGATTAGGTAAGTACCAAGTTAAAGATATGAATGTATATATTGAGCCTCTTATCAACAAGCTATTGGAGTTATGGAATGGTGACACTATGTATGACGTCTCTAGACTAATAAGACAAAGACAATTTCAATTCCATGTGATGCTTGTATAGACAATACATGATGCCCCAGGGCTAACATATTTTTGTGGTACATTTTATAGTGTTCAAGTTGCGCATGATAATTATAATTAAAAATTTTAACATATTTAATCCAATTATACATTATCTTGTAGTTCTTCAAACAAAGGGAAAATTTGCATGTCCAGTTTGTGGTCCAAAGATGAAATATCGTCATTCAAAAAGTTTAGGAAAGAAGGTGTTTGATGAGTATAGGCACTTTCTCCACAAAAATTATAAGTATTGAAATACTGAAAACATCTTTTGAATGGGAAATAAGAGAATACATCAAAGCCACGAAGAATGACACCTCACCTGTTGAAGTTGGAATATAATAGAATTATTGTCAAGGTAATGCCATTCCATCCAATGGTTTATGTCATAAAACATATTTTCTATTATGTTTTGTTTACTTATGATGTGATTGATGATCGTGAAGGTTGTCAAGGCATAAATGACCACCTTCCTAAGGGATTAAATATTTATCCCCGACAATTTAGTAGGTTTCCCTACTACGAGCAGTTACAAATTATGGATTTGTTTGATACTATGCATATTGGAAAGAATATAACAGAGACATTATGGAAAATATTGGATGGAAGGTGTGAAAAAGAAAAAATAATTGTCAAAATTTGTAGTGACATTCAGGAATCCAATCATGCAATGAACAATTTCATTCAATAAAATAGCCATGGAGAGAAGATTAATATAAGTGACCTTCTTTGGTTATTAACGGAGCAGCAAAATAATGCTATTAAAGAAGTCATATGAAAAATTCGATTTCCCACAGGATTTGTTGCCAACATTAACAATCTCATATCAAACAAAAGTGAATTTGGGCCAAGGATGAAAACACATGATTGGCATACCTTCATTAAGTTAATTCATGTTCTTGTGTTTTTACTATATATTTGTATATTGTGCATGTACTTTTCATTGTATTATGTTAAAAAAAAAATGAAAAGATAATTTTATAATTGTTGCAGTACGTTTTACCTCTATCTCTCCCAGATGATTTTGACAATAATGTCAAGCAAGTCATATATGATCTTGGAAAATACATGAGGTAAGTAGTGATATTTTTTCAGTTCGTTGTATAGATATTATATTTGCAATTTGTTTTACTTGTTATGTAATATAATTTTTTGCGTCTTGAATATCTTGTAGGTGGTTGTCATGTAAATAAATCCATAAAAAATATATAAAATATTGGAAGAGAAAAATTCCTCATCTAATGTGTGAAATGCAAAAGTGTCTACCTTCATCTTTTTTCAATGCATAAGAATACTACCTCATACACCAAGTTGAGGAGATTGAATTATGTGGACCTGTACACACTAGGTCAATGTGGATGGTTGAGAGGCACTTGAAATTTTTGAAGGCTTTGGTTCGATAAAGAGCACATCCTGAGGATTCTATGGTGGAGGGATATCTGGTATACTAGACTATGGTGTACATTTCTAAATATCTTCCTAGGTTTGTAACAAAGATCCACGTGGATCGCATTTGGGATCCCAACCCCATTAACAAATTCGAAGGGGAGTACTTGATGGGGAAAGGTAGATTGAGGAAAGTGAGAGGTAATTATAAGATGTTATTGTAGTTAATTAATTCTTAATCTTCAAAATAAATCGGTTGTAAGACGTCTATTTATTTTTTGTATAGTTGGTCGAAAGTGGGATGCACTACATTTGTATATTACAAACAATCTTGATTGGATGATGGTATGGATTGAACGTTGTCAACATTATGCTCGCACATTAACATGGGAAGGTGTGGCTTCATTGGTTAAAGAAGCTCATCGTAATGGAGATTCGTTACACAAAGGGAAATTGATTTAGCATATGGTTTAAGAGATAAACAGGTACGTATAAATTTATTAATCACCCATATGTTTATCAACTCATGATGCAATAATTTTTACATGTTTGACATATCGCAGGTCAAACACCACAACGCTATGTGCTGCAATGGTCATAAATTTTGCATCAAAAAGTTGGATGACATGAAGAAAACTTGTGATTCAGGGATAACTGCAGTCTTTGAGATGACAAATATTTCATCAAGAAATGACATACATCCTCAAGAGTTTCAAAATTGATACTATGGAATTTTGGATGATATACTTGAGTTTGACTTTAATTCCTTCAAATTAGTTTTGTTCGTCATCAAATGGTACAGGCTACGATTGAATAAAAATGATCCTGATAAAATTGTTATTAAACATGATAATGGTTTTACAATGGTTAATACAAGGTCATTTGAACCAGTTGGGGATGAGCCCTATGTTCTTCTAAGCCAATGTGAGCAGGTATTTTACTCAGAGGTTTCACATAAACTGGGTTGGTCATTTGTTATTAGACATGATCCAAGAGGAACGTCAATAAAGTATAATGTAATGGAAGAAGAAGATACCAAAGAAGTAGAAGATGATGTAGATGATGATCACGATCAATAGTTACTCAATGATGATGAAGAAGAAGAAGTTGATGGTGATGGTGATGGTGATGGTGATGGTGATGGTGATGGTGATGGTGATGGTGATGGTGATGGTGATGGTGATGGTGATGGTGATGGTGATGATGAAGATGATGATGATGATGATGATGATGATGATGATGATGATGATGATGATGATGATGATGATGATGATGATGATGATGATGATGATGATGATGATGATGATGATGATGATGATGATGATGATGGTTATGAATGAAATTTATGAGCTATGCGATTAGTATATTATCTATTTAATATTGCTTTCTTGATACAAATTTATTTGACTTATATGGTTACATAATTAATTCATTATGTTTTGAATTCTAATGTCATTACATAATTAATTCATGATGCACCTTTTAATGTTTTTAATTCATGTTCCATGACCTCTAGCAGGTCCTTATAGTAGAACTATGCCACATCGAGGAGATGGAGATAGGGAGAGTGATTATTTATGTGACATTTTTTAAACTTTGTGTTTATTAGCTATGTGATGGATGTTGATTTAAAATACATATGTGATGAATTACATGTTTATGATGATACATGTGACATTTTTTGAACTTTGTGTTTACTTATAGAATGTGGATTGTTTATTACCTATGTGATGGATAGTGATTTATGATACATATGTGATGGATTACATGTTTATGATTACACATATGTGATGCTAATTATGATTCTCAATCACATATATGATGATACACCATGTGATGCTTATGATACATATGTATTTATTGTTTATAAACTTACAAATGTAATGCTTATGATGCTCAATTGATGGTGCTGATTTCATGTATATATTTTGTGTGATGTTGTCACCCTTGGTGGGAATGGGTCATTGACTATAGACATCATCAACCCTTTAGTTTAGGATCCCACATAGTCTACATAGAGTAAAGGTAAGGAATTAAAAAATTTACAATGATTATGATGACAACATCTTTTTTTATTTAATACTCTTTTTGTCTAAAAATTTCATGTCGTCCATGTTGTTCATGTTGTATACTATGTAATTTTTAGCTAACATAAGATAATTGAATTACATGTGTAGAAACCTGAACCCCTTTGATGAGGATACTGTACAGTCTCATGGATCGACAAGTATAAGTCAATACACCCTATAGAAATAGTTTATTTTAAAAAAATTACTTGGTAAACAAACTTCCTCAATTTTTCAAACCTTGACATTAGCAGCAAATCTAATACAGTTATCAACACTTGAGGCCCCAGTTGGACTTATTCAAATTTTAATCTCAACATCAAATTTAGGGTTGACTTCTTCATCAACATTACTCTCATTTGCAAAATATCTCTCTCATTACCAACTAACTCTCTCATTTGATGGAGTGCAGGCACCACCAAATAGGTATTTGTCAGATGTGTCTTCCTCAAGTGAGGGAAATGCAGGAATAGAAAATGAAAGTGAGACATGTAGTAGGTCTACAATAGGGAGATCAACTAGAGGTCAAAAGATTAGAAAAAAAATCAATAAACGCATGAAATTTTTCCTTGCTCAAGGGGGATCATGTTCTTATGATGATGAGACTAAAGGTGACATTGAGGTGCCCTTGAGGTACAAACATCTATAGAAACAATGGGTACCCAAGGAACTTCCTCCAATAAACATATATTTTTCTATTAATGATAGGATATATCTCATAGCACCTTTGTCGTTACATGGTTTGGGCCTCTTTTCCATGGACGACATAAAGGTCTATTACAAAAAAGTTGTTGAATTGATGGAGTTTGTGAGACCTTGTTATAATTACAATAATTGGACATAGATTGTTTGATATAAAAAAACTATGCGTAGGTATGCACTGTCAGCAAATTATATACAATAGAAAGATAATAATCAAAGTAAATGAGTGGTTGTATACATTGATGGAAGGCCAAAAGAAATAGGGAATATTCTAGGTTTTATAAATAGTACGTGACCTGTGTCAACTAATAAAAAACCCAATTGCATATTTGAGGCGCGCAAGGGAAATCATGTATTCGTATGTGCGATAAAATCAATAAGTGCAGGGGAAGAGCTGCAAATCGATTAAAATTTGAATTGTATAGATACAAACAAAGTTACTATCATGGGGGTGGTATGTACTATATACCATTTAAATTAACCAACCTCCAATTAATGACTCCAATATACCATTTTATTATGATGTTTTTTTGCTACCTATCGGTTTAATTTCACTAATGTTTTTTATATTTTTTCTTTGTCACAGGGCAACATGGATCCATCACATAGTGCAGACAGGGATGTAGGTTGCGACACTTCTACTGAGCAGGTAAACCTCATTGTAATTGTACAAATTAGATAGAAGCAAACTGTTACATTATTATGTTCTTTTTTTGAGTGTTTTAGACTAATTTTGTAATTGTTAATGATATTCTTGTCATAGATGGATGTTCAGGGAAAGGGAAAGGGAGTTGCAGTACCTAAGAACCTCTCTAGGGATGTGGACTCAATAGGATTAAGTGATGATGGCCCTAGAAATTACACAAACCCTATGGAATTGATAAAAAAGTTGCTTAGAAAAATTAATAGAAAGATTGTTGCTTTGGCATCCGTGGAGCCTCAGACTGATGAGATATGAGAGAGGGTGCAAAAATTGATTCGGACAGCAGAAAACTTGCAATTAAGTAGTAATGAAAGCTTTAATTATAACAAAAGTTCAATAATTGTTTACATTTTATACTCTTTTATGTCATTAAGTAAAATATGTACGTGTTGTTTTAACAACAATTTATGCGTCCTCATGAAACTGGTGGCCATGATTAGGGTGTTGCAAGTAGTTCAGGTGATGAAGATTTTCTTGGCTTATCACTTTGAGTACCCAAAATACATCATACTTGATACTGTCAATGTTCATAATAAAGGTTCATCCTTCTCTACAATTCTTGCACTTTTCATATATTGAATGTTTTATATATTTAATGTATTATTCTTCAGGTGTTGTCAATGTTCTTGTGCAAATATCATCGGCGCCTCATCAGAGGTTAGCCACACTTGTATTGCCAACTACAATGTCGACAACACACAACATGCAAACATCCTCTATTGCACATCATATTGGCCTGCCCACTGTTGGTACATCCCTCTTTTGCTCTATCTTTTGTTATGTGTTTATTTCCCTTCAAGCATTCTTTCTTGGGGGCATTTCATAGTGGATTCATTTTCTGCAGCAGGAGATGCACATGAGGATGTGCCAAAGGTGACTACTACTAATAACATACCATCATTTCTTGGATCTTCTCATATTCCTAGTACGGGAACATTGCAGGCCACATTGGTGGTGAGCAACGAAGAAATGATTCCCTTAAAGATACTGAAGGTTCCAAGTACTTTAAAATTATTATTATATATAGTCTAATTATAATTTACTTTCTGATCACTCATTTTGGACTAATGATCCCATGAATTTTTTGTAGGAAATGATATTTTTTATAAAAATCTTAATGACATTGCATTGCAGATATTTGGGCCCACCATATGTAAAAGGTGGAACATCATATGTGAACTAACCCTAATCCACTATTTTGATTTCATATCATTGCTAGAATAGTTTTCCTTTGATTTATTTCTTGAACTATAATAAATGTAGCTTCAGTTCATTTTTGAATCTGACAGGCTTGTTTTTTCTTTAAAAGCTGGAATGACCAAGAAAAAAGGTTAAAAGATGAGTTCACAAACCGTATGGTTGAGTGGTTTGGAAATGACACCTTTGACAAAACCAAGCTCCTTGAAAAAGCTAGCACATATCTAAAGTATGTGAGGGACCAATACAGGACCCATTTAGAGAAGAACGTAAAGTACGAGCATCCCCCCATGATTCCAGAGAGGGAGTGGAAGGACCTGATTTTGGATGCCAAGGAGAGAATTGAAAGGAAAAAAGGAAATACACCAGCAGACACCAAAAGAAGGTATGGGATACTATTAAGAATGTAATTATGTACTAATTAATTACTCTTTATATTTATATAATCTAACATATTTCAAACTTTTCATAGACTAAGTGACATGTCAAAGGAAACCAAGGCAAGACAAGAAAAGCATGGGTAGCACAAACTTGACTCTGGTGGTTATATGAAACTCGCCACATGAATTGTAAGTATTTGTAAATAAAATATCACATCAAAATATTTATAAATTGTAAACGATTTTTTTTTTTATTAAACAATGCAAGCAAAATTCACGATACCAAGCAAAAATGCAGGGCTCTGAATTCAATAGAGTGCCCACAGAAGATGATAAGAGAATTGCCTACTAGCAAGGCTATACAACTGTGGCTGATCGGCTACGAGAATTGAGTGGGAAAACACAAGATTCTGGTGCATCCGTCACAGAGGTAAATAAGCTAAATGAAAATTATTTTAAATTGAATACTTTACCTGCTATAATCTAATTGATGTTGAGTTCCAACATAAAGTGATTATATTTGTTTTAAATAAGAAAGTAATGACAACAATGTGCATGACATTGGAATGCAACCTGCTAATCATGAAAGACCACCTGCACATGAAGGTCCGGATGTGCATCCCAGTAGTGGAGGTATTCATTTTCTATTCAAATTTATTTATGTAATTATTAATACAATTAAACATCTTAATTTGTAATTAGAGTAGTAATTAATGTAACCTTTTTTGTTAATATTTTAGAGCATGTAGTTGGTGGTGACCAAGTGGAGCATGATCTAGTTACACAACATTAGGAACGTGATGTTCCCAAATCAGGTAAAGAGGACCATTGTTATTCCTTTAAACTAATTTAATTGCAATTGGTGCTCAACATTAATGTAACCTTTAGTATTTCAACTCCAAAGGATCTAGTGGGTGTTTAGCATGTTGAGGTTGAGGCTAGACAAAATGATGTGGCCCCATCAGGTAAAGAGCACAACAGTTATGTTCTCTAAATTAATGAAATACTTATAACAATAATAAAAATGTTTTGAATTTAACCCATTTCTTTGTTATTGCAGAGGACCCCCCTTCGCTTCAGTGTCCTTGTCCTTAGTATAGGACTAGGCATACATCAAGATCATGAGCAGAGGGCAAAACAACTAAAGAAAGGGGAAATGATGAAGAAAACGATGTTCCACTTAGTCTTTTCATAGCTTCAAAGAAAAAACAAAAAAAGAAATGATTGTAATTTACCTTATTTGATAATGACTGGTTTTTATGTGTTAATGAATGTAATTATGTGTTAATGAATGGTTATGAATGATATGTGTTAATTAATATTGATGAATATTGCATGCTAATTAATGTTATGTATTAATGAATGTTATGTGATATTAATGAATGAATGTTATATTTTATTAATGGTAGAAAGAATGAATGAATGAATGTTAGATGTTAATAGCGAATTTAGAGTGATGTTAGGGGGGGGGGGGGAGACAGGCCAAATGAGCTTACACCTTCACGTGGTTGGCCCTGTTAAGTAGAGAATATTAAACTATTCTCAAAACCAAGCAAAGCTCAACAAGATAACACAATTTTCAATATTTCATTATGTTGCATAGTTAATCTTATTGAATAATGTATATTGAATCTTAATTGCAGGGTCCAACAAAGCCAACATGAACAACAACACCACAAGTTGTTGGGTAAAATGAACTCCCATTTATGTATACTTTATGCTATGTGTATGCATATCTTATGGTTTTTATGTATACTTTATGCTACATGTATGTTGCATGCCTTAAGTGAATTCATGCGTACATTTCATGCTTTACATGTATTTGTGCCTTATGTGTACACTGTATGTTTTGCATGAATTCTTCTTGCCCCAAGTATATTCATGTGTATACTCTATATGTATACTATTAAATGCATGTTTTATGTATATATACCTGATAAATTGTGGATATTAATGTGTATGTTGTGTCTTCAACATGATTTCCTCATTGTATGATTTATAAGTGTACTTTTTCATATATTCATTGTACCTTAGGGGGTATTTGTGTGTATTAATTCATGTCTTGCATGGATGCTTCATGCTCCTGCCTTGCGTGTAACAATATGTAATTTTCATGACTTAAGAGAATTCATGCTATACATATATTCAAGTGTATACTTTATGACTTCAGTGGATTCATTTGGATGCCTCATGCTTTATGTATGTTTCTTGCTCTATGTGTTAAGTATATTCACGAGTATGCTTCATGATTTAAGTATTCATTGTATGCTTCATAATTCAAGTGTTTTCATTTGTATGCTTCATGCTTTAAGTGCTCATTGTATGCTTCATGCTTCAAGGTATTCATTTAATGTATGTCTTATGACTCATGTGTATTCATTTGTATTCCTCATGTTTTAAGTGTATTCTTCATGATCCATGCATAACATGTGTGCTCAAGTGAATTCATGCACACTCTGCGTGTTACAATGAACATCCTGTTAGCATATAATTTTTTAGATTAATTATGCTCTTAAAATGTTGTTCTCCTCTATTTCTTGGTTTTATACATTGAACACTCTCTATCATGAGAATAGTTACTGCTGGATTTTTTGTGTAGGGATGACCTCACAACATCAGTCTTCTTCTATCTATGATCCATCTCTTGAGATTCAACCATCAGATGGGTGACTAAGGAGTGGCACTGAGTTGGGATAAGACATCTGAGGTTTATTTGGGAACTAAACCTGTCAGACAATTCCTAAACTGATCAAAAATGTAAGAGGGCAATTGAATTTCAATTTTCATCTCAACAAATTTGATTAGGAAGAGCAGGATCTATGTGATATTTCAGATGTTAAGCTTTTAAGATGTTTTTGCTTATATATAACACAGTAAGAAATGATATTTCATTAAGATAAGTATTTTGGTTATAGAAAAAGGCTTATTTGTCCATCGGTGTAACCTACCCCAAAGAAGGCTTATTAGCAAAGCCATCAGGAAGACATGAGTTATCAAAGCAGAAGGAAATAATCTAACCCGATACCTGATGGGTCTATTGGGAAGGCATACACTGATATGCTCATAATAAAACACTATCGACAAATAGTTACAAGCCATCGGGGTAACCTAAGTAATCAGGATGTGGCTTGACAGGCTATACCAATACCCGATGGAAACACAAAAGAAAAGGTTCATCCGGGAAGAAACAACCATCAGTACGAGGTGATAAGGGCTATACCGATACCCGATGGAAACATCGGTAAAACACATGTCGACAAAATAACTCAAAACAAAATGTTTTTGTGGTGCCAAGGAAATATTGAATCGAAAAAGTAATATCGATAAGTCATTGCAAAGTTAATTCAAACTGAAACCAGAAGCGACGTGTATTTCATGCTCTCAATTGAATTGGTGTCTCACATGAGGCTAATTGATAACTCACTCGGGAAATAAAAGCACATGAATAGAGAATTTATGTTCATAACTCTTCACACAGTGTATCTTCTTCAAGTAGATAACATAATTGAAGAACTAGGGCTAAGAAATCTTCACAATTGCAGAAATGGAGGCCTCGAGTTCTTCAAGGAAAAAGAGAATTGCTAAAGGGTCTGAGTCCACATCAAAGAAACTGAAAACATGAAAGACTCCTCCTACATGGAGATTGAACCAGGACATGATTGACAAAATGCAAGCACCAGGGCCGAAATCCAGAAGATCAAAACAACATTTGCCTATTAGAGATCAACTGGAGGACAAACTTAAGAGGGTCAGAGATGCGTGGACTAAGGTAAGGGGTTACGAACTTTTCTTGTTTCATTTCTTGAGACAGAATAGGGAAGTTCCAATTTATAACTCGTGGATGACGAATTTAGGCAAGTTGGTTGTTCCAAATGTGTTTGTAACTATTAGACTGTTGGAAACTTTGGTTAGGAATTATGATTTTGTAAAGAGGTGCATACAGCTTCCAAATGATGATGTATTTATCAGGTTTAATAGAGGCACCATAGACAAAGTTTTTAACCTTGACTTTAATCCTGATGTGCCCTTATCTTTTGAGAAACTGGAAGAAGAATTTGTGAAAATGGACACTACTTATAAAGGGTGGAATCTCACCTTTCATAAGGCTGAGATGGGTGTTTTGACTGATGAGGATGGTCCCCCTTTTAGCATGGACATATTCAGGGATTACTTGCAGTATACTTACATGTCATGTGGACAAGTGTGGGGGTGTTGAAGTTCTGGATGTGGCCAACATTGGGCCTCTAGTATTAGCAGCTAATATATAGATGTATGAACCAAGGCTCTTTAATTATGCTCCATACCTTATTGAGAAACTACACGAGGGCTTCTTGGACCTCGGGGAAAATAAGGAACCCACATTTCAGTTTTATTCATTATTGATGCACATAATTTTGTTTTATGGAAGACACCGGAGCATGTGGCCATTGAGTCTACGATTGAACACAGTAGACAAGGAAGGAAAATAGCAACCTGTATAGATGTGGACATTGGTATGGGACTCGCAATATGGAAGATTGAATTACATTAAGTTTTAGGAATGGATTGTAAAACCGTTATATCAACTTTTCGGTGTCCCATGTGAGGGATCAATTTCACTTGAAATTAAGAAATTCTTAATACTTGTTGCCTTTGATGATAGGGGTCTGGTGAACCACAATTGGGGTGATTGGCTAGTGCATAAGGACTTCACTTGTTTTATAATTTATGGCTTTGAAGGACACCCTTATCTACTACCAAAACTTGTACTAGACAAAATTGCCTATTTGGAAATTGTGAGGTAGTGAAGTATATCAAATGATAAACATTTTGGAAGCATGCACAAACATGTTTTTCTACCTGGAACCCTTAGTTTTGGAGATTTTACTATTGTACCGACCAGGGCCTATGAGGCCATTGATAGAAAGCTAATTGAAGAATACAATCTGTTCAAGTTTATTGCCAGAGCTAATTATGACCCCGAAGGATACATATGTATGTGCAACAAAGGACAGAGCCTGGGAGATTATGTGCACATTCCTATGGAATCAGAGGACTTGTTTCAAAATATGGAAGAGGAAGAAGCCCAACTAGTTATTGATAATTTGAATAAAGACCTGGAAGAGAAGAGGCTGAGATTACAAGAAATGGAAGCAGAAGAAGAGGAAGGTGAAGAAGAATCGGAGGATATTGAAACCATATCCAGAGAGCAGGCACCTGATATTGTTGAGGAACCAGACTTGTAGGAACAAGTTATCACCAGGTTAAGTATTCACATTGATGCTCATTTTGATGCCTATTTGGCTTTTTTTCAAATGATGTATTTGTTCAGTCTAAGGAATTTAAATCTTTTCTTTATCATTTCAAAGGCAAGAAGAAAAGGGATTTTGTCCCTAATATTACCCATCAAAATGAAGCAGAGTTATTGAGAAAACTTAAGGAAGAGATTGATTGAGAGGTCACAACTATGACCCCTCATAGAGGGAGACAACTTTTAATTGAAGACGGTGTTATTGTTTTCCCAGGATGGGACTTAAGTGCATCTTTCATTTTTGACAATATGTTGAAATTAGAAAATAAAGAGTTCAAATTAGATATCCAAGGAGTTCAAGATGTTTTTATTGGTTTGAGATTTGATCAAGATGAGTAAGTTGTACGGTTATGGGCCCTTTACCCTCCTAAAAAATTAAAAAAATCATTGATGTGGATAAGGCCTTTGGGCACATGATGAAATTGAAGGTAGGTGAAGTGGACCTTATTATAATAGCAGATATGGGTATTGATCTTTCATGGTTTAATAAAGCACAATTAATCAAGGTGATAAAAGAGAGAGATCAATATAAAGGTTTGGATGAGGGGTTGCTAAGAGGAGGAGGTCAACCACTTCCAATGATTCATGATGAATCCCAAATCAAAAAGAAATATGAAGAGTTATTACAAGAAAATAAGAGGATCCAAAGGCAAATTCAAAGTGTGAGATCAGACACTTCCTCTGTATTGCTAACAAACAGATTTAATAAATTGTTGATAGCTCTGGGAGAGTTTTGGACTGTATATCAGAAGAACATGGACACAGCCCTATCCCATCATCAGATCTACAACAGGTTGGTAACATTGCAACATGATAATAGGATGGCAGGTGCTAATACAAAACTGATTGAAGAAATATAGGGTCTTATAGATGCACATGAAAGGTTTGGAGAAGAATTGAAGAGTGAATTTGATGAATGTAAAGAAATAACACAGTATGTTTTTGTAGAGTCGACAGATTAGAATGGAGAAATCAAGGATAAAGACAAGTGGCTCTTAGAATGTCAGACCCTTCTTAGTGTTGCTCTTGACGTTGCTCATTCTGATGGTTTGGAATTGACAAGGACTATGGAAGAAATGGAAAAGTTCATCACATGGGAGATCGTTGTTAGGGACCTGGTCTATGAAGAGGACACCTATAAATCAGAATAATACTTGAAGCATATTCAGAAATGTGGTAGGGTCCTTGGAGATTAAAATTATTTTCAAACATTGCAAAGTGTTGTTTTCAAGTGCTTTTATGTAATGTTTCTAGTAGTTAAGTTAGTTTTAGTCTATAAGGATAGTTTTTAGGCAGTTAGTTTCCAGTTAGTTTTTTGTTAGTTTTAATTTTAATGAAAGGGTATGTCCTTTCATCTTCAAACTGAATCCTCATCTATATATAGAGGATCTTTTAGGAAAAACATATGAGATAATTTATTTATAGTTTTTATCAAGACAATATTTTATGCGTTTCTTATGAACTCGTTGTCTAGAAGTATCAAGTTGGTGGATGATACATGCTGAAATCAACTGGTTTAAGTATTATATTTTCAATATAAAGATTTAAGTGTTTTTATTTCATTATGGTATTTATCTTTCAATTGAATTGATTAGTTCCTTAGATAAATCTATTTACCTAGATTGTTTATTTGTGTAGTCCTATGTTGTTGTGATTAAGATTGATTTTTAGTTTGAATATCAGTTTGGAGGATTGGTTGACAAACTTCAAATTGTCTTATTGGTCTTTCACGGCAAGGTTAAATTTAGTAAGACTAATTGGATGTTATATTTTAATTACAACTCATATATAAGCCTTTGAAATGATGGTCTTGTTTCATTAACAATTTATTAAAACTGTCTCTAAGGTTATACATAGAATCTCTTATTTGAAATGGTATGAAATCAGTAAGGAATTAAGGCATTGGTCTTTTGTTGATTTTATATATTTGAATCAAGTATTTTCAGAGTGAGCTTCATTAAGGAAATATATTTCTAAATCATACAATTAACATTTTATAAACATTCATTTACAAGTAACAATTACAGTTTTCAGATAATAAAACCGGGTTCAAGAACAATTGCCATCTTGGAGCTATAAGGTTTTCTAAATTCGCTATAGAAACGTTTCACACCAACATAGTGGATTGGGTGATAAGGTTTACTCGTCTAGGTTGAGCGAAGCCTGAAGTGCAGGGGAATTTGGTCTACGACCATTCCCGTTTGTTGGCCAAGACTGATTGAGATATCATTAGGAGAAGTGGCAATACTCTATGATTTCCAGTCTGTGGTTTTGGGAACCAACACATCCCATGTTTTATAAGATACATATATTCACATGTATGATCCTTATTCAAATTATGCCTTAAATATATTCATGAAGTTATATTTTATGAGTTTACTTTTTGTTGTATTTCATTCTTAATTGGTTTGATAACTTGTTATATGTCTGCAAAATGTTGTGCTAACAAATTTGATTGATAAAGAGGGAGAAGTCAGCCCAGTGAAAAGTCAAAGAAATGAGTCTAAAATTTTTGGACTTGAGCAGCTCTTGAAAAATAAAACACTCTCGAGGTGGGCATTATTTTTAATACAATGTTTACTGTTTTAAGTTTTTTTTATTCCACTAGATCTTCGTACGATTCATTCTTTTCTATCTTCCATTATCATGCTTATTTGATAACTTTAGATGTACCTGTCATGGGAGGGAGATTGATGCTAGTAGACATGGCTGGATCTGAGAATATTGATCAATCTAGCTTTGTTGGGTTTGAGGGAAAACTTTAGGTATTCCTTTTCCTTATTATCATCATTCATTGTGCACAACATTTCTATTTCTAAGGTCAGACTATAGGTATCCATTTTGTAATTCAGATATTTATAACGCAAGCATATTACACACACAAAAGCCAAATGAACATTACTGAATAGAGAATTCCAAACCACAATATTAGAATTGCATCTCCTCTAAAATGATATTGCTCTAAACTTAATAGCACTTGTACATCTAACTTTCCTCTCCTCATTTGGTGAATGCTTTAAATTCCTTTTGAAATATGCCATGCACTATATATACATATTTCTTTAGTTAATAATTGCAGACTATATAGATAAAATCCATATACTTTTATTTATTTCTAGTGTTCGGTATCACTTTTCTTTGGCAATAAGCAAGGAAAGATTAAGGTTTTAAATCACTATTTTTGGCAAACATCAGGATAAGTTTATTAGTTTCTAATTTGTAGATCACTTTTCTTGGTCAATCACAAGGATATTTTGTTATTGGATTGGAGAAAAGTTAAAATATATATACAACTAATTATTTATATATTGTACATGATCTTTTGTTGCCCTGTCATGAAAGATAACAAGAATTCCTTGTATTTTTTTATCATTTGAATTCATTATCGACTTTACAACTAAATCTAGCCTAAAGTTCAACTCTCATAACTATTTGGGTTGTTAAGATGTTTTTATATTTTCACTACTTGTGTTATACAATTGGGAATTATGACCCTCGCATCCACAATTCACGGCCAACATGCGCCTTAATCAATACTCAAATTATTCATATGCAAACCCAAATCATATAAATAATAAATCTCAAATCAACCTGAACAAATCAGTGGAGTCACCTAATCAGTGTCTCCTACTCCCTAATAGATAATGGGAGATCAATTACACAATCTATAATATGCAACAAACTACTACAAACCTTACAAAATGAATCATTAGCTCACTACACCATGGCCATGGATATTGGAGGATCATCTTAAAATGGTTTAATCTTCTTAAATTCCATTTCATAGTTGAACTATAAGCTTTATTAAAGAATCTTGTCCAATAACTCCAACACCATGACTTGACCAAAGGTAACTTAGGTAACTTTGTCAATCACAAACATTTAATGAAATTATAGAAGTCCTTAACACCCAAGGCTGATCAGAACATGAATAGATTCTTCAAGCTTTTCACCATGTTTGTATATCCTAATTTGCCATACGAGGTTAGATCTATCTCCCCTTAGAACCAAAATTCAACACTTTCCCACCCTTAAATAGAAAACTATTTCAACTGTAACTCTCACGTGCAAGCTTCTATCATCTCCCCACCATGACAACCAGACACACACCATCTCTAATAAGGGAAAATTGTCTTGTTTCAAGACTTCACAATTTTCTATAACTCAGATTGTGCCCAAACATCAATTTGACCCTTTGTTAATGCAAAGAATGATATATACATAGCAATCAAGGTATATATCATTGTCTTTGAGGAGTGGCCCTATTATCAACTAAGGCAGCAACCTTATTATTAGTGTTGCAATCTCAAGCTTAGTGGAGAAATGATCTCTATTGTGTGTTGAAAATTGTACCTATCTCGGATACTTGACTATTGAATTTTAATGTTGTCAATGAAAATAAAAATTCCTATGTATTACCTCTCATGCAATCTGAATCATACCCCACATGCTAAAAGAGAACCAACAAGCACCACTGTAATTGGCATGCGTATTCTTTCTTCTTTTTTTAAATCAATCTCCATCGGAATTCCAATGGCAACACAGTTTTGCACCAATGGCCAGATCATCGGCTCAACAACATCCTCGTCGGTGCAAAGTTTCTGGTCGACGTCAGAATTGTGACACCAATTGAAGAAATGTCTGATGAGGATGTTCTATGTCCTATGACACTTTCTTGTCGGGGGCTCATCATAGTCGTAGAATTCCAACGGCAACACAACTTTTCACCGATAGCCAAACCGTTAGATCAACAGCATCCTCGTCGGTGCAAAGTTTCTGCCAGGTGTCGGAATTGCGATGCCAATCAAAGAAACATCTGACGAGGATGTTGTATGTCCGATGGTACTTTCTTGTCAGATGGTCATCATAGTCATATTCAATGCATATCCATGGTGAGCGTCAGAATTCTGACGTCCATCTGATGATATTTTTGGCTAGAGGAGTGATCATGGCCACCATCAGAAGAGTTTAGGATGTCGTCAGAATTTTGATGTTAGATGGCATCATCGGCATGTCCGACGACAAGTTTTTGATGGCTTCATTTGTGGGCAGTTCGATGAAAAGTAGTCGAAATACCGATCATAGGCCATCGGAAATCAGCCCCAAATGTACTAGTGTGTAAATGGTCATCCATCAAGATCAATGAACAGATTTGATAATCACATTATAGGAAGCCATTATAGAAGCTTCAAAGATTCCATGAACACACACTGAGAGGCTACAAAATAATAATAGTAATCTTGTCAAAGCCTCCAATGAATTTAATAGTAGCAGATTCCAAGTCATGATAATATCAAAAACATAGATGAGAACAGGATGGTATCATCAAAGTACTTTTACAATGATAATAGCAAATCAGAAATATTAAGCTATAGCTTCATAGCCATGAAAAGAAAGCATTAAGAAAGGCCTTATATTGTCACAATAGTCCTTGAAACATCACAAAATTAATAAAGAACAAAACCATAAAAGAAACACTTAGAACGGTCACATGAGTATGGAAGCAATACAAGTGAACATTCATAGCAGTCATGATGGAGGGAAGAATCTGTTGGCATTCTACACTCTCTTATGAGAATAGTTGATGTTGTCATTGATGGAAACCATCTAGCAACCAACTGGCAACTCATCAGCAATTGGTTTCTACATGCCCGGCATCAAAAACTTCATACACCGGCACCAACAGGCACTTCACCGGCATTCAGATTACATCGACAACAAAACATACTGACACTCCAACCGACATGGGATAAATTTTTGTTTATATGAATTGTTTTGAAATGTAATTATCTTTTGTACGCCGACATGGTATATTGTAAAAGACTCATATATGTATGAGATATTATAATTCATTTTTCTATAGGAGTTGTAATAGGAATGAATAGGCAAATATTGTATAAGGTAATATAGTTGACAGTGAAGGTTTTGGTTATTGGTTGAGCTTAAACCAATACTGAACCTGGCATTAGAGATGTTGTTTTGAGCAGTACATTGTATTGGATTTGATAATCCACTTTTGTAGTCAGTGTGACTCTTTATTGAGTAATGAGCTCTAGGTTGTTGGCCTCCCTGCATGTGCAGGCCCCTATTGTAAGTAGTATTTATTCATTGGCTAGTGAGTAAATATTATGGGTCACAAATCCCATGGATGTTTTTCCCACACTAGGTTTCCTCATTAAATATCTTGTTTTATGGTGTGTTTCTATGTTGTCGCTATTAATTGTGTTTACTGGATTAATTCTTATTTACCAGTACACTATTTTGGTTTGCAAAGTTATAAATAAGTTTAAATATTTTGCTAACCGGTTAGACACTGATTCACCCCCCCCCCCCCCCCCTCTCAGTGTCTTTGGGATTGTCATTGAATCTAACAATTGGTATCAGAGTGTAGTCCTCTATTTTCAAAAGCCTAATAGCTTGAGGGAGATTCTGACACCAGTACAGATGGAGAACTTAAGAAAACAGTTGGAAGGAGCTCTTGAAGATTTTGATGCAAAAAAATTGAAGAATATAAAACTTGAAGATGATATGAGGAATTCATTAATGGACTTCAGGAGAACTTTGTTATAGCAAAAAATAAAAGAAAAGAACTTCATGAGAAGATGTAGAATGATGATGATGAAAAGGTAACTCTTAAAGACATTGCAAATAAGTTGAGACAAGAAAATAGTAATATGAAGAATGAAATGCAAGATATGACTATGAGGTTATGTAAGGATATTGAAGACAGAAAGAAGAATGAAGAAGACTTGACTAGGAGACAATGATGCTAGAAATGAAAATCTAAGACTTGGTCATTAAAATGATATGCTAAAGACAGATCTGATTCACATGCAACATGATAAAGATGAGCTTATGAGACAAGTTGGAATTTTGGAAAATGAGTTGGTTACTGCAAACAAACACAAAGACAAATTCAAGAAAAGTTCAGAAGAACTTGATGACATGCTTAAAAGGTAGAAACCTGATGGAGATACAAATGGACTTGAATTTGAACATGGAGAAAGTTCTGGTACTGCAAACAATCAAGATCAGAACAAACTGGTAAGACAACCTAATGCTTATAAATTTAACGGGAAATGTTTTAATTGCAACAAATATGGTCACAGAGCAAATCAGTATAGATTTAGAAATAATCAGAATATGTACTCACCCACCGGTCAACTTTCCAAATGCAACAAAGTTGGTCATAATTCAGATAATTGCATAATGAATGTGAAATACTATGTTTGTGGAAGATTTGGGCATTTCTCTAATCAATGTAGATCACAAACTAGTCAAGGATATGGAAAGGCTATTCAGAGGAATAATGTAACTTGTTATGCATGCAACAAGATTGGACATATTGCAAAATTCTGTAGAAGCAAGAATGCATCGGCGAACAACAAAGGATCTAGTTTGAAGGGCAAAGAAAAGGTAGATGAAGTAAAGAAAGAATTTTCAAAACAATGGATTAAGAAGAGTGATCATAAAACTGATGAACCAATATTTGTACCGGTAGAACAGAGTAATCCTCCACCGGCAGGAGATTATTCATTTAACTGAGGAATAATCCTTAGGGGGTATTGTAGAAAATTGAAGATCATGCATTATACCCTTGATTGATGGTGAGAAGATACATTTCTTCTTTACCGGCAGGTGTGTTAAGTTTTCACTTAATCGATGAGCATTTAATGCAATTTAAAGAACCTTTTTTGGCTATAAAGCACCGAGAAACCCTCATTTCGAACTCACCGAGCATTCAAATGATCAGAGAGCGCGAAACTAAGCAAGGGCATTCTAATTTTGGTGAAGAGGTATTTATCTTTAAAATGGCTTCTTCATCTTCTGTTCCTAGGTTTATTTCGAACCCTACCATTGTGGAAAATGTCAAATGCCCTAGACCCATATTTAAGATTATCCTTGAGATTGCAAAACAGTATGATTCTATTGGAGCTTTTTAGAAAATTCCTAAGGGTATAGCATTTGCAAAAGATCCTAGAATTTACATACATTGCAACATAGAAAACCTAGGGACTGAGGGGTTGAAGAAAATGTTTAATGAGGTCATTACTGATGAAAATGGTGTGATCAAACCTAAACATAAGCTTGTGGAAAATTTAGGTTTTGTAGAAATTCCGAACATTCCCAAATTTCCAAAGGAAGTTATCATACTTGTATTGAGAAGAGTCCACGGAGAATTCATGTGGTTAGAGTTAGTTTGCAAGATAACCAAGGAAGCAATTAAGGCAGTTACTGGTTTACCTTCAACTGGTAGTAGACCCGATAAAACCAAGAAGATACCTAACAGGGGAGTTATGGATTTAACCAGAGCAACATCTGATAACAGGTCACTTAAAATGAATGATGTTAAGGATATCAATGTGAGATATGTGAGTATGGTACTAGGATACAAAGCTACTCATGCAAATAGACTAAATTATGTTTCTAGTCTATGTATTCACAATGCATATGAGATGGTAAACAATAATGCTAAGATTGATGTGTGTGAATGGCTAAAGGATGAACTAATTGGTAACCTAAAGAAGATTAAGGGAGACAAGAAAGGTACTTTCCATTTTGGAAACCTTCTAGTATGCCTAATGTTATACTTTACCAAAGAAATACCCAACATAGGTGACAAGGATTTTGGTTATGACATCCCGGTAGGAAGACAAATACAAGATGCTTTCACCGGTATGGGCACTGACAGTGTTAAGAACATTTCAAACTACTTCAAAACATTCCAATCTAAGATGAGAGCAAGAGAGAGACTACCGCAGAGCATAGTTGATAAATAGGACAAGGAAATCTGCTTTGTGATTAAGAGAGATGAAACTTGGATGGAAGCAGTAAGGCCTAGAACTATTCGAGTTACTGAGATGGATTATGAGGTTGACCTATCTGTTCTGGAAACTTATGCTAAAGCTCTACTTGATGCACCAAGAGAGCCTTCTGAGAAATTCTTTGGAAATGCAGAAACTATAAAGAGAAATATATCTATGCAGAAAAGAACAAAGAGAAGAGAAAAATTTATCAGAGATGCCTCCAAGAAGGTGAAAGAAATCAAAGAAAATATCATGAATATCAGTGTTATATCACCCAGTGAGCTTGAAGGACTACAACCTGAAGCACATGTTTTACCGGTTGTCACATCCTCTGATACTAACTATGGTAAGGATGTTGAGTTTAAAAGAGTAGAAAGGAAGAGAAAACCCTCATCGGTACCCTCTCCTTCACCTAAGAAAACTAGGACGCTAAGGAAGAAACAGCAGGTAGTTAGGGAGCTGAAGAAGAAACTTACACCGAAGAAGAAATAGACACCGGTTACCCCCACACTGAATGATTTACTGAATGAGTTTGCAGAGGAAGGTAATCTATCTAATGTAAATAAATGGTATATTTCTTCTAATGATTCTGACAAAAGCACAATTGAAGAAAGTATTATTTTACACTTGGACATTTATAAGAAAGTTTTGATAGAAGTGATTGATGGAACTCGACAAAAATTTGAAAGTTGAAGCACTCTTAGTTGTACATCCAGTAAATTCTAAATAAGAAATAGATGAACTTATTTCTAAAGCTAGTTGGTCAGTATTTGTTAGTGGACACCGGCAAGTGAGCCTGATGGCTGGAAGGGTAAAAGAAATTGCAGATGAGACTACAGATAAATGGGATATATTCTTTGTAGAAAAGGAAAAGCAAGAGGAAAGGAGTAGACCTAAAAAGACATTCAAAGTGTATCAAAAAGATAAGGACAAGGGTAAAGGCAAAGTTGGTGGTACTCCAAACATAAAGGTTACAAATAATCTTCCACCGCCACCTTTGGATACACCACTGCTACACATAGAAGATCCACTGGTTATTGATACTGAAGGTATAACTCTTGATAATACTAATCTAGAATTTTAGATATTCTTCATAATGAATATAGATAGTCAAGATATAAACATTGTTGTGGACAAGGAATCTACAGAAGTTAAGACAGATAATGTTGATAATAGCAAGATTTTAGCTAAACTGGCACAAATTGTTGACTCTCAGGAAACTAAGATACCAACTCAAGCAGAGCAACTGACAGAGACTGAAAAACCTACAAAGGATAAAGGTACTAGCACAGGGCCACCACAATCTGAGAAACCAGTAGTGGTACAAACAGAAAAATAATCTGAGACAGAGGTACATATTGAGTCTGTGACACTGGCAGTTATAGAGAAGCCTAATCAGACTGAGAAACTAGTAAAGGTAGAAGTAAGATCCACCAGAGGAAAATACAAGGAAAGTGGATGCATCGGATGGAAACAAAGAGGATATAGTTAAGGTGATTGGTCAAACATCTATTGAGAAACCTACAACAGAACCAAGCACATCTACAGGTGAATTCAGACCCACTAATATCATAGAGGTACTTTTGGATTCTATTAAGAGGATAACTGATTGCAATACATTAGCTTTTAAGGTGATCAATAACACATTACCTATTCTAAAGATGGTTGCACCCAATTGTAAGATAGATCACATTAATGATTCTTTAGGGAAATTGGACACATTGTCCAAATTTATTGTTGATAATGTAATAACTATAGATAAGGTGAATGAGGATACAATAAAGGAGAGAGTTGAAAAAGATAAGAATACATTCTTTGAAAACACCATAAAGAAATGTATTGATCATGTGGATACACTTTTATCGGTACTCAACTCTACAATTTTGGAGTATAAGGAGATATATAGGGAAGCATGTAAACCTCATTGTTTGACTGAGGAAATTGATGAGGAGATCAAGAAGACACATAAAGAAATTGATGACATTGCGGATACTATTATAGGTTCATCTAGACTTATATCAGTTTTTTAGTAGGAAATGGCAGTTTTTGAGGAGAAGTTAGAAAAACTTGAGAAAGAGAAGGCAAGGATAAGGTCTAATGCCCAGTAACTAAAGGATAAACTTGGTCTGAGGCTCAATAATTTGATTACTAAAAGAGTTGAATTATCTAAGGCAACAATACAAGGAGAATGATCACCGAAGCAGCAAATGCACTATCTCACCGATACGATCTAGTAAACATAGGCAACTTTAAATGATAGTAACAAGTTTATGCAAAGTTTGAATATGATTTTGGCAGTCATCTTTTAGATTCTAACCAACCGGTTATAGACCTTGAGGTAGCATTTTTGTACTCTTTTTGATTATTTATGACATCCTTTGTCATTGATGTCAAAGGGGGAGTAGTGGTGAGAAAAATGCATGTACAAAGGAGATAACTTGCTTAGGGGGAGCACATCTTTTTGGATTTCAGTTTTTGGATAACAGTTTTGATTTTTCTCATTAGTGTTGCCATCAATGCCAAAAGGGGAGATTGTTGGCATTCTACACTCTTATGAGAATAGTTGATATTGTCATTGATGGCAACCATCTGGCAACCAACTGGCAACTCACCGGCAATTGGTTTCTACATGCCCGGCATCACAAACTTCATACACCGGTAGACACCGGCACCAGCAGGCACTTCACCGGCATTCAGATTACATCAGCAACAAAGCATACCGGCACTCCAGCCGACATGGGATAAAGTTTTGTTTATATGAATTGTTTTGAAATGTAATTATCTTTTGTAAGCCGACATGGTATATTGTAAAAGACTCATATATGTATGAGATCTTATAAGTCATTTTGATATAGGAGTTGTAATAAGAATGGATAGGCGAATATTAAGGTGATATAGTTGACAATGAAGGTTTTGGTTATTGACTGAGCTTAAACCAGTACTAAACCTGGCATTAGAGATTTTGTTTTGAGAAGTACATTGTATTGGATTTGATAATCCACTTTTGTAGTCAGTGTGACTCTTTATTGAGCAGTGAGCTCTAGGCTATTGGCCTCCCTGCATGTGTAGGCCCCTATTGTAAGTAGTATTTATTCATTGGCTAGTGAGTAAATATTGTGGGTCACAAATCCCACCGAGTTTTTTCCCACACCGGGTTTACTCATTAAATATCTTATCTTATGGTATTTTCTATGTTGTCTCTATTAATTGTGTTTACTACATTAATTCTTATTTACCGTTACACTATTTTAAGTTGCAAAGTTATAAATAAGTTTAAATATTCTACTAATCGGTTAGACACTGATTCACACCCCCCCCTCCTCTCTTAGTGTCTTTGGGACTGTCATTGAATCTAATAGAAGCATAATTAATATAGAGACAGTCCAGACTGTCAAACACATATATAGTAGCTTCCAACAAAGTCTTAGAAATAACAGTCAAGACTGTCAATCTGTGTTGAGGATAAGTTCTCAGTCACAAAGACTGTCAAAGACATGAAAAGATCAGTCATAGAAGTAACAATATTATTTGTAACAAGTTATTAAGAAGCTTTATATTTCTTATAATAGCCATGTATTCTGTACAAAATAGTGATAAATTTATAGGAGGTAGAAGTCAATCAGAGCACATAACAGATATATGATAAGGAGCAGTCATATATGATACTATTGTCATAGGGTATGAGAATATCATAGTATGATAAATGAGCTAAGTCATGATCAAGAGTAGCATGAGCAATCCTCCATACAATTCCAATCAATCTTTAATCAAGAGAGCAGTAACAGTGAATAGAAAGATAGAGAGAAGCATATGATTTATCACATTCATAGTGAAGATTATGACAGTCACCAGACAAAGAGTAGTCATCAAAGAAAACACTAAATAACAAATTCTTTGACAAAGTTAATCAATATAAAAGTAATGAAAATACACTTTGAGGCTTAGTTTTTTTGCTTGAGATCAGTGGTATAAGCAACATAGTAGAACATTGTATTAAGGATAGTGTAATTATTGCAAAGAGTATCTCACATTATAATGGTAGTTACCAAAACCTGCAAATAACAACCAAAAGAAATATACACATACATGTGATAAAGACCTACATCTCTATTAATTCTATGAACAATCATATATAAGCAACCCAATGACAATTTATAGATGAGAACCCAATCATGATAGAGCATATCAAAGACACGGTGAGGGTAACAACAAATAATCAAGCACAAGCCATGAGGTCAATGACAAATTAGAACATGGAACAAATGTCTAAATTTATAGAAATACAATGGTTATATTTGACAGTAGTAGTCACAGATAGAGCAAATACATAAATAAACACTATAAAAGCTACAAAATTCAAAATAGGAGCAACATAAGGATAGTGACCATGCTCACTATAAATAAAGATCATTTACCCATAGAGGTTCTAAACAAAGAGAGTGCATTTGTTACATACAATAAGGTCAACATAGTCAAGAGAATCATGATGATCGATATGAACTTGTTCTAGACAAGGAGACAAAAGAATGCAATAACTTTTGTTCCAATGACAACCATCAATCTTAGAGTATAAAAGAAAACCTAATGGAAAAAAAATATCCCAAAACAACAGATTATGAAGTGTTTGTAGTTATTGATATGAGGTTTTAACAGAGGTATGAGCAACTTTAATAGTGAATGAAAGGAAGCAGCAATAGAACTCATTGGCATAATTTAGCAAGTCTATGAACAAATATGATGTCAAAAATTAGAGATGTTGATTACTAATACAGTTACCTAACCTCAGATCACCACAATCACAAAGGTATAATGCAATAATCATAGAAATATTGAAGCTACATTTTTTATCATGCATAAAAAAGAGTTTATTTTGAAACCTTAGATACTCAAAAACCTAAATATTTTGCATGATTAAAAGAGAAGCTTCTACTTTTTTGTGTCTTCTAAAGAAAAAGGGCATGACAAAAGTGGAGATGAGTTACATACCATAGACTTTTTCTTTCATTCAAGTCCTTGTTCGAACCCTTGAGAGACCAAGTCGAGCTCCAAAACATGCATGTTGGTGGTAGAAAAAGTCCTCAAAAGATACAAGAGAGAAAAGTGAACAAATGCTTGATTTTTATTATTTTATATACCCTACCTTGAGCTTGATGGGATTATCATTTATTTTTTTATAAAATAAATAATGTATGCATTGTTTCTCGTGATAAGCTATAGAGTCTTTTCCTAAGTTGCGATATATTGCCCATGCAAAGAGTATAAATAAAATTAAAATATAAATTTCTTTTATTCGTAATAAATATTTTAAAATAGCTTTACTAAAATAATTAAAATAATTGTCCAAATAGAGTTATTTTATAATTATTGTCCAATAATAATTTAATATAGTTTTATTACAAACAATTATATTAATTGTTTTAATAAATATATATTATATTATTAAATAAGAAAAGCAATATTATGAACTCATGGAAAATTGAGAAGGAGCTATATTTGGCAATGTGCGACATGAAAGGGGGGATGTTTTCTTTTTCAGCTATATTTAGCAGCTCATGGCATGCAGGATTTTTAAATGACATAGTTCTTTTAGGGGAGCTATTTTTGGCAGTGTGGTAGTTCTATTTTCAGCAGAGTGAGTCTTTTTCTTGTAGTTTTAGTTGAGAACCTATTTTTGGCAGAAAAGGCTATTTTTAGCAGTGTTGCACGTGAGTTTTTTAGGCTATTTTGGGCAAATCCACCTAAGGCTTTTTCTCATGCATCTTTTCATTTTTAGGGTTTTGGAGGACATGTTCTTCATGATATATATATATATATATATATATATATATATATATATATATATATATATATATATATATATATATATATATATATATATATATATATATAGATATATATATATTCTTATATGCTCCTTTTTTCCCTCTAGTTCTTTCTGTTCTACTACACACATAGCAAAAAACGCATTGTATCACAGCACTTATCATTTTTTCAGTTATTATAATAGAGTGATTTTATTTAGTTTGCAATGCAGAGTTAGTTTCCTTATCAATATTTCTTGCTTTTTTCATTGTTAGGTGAGTGATTTGATAGCGTTATTGTGATTTTTACAATGCTTTGCTCCATCTCTCTTTTTCTTTGAAGAGGTAGGATAATTTCATTGTAGATTCAAGTTGTGGGTTGTGTCCACCTAGTTTCCAATTCTTTGCATGTTGTGAAAAACCACTTTTCGTACATGAAGAAGTTGGATAACTTTGAACCTTTTCATGAAATACTTATGAATTTGGTGATCTAGTTGATTTGTGAAACATTTTCATTCTTTATTACAGTTGTCATAGTTTTAGTGAAGTAGTTAAAAACTCCATAATCTTGGTGTATCACCTGCATTAGGATAAGTTTATTTCGCATGCAAGCCTTTTAACTCTTTTATCACAAAAAGTAAGTTGAGGAGATTCATCAAGATAAGAAGTCGGCCTTGTGTCTTGAGGTCTACTTTCAATAGGCAACCCACAGGCCTAAAAGTATTCCCATATTTCATAGGATTGTTAGGTTTCTCACTTAGTGTTTCCAAGCGCAATCCTTCATGACAACAGTTACACCAATAGTATTTAGTCCTTGATAATGAAAAAGCTACTTGTTCCAATTGGATACATATGAACGATATGGGAGGTTATATTATATGTAATTATTGTGATATTTTACAACACCATTAATGTTTTGATAATTTTAGTAATTAATTCTACTATTAGTCACTAATACACACATAATTCACGTATGCATACATATGTGTGTATTTGTACATATACATATGTATGTATGCATCTATGTATGTGCATGTAAGTATATGTATATACATGTATATGTATATTTATTTATAATAATATATAAATATACATATATATATGTATGTATGAGTGTAGATATATATCTTTGTGGGTACAAATATTAACATATAAGGTAACAACCATTAATATTTAATAGAGAAAATATAATTAACTTAACTCTTATATTTTCCTAAGAAACTATTTGTATGTGCATATCCATTGATTACTCAGAAAATAATATATTAAGAGGTGATGGCGATCATTCTTGAGAAATAATTGGGCATCAAGAGAATATTATGAATTTTTTTCTTAATAAAGATAGGACTAACTGTATGGGTGATAGATATTGTTAGAATAAGGATGGCCTTGGATTTATAACTTCATATTCCCTATTCATGCTAATAAAAAAGTATTACAGTTCTTAATTTTTTATTCAATTTAAAGGAACCATTGTCTTGTTAACTTCAAAGAGGTCTCAAGATCATTATGCCCACAAAAATTCTGAGTATGAACTATTGTCTTCTTATTATCAACTAAAATATTCAATAGATGGATGCAAGAGTATTTGAACTCCTACAGACATTGATTTAAACTTCAAAAATGAATAACTAATTACCATAGGAGTCTTGTAACTAAGAACAATTTATCTAGTAATGTAACAATGGATCTTTATTCTTTCATAAAGGATAATGGACTATGGATAAAAAATTATTATGTCAACAAGATAGATTTAACACATTAAGTGCATTTTCATTTGAATAAAAAATTGACAACAAAGATGAGGCCACTTAAAAATATATATTTATTAGAATATTTGATGGATTTTAGCCTACTTAATCCAATTGAAATACATGTCTTGACTAGGTATGGGGTCCTATGGTAGACATAGGTTCAATTGAAACTTTGGGCCTAAATACTTTTCTTAATTTTGTGCATTAATTTCTTAAATTTTAATATTATTCTTTCCTTAGGTCTAGGATTTGGGAGGATAATTGAATAGGGCAAGTATGATAAGAAAAATCATACATAATCACTATGATGATGTTATAAATAGTCAAATTTTCTTTCATACTTTATGGATTAGTATTGATATATTAATGTTGTTATATTTGATTTGAATGACATTTTTAATATTCAAAAGAAAAATGTCATGGTTTTATAAATTTAACCATAAATTGGATTATTATTGATATATCAAAAAAGTTTTGAAGAAATTCTCCAACATAATATTATAATTATGAAAAAAAAAATCATACCATAAAACATAAACAAATTCAAGATTAATGTATATATTTTTTTAAAATATATATATAATTTGTAAAAAGTTGGAGTAATTGGGATACATTATCTTATTATTTATTAATTAGGTCCTTTATTATTTTATTCACTTAAGCTTTTTACATTTGGTTATGAAGTCACTCAAGATCAAAATGACTAAGGGAAATCAAGACTAGAATCTAGATATGAACAAAAATCAAGACTCCCTTAGCATTGAACTAGCAAACATAATCAAGTGAGCTAGTGACATTATCATAGGGAGAGGTGAGGACTTTTTTAATATAACAAAATATGGGCAAATAAAATCAAGAATAATAATAATTCCCATCTACCCAAAATAGGGGGGAGTTTTACCTACTTAGTAAATTCCATATTACATGGTTATGCCGACCCAAGTAAAGACAAAGAAATGATCATTGGAGGTGACACCTAAATCCAAAAGAGGGTGTCATTCAACTACCCAAAATTTGGTGTGAATGACATATGTGATTGAAGGATCATGCCACGTGTCCTCATCCTAACCATTCTAATATAACCTAAACAAGCTTAATAATGTGTGTAGGAAAAATATGTGTTCCCGAATATAGAAAATAAAAAGCTACACTAACAAGCGTAACCAAGGTGGGTGAAACACAAAGATAGGTCTCGACAACAAGCCATGTTAGGTACCCATGTACAAAACAATCTCTCACAAATAGTGAAAGGAAGAAAATCCAATAGGAGAAACCTCCTCCCAAAAAGAGAGAAAAAGAAAACAAGTTTTGCAACACAAGAAAGAATCCAATGCAAGGAAGAAATCCCCTCCAAAATAGAAAGGATAAGAAATACTATGTAGCCTTCTCTCACTTGATCAACTGTACCAATGATCGATGCTCAAAACTTGTTGTAGAAGACAAACCACAATCATTGAACAATGTTCCTCCCCTTAGCAAGAAACAAAACGAAAGGTGTATGTAGATAATCTTCCCATTTTTAAAAGAATATGAAGGAAGAAAGTGAAAAATGTATGAATCTCTGAAAACTGCTCATGTGCCTCCATGTAAATGCCAAAATTTCTCATGAGTGACCTTTCTATTACTAAATAAATAATATTAAAATACTTTTTTCTTTATATTCTATTTTCTCCATATACATTTTCATGAAAATATCTTAAATAATATTTATGACCAAAAAAAAACTTTAAAATATAAATTAGTTATAAAAATATTCTGCCTACAACATCAATTCAATTATAAAGTTACTATTTCCCCATTATATGTTGTTATGTCTGTATGCGTGAAAAGTTAATTTTAGGATGAAACTAAGAAAGCAAATAACATGTTATATAGCCATAAATATATATATACATAGAGATAATATAGCGTCGCTTAAAGAAAGTTTGCGTTTATTCTATCAACACTTATAGGATGCCCATGTATGGGGGGATTTCATGATCTGTATAGTGGTGCAGGAGTTTTCTAATTTTCGGATATAGGTTTTTCAAAAATCATGAAATCCCAATTTTTACAACTTTCGAGGCTTCATTTGGGCTCATATGGACTCCTTTTCAGGGGCCTGTTTTTTTTTAAAGTGTATATTTTTCATCTACTTTCAGAATTTCCCAATAGTTTGCAGTGATTCTGAGTAAAAATTGTACTTACAGTATTTGGTCATTTTTGGCCTATTTGGTACTTGTATTTTGCTTGGATCTCAGTTTAGATCACTAGCAGTATTTGTTGAAGTCTCTTATATCTCATTTTGAGAAGTTGTAATCATTGAAATTAGAAGTCCAATTTGTCATTATTTGCAAGTGCCAACATGATCTTTTTATGGGGGCTCAGTTGTTCATTTGTATCTCTTGGTGAAATTCCATTCGGAGGCATCTTCATCTGCAGTATTCTAGAGAGCTTCTTTGTTGGTGGCATAATTTTTATGTTTCCACATTTGAATATTTTATCATGATGTATAATCTTTCTTGAGAAATGTTGTACTCGCACTATCATAAAGTGCCACACCTCTTTTTATTTTATCATTGTTTACTATTTGATGTAATCATCTTGTACACATAGATTAGGAATATCTTGTGAGACTTGGTGCATGGCTCCAATTGAGACTTAGATTGTACATATTTGTGCATGGCTCCCATGAGACTTGGATTGCACCAGTATTTCTTCTATTTCTGAGTATCCAGATGATGCTCACAGCAGGTTGTCTCCATGCCTGATCTTTATTTTGTTGCAGCAAGTGATTCATCGTCATCGACTTGGTACCTGGTTTTGTCACACTTCGACATTATTGGTGCAGCATTGACTCTCTTTATTCCTTATGGGGAGGTATTTTGGTCATCATCATTGGACCATCTTTGCAAGAGATTCGGCATTGAGGAGGGGCTTCATGGTCTCTTTTTCTCTCTTATGGGGGGGACATAGTTTTGTTCTTCTCATTCATCATTGAGAGCATTGTGTGTTTTCATCATCTCTCTTTTGGGGGAGGGTTTTTTCCCATTGGGTTTTTCTCTCTTTCCTCATTTATGGGAGATTGCATTTGCATTTGTATATGGGTACCTAACATGGCCTAGTAGCCGGGACACATCTTGCATTTCTTAGTTGCATTGTAGACTTTAGTGCATTCCCGTAAGTTGCACTTAAGGGGGGGTGTTGGTGTAAATAATTATTCATCTTGGATATTATTACACTATACTTAAGTTTACTTAGGTACATGCATTTAATAGTAGTTTCGGTAGGAGACACTTGGGTGTTTCTGTCACATTGAGATAGTGTGTAGGAGAATTTCCACCTTTTATGGTGTGAACTTGTTATTACATTCCACCTCATGTGGAATATTATATTGTTTCTCCTACCTATCCACACCTATTTCCTACCTACCCTTGTTTCTTATTGAGCCACATGCCATGTTTGTGTGCTCACATATCCCTAGCCTTACCTATATAAGCAGGCTCATCTACACTGTTTGTACGGGCAATCAATCTACATCTTGTAATGATCCAGTTGATCATATTTTTCATCTTGATAGAATACAATTTATTTCTATCATCTATTTTGTTCTCTCTTATTTGTGTTTTCCATTGCCTCTTGATCTTGGCAAAATCTCACAATTATGATTATTGGTGCAATAAGATGCTGACCTTTTTGATTGCAAAAGATTTGTGGGAGATTATTGAATCAGGTTATGAGGAGCCAGCTGATTGGATTGCCCTTATAGCCAATGAAAGAACAGCAAGAAAGGAAGCAAGGAAAAAGAATGCTCAAGCTTTGTTTCACATTCAGATAGCTCTTGACAAGAGCTTATTTCCAAGAATATCATGAGCAACAACTGCCAAAGACGCCTGGAAGACTCTACAAGAAGCTTACCAAGGTAGTGATCAAGTTAAAGTGGTCAAGCTTCTGACATTGAAGTGAGAGTTCAAGAATTTGAAGATGCAAGAAGCTGAAAGTATAAGTGATTATTGTGTCAGAGTCAAAGATGTGGTCAATAAAATGGCTACACTTGGGGAAATTGTAAGCAATGAAGTTCTGATTAAAAAGGTGTTGAGATCTTTGACACCCAGATGAAATCATGTAGCAATAATCATAGAAGAAAGCAAAGATTTGATAAAACTGCAGTTTAATCAACTAGTTGGATCCCTGATGTCTCATGAAGAAAGATTGAAAAATTCTTTTGAAGGTGTAGAGGAAGAGTTTTCCTCTAAATTGTTAATCACAAAAAATGAAGATGCAAGCAGTAGTAGTGCCAAAATCAATCAAGGCCAAGGTAAAGGGCAAAATCAAAATTCTTCAAGAGGTAGAGGAAGAGGTGGCTCAAGAGGAAGTGGTGGTTTCAAAGGAAGAGGTAGAGGCAGATTTGATAAGAGAAATGTTCAATGTTACCATTGTAATAGGTATGGCCACTTTGAAAGAGAATGCAAATTGAAAGAAGGTAAAAGTGCTAACTATGCTCAAGAAAGTAGTGAGAATCCTCCTAATCACTTATTTTTATCTTATGCCAAGGGTGAAAATACTAGTAAAGATGTTTGGTACCTAGATTCTGGATGCTCTAACCATATGACAGGGAATGAGAAGTTTTTCTAAACAAAGGATGGAAGTTTCAAATCCAAGATCTAGCTTGGTGATAATAAATCATTGTAGGTTGCTACCAAAGGAGCTTTGTAAAATTTGTGGATATAACTGTCTTGAAACCCTTTTGAAGCTAATCAAGCAATAATTTCTTTGAATTGAATACCAACTTAAGTGTCATAAAACTTTTTTGATTAGCGTGAATAAAGACTATGAAGCTATAGATCCAAGGACATCCTTCTTCTAACAGTATCTATGACCCATATATTGTTAGCCCTCTCATGATTGAGAAAAATAAAATCATAATCATATCTTGATGTCTAATAGTTTTCAAAGAATCATCATTATCACCTCTAGCTATATTGTGTATTACAAATGGTTTCCATAGATGAATAGTTTTGTAGGAAAATATAATATTCAAGTTAATTATATTATCCATATTAATTATTAATAGTTTATATATGAAGATATGTGGGTACACACACACATATGTATAGTTATATATAATTATAAATGAATATGCATACGCATGCATATACATATACTTACACACATATGCATACATACATATGTAGGTTTATAAATAAATACACATATATCCATGTATATGTAAAATATGTGTGTATTAGTGACTAGTAGTGGAGTTAATTACTAAAATTATTAAAAAAATCATTGTGTTTTAAAGAATCACAACCCTTAAATATAATGCAACCTCCCATGTCGTTCATATGTATCTAATTGAAACAAGTGGTTTTGTCATTATCAAGGACTAAATATTCTTCATGTAACTGGTTAGATTTACAATTTTAAAGTGCATTACTATGTTAAAAAGATTTAAAGACTCTTTCGGTGACCTAAGCTCAAAATTAATTCAATTCCTTGAAGGTTCGTAGTGAAAGAAGGTGGCAACTCTATTGTCTCAAATAATATTTTATTACTCTTGAAACTCTATTCTTATAAGGTGCACATTAGTTTTCTTTCTACATTTGTAGGCATATTTTCTTTCATGATAATGAAATATTTTATTTATATAAACGTTAGTGTTATGCAATCCATGCTATATTTTATTAGTCATCAATAATTGCTATGACTTCATTATTTCTTTAGGTGTCTCTTTAAATGTTTCATATGCACCCTAGCAACTACTTTGAGTGAATTACCCATGAATATATTAGTTATGCATCTTTGTGCTATTTAAATAGCCTTGCATCATGTAAAAACCTATGCATGAACTTACATGATGAATATTTTATTTGATGATAAAAGAAATATTTTACATATAAACATATTTGTCATGCCCTTCATGATGATATTTTATTAGTCATGACTAATCAATATGGATTTGATATTACTTTAGGTGCTTATATAAATTTGCCATAAACTTTTACTCCTAGTAGATATTTTGAGTGAATTCATGCTATTTTCGTATACTTGCATCATGTAAAAGCCTATGCATCCACACAAAAGAGAGAATAAAACTAATAAGTTTATAATAATGTAAAAGAATGTGAAGCACGTATCAATATATTCCAGTCCAGTCTCTATCATACTAATACAAAAATAGGTATATATCACTCCAATATTGTTCCCCTAGACACCATGTGTAAATAGTTAGACCTCTCGTAAGTTGATTATCAAATGTAAACAGAGGTATCCAATGTTTAGAAATTGCTTCATTTGAACATTATGATTTTAATGAAGGGGATCCACATTCTACTATATGTTTAGAGTTCATATATAAATTTAAGTTTGAAGATGAAAAATATGGATGAGGTTCATTAGTATTTCCTTACATGGAAATAGATACAAGTGATATGATTTTTTTCTAAAAATTTCCTTTAGCTTCGCAGAATTAACTTGTAGATACCTTTGAAAAGGAATTTTCACTTAGTTTTGATCATATTTTCCTTCTTAAAAATCATCAAACATCAAATCGAAATATTGTTCCATATGTGTATTCATGATTGAGTTGTGTACTTGAATGATTGATGAGCTTCTTGTACTCTTATCCTAATATATACTAATTCAATGTTTATTAATCCAAGCATAAACCATCATGTTCATCTATAATTGTTGTAATTGTTCTGCATTCTTCAAGAGTTCTTCATATTCTTGTTCCTGTCTTCATAGGATATATTTAAGGAGGTTTTATCCTCCTCATTCTCTCTTCTAGAGAAGATTTTATTCTCATTCTCTTTTAGACTTCTATTATTTACTTTATACATGTAGATATGTACCCACATAAATTAATGTAAATTAAATTATCCATATGTAATATGAATTGTAGTTACCTTATACATGTAGATATGTACCCAAATAGATACATAGATATGGTTTTCAAACAAAAAATTACATTATGTTAATTGAATCATCTCCAAGCATGGTCAACTTGATGTTGTTAACGAATACATAGATGCATTCATACAAGGACCCTTAAGGCAACATTTTCATATAATATTTGGGTGGTTCTCCTTTGATCATTGTTTGCAATATAATACCAAAAAAGAAAAAATCTTAAAGGAGGAGCGTCAATAATAAGCTCATACTTCTGACGAAAGGAGAAAACAAAGTAAAGTATCTTATAGAAAAGAATGTAATATACCATGGTAAGGCAAAAGCACATTGTGATCCTTCATGTAATTTCAACATGCCTGTCATGTCGATTTCTTTAAATTCAGAATATTTTAGTAATAATGTGTAGCTTTTTCATTTGTCACATGCGGATAAGAAACTACAATTCTTCTTTTATAGAGCACAAAAGTATGGCAACGTCTATCCAGCATTTATATTGTACCATTAACTATTTTTAATAATTAATTGATAAATAAACAGATTAAAATTTAATTATTAATTAATTAAAAAAACACGATCAATGATACAATATGAATGCTGCATAAACAAAGGTCAATTATAGCAGGGAACTTCTCCAGCAAATTGAATGGTTATTATCTTAATCCACGTACACTTAAGTTGGAAATGGACTTCCACACAATTGAGTGACAGCATACAACAGCTATAAAATAGTGACTACAATAAATTTTGAGTGACCTACGTCCATGTTCTGAAGCATGGAAATTGATCAACTTGGCATATTTTATTTATTTGTTATGTTTTCTCCTTTAAATTAGGATGAGTTTTCATGACTGACAGTAATGGTTTTTGAGGAACAAGATTGAAACTGAACTGTAGTATTTGTTTGAGGTAAACACATATATATTGTATTATTAACCTTCAAACTTCTACATTTACCTCCTGTTAAATGCATTGACATTAAATGCACTAAATGTCATTATCGTGGTTTTTCATGTCTTAGCATTTCAAAGATACCTATCCTCACTATAGTACAAATTGATGCATGCCTAGCATAATTATTGAGAACCATACATCTAAGTGCCCTTTCACAAATCGGTAAGGATGATGCTATTCTGGCTCTAAAATGGCGTATGGCACGATTAACATACAATGTTAGTCTCATCCTTTTAATCGTAGATTTTCGATTGGATGGCTAAGATTGTGTAACACGTCATTGTTATTCTGACAGATTTGCTCAGTTTGGAGCCAGTTGGTAAGACAGCCTGTCAATTTCAGTAGCATGCATCCATTCTCATCGTCAACCTAGTCCCTCTATGTGAATATTTCAAGCACCACATGCCATAGACAAAGATTGAATTGACAGGCATGTTAATAAAGCATGTCCTTCCGAAATTGTTTATGTAGATATCGAAAGGAAGTTTGATAAGACAATTTTTTTTAATTTAATAATTTATTTAAAAAATAGAGAATAGTCATATTCTGATTTTTAATTTAATTATTAAATACAAAAAATTGTCATATCAGAGTCATGTCCTTTGCATTCAAGTCAATACATCTAAGTGACCTTTCACAAAATAGTAAGGAAGACTGTCAATTTTAGTAACGTGCGTCCATTCTCGTCACCAACCTAATCCCTCTATGTGATTATTCCGAGCACCACATGTCATAGACAAAGATTGAATTTACAGGCATGTTAATAAAGATAGTTCTTTGGGAATTGTTTATGCAAACATAAAAAAGAATCTGATAAGATAGTTTTTTCTATTTAATAATTAAATTAAAAATCAAAATATAGTTATGTTCTAATTAGAGATATAAGATTTCAACAGTCCATGCTAAATTTATTCAAATATGCTTCTGGAATCAGCTATGTAGAACTTTTTTGCATCAACGTTTCAAATCGCACTCTGTGATTCATCATCAGGGTGATAGAGTTGTATATTCTGATTTTTTATTTTCTTTTGCTATGACAAGGGTATCCCCGCGACCCGATCCAGTGCCCAACCTGTCTTACCTTGGTCTTACTTATTGCCAAGTTGGGGTTCAAGAAGGGACTAGCTAAGAGTTATATTCTGATTTTTAATTTAATTATTAAATAGAGAAAAATGTCTTGTTAGGGTTCTATCCTTTGCATTCATATCCTTTAATTGCAATAAATGTTTAACTTTGAATTATGTCACTTTACGAATACAAAATGTAGAGCCAATTGGATAAATATAATAATCATTTTTCCTTTATAAAACACAACCATGTATAAACATAGTTATCTTTAATATAAGAACAAAACTCTCACTCTCTTACAATAAGATATTTGAAGAGTTCAAGAAGAAACTATTCCAAGTCAACGTCATCCACAATTTATTCCAAGAGATAAATGATGGAAAATATAAGAGGATGAGTGAGAAACAAATCATTTAGGGGAAAGGATCTAGTAGTTGAGCACGTTCCAACTCTTGTGATAGAAGTTGTTGATTTAATACCTCCATACTTGCTTATTTAATGTCCAATTTTTATACAACATTGCACCAATAGTTGTGACTTTAAAGTTGTTGTTGCTATGATGAGTACCAATAATTGAATGAAATATACTATTTGTTGTAAAAAGCAACCAATCATGTGATGCGACGTCAATTGCACAAGTATTGGGTCCCTTTTGTACACCTATTGGTCTCACTCTATCTTGGGTTGTTTTGGACACCTTGGCAAAAACCATGCTGATCTGGCATTATATTTGATGATGTGGTTCTGAAACTTTAGTTATAAGCAGGGGACTTGCCAAGTAAGCTGCTGTAAAAAATTCGGAGTGATTTGAAATTTCCACGTAAGATTTTGAGAAGCATGAAGTTAGGGTGCACAACTACTGGATCCTCTTCCTTATTTAGCAATCCTTTTCTACATATGTCAAAAAAAAACTCAAACTATTATTAGTCTAGCTCAACATGAACCATTGATAATGTAAACATCTAAGTAAATACAATAGTTAATGATTATATTTTGGAGTGAAAGATAATAGAAAACAAATAAATTAAAAGAAGTGTGATCTAAAAAAAAAGAGAAAAGACTGAATGAAAAGAAGAGAAAAGACAATATTTTGCCTGACATCCGTAATTGTTTTCATTACTAACCTGTGTGCCTCAACCTTATCTGAATATTTCTTTTCACGCTATCAAAATGTGTGGTGCATTGAACATTTGGGATGGCGTTCGCTGAAATAGCGAAATAAAAAATTTACGGCCTTCAAATTACATGCCAGCATATGACTGATAATAAGAACGTGACAAAAGCATGGTAACTGAATAAAATAGGCCAAAGGCGATCAATTTTTACATATGATTTGATAACTATGATACTGATATTTAGTGCATTTAATGGACGGTGGACGTAGCAAGTCGAAGGCGGCAATAAGAACGTGGGAAACGAAGACAAAATATTCTGTACCCTGGCAAAGAACAATAATTGAGGTTGAGTCTTTATCACACTCGCAGTCAAGAGTTTTGTCTATATCTTTAAATTTTCATGACTGGCACTATAGATTTGTATTATAACGAGTGACTGCCAGGGTGATAAAGAAGGAGCCTTCGCTTTCATTGGCGTCTTCGACATCGTACATTTAGCCACCATTAAATGCACTAAATGTCAGTGTCGTCGTTTGTCATGTCTTAGCATTTCAAAGATACCTATCCTCACTATAGACGTATAGACTCATGCCTGGCATATTTATTAAGAACCATACATCTAAGTGCCCTTTCACAAATGGGTAAGGCAGACTGTCATTTTCAGTAACGTGCGTCCCTTCTCGTCACCAACCTAATCCCTCTGTACGAATATTCCAAGCACTACATGCCATGGACAAAAATTGAATTGACAGTTATGTTAATGAAGCATGTCTTTTGTTGGACGCGTCTATTCTAGTTTTAAAATGACAGTACGGAATTCGTGCGATTCACACCGTTGATTTTGCAATTAACGGCTGCGATTGACTAACCTATCGCTAACACGCTTTATGAAAGTTTCATTTTGGAGCCAGAATAGCTATAGCCTCTTTTGTTTACCCGGACATCAAAAGAAAGTTTGAGAAGACAATTTTTTCTATTTAAGAACCCTATATCTAAGTGCCCTTTCACAAATGGGTAAGGCAGACTGTCATTTTCAGTAACGTGCGTCCCTTCTCGTCACCAACCTAATCCCTCTGTACGAATATTCCAAGCACTACATGCCATGGACAAAAATTGAATTGACAGGCATGTTAATGAAGCATGTCTTTTGTTGGACGCGTCTATTCTAGTTTTAAAATGACAGTACGGAATTCGTGCGATTCATACCGTTGATTTTGCAATTAACGGTTGCGTTTGACTAACCTATCGCTAACACGCTTTATGAAAGTTCCATTTTGGAGCCAGAATAGCTATAGCCTCTTTTGTTTACCCGGACATCAAAAGAAAGTTTGAGAAGACTGTTTTTTCTATTAATTAGTTAAATTAAAAAACAAAGCATAGTTATGAACATAAAAAGTATAACCAATCCGATAACTATGGTAGTCAATTTTTACCTTATAAAAGACAACCACATATAAACATAATTATCTTTAATATAGGAACAAAGTTCTCACTCCCTAACAATAACATATTTAATATAGTTAAAGAAGAGACTATTCCAAGTCGATGCCATCCATAATCTATTCCAAGAGAAAAATGATGGAAAAGATAAAAAAGGAGGAAAGTGAGTGAAACAAATCATTTATTTAGCGATCTTCCTCTATAAATACCCAAAAACAATTCAAAGTATCATTAGTCTAGGCTCAACATGAACAATGCATAGTGTAAACATCTAAGTAAATAAAATAGTTAAATTATTATGAAAGATAGTAGAAAGAAATCAACATAAAAGAAGTATGATTTGTTAAAAAATATCATCTCAAAATATATGTTCAAGTTAATAAATATTATCTACAAAGAAGAATTAATGTAAGCTATAATGACTAAACTCTTAACAAACATGAATAATCTTGGAAAACATAATAAATTCTTGTGGACCAAAATACTTGCATGGGAAAAGTTTCATTTTTAAGTTCCCCAAGACTTCTCAAAAAATTCGACCAAAATATAACGAAAAGTCCCTATATATATATAGACAATCCCAAGATACAATATACAAGACACACAAATGAATTACACAGCACTCTAAAGTCCATGGTAGGAATTAATTTCTTAAATTAATATAAAAATTAATCTAGTGTCAAGATAAGGTTGTGCATTTAATGTGTTATAGGCCTCAACATATATTTGATTCCACCTTTTTGGGGGGAACATTTGTTTACAAGAGATTCAAACAATACAAAACCTGCATCTAGATAATATTTAACATGGTTATTCAACTCTTGTAAGTGAACGATATTCATGCCTAATATTAGTATCATTGCAACAAGTGTATGTGATTAATGAATTGTCTTTCATTAAGCCCCCAAAAAATATAACTTATTATTTAATTTCAAAATTTTGAGTAATTTGTTAAAAAGAAAGGAAGAAATAATATGTTGATTATATATTGTTAAAGAAATATAAAAATCTTATCTGGTTAAAAATTTTAATTTAGGTTTCAAAAGTAAGTATAATATTTTGTACCTAGGATATTGTAACTTATTTTCATTCCAGGATACATGGTGTCATGTGTGTCAACTTTAGGTTTAAGAAAAAAAACTCATATCACAAACTTACATAGGAGAGAATTAAGGAGTCATGTTATGAAGATACAAATTCACATCATCGACAACATGCTAATTTCCGTATGATCAATAGAATTGTGCTGGCACTCGATGGAAAAATGTAAACATTGAAGGACATAAAGATATGTGAGCTCAACTACATTATATATAGGCATTAAACTCTTTGATAAATTAGATTTTAGTTTCTTGGTTATGTCTATATAATATTCAAAGTTGAAATTCATGACCTATAGGCATGAAACATCTAGTAAGTTTTGATTAATATTGAGTTCAAGTAAAGGAATCATTAAATATATAGGTTCCTTATAGATGAGACTCATATTAATGTAGAAATTGTGAGGATTGGGGAGTGTATATGAAAGAATGAAGGTTTCTCTAGTTTGGCAAAATGGGAGGGGGGACCAAACCCATAAAAAAGAGGCATTAGGGAAAAATTAAACCATTAGAAGCCAAATAGCCTAGAGGATAATACAACCTAAACAATGGCCAAAAGATTTTGACTGGAGCAAGTAATCAATGAGAAATAAGGGACTTCACCCTAATCCTAATTTTTTTCTTTCATAAGATAATGGAGCAAAAAATTTTGAAGGGACCCTCACAACCTTTGACCAAAAAGATCATTTGAACTATAACAACATTAGCCAAAGGATGGGCCAATGAAAAAACTCGAAGTAAAGGAAAAAAGACAAGCTACATAATTAGAGGAAACCTAACCTAAAAGAAGAGATTAGAAAATAAATCCAAATCATCTTTTAGCTGAGACCAATATTTGATTTGTTTAAGACTCAAGGATGAAAAATAATGGAGAACCTAGAACCATGGTCACTTTCAAAGGTCGCCAATAATAACCCAACAAAAGAAGAAATCTCCAAAGCCAACGAACCCAGGCTAACCTCAAAAGAGGCACATTTACCTCTTCCATGAAAAATACTATCAACCATAAAGTAGCATTTAAAAGGCCAAAATAGAATGCAATAGAAAATAAATAAATAATAAGACGACAAACTCCAAGAATAGGGCAATGAAAACCTATCACAAAGATGCTTACAATGCACCTAGATTTAGCAGCAATAGCCTCTAGAATAGCCAATAAGAAGAAAAAAGGTAGGCTATTGTAACTTAACTTAGCAATAGAAAATTTGTATAGCTTTCTCTAGAACCTTGGTTGGTGAACCAACAAATTCACCCAATCAACACCAATAAAAATCCTAATACTAGCACCAAAGCTAGTACTCAAAAACTAGAAAACACTCACTACCAAAGATATGAATATCTATATGTTTAAGTGGATTTAGATTTACAAAGATTTTTTTGTAGGTTTTACATGTTAACTAAAATAAATGGGGTATGTAGATCTAGGATAAGACTATATTCAGGGTATTTTTTATGAAGATAGTTACAAGTTTTATGGATTCCTAGAAGGTTCTTATTGATCTATGGTTACTCCTATGTAGGTTTAATTAGGATTAAGGTGTGTCAACCTTTGAAAGTCTTAACATATTATTTGATTTTATTAGCCTACTAGATAATTTTGTTTGTACATGCTATTTTGTCATCTTGTGGGAATTAGCATGTTGACTTTTCATCCTACTAGGAAAGTGTCATGGAGGTTTTTTCTCACAAGAGGAAGTAGTCATCCTACTTAGAGGATGTTGGATTATTGATAAATAGGCACCATGTGTTTTGAAATAAAAAAGTCATGGCATAATCTATGATAGATATTATGACATCCCTAAGTATAAAAAATTATAACAACCTATGGTAGATTGTATGAAAAAATGGACAAGTGTCAGGAGAAATCTTTGCATGGAGAGGGTGGGAGCACAAGTTAGGTAATGAAAAGCTATAAGAGAATTAGCTACTAATAATTAGTTATGATAGATTCTCTTAGACTTATAAGTGTTGTCAATTATGATATTTTTTTATGACAATTGTAAGATGAGTAAGAGCATTTGCCATACCTAAATATAGAAAAAAATTGGCACCCATATTTGGAGGTTTTAATGACGAGTCAAGGGATGATGTGCATGTGACATTTGCATGCTTACATGTGGTAGGAATATGTGTCATATATATTTTGATACCCATCTATTTTGAATTGGTCTAGATAATTCCTTCATTGTTGTATTTCTCTATATAAGGTTGTCTTGGAGAGAATTATGGATATTATGTTTTGTAGGTGAAATTTTATGCTATCAAAATCAATCTAAATTACAGGTTTCTCACTTTAAATTAATTACAAATATGATTTCTTGTTGTCATTCATGCCAAACTTGTTGATATCTTTGGTCTGGATGTGATCTGTAGTAGTGTGGTAATCATGGATTAGTTATGTGCTCATCTAGATGGTTGGTGACTGATTACAGTCACCTCAGATAGTATATCAAATTTTAATACTTTTCTGAATCTTTGGAGATGATCTTAGTGGTCTGCAATTGGTGTTGGTTAAGTATGATTGGTCTAGTGAAGTCTGTCAAAGTTCATATAATTTTTGGTTTGCATTATGACACATATATTTCATCAGTTCTTACAATTGGACTATGATTTTTGTGGATGTAAATTCATGACGTATTCTAATTTTCAGATTCTCATTTGGTCTATAGTTGGAGTTACATCTATTGGAGTTCAAGCTTGTTTAGTGACAGAGTAACAATGTACATGGATGTGTTACATTCCCCTACCTTCAAGTATTTTGGTCATGTTGCTCCATGATTTTTATTTATTGATATCAAGTGTCTTTGGTATTTCACATTGTCATTAGAGTAAGTTGAGTTGGTGAACCTTAATTGTTTTATCATTTCGAGATGACCTATAATATTATGGTTTATATGGTAGCGTGATGATCTATAGGAATTGATTTGGGATGGACAAGTAGGTGTGTTGAAATGGTGTGATGCCTCACACATTTCATTTTCCTTTCGCTTTTAATTGAAGACTTCTTTTGGGATGACTATTTTAATCCTGCAAGTTACATCTAATTAGGCTTGCCTAATGGATGTTACTTTGGCTGTAAATAGTTTAAAAGGAATTAAATCACTTTGTAGATGAATGTATAACTTATATATGTTGTGTGAAGTGTATGTGAAGTTGTGCAAAGGTTTACATGTACAACAAAGTAATAATGAAGGTAGTTTCAGATGTGATTTGACAAAAAAGTGTAATCAACATATCAGTGTATGTGTTTGCCTACAATTCAAGCATATTGATATTTCTCTTACATATATAATGTATCTTTCCCTAAATAAGTGATCTCCTATGTCTGTAAATATTTTGTGTTTCCCTAAGATTGTGCATCTTAGACTTCAAATTCTACATTAGGGGTAGTGAGCTCCTTGGCCTTGAGCCTAAGCATTGTAACCTATTTTACATATAGCGGGATAGTTCACGTTGCAGGTTTTTCATTAATGGGTTTTCCATGTAAAATTTGGTGTTCTTATGTGTGTTGTTTTTTATGGTTTCATATTTCATAATTATAGAGATAAGTCAATTATGATTTGAAGTTTAAAGGACTATAACTAAGTTATTTTAAGGTTCAAATATATTCAACTACACCCCCCTCTCCCCCCACCTCTCAGTCATGTGGTATGTTCAACAATTGGCATTAGATAAAGGTTCATGAAGGAATAGTTTGACAGGTGAGGTAGATCTAGGATTTGAACACATTATTTAAATCTAAATATTTGGATGATATAGAACAACACGAATGGGATAATGATGAAATTGTATATCTTGAATGCAAATTAAGCGTTTCTCTTGTTGATTTGGATGAAACTAGAGGAAAGAACAATAGCAAAAAAGAATGTATTGGGTATCTAATAAAGAAAGTTTATGGTGGAAAGAAGATCATTGATGATCTTGAAACAAAGCTACATATCAAATCCAAATAATGTATCAAACTTGAAGAAGAAGTGAACATATTAAGGAAAGAGTCAAAAGAAGAAAAAGAACAAATTGACAAGGGCTTGAAGCTTAAAGGTGGTAGTGAAATTCTTGATGTGACACTAAGTGCTCAAAAGAAAACTAAAGATGAAGGTGGACTTGGTTTTGAAAAAAGTGAAAGTTTTAAGACTCCTGACAAAGAGGATAAAGGAAAGAAAAAGGTCAACGATGAATTGAAGATGACTAATAAAGATAAAAAAGGTTCCATTCCAGTTTGAAACAAGAACTTCAAGAAGCCTCCTCTTTCTCAAATTAGGTATTCATCATCATTTAATAGTAGCTATTTTTTCATGTAATAAGTTTGGGCATAGAGCTAGTGAATGTACGTGTCAAATAAAATATTGGTCAGTTAATATACAAACAATGGTAGAACTATTTTATGAATGCATTAAATATGGACACAAGGTTTTTGAGAGCAGGTCTAATGCCAAAAGGAATAGAAGTGGTCCACAACAAGGTATGACTTGTTATAACTACAATAAATAAGGGCATATTGCTAGGTTTTATAAAGAAAATAATGAGAAGACTTACAGTCCAGTGAAGAAGGTTGATGTCAATAAAGACAAGGAGAAGATGAAAATGACATGGGTGAAGAAATCTAATGATAATGTGGAAGGAAAGGGTGCATGGGTCCATTCCTACTATTTGGTGTAGATACTCCCTCTAGAAACTAGATTATATGCCTTTTTCGAGGGGGAGAACTAATTGAAGATCTTATTAACTCCCCTACGGTTTGGATGTTGAATTTTTTTTATCATGGAAAATGTGTTTCAAGAGGAGCAGACGGAAGAAAAGAAGAAGAGAGAGAAGAAGAAGAAGGAGAGTTTGAAGAAGGATGAGGAGAAGGAGAAGGGACAATGGAAGAGAAAAGGAGTATGTTTGATAGAGAATATTTCAAACCTTTTGAAGATTGTATATCAGAATTATTATAGTTGTAGATGAATTTTGTACCAATGGTTATTACTCAGGTACTTCAAGTGCCTATTGTTGTTATATGGAGCCTAATCAGCCTCAAAGGTTAAACTTTCCCTACTTCTATCAGCGTGGTTTCTCCCCATATTTTTTGACTGGGGTTTGGGGGAAACGCCCCCAAGGTGGGGTAAAGGGGCATCGCCCCTTGAGCACTCCTTGTCACGATATAGGGCGGGGTTGAGGGGCAGCGCCCCGTGAAGCCAAAAAGACTTGTATTATATTATAAAAGCATCGGGTGTTATTTTTCTATTGGTTGACATGTTGTAACCCTAATTTTGTAACCGAAATAAGTCTTGATAAAAAGGCTAAGGAAGAGGGGGTTTTTTGTAGAGAATTTTGTAGCATTTTACAGCGGTATTGAGTTGCAAGGGGATTGCTGGTTGTAATCGGTTTGATTTACTAAATAATAATATTGGACTCTCTCTTTGGTGTGTGTAGCCCAAGTTTGGGTGAACCATGTTAAATATTGTCTCCTCTCTATTGTTATTTCTGTGTTTTTCATTCCTGTGTCTAATATTTATCTATATATAATTGATATTTTATGCATGCAATTCCTAACACCAATATCCCAAGGTCAAATGGACCTTAGCCAGTTTTCGTCCCTTCACATGCTACATCTGGCTGAGTTTTTCATCATCCAAGATGAAATAAATTTCTCATATCTTATGTAGAGTGTAAAGAATTGATCAATGATACATTGAAGTTTATTTATGATAAACTTTCAAATGTTATGCTAGATGAACCTTTGAGTGATGTAGAGAAACTGCAAATTCTATTTAAGGGTCTAAAAGATCTTCCTTCTAACCTAAAAGTGATAGTTTTGAAAGATGTAGAGAAAAGAGTCGAGGAGAAGAGGACAAAGGAGTTAGTAGATGGGTGTGAAATTGCAAACACTCGACTAAAAGATGGTATAAGTGTGTTTGAGAAGACTATGGATGATGTAGTGACCATGTACTAGTTTTGTCATCAGTGGTTAGTATCCACTAAGGAAATTAAAGATCAAATGGATAATGTAGAGGTAGAAATTGTACAACTTTATAGTGCAGTAGATTTAAAGAAAGATGTTGATAAAAATGGCAGACCTCAATTAAAAAATTCATGCTTAAAATTTTATCTACTCAATAATCAAAAATAGGAGATAAATAAATAATTTGGTTTTCTGAGAGATGTAGTGGATGTGAAGCATACCAGTATGATGAAGTTTCTACAAGACTCTCAGAAGTTAGAAAGATTAATAATGTTTTTTATTAGCTACAAAGAGTTGGAGGATTCTCTATTGAATATTGATTGTCAATGTGTATTATTGGCCTCTACGAGATAACAATGGAAAACTACCTAGTTGCATTGTCAGGTTATACATAAAATAATTATGCCTCCTTCTCTATAAGGTGCTTGAGTTCTTATTGGTAAGACAATTTTTCTCTTGTGTGTTTGTGTGTGTGTGTGTGTGTGTGTGTGTGTCTATATATATATATATATATATATATATATATATCACATTTCATTTTTTGGTGAGTTATTGTAGATAGGGGGAGTTTTTGTGAATTGAGTTGTTGTTGTGTTGAGTAAATACCCTTTTTCCTTGATGTCAAAAGGGAGGTTATTTTGGAGTTAGCACAAGTGTTTCCATTAATGGAAAAGGGATATATTGTTTCAAATGTGATTTCTTGTTGTCATTTATGTCAAACTTGTTGATCCGAACATGTAACTAGTAGATATATTTGGTCCGGATGCGATTTGGAGTAGTGCAGTACTAGTGGATTAGCTCTATTGTCATGTAGCTGGTTGGTGACTAATTACAATCACTTCAAATATTATATAAAGTTTTAATATATCTTTTCTAAATATTTGGAGACGACCTCAATGGTTTGCAATTAGTGTTGGTTAAGTATGACTATTTCAATGAACAATCTATCAGAGTTCATTCATTTTTTGGTCTGCATTATTGTGCATGTGTTTCATCACTTATTGTTATTGGATTATGATGTTGGTGGATGTAAATTCATGATGTATTCTATTTTTTAGATTCTCATTTGTTCTGTAGTTGGATTTATATCAATCTAAGTTCAAGTTTGTATAGTAATAGAGTGATAGTGTAAAATAATGTACTGTATTCCACTCCCTTCAAGTATTTTGGTGACATGGATCCATGATTTGTATTTGCTGATATCAATTGATGCTATGTTGGGAATCCACAAGTGTCATTGGTGGTCCACATTGGAATTAGAGTAAGTTGAGTTGGTGTGCCTTAAGTATTTTATCATTTGGAGCCGACCTATGATGTTTTTCTCCATGATGTAGTGTGAAAATTTATAGGCATTGATTTGGGATGGACATGAAGTTGTACCAACATGGTGTGATAAGATTATTTTTGGTCCAACTATTTTGGTCCTACATATTACATCCAATTAGTTTGGATGATCTAATTGATGTTTCTTTGGTTGTGAATGGTTAGAAGGAATGAGATAATTTTGTAGATGAGTTTATAAGTTGTATGTGTTGTACAAAGTGTATGTCAATTTGTGCAAAGGTTTGCAAGTATAGTAGAGAAATAATGAAGGCGATTTTAGATGTGTTTTGATAGTGAATTATAATAACCATATCAATGGGTTTGGTTGTCTACGGTTCAATCATATTCATATTTCTATTTCGTATGTAATGCATCTAGCCCTAAAGAAGTGATCTCTAGTTTATGAAAGACTTTTGTATCTTTCCCTGAGGTTGTGTACATTAGTCTTGCTAGTCTACATCAGGGGCAATTAGCTTCTTATCTCTGAGCCTAAACATTATAACCTATTTTTCATATAGTAAAATATTTCTCACTACAGTTTTTTCCTCATTGGGTTTTCCACATAAAAAATGGTGTTCTTATGTGTGTTGTGTGTTGTGTTTTGTGGTTTCATGTTTCATAATTATAGAGATAAGTTAATTTTAATTTGAAGTTTAAAGCATTATAACTAATTTTTTTAGAGGTTTAAATTGATTCAACACCCCCCCCCCCCCCCCACCACCACCATCACCTCTTAGTCTTGTGGTATGTTCAACAACGTTCATGTCAAAGAATCCTAGTGTTGATATTGTATTGTAACTATTAGGTTTACTAGAGATACAAAGTACTAAATTTTGGAGTGTGGGGATTTTCCCTTGAAATGGTTTTCTCCACTATATAATATGTTCATTGTGTTATTCCATATTCATATTTTTTATCTCTATATGAATGTGTTTCTTATTCTATAATAGTTAATATTTTTAAATAAAATTTGCATAATATTTCCTACTACATTAGTGTTAGAAAGCATTTTTGCACCTTTTCTTCCTTTTAGGCTTGTTTAGAAAACTAAGTCTATCATTAATCCTATTGTTTGTGTTTCATAAATCCACATGTTTTACCTAATTATCTCTATTCTACATGATACTAATGTGGGTTTGAATATTTTCAATTATTTAAGATTGGAACACTAACTATGTATTTCTCCTTTATGATGTTGCATATTTGTAGATCATGTAAATTGACTAATAAGGATTTGGTTTGATAGGCCTTATTTTTTGTCACCGCTACTTCACTGGTATGTTGATTGTAATGAGAAAGGGATCTTTTGGGAATATTTGATATAGTGGTTCATTTGAATCTTAGCAATAGTGTATGTTACATGAGAAGCTTTGTTCACTTAAAGGAGTTTTAGTAATGGTGTTGTTCATGATTCCATGTATAACTTTGTATCACTTTTAATGGGAAATTTGTGTGGTTAAATAATGTGTTCTATATTCTTTATTTCAATATTTAATTTCTAAGCTATCGTTATTCTAGTTTGAAGTGAGTCATTTTAAGGACCTTCTTAATAATAAATAACAAAGTACACAAAGAACATAATTCTATATTTGTTTAAAGTTAATTTCTCAAATTATAGTAGAATGGAGACATATTATTATATTATGACCTAGTTTTTGAATATATAAGCGTAAGGATTAGGTGATACACAAGGAAACTAATTCCTTTACATAGATCATAAGTTTGAAAACAATGTGTACATAAAGTACATAGCTAAAGACAATAATATATTCATGAAAATTACTACTAACTTGAAACCTCCACATGAAAAAATTGAGGTGAGAACATAATTGGAGTGCTTTCGTCCTAACCTTTAATCACTATGCATCCCCTGAATCCTTCCACTAAAGAATACCCAAAGTTACACTAGAATGGCTAGCAATCCAAATCTTGTTGGAGTAATAGAATATAGTACAACATCATATAACTACATTCTAAATGCTAATTTAACAATATCATGATATGTTAGAGAGTGTAGGACATAATGATCAAGTAGCAAGAATGTAGTAGAAGATCAAATAACCTTTGCCAAAAGAACACCAGTAATTAAGTTTAGAGTAGAAAATTTTCCTTTGTTGCTCCATATGTAACACTCATCCAACATTGACTAATTAGAAATAATATTAAAGTATACATGTTCTTGCATAAGCATAAACAAGAATCATAGCATGCAATATCCACTTGATAATTTAGTAAATATTTGATATCAAATTCAATTGCAAATATTCTAAATGATTAACATTGTAACTAAATCAAAAAATGGACCTGCCCAGCAAGAGTTCAAATTGCAGAAACCGTAAGAAGTGTGAATCGAGGAGGAGTAGAATGAAACATGGGAGTACAAACAAGAATTGGACAATGGTATTTTGCATATTGATGTCGCAAAATAAGTAGGCAAGGACATAGAAATAATGATGGATTTGGAAATATTTTGTCATTTTAATGGAATAAGGTCAGGAGGGCATACATCAAAAATTGGATCCAAGAGAAGTGGAAAATGGAAGTTATTTTGAAAATTCTATCAAAAACTTGTTTATGGTGATCTTTGCAAATGAAGAAGAAAAAATACGGATCTTGGAGGTAGGAGTGTGGAGAATGGGGGAGGCACCATTATACATGTAGTTATGGCATCCTAATTTTGACCCTACAGGATTGCATCCATAGGACAATTTAGTTTGGATTCAGATGTACAATTTGCCAATGGAATATTGGGTGGTTGAATGTGGAAAATATTGGAGGATACTTGGGTTCACTACTAAAAATTGATATGGATATACTAAAAGGTGACTTTGGCAAGCCTAGGAATTTCTAGATTGTGATAATTTGACGAATTCTCGAACAAACCATTTTGATGGTAAATGGAAAAAGATGGATGCAGGTAATCGAATTTGAGGTAGATAAAAAAAAAATGTATCAAGTGTGGATCTCACAAACATGAGGAGGCTATATGCAAATTTGTGCTAAAAGAGGATACCAAAAGTAAGGATAGCGAAGGGGAAATACCAAGACTAGGATATTATGAAGACTGAAAAACCCTAGGGATGTCAGTTTAGAGGAAGATCTGACTACAACCAATAAGAAGTTTTCCAAGCCAGTCAATATGAATGATAAGCACATTGTCACAATTCCCCCCATAGAGCCTCAAACTAATTTAAACATTCGTAACTTTAAGAAAACTAGAGATGGTGATGACATAGATGCAAGGAAGATTGTAGATAGTGATACAGATGATCCAAAGAATTTGAAGGAAGAAAATGAAATAGATGAGTTGGATATTATTGAGGAGAGACGTATCTAGTCTGTTGGAAAAGTGTTGGGCCTTTCTAAGCCAGATTGTAAAAAGAAAGGAAAGGGAAGGAAATCACTCAAGCAATTAAGGGAGGAAGATGCCAGTGAAAAGAATTTTACCAAAATTAGGAATTTTTTTTGTCAAAGTACCAAGGGAGGGTGCTCCTCCCTTGGGAAGAAACAAAGATAACTACTTGGAATGTCAGGGGTCTAGGAGCCCCTGACAAATGACACTTAGTTAAGCGTTAGATTTAGTTATTGGCTAGTGATATGATTTTCCTACAAGAGATTAAATTATCTTATGGTGGGAAGAAATTTCTATCTTATTGTAGATGGTGGAATGGGTTTTACAAGCAAGCCAATGGATGGTGAGGGGACTGGGTCTCCTATGAAAGGACAAGGTTATGACGGTAAAGATTTTAGAATCCAAGGATAACTAGATTGGGGCCAAAGTCTATTGCCTATCTCTAAATGAATACTTCACTGCAATGTGTTTTTATGGGCCCATTAAGAGAATTGACAAAGTTGCCACTTGGCAAGCAATATTGAGTTTCATGAAAAGACACAAGGATAATAAATTTGTGTTGGATGGGGATTTCAATGCAATTCTGGACTCATCAAAAATATATGGTGGTAACCCTAAATTCAATCAAACTATAATGGACTTCATGGATTTTGTCACAAACTCAAGATTGATGGATTGCCCTGTGCCCAAATGACATTTTTACATGGACAAACCACATGCGTGATTTTATGAACATTGAAGAAAGAATAGATCATTTTCTTATCTCCTTAGATTGCAGGTTGAATGGCTCATTTTCAATTGGTGCCAAGATAATTCCTATAACGGCCTCAGACCATTTTCCAATAGAGACTAAGACTTTTGGTAAACAACACAGCCTCAAGACATGATTCAAGTTTGAGAACATGTGTTGGCGGGAGTACAACCTAGTCTCCCTTATCACATATGATGGAAGGAATGCAGAGTGGGCAGCTCTTATAGTTTCAGATATAACACAAAACTATAGCACATTAAACAAACATTCAAGGAGTAGAATAAAACAGTTATCAAAAACATATTTACTGAGAAGTCCAGAAATGAAAGAGTTAGAAGCATTGAATGATAAAATCCTTATGTTTTGCATGTATAAAGAAAATTTTGACTGAGAAAAATAAATGACAGCTGAATTAAAAGAGGTTTTAGCAAGGGAGGAAATATACTAGAAAGACAAGTCCAGGGAGGCTTGGTTGAAGAATAGTGATTCCAACACAAAAAAAAATCACTCTTTTGTTTGTGCCCGCAAGACCATCAACAAGATTAAAGCGATTGGTAGAGTCAATGGGAGTAGCGCTAAGAGGATTTTGGAGGTTGGCGAAGAGGCTATCGAATTCTTCAAATTCATCTTGGGCAACAACAATATAATCGAAGGCCCCACTTTGGACTTAAATTATATTTTGAGGTGTGTTTCTAATGATAACAATTGAATGTTGTGCGAGCCCACTACCCTAGATGAAAGAAAAGGTGCCTTATTTCAATTACATCGGAAGAATGCTCCCGACCTAGACAGGTTCCCAATGAATTTTTTCCAGAAATGCTAGCATTTTATGGGGTAGGATATCTAGAAATTGGTGGAGGATATAAAAGATGCCCTAATATACAAGGATGATATAAAAGATGCATATTTTTGGTTGCATCCTACATGAGGAAAATAGATGACAAGTTCCAAAATGAGTATATGAATATTCAAAATGGTTATTGCAAGGAGAATCATTATTATTTGAAGAGGGATGAGGGAGTTAGATACTTGGAATTTTCACTTTAAAACCTTGATATTTCAAGTTTGGAAAATAGAGTCCCCCCATTGGTGTAGTATTTAACTCCCTACAAAGTAGCAGAACCAAACCAAAAAGGAGTGACAAGGACAAGGGTAAGGAGAAATCCAATTATGAAGAGGTGGAGAATCAACAATAAGGAATTGATGAAGTGCAGTAAGAGGAAAGTGAGGACGAATAGACTCCACCCTCTTCCCATCAGCAGAGTTATAGTCGTAGTGGGTCACTATTTCCGGATAGATAGACAATGAATAATCTTCAAGCACCCTCAACTCCATTTGTAGGTTCGGGTCCATTTTGTTGAAGATGTTACAGGCGCATTCATAGTGGTACCCTTGAGACAGCACACTCAAATTGTTGATAACTGATGTTGCTCTAGCATGCAGCTCCATGTAGCTCCAGTTTGGACATGAATCTATCCATTCATCACCATGCATAAGCTATTTTTAGTTTAAATCAGTTTTTTGTTTATTCATGCAAATAAAGCATATACTCCAACATGCATTAATCCTTATGGTTATTTTTAGTTTTGTTTTTTGCATGAGTTTGTTTTTAGTAAATAAAGCATGTTGTGCATGCACTTATTGTATTCTTAATTTAGGGAGTAGTTTGTTTTTTTTAGTTTGAGAGCCTTAATAGCTTTCCATGCAATGCTAGGAATATATTTAGAACTGCAGTTATTATTAATTCTTCTAGGCTGCAAATTCTTTATACATACAACCTCTATGTAATTTTTTAATTAAGCTTCAATAAAGAAATTGGTGTGTGCAATTCCAAAAAAAATAGGTTACTTTGTTTTTTATTCTGAATTGTGATTTCTTTTTGCAATTTATTCTTTTTGCTGTTATTTTTTGCTAATCAGCTGGTTTAGAGAAGATAGGTCAGCTTCAAAATTCTACAAGTGGTATCAGAGCAAGTAAAATTGTTTTGGGTTAAAGTTTTATTGTTGCAATTTCGCCAAAGTTAATCATGTCAAATTCTAACAATATGCCCATTCCAGAATTTGATGGGAATGATTATTGTTGGTGTAAATAATTATTCATCATGGATATTATTACACTTTACTTAAGTTTACTTACTTAGGTACATGCCTTTTTCAGCAGTGTGGCACAGTTTACCACCTTTGGAGGGGGTAACTTTCAGCATCAACATGGGGACACTTGAGCAGTTTTCAGAGATTTCTTTCATCATGAGTATTTTTCCTACATCTTCCTTTCATGGTTGGGGAGACTTTTTGGATACACCTTTGGTTTTGTTTCTTCCTAAGGGGAGGAATGTTGTTCGATGTTCATGGGGCAGTTTCTTCATTCATCTTCGAGCTTCTATCATTGGTGCAGATTCCAGATTGAGCGGAGCCTTCCTAGTCTCTCTTCTTCTTCTCTCATATGGGGGGGACTTTTTCCTCACATGGGGCTTTGTCATTCACATACTTCAATGAGAGTTATTTGTATCTAGTTTTCATCTCTCTTTTGGGGGAGGGTTTTTTCCCATTGGGTTTTTCTCTCTTTCCCCATTTTGTGAGAGATTTCCTTGCTTTGGTTTTTATGCATTTGCATTTGTACATGGGTACCTAACATGGCCTCGTACCCAGGACCCATCTTGCATTGCTTAGTTTCATTGTAGACTTAAGTGCATTCCCCTAAGTTGCACTTAAGGGGGGGTGTTGGTGTAAATAATTATTCATCATGGATATTATTACAATTTACTTAAGTTTACTTAGGTACATGCATTTAATAGTAGTTTGGGTATGAGACACTTGGGTGTTTGTGCCACATTGGGATAGTGTGTGTAGGAGACTTTCCACTTTTTATAGTGTTGATCTTATCTTGTTGTTACACTCCACATTCAGTGGGTGATCCACCTCATGTGGAATATTATATTATTTGTCCTACCTACCCACACCTGTTTCCTACCAACCCTTATTTCTTATTGAGCCACATGTCATGTTTGTGTGCTCACATATCCATAAGCTTTGCCTATATAAGAAGGCTCGCCTACATTATTTGTATAGGCAATCAATCTATATCTTGTAATGATACAGTTGATCATATTTTGTATCTTGATAGAATATAGTTTATTCCTATCATAGATATTTTGTCTCTCTTATTTGTGTTTTCCATTGCCTCTTGAGTTGGCCCATGTCTCACATGGTATCAGATCCATTAGAGTGTCATCGATTTACCAATTGAGAGAAATTTGATGCTATTTGGGGTTGCGTATTTTGGAGATTTCTATTGCAGGTTTTTATTGAAGCTTGATTGGTCAAATATGAGGTCACCATTGGATTGAGGAGGTCCAAGAAAGTTATTTTTGCCTTTTGTTTCATCCAAATCGGACTTTGGAGGCCAAATATAGAGGCATTTGAAGTTTGAAGCTGCGGCGGAAATTTTTGAGAAATTATAATTTTCCAAGCAATTCTCAAATAGCGATATCTCACTCATCTGGACTCCTTTTTTCGAGAAATTATTTTTGTTTTGGGGTAGAATTTCATGATCTGTACAATGGTGCAGGATTTTTCTAATATTCGGATATAGGTTTTTCAGAAATCGTGAAATCCCAATTTTTACAACTTTCGAGGCTTCATTTGGGCTCATATGGACTCCTTTTCAAGTGCCATTTTTTTTTTAAAGTGTATATTTTTCATCTACTTTCAGAATTTCCCAGTAGTTTGCAGTGATTGTGAGTAAAAATTGTACTTTCAGTATTTGGTCATTTTTGGCCTATTTGGTACTTGTATTTTGCTTGGATCTCAATTTAGATCACTAGCAGTATTTGGTGAAGTCTCTTATATCTCATTTTGAGAAGTTGTAATCATTGAAATTAGAAGTCCAATTTGTCATTATTTGCAAGTGCCAACATGATCTTTTTGTGGGGGCTCAGTTGTTCATTTGTATCTCTTGGTGAAATTCCATTCGGAGGCATCTTCATCTGCAGTATTCTAGAGAGCTTCTTTGTTGGTGGCATAATTTTTATGTTTCCACATTTGAATATTTTATCATGATGTATAATCTTTCTTGAGAAATGTTGTACTCGCACTATCATAAAGTGCCACACCTCTTTGTATTTTGTCATTGTTTACTATTTGATGTAATCATCTTGTACACATAGATTAGGAATATCTTGTGAGACTTGGTGCATGGCTCCAACTGAGACTTAGATTGTACATATTTGTGCATGGCTCCCATGAGACTTGGATTGCACAAGTATTTCTTCTATTTCTGAGTATCCAGATGATGCTCACAGCAGGTTGTCTCCATGCCTGATCTTCATTTTGTTGCAGCGAGTGATTCATCGTCATCAACTTGGTACCTGGTTTTGTCACACTTTGACATTATTGGTGCAGCATTGACTCTCTTTATTCCTTATGGGGAGGTATTTTGGTCATCATCATTGGACAATCTTTGCAAGAGATTCGGCATTGAGGGGGGGCTTCATGGTCTCTTTTTCTCTCTTATGGGGGGGACATAGTTTTGTTCTTCTCATTCATCATTGAGAGCATTGTGTGTTTTCATCATCTCTCTTATGGGGGAGGGTTTTTTCCCATTGGGTTTTTCTCTCTTTCCTTGTTTATGGGAGATTGCATTTGCATTTGTATATGGGTATCTAACATGGCCGAGTAGCCAGGACGCATCTTGCATTTCTTAGTTGCATTGTAGACTTTAGTGCATTCCCGTAAGTTGCACTTAAGGGGGGGTGTTGGTGTAAATAATTATTCATCTTGGATATTATTACACTATACTTAAGTTTACTTAGGTACATGCATTTAATAGTAGTTTGGGTATGAGACACTTGGGTGTTTGTGTCACATTGAGATAGTGTGTAGGAGAATTTCCACCTTTTATGGTGTGATCTTGTTATTACATTCCACCTCATGTGGAATATTATATTGTTTCTCCTACCTACCCACACCTATTTCCTACCTACCCTTGTTTCTTATTGAGCCACATGTCATGTTTGTGTGCTCACATATCCCTAGCCTTGCCTATATAAGCAGGCTCATCTACATTGTTTGTACGGGCAATGAATCTACATCTTGTAATGATCAAGTTGATCATATTTTTCATCTTGATAGAATACAGTTTATTTCTATCATCTATTTTGTTCTCTCTTATTTGTGTTTTCCATTTCCTCTTGATCTTGGCAAAATCTCACAATTATGATTATTGGTGCATTAAGATGCTGACCTTTTTGATTGCAAAAGATTTGTGGGAGATCATTGAATCAGGTTATGAGGAGCCAGCTGATCGGATTGCCCTTATAGCCAATGAAAGAACAGCAAGAAAGGAAGCAAGGAAAAAGAATGCTCAAGCTTTGTTTCACATTCAGATAGCTCTTGACAAGAGCTTATTTCCAAGAATATCAGGAGCAACAACTGCCAAAGATGCCTGGAAGACTCTACAAGAAGCTTACCAGGGTAGTGATCAAGTTAAAGTGGTCAAGCTTCAGACATTGAAGTGAGAGTTCGAGAATTTGAAGATGCAAGAAGCTGAAAGTATAAGTGATTATTGTGTCAGAGTCAAAGATGTGGTCAATAAAATGGCTACACTTGGAGAAATTGTAAGCAATGAAGTTCTGATTAAAAAGGTGTTGAGATCTTTGACACCCAGATGAAATCATGTAGCAATAATCATAGAAGAAAGCAAAGATTTGATAAAACCGTAGTTTAATCAACTGGATGGATCCCTGATGTCTCATGAAGAAAGATTGAAAAATTCTTTTTAAGGTGTAGATAAAGAGTTTTCCTCTAAATTGTTAGTCACAAAAAATGAAGATGCAAGCAGTAGTAGTGCCAAAATCAATCAAGGCCAAGGTAAAGGGCAAAGTCAAAATTCTTCAAGAGGTAGAGGAAGAGGTGGCTCAAGAGGAAGTGGTGGTTTCAAAGGAAGAGGTAGAGGCAGATTTGATAAGAGAAATGTTCAATGTTACCATTGTAATAGGTATGGCCACTTTGAAAGAGGATGCAAATTGAAAGAAGGTAAAAGTGCTAACTATGCTCAAGAAAGTAGTGAGAATCTTCCTGATCACTTATTTTTATCTTATGCCAAGGGTGAGATTCTAGATGCTCTAACCATATGATAGGGAATGAGAAGTTTTTCTCAACAAAGGATGGAAGTTTCAAATCCAAGATCTAGCTTGGTGATGATAAATCATTGCAAGTTGCTGCCAAAGGAGCTACGGAGATCCGAACAAAAGAAGGTATAAAAAGTATTCATGATATTTATTATACTCCACAATTGAAGCACAATTTGTTAAGTGTTGGGCAGCTGTGTGAGAAAAATTATAAAGTAGTCTTTGAGAATAAGACTTGTATTATCTATGATAAGAATAAGGATAATAGGGTGATCACTTTTGTTCCTATGACAAGAAATAGGATGTTCTGCTTGAGGTTTGGTGAACATAACAACAGTTTGGCAAATATGGCTTATGAGGATTCAAGTTGGTTATGGCATCTCAAGTATGGGCATTTAAATTTTCATAGTTTGAATTTTCTAACCTCGCATGCATTAGTTTCTGGTTTGCCCAAGGTTTAGGAACACAAGGAGGTTTGTGAAGGTTGTGCTAAAGGAAAGTATGCAAGAGAAAAGTTTCCAAAGGGAAATGCATGGAGGGCTCATCACCCACTTCAACTTGCTCATTCAAATATATATGGTCCTATGCAGACTAAGAGTTTGGGTAAGTCATCATATTTCATCACTTTTATTGATGATTACTCATGAAATTGTTGGGTATATTTTTTGAAGGCCAAAGATGAAGCCTTTGATACATTCAAGAAGTTTAAAGCCCTTGTGGAAAATGAGAAAGAGTGCAAGATCAAATGTTTAAGGACTGATCGTGGAGGAGAGTTTTTCTCAAAGGCTTTCCAAAGTTATTGTAATTTTAATGGTATCAAGAGGCAACTTACTACTACATACACACCTCAACAGAATGGAGTAGCTGAAAGGAAGAATCGTACTGTGGTTGAAATGGCAAGGTGCATGTTACAAACCAAGGGATTGAGAAATTCTTATTGGGGATATGCAGTTGCTACAACTATGTACATCCTCAACCATAGCCCCACCGGTGCACTAAAAAAGATGACTCCATATGAAGCTTGGCATGGAAAAAGGCCTAATGTTAATCATTTCAAAGTTTTTGGTTGTTTGGCTTATATGCATGTACCTGATCAAAATAGACAGAAGTTAGATGCAAAGAGTGAGTCATGTATTTTTATTCGATATAGTGAGAAAAGCAAGGCTTATAGATTGTATAATCCCCTCACTAACAAGCTTATTGTCTCAAGAGATGTGATTTTTGATGAAGGGGGAGTTTATGGTCATCAAAAAGGCCATGTTGAGAAGCCAAAATCTATTTTGAATGATGATATAATTGTTGATATTGATCATGAGCAGCCAACTAATGTTTCTATATCCAATGGTTTAACTCCACCAAGCAATCCTTCGTCAAGTTCTTTAGTACCAAGTTCAATTGGAGCTTCTTCTCCAAGTTCTACAAGGAAGGTAAGGAGATTGAGTGATATATACTAGAGGAGTGGAAATCAAGTACATGAAGAAAACCCAATAAGTGAGACAGTGAATTTTGCTTTATTAGCCAAGGTTGATTTTGAACCATCATGTCTTGAAGATGCATGTACTAATGAGGTTTGGGTGAAAGCTATGGAAGAAGAGATGGATTCCATTCACAGGAATGACACTTGGGAGTTAACAGAACTTCCACATGACAAAAAAAGGATTGGCACCAAATGGGTCTACAAGACCAAGTTTAAGAGTGATGGGAGTGTTGAAAGACACAAGGCAAGATTAGTTGATAAAGGCTTCACACAAAAGTATGGAATTGATTATGAAGAGACATTTGCACCAGTAGCAAGACAAGAGACTATAAGAATGTTAATTTCATTAGCAGCTCAGAAGAAGTGGAGCATACATCATATGGATGTGAAAAGTGCCTTCTTGAATGGGTACTTAGAAGAGGAAGTATATGTGGAGCAGCCACAAGGTTTTGAAGTGGAAGGAAAAGAGCATCAAGTGTATAGGTTGAAGAAGGCTTTGTATGGCCTCAAGAAAGCACCAAGAGCGTGGTATGCCAGGATTGATGGATACTTTCAGGAGAATGGCTTCCAAAGAAGTAAGAGTGATCCTACCCTTTACTACAAACAAGAAGGTACAGATATCGTCATCATAAGTTTGTATGTTGGTGATCTTTTGTATATGGGTAGTAGTTCTAAGATTAAAGATGAATTCAAAGCTGCTATGATGAAATAATTTGAGATAAAAGATCTTGGTCTAATGAAATATTTTCTAGGAATGGAGGTTTATCAAAGTAAGGATGAGATTTTCATTTATCAAATGAAGTATGCACAGGATATGCTAAAGAAATTTAATATGACTGATTGTAACCCTGCCTCCACTCCAAGTGCTCATGGAGTTTTGCTATGTAGAGATGATGGTGCTGACTTAGTTGATGAGATAACTTACAGAAGTATTGTGGGGAGTTTGATGTTTCTAATCCACACGACGCGTGATATTGCCTATTCAGTTTCACTTGTTTCAAGGTATATGACAAATCCATCTAAAATACATATGAAGGCAACCAAGAGGATTTTGAGGTATGTGAAAGGGAATTTAAGTTTTGGTATTCATTACTACTCTTCTAAAAAGTTCAATCTTGTAGGCTTTAGTGATTCAGATTGGGGAGGTAGTATGGATGATCGTAAATCTACATCTGAAAATTGTTTTTCTTTTGGTTCTAGTTTAATTACTTGGAGCTCGAAAAAACAAAGCATTGTTTCCCTCTCATCTACAGAAGCAGAGTATGTTGCAATTACCTTAGCAGGTACACAAGCTCTTTAGCTCAGAAAAGTTTTGGAAGAAATTGGAGAAAAACAAATTCAGCCTACAGTAATTTATTGTGACAATGCGAGTGTCATCAAGTTAGCTAAGAATCCGGTTCATCATAGTAGAACAAAGCATTTTGATTTGAAATATCACTTCATACAAGATTTGGTGCAGAAGAAGGATGTTGAATTGAAGCACATCAACACCCAGGACCAGCTAGCAGATATATTCACCAAAGCGGTTGTGAAAGCTCAGTTTATAGCACTACGAGATAAGATTGTGAGCCCTCTCAGCATCAAGGGGGAGTATGTTGATAATTGATGCTGCTCTAGCATGCAGCTCCATGCAGCTCCAGTTTGGACATGAATCTATCCATTCATCACCATGCATAAGCTATTTTTAGTTTAAATCAGTTTTTTGTTTATTCATGCAAATAAAGCATATACTCCAGCATGCATTAATCATTAGGATTATTTTTTGTTTTGTTTTTTGAATGAGTTTGTTTTTAGTAAATAAAGCATGTTGTGCATGCACTTATTGTATTCTTAATTTAGGGAGTAGTTTGTTTTTTTTAGTTTGAGAGCCTTAGTAGCTTTCCATGCAATGCTAGGAATATATTTAGAATTGCAGTTATTATTAATTCTTCTAGGCTGCAAACTCTTTATATATGCAGCCTCTATGTAATTTTTCAATTAAGCTTCAATAAAGAAATTGGTGTGTGCAATTCCAAAAAAAATAGGGCACTTTGTTTTTTATTCTGAATTGTGATTTCTTTTTGCAATTTATTCTTGTTGTTGTTATTGTTTGCTAATCAGCTGATTTAGAGAGGATAGGTCAAGTTCAAAATTCTACAGAAATGGTACTCCTTTTTTCACTGTCTATAATATAGCAGACAAAAAACCTAGAGGAAGAAGAAGGATTAACAATAAGCGCCTACTCCAGCAATAAAAGGAAATGGAATAAAATTATCTTACAGAAAATAAAATAGTATACAACAGTAAGAACCCTAATGTCATCAGGCGTTGGTGTCATGGCCTGAGAATTTGTCGGTGAGGAACTATTTATCCAAATGAACAAGAATCCATTATAGATCAAACAATGCTCGAATTGAAAAGTTGTGTTGCTTTCTTACAGCTACACCTCAAAAACTTAACCTATCTTAATAGGGTAGTACAATGATAGACAAGGAAGAGAAGCTTTTTAGATTACATGCCGAAACAGAGACTATGAGAAGGCTGAGCATACCAACAAGTAGGAGCAGTGGGAGGAGGCATTTCATAGAAGCAGCCATTTTTTTTTCCTCTACTAAGAAATCAAAACAATCAAAGAAATTTTTCATAGTTACTTTACTAGATAAATTATTTTTCTTAGTTACAAAACTCCTATCGTCATTGGTTATTCATATGAGAAGTTGAAATCAAGGTCCCTAAGAGTTCGGATACTCTTGCATCCATCTATTGAATATTTTAATAGACAAGAAGAAGATGATAGTTCATATTTGTAAAATTTGTGGGGGTAATGGTCTTGATACCCCTTTGAAGTTAATCAGGCAATAATTCCTTTGAATTAAATACCAACTTAAGGGTCATAAAAATTTTTAATTAGCATGAATAAAGATTATGAAGCAATAGATCCAAGGCCAACCTTCTTCTAATAGTATCTATCACCCATATATCGTTAGTCCTCTCATGATTGAGAATGCCCAATAGTTTTTCAAGAATCATCACTATAACCTCTAGCTATATTGTATAAGGAGTGGACAATAGGTTAACATAGACGAATAGATTCTTAGGAAAAAAAAAAGATTCAAATTAATTATAATATCTATATTAATTATTAATTGTAGTTACTTGATACACGAAGATGTGTGTGTGTGTGTGTGTGTGTGTACACACACATATATATACACTCATACATACACATATATATGTATAGTTATATTATTACACACACACACACACATGCACGCACAAACATATGTATGTTTATTCATAGATGCACAGATATCCATGTATATCTAAATTATGTATGTATTAGTGACTAGTAGTAGAATTAAATACTAGTTAAAAATATTTAAAAAATTAATGTGTTGTAAATAATCACAACCCTTAATTATAACAGTAACCTCCCATGTCATACATAAGTATCTAATTGAAACAAGTGGTTTTGTCATTATCAAGGACTAAATATTATTGGTGTAACTTAGTAGATTGTCAATTGTAAAGTTGTTAAAAGAGTTAAAGACTCTATCGATAGTCTAAACTCAAAATTAATTCAATTCCTTGAAAGTTCGTAGTGGAAGAAGGTGGCAACTCTATTGTCTTAAATAATAGTTTATTATTGTTGAAACTCTATTTTTATAAGGTGCACATTAATTTTATTTCTACATTTGTAGGCATATTTTCTTTCATGATAAGAAAATATTTTATTTTAATAAAATTTAGTGTTATGACATCCATGTTATATTTTATTAGTCATGGATAATTGGTATGGCTTCATTATTTCTTTAGGTGACTCTTTAAATGTTTCATATGTACCCTAGCAACTACTTTGAGTGAATTATCCATGACTATATTAGTTATAGATCTTTGTGCTATTTAAAAAGCCTTGCATCATGTAAAAACCTATGCATAAACTTACATGAGGAATATTTTATTTGATGATAAAGAAATATTTTATATCTAATTATATTTGTCACACCCTTCATCATGATATTTTATTAGTCATGACTAATCACTATGGATTCAATATTAATTTAGGTGTTTAGAGTTCATATATAAATTTAAGTTTGAAGATGAAAAATATGGATGAGATTCATTGGTATTTTCTTAAATGGAAATGCATACGAGTGATATGATTTTTTTCTAGAAATTTTATTTTCTTGAAATTACCTTGTAGATACTTTGAAAAGGAATTTTCACTTAATTTTGATTATATTTTCCCTCTTAAAAATCATCAAACATCAAATGGAAATATTGTTCTATATGTGTATTCATGATTGAATAGTGTACTTGCACATTAATGAACTTTTTGATACTGTTATCCTAGTATATGCTAATTCAATATGTATTAATCCAAACATAAACCATCATGTTTATCCGTAATTGTTGTAACTCTTCTAGATTCTTCAAAGAGTTCATATTCTTATTCCTATCTTCATGGGATATAGTTAAGGAGGTTGTATCCTCCTCATTCTTGTTCCTTTTCTTCTCGCAGGATTCAAGTATCCCGCAACTCTACAATCTTTTGTCGATTCGTGTGGAAGCAGCAGGGGTAAAGTAGGGTATAACCTCAGAGTCTCCTTTACCACACACTGCACGTAGTCCATGCTTGCCACATCATCCTCATTCACTATCCTTTCTCTGCCTACTACCAATTCGATTTCCTCCTGCATTTTCTTCGCCACATCAGGGTTTTTAATCACCGAACTCATCAACCAACCTAAAATTAATACGCAGCCATGCTAGATCAATTAAAACACTTTAGAACCAATTAAATTTACAAAATTAGTATTCACTACGTACAAAAACAATGGCTTTGATGTTTTCCTCTGTGATTGCCCTTCAATCAAGACTCCCCATTTCCAAGAACTTATCAATGATGCTCATGCTCCTTGTGCAAGTTCCTCTTCCGCTCCTGTATTATTTTACTTATCATTTGGTCCATCGAATTGTGTACCTTTTTCATGCACCGCTTCACACCATGAAAATCCATCCCATGTAAGTAAGGAACGAGATCCCGATATTGATTTCTCCCACTACAGCTGCAAAATGAGCTGTAAACATCTTCACTATTTCTTCACCATCACCAAGATGAGCTGTAAAATAGTACGTATAGACGCATTTAAATATCAGTGTCGACGTTTGTCATCTCATAGCATTTCAAAGATACCTATCCTCACTATAGTACGTATAGATGCATGCCTAGCATAATTATTTAGAACCATACATCTAAGGGCTGCGGCTATTCTGGCTCTAAAACAGATCTTTCGTATTGTTAAATGCAAAATCGATGGTGTAAAACGCATGACTAACACGCATGTTAGTCCCTCCGTACTGCCTTTTTGGAGCCAGAATAGACGCGACCACATCTAAGTGCCCTTTCACAAATCAGTAAGGCAGCCTGTCAATTTCAGTAACGTGCGTCAATTCTCATTGCCAACCTAGTCTGTCTATGTGAATATTCCGAGCACCACATGCCATAGACAAAGATTGAATTGACAGGCACGTTAATAAAGCATGTCCTTCCGGAATTGTTTATGTAGATATCGAAAGGAAGTCTGATAAGACAATTTTTTCTATTTAATAATTAAATTAAAAATCAGAGTATAGTTAATTCTGATTTTTAATTTAATTATTAAATGGAAAAAATTGTCTTATCAGAGTCCTGTCGTTTGCGTTCATATCCATTAAATGTTTAACAGTCAATCCGATGACTATAGTAGTCATTTTTTCCCTTATTAAAGACAACCATGTATAAACATAATTATCTTTAATATAAGAACAAAGCTCTCACTCCCTTACAATAAGATATTTAAGACTATTCCAAGTCAACAACATCCATACTCTATCCCAAGAGAAAAATGATAGCAAATATAAGAGGAGGAGAGTGAGTGAGAAACAAATCAACTTTTTAGCAAACCTCTTCTACATATGCCAAAAAAAAATTCAAACTATCATTAGTCTAGGCTCAACATGAAGCATGCATAGTGTAAACATCTAAGTAAATAAAATATTTAATGATTATATTTCGACATGAAGGATAGTAGAAAACAATCAACTTAAAAGAATTGTGATTTTATAAAAAGATCATCTCAAAATATATGTTAAAGCTAATAAATATTATCCACAAAGAAGAACTAATGTAAGTTATAATGTCTAAACACTTAGACAAACAGGGTTAATCTTGGACAAACTAATAAGTTCTTGTGGACCAAATTACTTGCATGGGGAAAAAGACATTTTTAAGTTCCTTGAGCAATACTTCTTGAAAAATTCAACAAAATGTAGAGAAAATACAATATACAAAACACACAAATGAACTACACAACACTCTAAAGTCCATAGTCGAAATTAATATCTTAAATTCTTACAAAAATTAATCTAGCATTAAGATAAGATTGTGCATTTAATGTGTTATAGGTCTCACTATACATTTGATTCCACCTTTAATGGGAGGACATGATGTTTACAAGAGGTTCAAACAATGCAAAACCTCCTACATCTAGATAATAGTTTAGCATTGTTCTTCAACTCTTGTAGGTGAAGGATATCCATGTCCAATATTAGTATCATTGCAACAACTGTGTGTGATTAATGAATTGTCATTCATTAAGCCCCAAGAAAATATAGCTTGTTATTTACTTTTAATATCTTGAGTAATTTGTAAAAAAGAAAGAATGAAATAATATTTTGATTACATATTGTTAAGGAAATACAAAAATCTTATCTAAAAAAAAAATTTAATTTAAAAATTAGTTCAGGTTAATAAAAAAAGTATAGTATTTTGTACCTAGGCTATTGTGACTTATACATGGTGTCATGTGTGTCAACTCTAGGTTTAAGACAAAAACTCATATCATGAACTTACATAAGAGAGAATTAAGAACCGTGTTATAAAGATACAAATTTAGGTCATCAACAAGTTTCCAATTTTGTTATGGTCAATAGAAACATGGTAGCACTAGATGGAAAAATGTAAACATTGAAAGACATGTAGACATGGTGGCTTAACTACATCACATACAACCATTAAACCCTTTGATCAATTCTTGATTAAGTCTATACAGTACTCAAAACTGAAATTAATGACCTTTAGGCATGAAATGTCTAGTAAGTCTTGATTGATATTGAGTTCAAGTAAAGGAATCATTAAATATACATGTTTCTTAGAGATGAGACTCATATTAATGGAGAACTTATGAGGATTGAGCAGTGTATATGAAAGAATGGAGGTTTCTCTAGTTTGATAAAATTGGAGGGGGCCCAAACGCATATAAAAGAGCCATTAAGGGAAATTTAAACCATTAGAATCCTAATAGCCAAGAGGCTAACACAACTTGTATTAGAAATTGCAATAAAAACCAACACCAAACAGAGGCCAAAATAATTTGACTAGATAAAATAATCAGTAAGAAACAAGGGACCCAACCCTAATCTTAAGATTTATCTTTCTTAATAGGTTAGAGCAACAAGTTTTTAAAGGATGCTCGCAACCTTTTACCACAAATATCACTTTGAATTATAATAAGAATATCCAAAGGATGGACCAATGAAGAACCCCAAATTAAAGGCAAAAATACAAGCTACCTAATTAGAGGAAATCTAACCTACAAGAAGAGATTACAAAATGGATCTAAATCACCTTTTGGCTGAAATCAGTATTCTAGTTATTAAACACTCAAGGATGAAAAACAATAGAGAACCTAGAACCACAATCACTTTCAAATATTGTTGACAACAACCTAACAAAAGAGTAAACATATGAAGCCAACGGACCTACACTAACCTCAAAAGAAGTACATTTACCTCTTCCATTAAAAATACTATCAACCGTAAAGTAGCACTTGGAAGGCAAAAATACAATGCAATTTAAGGAAATGGAAGACAAATTCCAAGATTAGGGCAACAAAATCTCTCACAAAGATGCTTAGAATGCACCTAGATCTAGCATTGTGAGCCTCTAGGATAGCCATTAAGAACAGAGGTACGCTACCATAACTCAACCCAATATAAAATCTTTATCATATTTCTCCAAAATATTGGTTGGAGAACCAACAACTTTGCCCAATCAACACTGATAAAACTCCCAATACTAGCAACAAAGCTAGTAGTCAAAAACTAGAAAACATTCATTTCCAAATATGTGAATGTTTAAATGTTTAAGTGAATTTTAGATTTAGAAAGATGGTTTTGTAGGTTTTACATGTTAACTAAAATTTATGGTATGTAGATATAGGATAATACTATTTTAAGGGTATTTTTTATGAGGATAGTTACAAGTTTACATGGATTCTTGGAAGGTTCTTATTGATCTATGGTTACTCCTATGTAATTTTTGTTAGGATTAAGGTGTCTCGACCTTTTCAAGTCCTAGAAGTTTATTTAATTTATTAGCCTATTACAGAATTTTGTTTGCACATGCTATTTTGTTATCTTGTAGGAGTTGGCATGTTGACTTTCCATCCTACTGGGAAGGTGACATGGAGTTTTTCTCACATGAGGAGGAAGGTTTCCTACTCAGAGGATGTTGGATTATTGATAAGTAGGTGACATGTGTCATGTAATAACAAATTCATGATATAATCTTTGATAAATATTATGACACACCTACTTATAAAAATTTATAACAACCTATAGAAAATTCTATGAAAAAAATGGACAAGTATCAAGAGACCTTTGCATGGAGGTGGGTGCCCAAGCTGTGTAATTAAAGTCTATAAGAGAATTAGCTATTAATGATTAGTTATGATAGATTAAGTATTGTGAGTTATGCTATTTTTTATGACAATTGTCAGATGTGTAAGAGAATTTTTCATACCAAAATATAGAAATAATTGGGCACCTAAATTTGGAGATTTTAATGAGTCAAGAAATGATGTACATGTGCCATTTGCATGCTTACAGGTGATTGCAAAATGTGCCAAATGGATTTTGATGCCCATAATTTTGGCTTGGTCTAGAAGATTCCTCCTCTATATCTCTCTATATAAAGTTTTCTTGGAGAGAATTATGCATGTTATATTTTGTAGGTGAAGTTGTATGCTTCTAAAATTAATCGAGATTGTGGGTTGTTGATTTTAATATCATGTTGAATAAACCTAGCATTCGTATTGTATTGTAACTGCTAAGTTTACTAGAGATATAAAGTACTTTATTTTGGGGTGTGGGGGTTTTCTCCTAAAATGGTTTTCCCCAGCATATCATGTGTTCATTGTGGTATTCTATATGTATATTTATTATCTTTGTATGAATATGTTTCTTATTCTATAATATTTAAAATTAAAAATAAAATTTGCATAGTCTTCCCTACTAGATTAGTGTTAGGAAGAATTTTCATACTTTTTCTTCCTTTTACTCTTGTTTAGAAAAATAGGTCTATCATTAATCATATCATTTGAGTATTGTAAATCCACATGTTATGCCTAATTATCTTTTTTTCTACATGTTACCGATGTGGGTTTGAATATTTTCAATAATATGAGATTTGAACACTATGTATTTCTCCATTCAGATGTTGCATATTTGTAGATCTTGTAAATTTTCTAATGAGGATTTGGTTTGGTAGGCCTTGTTTTTAGCCACCATTCATTACATTGGTATGTTTCTTGTAATGAGAAAGGTGTCTTTTAGGAATATCTGATATAGTTGTTCATTTGAATCTTAGCAATAGTATATGGTACATGTGAAGTTTTGTTCACTTAGTGGAGTTTTATTAATGGTGTTGTTCATGATAACATGTATAACTTGGTAACACTTTTAGTGAGATATGCAACAAAAATACAAAAGAATAGACCTTCAAATAAATGCATTAAAGCCCTCATATATGTTGTTGTTATGTAATCCTAATTTGGCATGTAGTTGAGGAATGGAACTATCCTTGTACAGCCACAAAAGGTTTGAATTGATAACATACAAAAGCATGAAGCTGATAAGAAAGAAAAAAACATTGATGGCAGAAAAAAGTGCACCAACCAAAAGGACTATGGATAAGAGGAAGATCCTTGAACAACAACAAAATAAGAATAAATACACCTCAAGGTTAATTACAAGGCCTATACAAATGAATGTTGTTGTTGTCTATGGATATAAGGTTGCAAAGATAAGGGATTAAAGAAAGAATTAAGACCATGTTCGTGCATTTTATACCAAAAAAGTGCCTCAAAAAGAAAAATTTTCTGAATAAACAGTTTTGTCCTCTATTCAAGCGGTGTCACATATACCAAATACAAATGTGATAAATATAGCATCAAACACACATGTTCCTCAATACACCTTGATTGATGTGGGGTTGTTTTTAATTTAAATAAAGAGATTAATGCTACTAATTGGATCTCTTAGGATCATTTAGTAGAGGAATGAGCTTTATCTTTTATTTCAAAAATTATACAAAAAACATTAGCCAATGATCAAGCTACTAAGGAAGAGAACCGAGTGGAATATTTAGTGGAGGTATACCTCGGTACATCAATTATGAATATCCAATTAGTTGTTGATCATTTCTATACCATGCTAATTTTCAATGGTTGGTTACTTGATAATACAATGCTTGATTCAGGTGCATCAAGTAACGTCATGCCACTCAAGGTGATGAATGAATTTTTCTTACAAGTGACAAAGTCTTATGGAAAGTGTTCCATTATGGACCTTAGGGAGGTGAATTTCCCTAAATTGATAAGTGATGTAGAATTATAGATGGATACTTATTGGGACAAAAGTTTAAAAATGGATTTTATTATTGTTGAGTATCCTCCTGAGTGAGGAATGTTTCTAAATTATAAAAGTGGGCTCATGGTCTATCATATTCCACCATTCCATTTCAAGGTGATAATTTTAGGTTTGATAGGTAGACAAGATTTGAAGACAATATTGAATAAAAATATAAATATTTTAATTAGATAAACTTGTTCGACACTAGAATTAGTCAAATAATTAGACTTTGTGATGAGGTGGTGTCCCTTGTTCAAGTAAGGGATAAAAATATAACAAGGTGATCATTAGACCATATTTTTTTATGGAGATTTCTCTCGTGAAGGTAATAGATTTGACATAGTTTTGGTGTCTCCACTTCATGAGAAGCATTATTTTTCTTTTTGGATTGACTTTCTAGTACTGAAATAATGATTTTAAATATTAATCCCTATTGTTGGGGTTGAATATTGTTCATAAGCATGGTGATAAATATATGAAAATCCATCGGGACTCTGATCTTGTTGTACGATAGGTAAAAAAAAGCATATATGTATCAAAGAAAAAGTAACTCAGATTGTATAGAAATGTTGTTTGGGATGGTATTGAGTTATTTGATGTTATTGGTAGTGAATGGTTGGACAAAAGAAAGAATGTGGAGGTCAATAATCTTTCCATTATAGCATTTGTTAAAATAATTAGGACAATTTCTAATTATTTAATGAATTAGGTCCTTTAATTACTTTATTCACTTAAGTTAAACTGTAGTTTTTTTCTTCTTATTACATTAGACTAATAATAGCTTAATTTGTCTCATTATTTATGATTGTGACACATGGCGCTATCTAATTTAATCTAGCTTTAGGTTTTGCATCATTCATCCTTTTCATAAGGATTCATTCATACATTTGCAACAATAATTGTTTTGTGCAATCAATACAAAATTCATAGGTTATTTAGAAAATTATTCTTGCTTGATCTCTTTTTTGTGACTAGTGTGCTTGCAATGATTATTGGCTCATGAGGTTTAATCATCAACTTATACAAGGTATTAAAGCTCCACATTTACTAAGTTCTCATCTAAATGTTTAAAGGGATCTATCCTTGAGAGAATTTTTGATATACTTTAGCTTCAATCTAGCCTCACCGTCATGTTTAGAATGGTCAAAAGTATAAATATCAATTGTCTATTTTCTAAAAACTAAGAAGTTGAGAAAATAAAATAAAATAAAATTATTGGTAGTGGGATTCTTGCATTGGGAGTCATGCCATTTTGCTAAATTTTCTCAATGTACATACAAAATCAACATATTCTAGTAGAGGTCGATTTTTTATAGGCGATGTCAACATGCACTAGTAAGTCCTTCAGATTTTTTGACTATTTTTGGTTAATCAGGTATAAGTCGAGCATATGAACTCCATTTTTTGCAAATAAGATATCATTTGGAAATCAGATTCAACTCTAGATTTCTAATACACTTATTATAAATCAAATCTTCAATTTTAGCTTCCAAGATCATATTTTTTCATCAACATCTCCAATTTTTGTGATGCCTACAACATTGGAAAGGTGATTCAGAGCTCTTTAGATCTATCCATGCACTTTTTCTAGACTTTGTTACAAAGATATTTTATTTGTATTTTTCTGTTTTCAAATATTGGTTGATTACTTGGACGTTTTGAAACTTGGAAAAGATCTATTTGTGGGAGAAGACTTTATTTGATTCAATTTACATGTCATGAGGTTTTTGGGGTCTGATCATTTCATTTGAGGAGGTATCATGGGTTTCTTTGCTCATCCTTCAATTATTATCTTGGTAAAGGACAATTATAAGTATTGGCAACATGGCATCTTGACACATTTAGGGTGGCTAGATATTTTTACTTATTTATATGGACTCATACCTAAACCAAACATTCCAAGAGGTAGATCAACTTGGTGTAATATCATAGACCATGTTGTAGGATTGATTTTGTCTAGTGTTGATCATGACAATATGTGTGCTACATCAAAACTTGAGTATCCTCATACACTTTAGATTATACTTTGGGAGATGCATATAGACCCTCATATCTCTCCATTTTTAGAGGATCTTGCAATAGATTGTCTTCTTCTCCTTGCACATGCAAATTGCATACCCTTTCATGAAGATACTTTAGAGGATTTTTAACTTTGTCACGAGTCTTGCATTTTTTAATGAACCAAAGACCTTTCTTCATGTTCTCACTCCTAATATTGAGACACCATCTCCATATCAATCTACATATTATTTTTTTCTTTAATGACCTTTTCATTGGCTCATGCATGGCTCCCTTTGATTCAAATCATCAGGTTGATAGTTCCCTTCCATTTTTTAGCTTTGTGGTATGAGTTCTTGCTAGATATTGTAGGAATATTTATTGAGTCACACATTCCAAATGTTGGGGAAATATTTAAGAATATTCACTTCCTCTTTGATGGAAGCTTGAGAATTATTTTCATCCCATCTTCAATGCCTTCAAAGGTTGGTTATCATGTATATTCATAGTTATTCTTCCATGCAACACATCATGAGACTATTCCCTCCATCTTCTTTCATGGGACTTCTTATACCTTGGCCATTAGATCTATTTCTTACCAAAAGTATGAATGTTTCTTATCACTCTTGGATCATCTCCAATGTTCATCTTTGACTATTCACCTTCAACATTGGAGCTTCCTCATTATGGGAGGATACATCATCTATCCTTTCTCTCCTATAGTCGGGATATTAATAGTACTTACATGCTCAATTTAGTACTTGGGTAATAGTTGGAGTCATTCATGCTTATTCACATGTACTCTTTTTTATTTTTTTCTCTCTTTTAGAGAGTATTTTTCTCCCACTATCTTTTTCTCATTTTCTCTATTTATGATAGTTGCATTGGTTTGTACATGGGTACCTAATCAGGCCTTGTTGGCAGGACCCATTCATGCTTGCATTTTTTGTTCATTATTAGATATTTAGCTTATATTTAAGTTAATCTTAAGGGGGTTGTTGAAATAATTAGGAAAACTATCTAATTATTCAATTAATTAGGTCATTTAATTCATTCATTCACTTAGGCTAAACTTAGATTCTTTTTCCTTTTATTTGAAATTAGGCTTGTGATGTTTAATCATCCACTTCTACATAGGTATGACTTAGCTGAGGAACGTCCTTTGTTACAAAAGAGTGTTTATGTGTTAATGAGGCATAACATACTAGAAAATATCTACAAATGGAAGGTATTTGATGATAGTAAGGGTATCTATAGTTTTTTTAATAGTATGGTTAGTTTTATGGTAAACTCATTGATTGGAACCCAATGATAGAGATTAAGAATAGAAAATAAACCTTGTTTGGGAATGTGATAGTACAACACAAAATTAACACTATTCCCAAAGGACTACAACTTATGTTAGAAAAGTTGTTTGATAGAGGAGATTGTTCCAACAATAAAGATAAATTAACTCATGAGGATGATGTTGATGGAGTAAACCTTGTGATAGATAAAAATACCAATATGGTGTACATTGTAAAGAGGCTCAAACCTCATGAAAAGAAAATATTAATATCTTTGTTACATAAATTGAAAAAAATGCTTGTCATGGTCACATGATGAGTTAAAAGTATACTAAGAGGATCATATATTTCAAAATTCTATTCCTCTCTAACCTAATATGTATAAAACTATTTAGGGAAAAGAAAACAACAGTCAGTTATAAATTGGCCCCCCAAAATAAAAAAGTAATTGATAAAAATGAAAGAAAGTAGAATCATCAAGGATATCAAGCATTTTGAATGGGTGCCCAATATTATTCTAATGAGAAAGAAGAATGTGGAGATAGGGTTGTGTGTATAATTTTGAAACCTCACCACTAAATCCCTCAAAGGTCCAAGTACACTCTTCCCAACCCGGATCACTTGTTCTAGAAAATAACTAGATCAAAATTGATTACCATGATAGATGGGTTCTTAGGTTACCACTATCTAGTTGTAAATAAATCAAAGCAACACAATACAACATTCACAACTCCATGGGACACTTATATATGTGTGATAATTTCATTTGGTAGGCTCTACATTCTAGAGAGCTATGGACATAGTTTTTTTAGGTATTATTAATTAGATCATATCAGATGACCTGACAATATTTTCAAAGGAAAGAGGTGAGCATTGAAACAACCTTAGTTTAATTTTTCAAAGGTTTCTAGATTTTTCAATTTATTTAAATCCCAAGAAATTTAAATTTAGTATTGAGTAAGCTAAATCATAGGACACCTTGTGTCAAAATATGGGGTAAGAATTGATGGAAAAATTATTTAGGTAATTGACCTTATTCCTCAACTAAAATTAATGAGAGGAGCTTATTCCTTCTTTCGATGGATAAAATTGTTAGGAGATTTGTTCCTAACTTTGTTGAGAAGGTTAAGATCATATCAAAGATTCCCAAGATGGTACACTCAATATAATGGAGGTAGAACTAACTAAATCATTTTGAGACATCAAGAAATCAATTCTAGTGACCCTTATATTGATAATCCTTGATTATTCCAAACCTCACCATTTTTTTGTTTTATTTCACTTTATACTATTGATGGAGTGCTACTAAAAAGGAGCATAGATGGATATGAGTATATGTATCATTTTTTATAAAATCATTACAAGAAACTAAACTAAAGTATTCACCAATGGAGAAACATGGTTAATTTATGGTTAGACCTATTAAGAATTTTATACCATACCTTGTGGGTGCAAAGATCATTGCATCTATTCCACACCCTGCTATGAAGAACATATTTATGCAATATTAAGAATTAGGTAAAAGATACTATTGGATAAATTAAATTCAAGAGCGTGACATGGATATTCAGACCACTAACTTAGTTAGATATCAAGGGTTGGTCAAGTTTATTGTTAATTCCAATTGAGAAGCAATATAAGTGAATGAAATTAATGATGTTGTTTCTACTAAGTATTCCCTAGGAAATAATCTATGGTATAAAAATATTATTTTTCATTTGATGAACGTGAATTTTCCACCTTCTATGATTGATATACAAAAAATAATACTTAAGTTGTATTCATAGAAATATGTTTTTATTAAAGGTGTGCTAATGTGGAGAAACAATGAAGAAATATTTCTCAATTTCTTGAGTAGTGAACAGGTTGATGAGTTTATGAGAGAGTTTCACATTGGAGTGCATATAGTGGAAACTTTAAACCCAATACCACTACATATAGGATATTGAGAGTTGGATTCTATTGACCAAGTTTATTCAAGGATGTTGCATAGTTGATCATTAAATATAATAATTTAAAAAGGGTTCAAGCAAGTGAAATTTTGTTGGTGTTATTCCTCTATTATTTCAGTTGTTGTATCTTCTTTCCAACAATTGGGGCATTAATATCATTGGGGAGAAACAAAAGAAATCTTGAAATGGGTTCAACTTGATTTAAGTAGTCACAAATTACTTCACCAATTGGTTTGAGGCTATCCCGAATTGTAATACCACATCCAAATTGGCCATATGTTTTTGATTGGGAACATTATTACTAATTTATGGTTCTCAAATATATTTTTTACTAATAATGCCATGTCTGTTAGGTCAAAGTATATACAAGATATGTCTATTAATTTTTTTTGACCTGGTGCATTCTTTCTCTTATCATTCGTAAAGTAATGGACAAGCTAAATCTAACAAAAAGATTTTGATGAATATCATCAAGAGAACTTCGTATCAAACTAAAAAGAGGTGGGATGATAACCTCAACTTTTCTCTTTACATTGATCATGTTACTAACAAATAGGCTATTAGTTTTAGCCCATTTAAATTTATTTATGGAACTAAGGCAATTTTTCCTATAAGTTTGAGGTTGCCAATGTATTCGTTGCTATAGGATATAAATGAAGATAAATATGATGTAATTTAAAATAGAATTATGGCCTTGAATAACTAAATAAATTATAAAGAGTGGCTAATAACAAGAGAGTTCAACACAAGAAGATCATAAAATATTTCCATGATAGAAAGGCATCACCAAAATATTTTTAGGTTAGTGATTTAGTTCTTCTTAATAAGTCTAAAGATAAGGGAAAGTACAAAAAAATTGATCCCTTGTGGCTTGGATCTTATAGATTAGTTGAGATGTATGAGCTCAATGTGTACCATTTCATGGATCTTGAGGGAAAAATGATCGAAATTCCTATGCATGGATAACATCTAAAGAATTAATTCTCATGGGAAATGTAGATCAATAATTTTGAATAGTGAATCAACAATAAGTCTATTATTTTAATTTTATCATCAAGTAGTCTTGTTTCCTCGTGGATCAAAGTATTATTTTATAATGTTTAAAATTTTGGTAGTCTCCTCAAAGATTCTAAATTCTTTCTATTTTGACTTGATGCACATATCCCAAACTAGAGCCACTAATGCTTCAATCTGAAGTTTCCATTTTTGAGGGGTCTTTCTCCTTTACACTAATCTTATTGACATTATAGCATGTACTTTTTAGTGTTTTCCCTCATCACTTAATATTGAAAAAAATTATCATTTATTTTTATGATTGGAAAGAAAAAAAAAAGGAACTAAGATTTTTGCAAGTTGAATTTTAGAGGGGTAATCACAAAAAAAATGAGCATAAATAAATGATTAGAGGACAACGAATGTTCCACATTGTCATATTTTATTGTAATCATTACTTTCAGTTTTATGTCTCTAGTTGCATGTATTCATACTAAAAGAATATATTATATTTGGTATGTCTTCTTTAGCACATTTGTTGTTGTAGATGTCATCTATATTAGAGGAATTTGAAAAAAAATTGTTTATTGTTCTAGTTGTAATTACTATTTTATGTATTTTCATATAATTTTGAGTAATTTTGTTTGATGAATAAGTAGATAAATTTAAAATCATTGTATTATAATGATTCAATTAGTATATCATGTCTATTTTTTTAATTTTCAATATGTTGTTTATTATTTTTACTTGACTCTGTAGCATTATATTTGGCACCAATCTATCTTATTTTCTACACTCTTCATTTCAAAACATAAAACATAAAATATATTATAATTATATTCTATTTTGTATGTTCATGACTTCACCATCCACAACAAAACACATAAACACATCATCTATGATTCATGAATCTTATCTAGCCTTGGAATTATTTCTAATGTGAACTAGAAACTATATAGGAGTTAGTGATAGTCAATTTGTTCAATCTTGTGAAAAATTTTGGGGCTAAAATAAGTAGTTAGGTTTGGTTATGTGGATTTAGCTTAAAATCCTCCACAATTCTTTTGATGAACCATTTCATTCACATGTTGGAAACCATGGACAAGTGAATGAAATATGTTCTAGGAAGTGGAGTTGCTATTTTAAGACCTAAAAAATACTAAATAGTGAAAATGCATAACACTACATCTAAGAAAAATAGATAAATATAACGCATCTCTCTCTCCATAATACATATATCTCATAATATTTGTACATATGCACATAACCTCATCTAAATAGTTTTGCATTGGGATTCAACCTAGTCTATGAATTATTTGTATCAAAATGGTTCATCTTACATATACCACCAAATAAGATAATATATTTTAGCCTTCGTAGTAAACCTCAATATCCATCAAATTACCTTCCAAAGAATTTATAACTTGTTTAGATGGAAAAGGTGTCAATTGTAATCTACATATGAATCAAACATTAGATTTAAAAATATCATCAAGAACATAAATCCTTTTATATGGTCAATTAATAAAAATTCCTTAAATGGGGAATTTAAAGGACTTTATAATTACGTTAATATTTTGATGATCAAGGCCCCCTAGGTTTTAAGTAAAGCAATATGATCAAAGAAAATATTAATATATTTATAGCAGATAAGTATTAGATTGATTAGAATAATATTTCCCCATGAATTACTTCCTACAAAAGAGAATATTAAGATTTCACTTTTGATAAACTCTTTACCTATCAAGAAGTGATGATAAGCATATGCACTTTGGTAAAAAGACCAAATAGAAGGAAAATCAAAACCTACCAAGCGTACATTATTGGAAGGCTTCAAGGATGAATATTATATTGAATATGTTTATTATATTGAATATGTTTATGATTGACACTAAATGTAGAGGTTAAAATTTTGTAAGGACATAAAAATGAATCCAACCATACATTGAAACATTGATTGCTTCAATAATTTCAATGCAAGATTATGATCGTTCAATTTAGAGTAAAATTTAATCCTCAAGTACACTTGAAGGTTATAGACCATCCATCCAATATAGATTAAAGATAATAAAATTCAAGAGGATGGGATAAGCCTATATTTATGCAAAAACTATGTGGGAGTCCAACCAAAAGGTATAGCAAGAAACAAATATTATACCAACTAAAAAATTACCTTTGGGCAAGAGAAAAATATACAAGATGTGTAAATAGTGTAATAGACATAAAAGAAGTAATAGCTCCAATATTTAGTGTCATATTTAAAATGAATTTACTATATGAGTCAAGATATAAGATGATTATGTTAAGAACATGTGTAGAATAATTCGCATGGATCCCAACATCCTAGTCAACACTACACAAGTAACCACACTAAAAACGGAATTATAATTACTATTCCATTAAAAGATAGGAGATGAATGGGAACTATTAGTGTTTTTAATTGATCATGGTAGTATGAAGAACCTCATTTCTAGAAAAAAAAAAAAAAAAAAGTTAAGAAAATAAATTATCCAAACATGCCTCATCAATAACATTGGTTTAGCTCTATAATACCCAAGGTATAAATGTCACATTCTAATGTTATTTATATAATATAAATTTTATGTAGTTCCAATGGAAATATATAATATACTCCTTAAGAATATATACATGCATATTCACTAATGTGTATAATATATCAATCTTTGTAACATAGTTTATTAGTGGCTAGTAAGAGGTACAATTTTTTTGGAGTGACTTCATGCTCAAAATATACCAATACAACTCTAATGAATATTATTCCATACATAAATTCATAATTATCTCTTAACATATTAGTACTAACTAATGGATGTCCTATTATTCTAAAGATGGATAATATTCTGGAAATAGTCTCTACACAAGACTATTATGTGTCAATATAGAGAGTGATTAGAGGCATAAAATACTCTAAAATAAGCTAAATGGTTTTATAAGAGCCATCTAGAAGTTGAGGCTCTTCATTTAATTTCTATACCTAATAAATTTGGGAGTGTTTATTTACAAGGAGAGGTGACTAAACTAGAATGATTTACAAAGATTAGTTACTATCATAATTTCAAGTATTTTCATGGCTTATGATACTTATTGTAGCATAAACCATGGTTTATGGTAAATCAAAGAACCTTATAGACACTCATTATAACCTATCTCAAACATAAATGACATGTGCCCTTGACTATTAATGCAAGATTCTCTAAATAAGATCAAACTTAATTGCAAATAAGTTTATACTTAATCTTCTAGCGTTTTTATCATGTATTTTAATGGTTTTTATTCACTAAATGGTGAATATTTTAAATAAAAGCCTCATTTTTTTTGTAAAGGGAAAACCTAAAAGGAAAGTTTAATCACCACTTTTACCTATTTTAGTTTAGCATTGATTAAATCACCAAATCATGAAATAACTCAGAAAATTAATTGAATTGTATATAAGTAGTGAATTATTTATGGTTTAAGCCTAATCACCTTAAATATTTAATACACGTTATAAATATAAATCGTATTGACCATTACTATTCAATTATCTCCTATTTTGGGGCTATATTTTTTAATAAGATAAATAGGTTTACAAGGACCCGAAACCCAAATCCATACAACAAAACAGTAGTGAACCAGACCAAAACCAACAACCAAATGGCATAAAAAACAAGGGAATAGTTTGGGGCTATATTACCATTACTATTAAATTCCAACAATTTTTGGGATAGTATTCATTTTAAAATGTAAATTTGGTAAGATTCACCACCCAAAATTTATATTATTATATTAGATTAAGTTTTCAAAGCATATGTTGTGACTCCTCAACATAGACTAAGTTGTAGATAAACTTCACAATCATATGGTAGCAACAAGAAAATTAAACATAAGTTGCCAGATTTGCATTATAGGATAGTGGTGACGTTCATGGATGGTCGATTGTAAGTATTCTTATCAAAAAACATAAGACTGTTATTGAGTATTGGATTGGAACTGGCTCGGGTTTATATATAATGGTCTAAGGAATGGATGGCTAGAATCAAAAGATGAAATCAATGGTTTGTGTTGGTTGAGAGCTATGGGGAGATGAGAGGAGAGCAGGTGCCCTCATATGATTGGAGAACATGAAGGGAAATAATTGGATAATTGATGACAAAGATTTTGTTTGAAAGAAGGGGATCTGGACAAGATGGAAAAGGGTACTTTGAGGTTCCATGAGAGATGGGTAAGTATTTTGACCCATGTGACATGGTACCTAAGGAATAAGAAGGATATGCCCAAAAGATGAGATCAATGGCTCATATTGGTTGAGAGCTACAAGGAGATGAGAGAAGGACAAGTTTCCTCATATGAAGGGAAGGTGTGGAGAAAGAGGGATTAAGGTGAGAATCAATGGTGGAGATTCTCCTTAGAGGAAGTGGACAAACAACATGGGAAAATATATTTTGATGTACACTTGAGGGATGGGTAAGTACTTCGACCCAAGGTTATATCTTGTGTACAAAAGGTCAATGTCTTTATACACATGTGAGCATGCACATGATTTGGGAGGGTGTTTGACTATGATTTGTCATGTGCAAGTGAGTGATTAAGGGGTTAATTAGATTAGCCCACTTAATGAAAATAGAAAATAATAAAATTAAATAAATAAAATATGTATTTAATTTTTGAGAAAGGGATGGGGGACGTAAGTAAATAAATAATTACCTTAGATGCACCATAGAAGGAAGATAATTTAATGATTTAGGCTAGAGAATGGGTGTGGATGAATAGTGATAAATAGTGGATGATAATTAAATAACATAAAATTATTTTATTAATAAGGAGATGGGAATAAAATAATTAATTGAATAATTAGATTTATATTCCATTACTTATAGACTTGAAAACATTGAGTAATGAAATAATTCATTGTGATATGTGTTGAATGATTGTAGGAGAAATCGATGGAGGATGTGGAGATGATGAAGAAGACAGAAAAGTGAATTTTGGAACATAAGGATCCAAAATGGATTTAGGAGATGGAGGATGGGGATTCTTAACTTTTGAATTAGAAATTTTGGATGCTACTATGGGTTTTTCTTGTGTTTGCATAGTAGCTTTTTGTTATAAGGTCCAAGTCATTTTTAGCTTTTCTTTGGTTAGCCTTTGTGGCCTATGGAAATTATTGCATTTTTATTGACTTTTTCATTATTTTAGCATGTCTTCTCAAGGGGACATGGTGATTTTCATATTTTAGTAGACATTTATCTTTATACATTGTTAATTTAGAATCCAAAATGCTTCAAATAGTAATGGCATGTATGCAAGAAGATGTGGAGGGTATATGAATAGAAAGATGTGCATGGGATGTTGGATGAGGTGCCTGGATACGAGTGTTTGTTGATCTTGATTAGGGATTATAAGAGTGTGGTATTTATGATGAGTATTAGGGATAGGGGATGGGTGCATAATTGAATTAAGAGGGTTAGATAGAAGATGGGATATTGGGATGCAAGGCCCCAAAATAGATTTAAGAGATGGAGGATATGTGATGGTGGATTGTGGGGCATACAGACCCAAAATAGATTTAGAGGATGATGGAGGGATAATGATAATGGTTTTAGGTTGGTATGATGGAGGAAGGGGGATGGCAATAAACGGTTTGGAGGAAGGATGTGAGTCACCTATTATTATTTTGGAAGAAGTCATCTTAGGTCACATAAACATTGTAATGATATTTTTGGACTGAGAGCCTTAGGATATAAAACCAATAATGTGATCACGCATTTTCCTTGATATGTATGGACTCTAGGATACCTTTCTAACTTAGGCCTAAGCCTTTGCCCTGATAATTAATATTCTTGAACCTTCAATTTGAAATAGGATGCTTATTATTTTGGAAGTATGATACAAGTCTATTTTTAGGTGGAGGAAAGTGGTTGGCGAAAATTAGTTGTTTTTGTGTTGCAAGAGAACCACCATGGGTAAGGTAAGAGAACCAAGAGGATTAGGTGGTGATGATAGCATGGTTTGGGTGGCAAGTGATAAAGGATCAGGAAATGGACTAGATGGGATTACATGATCTTGATTTGATGGGGGTATATTTCAATATGCTTTGAAACAAGATCTTAGTATGTTTGGACCTATGTGGATGGCATGATGGGAGAGGAATGTTGGATAAACTCCTCAAATAGGTTGGATGGATGGGTGAGGGAATCATGAGGTTCATAGGACTGAGGTCAGATATTGTTAGGAGTAGGATGTTGGGATTTGAGTTGTGTGGTCATAATTTATTGTATGGTTTTGATGGTTTGGATAGATGGAAGAGAAATAATATGTGTGGTATGGAGAAGGGCCTCGTCATTGATGACCTTACATGGTTGGGCAAGGTGACATGACTCCACAATTTTGAGATGTGGATTTTGTAATAGTTTCTTTCCTTGAAGTCCTTTGAGGGATTATAGAGATAAATATGTTTATATTGCAGGCTTAGATGGAGGTATAAGAATGGATGGAGGATTAGGATTATATATATGATCATTAGGATTAAATGGAGGATTTTATTAGATTTAAAGGATTATGGATTGGAGGATTGACCTATTATGGCTGAAGGATTTGGGTTATGGATGAAGGTGATGGAGGGGTCATATAAAGATGGAGGTGTATATGTTGGATGAGAGGGATATGTAATACCCCTCTAACCCTCACATGATAAGGCAAGTATTATGATATTGAACCTAAACTTAATGCAAATAAAGCAAGTTAATGAAATGGGAATCAATATAGAATAGATCGGAAGGGGTTATATCACATCATTGGAGAATGCATGTGATGTTAAAATCCCCTTCCAATGAGTTTATATTTGGTTGCTTATATGTATATGAGGGTGCTTAAGTTTAATGTGTAAATACCCTGACTATGCTAATTAGAAGGTGGCTCGTTAAGATACTCTTTTTAATGTTATAATGAGTAGTTGACAAGTGGATTTTTTAATTATGTTTTCTTTGTTATCTCTTTTGGTAAATGAACTATGTTCTAGGGTAACCCCTTTTATGTTTGTTCTTGACTATGATCTTTTGGACTCATGATGAAGGCATACTCAATTGATTTATAGAAAGGTTGTGTATGTATAATGCATTTATATTTTTATCACTGATTGGTGATATTAGGATTTATAATGGTTATAATTATGACTTCCTATTTATTTTTATATGTTAAGGGTATAACAATGAGATATTAGGGTATAATGTTTATGGTCACTTGATGATTAGATGTGAGATGAAGTATTATGGTTATGATTTTTTATGTTCATGAGCACTTATGATGATGTTAGGGTTTGAGGCTATAATCCTTGATGGATATATGCAAGATGATGTTTATGCATATGATGGTTTCTAATGTACTAACATACATGTTCATATGATTATACTTGACAAATGTTTATGGTTACTAATCCTATCTGTCAGATGTATACATGGATGTGTATGTGTGCAGATTTTTTTTGTTTTGTTTGATATAGGTACCAAGCATCGACTCCACCTAGATACACAAGTCCAAGTGTACCTAACAATACACAATGGTGGTAATGGAGACAGCATATAGGCCCCAATTTGACTTAACCCTAACCATTGTCTCATACCAAGACAATAACCTATGTCATTGATTTTACCTATTTGATTTTAACTACACTATAATCTCTTTCATTTCAAATAAAGATATGATTGAGTCCTTCGAAGACTTGAAACAAATATCCCTTCGTAATATGGCCTAAAATATTATTTCAAAAGTTATGAAAAAATGCTTGAAAGTGGTTCTTGGTACTATCATTTTTTATGAGCAAAGTGGATTTTCTCCAAAGAGAACAATTGGAAGGGGTAATCATAGAAAATGAAGCGATTCATTCCATCAGATTGGCTAAAATAGAAAACTTGTTTGTGAAACTAGATATCAAGAAAGTGTATGACCAAGTTAATAAATACAATTCGAAGTTGTATCTACATTCCATATTTATTCTTATTGGTGAATACAATTCGTGAGGGATTATTCTCCTCTTTGAGGGGCCTCCTTCAAGGAAGTCCTTTGTCCCCTTTCTTATTTATTATGATGGTTGAAGTTATAGAGAGAATGATTTCAAAGAAGCAAAAAATGGGTTATGGAAGGGGGTTAAGATAGTAAGGAATGTGAAATTTAGCTCTCATCTTCAATTTGTATATGATACCTTGTTGATGGGGGAGGATACCTTTAGGGAAGATAAATGTATGAGGACTACCTTGGATGAATATAGTAGAGGCTCTGGTTAATGTAATAACTAGAATAAGTTTGAAATTTTTTTCTTTAATACAAATATTTAGAAATAAAAGAAAATTGCTAATATTTTGAGTATCAAGCTAGGCTCCCTTCTAGGGAAATATTTAGGTATGCCCCTTTTTGGAGGAGCATCAAAAACATCACTATGGAAACTTTTGGTGGATAGTTGTTTAAGCAAGTTGGAAGGTTGGAAAATTAGGTGTTTAACATTGAAATGGGGCATATCCTTTTATTGAAATCAATAATCCCTATTTAGTCGATCATGTGTAACAACATTCTTAATAGAATAATTAAACTTATTAAACAGAAAATGAGGAAGTTCTTCTAGAATGGAAACCAAGATCAAGATAAGATCCCATTGTTGATATGGAATAGCATTTCCAAACCAAAGATGTTGATGGGAGCAAGGTCAAGGAAGTGAAATATTCTAAATGAAGTTATGGGGGCAAAGATTGATTTCGAAAATGTATTATAACCCAGATCACCTTTGATTTAGGATTCTGAAAGCCAAGTATCTGGATTCATAAGAAAGACAATGAATTCTAATAACTCTGAATCCACCAAAAGGCACGGGGGCTTCACTAGCTAGGCAATATTATATCATGTGCATTCATATTGGGGGGCTTAATATCCCAAAAATGAGGATGCAATATATTGCCTATCGGTAAAAATATGGGGCTTTTTAATTCAAGCTATGAAAAAATCAATATCTGGTGAAAATAGGAGAGCTTCTAATTCAAGTTGTGTATTAGAAGGGGGTGACAAAAAGGGAGTTTAGGGCAATAGTTTTTGAAAATAAGGGGATTCTTTAGTATGCCATGAATGCATGTGCTATAAGTCAGGGTCACTAAGTGAAGCCCATGTGCCAAAAGGGTCAACCATTTGGAACTTTATGGTTTCGTGTAGACCAGTAATTGTCTCAAAACCAGACAAAACAAAGTCTTATATGAGATGTTCTCAAAACTAGGTATATATTTATCTTTCACGGGGTGTTCATTCTCGAAACTAGTGAAAAAAATTCTTATATGAGATCCTTCATTCTCAAAACCAAACACACATTTGCATTTTTATTTCATGTCTTATATAGGTTGTTGCATGCTCAAAACCAAAGAAAACAAACTCTATGGGTGTGTGCAAGAAGTTGAGACCACTTTTTGGTAAAAAAGTGGAAATGCTATATTTCAAAAATTTGTCCCAATTGACTTGAAAATTTGAAGCACTTAAAGAATGAATCTTGAAAAAAGCCAATGATATAAAATGTAGTGCTTGAAGTCTAGTTTCTACAAATGTAATTTATTTTAATACCTAGATGACAGAAATTAAGTTTCAATATGCATTCCTAAAACCTATTAGGACTGGTAAATTTTGTACTCCACTATTTTGTCTTTCTAATTTTAGTTCTTCAGTGCCAATCTTTAAGACAAATTTGGCTAAGTATTTCAACACTAAGGGTTGGTTCAATTTATATTTTACTGTTGACTCTTTTAGCCAGACAAACCTTTTATAAGGACTTGTTTTCATGGGTTTGTATCCATATGGTGAACAGTCCCTTCGTATATCTCCTAGGATGTTATTACCAATGAACCAAGTAAATTCCCAACCATAATGCAGGTGTTGTGTGACCTTTTAACCCTTCATTAAGTTTCATGTTCCCACGTGATTAATTTTTTCCTTATAAAGTGCACTCGCTTTCTCATGGTTTACTTTGATTTCTTTAATATCTCTATGCAAGTATACGAGTTAGAGCCACAAATATAAAAATGACACCGCAATCCCGTCTTGCTGATAACTACCTTTGCATCACTATGCAGGTTTGCAGTGAAGAAATAAAAGATCAAGAAATATACTTATTCCAAAGTACATCTCACAAGCTTTTATAACAGATATCTTTTTGAATTACAACAAGAATAACCAAAGGATGGCCCAACGAAGAACCCCTAAGTAAGGGAAAAAAGACAAGCTTCCTAATTATAGGAAATCAAACCTATAGGAAGATATTAGAAAATAGATCTAAATCCCCTTTTGGATGAGATTAATATTCTAGTTTTTAGACACTTAAGAATGAAAAATAATAGAGAACCTAGAACCATGATCACTTTCAAATATTGTTGACAACAACCCAACGAAAGAAGAATATGAGCTGAAGATAATGAACTTAGGCTAGCCCTGAAAGAGGTACATTTATCTCTTCCATCAAAAATAATATCAACCATAAAGTAGCACTTGAAAGGCCAAAATATAATGCAATTGAAGAAAATGGAAGGAAAAACACAAGAATACAGCAACAATACTCCTCACAAAGATGTTTAAAATTTAACTAGATTTGGCATCGGGAGCCTCTAGGATAGCCAACAAGAATAGAGGTAGGCCACCATAACTCAATCCAATAGAAAAGCTTTATCGGTTTTCTCCAAAACCTTGGTTGGGGAACCAAAAGCTTCACCCAATCAACACCAGTAAAACTCCCAATGCTAGTTGTCAAAAACTAGAAAATACTCATTTCTAACGGCGTGAATGTCTAGATGTTTAAGTGGATTTTAGATTTGAAAAGATGGTTTTGTAAGTTTTATATGTCAACTAAAATTTATTTTATGTAGATATTGGATAAGACTATATTCATGGTGTTTTTTTATGAAGATAGTTACAAGTTTGCATGGATTCCTAGAAGGTTCTTATTGATCTATGGCTACTCCTATGTGGTTTTTGTTAGGATTAAGGTGTCCTAACCTTTGCATGACTTAGCATTTTATTTAATTTATTAGACTACTAGACAATTTTTTTTTGCACATGCTATTTTGTCATCTTGTGGGAGTTGGCATGTTGAGTTTTCATCCTACTAGGAAGTTGACATGGACTTTTTTTTTCTCACATGAGGAAGTAGGTTTCCTACTCAGAGGATATTGGATTATTGATAAGTAAGTACCACATGTCACATAATAACAAATTCATGATATAATCTATGACAGGTATTATGACACACCTACTTATAAAAAATTATAACCTATAAAAGGTTCTCTGGAAAAAAAATAGATAAGTTTCAAGATAGACGTTTGAATCGAGAAGGTGGGTGTCCAAGTTGTGTAATGAAAGGCTATAAAATAATTAGCTATTAATAGTAATTTATGATAGATTCTCTTACACTTGTAAGTGTTGTCAATTATGATATTTTTTATGACAAATGTAAGATGTGTAAGAGAAATTGTCATGCCTAAATATATCAAGCTTTGGTACTTGAATTTGGAGGATTTAATTAGGACTCAAGCGATGATGTACATGTGTCATCTTCATGCATACATGTGGTTGGAAAATGTGCTAAATGGATTTTGAATCCCATCCCTTTTGGCTTAGTCTAGAAGATTCCTCATTTTTAGTATCTATCTTATAAAAAAAATTGGAGAGAATTTTGCACGCTATGTTTTTGTAGGTGATTTTATATGCTACCAAAATTAATCGAAATTGCGAGTTGTTGATTTTACTATCATGTCGAATAATCCTAGTCTTGATATTGTATTGTAACTATTAAGTTTACTACAAATACAAAGTACTTTATTTTGGAGTGTGGGTGTTTTCTCTTGAAATAATTTTGCCCACTATATCATTTTTTCGTTGTTGTATTCTATATGCATATTTATTGTCGCTATACGAATGTGTTTCTTATTATGTAATATTTATTATTTTTAAATAATATTTGCATAATCTTCCCTACTAGGTTAGTGTTAGGAAGCATTTCACACCTTTTCTTCATTCTAGGCTTGTTTAGAAAACTAGGTCTATCATTAATCCTATTGTTTGAGTATTGTAATTATGCCTATTTATCTTTGTTTTACATTTTTTATTAAGTAAGTAGGGAAGATATACAAGATCAGCACAAAACAACCAACCATAAAATAACCACTAGAACAAACAACTAGTAGCCCATACCAATCACCAAATATACATAATCAAAAACATATATGATATAATAGAGTATCTAAACCAACATGTTACTGAAGTGGTTTTGAATATTTTTAATAATTTGAGACCGGAATAATAACTATATATTTGTCCTTTTAGATGTTGTGCATATTTGTATATCTTGTAAATTGTCTAATGAGGATTTGGTTTGGCAAGCTTTATTTTTAATCACCATTCACTACATTGGTATGTTTATTGTAATGAGAAAGGGATCTTTTGGGAACATCTAATATAGTTGTTCTTTTGAATCTTTGTGATAGTATATGGTACATGTAAAGATTTGTTCAATTAGTAGAGTTTTATTAATGGTGTTTTTCATGATACCATGTATAACTGGGTCTCATTTCTAGTGGGATCTTATGAAACAAGGGTACAAAGGAATATGCCTTCAAATGAAGACATTAAAGCCCTCATAGGCATTGTTATGAAAGCACAATTTGGCATGTAGTTGAGGAATAGAACTATCCTTGTAAAACCACAAAAGCTTATTAATTTAATTGATAACATACAAAAGCATGAAGCTGATAAGAAAATAACTTCTATTGATGGTAAAAAGTAGAGTGCACCAACCAAAAGGATTATGGATAAGAGGAAGATCCCTGAACAACAATAAAACATGAATAAATACACCTAAAGGTTAAGTACAACCCTATACAAATTAATGTTGTTATTTTCTATGGATATAAGGTTGCGAAGATAAGGGATTCAAAGAAATAATGAAGACCCTTTGTGGGTTTTATACCAACAAGTACCTCAAAAAGAAAATATGTAAATAAAAAAAAATTGTCTCCTCCTCTATTCAAATGGTGTCCCATATACCAAATACAAATGTGATAAATATAGCATCAAACATACCTCTTCCTCAATACACCTTGATTGATGTGCGGTTATTTTTAAGTCAAATAAAGATTTTAATGCTACTGATTGAAGCTATTAGGATCCTTTAGCATAGGAATTGAGCTTTATCTTTTCTTTTAAAAAGAAAACAAAAATGACCAACCATGATCAAGCTACTAAGGAAGAGAAGCGAGTAGAGGTTCTAGTGGACATATACCTTAGTACATCAATTATAAATATCCAATTAGCTGTTGATAATTTCTATACCACACTAATTTTGAATGGTTGGTCACTTGATAATTTTATGCTTGGTTCTTCATTTATGGTTCTTTTGGGAAGTTATAGATCGGGGTTTCCTCTTCTTTATTTTAATTTAATCAAATATTAGATGAAAAAAAAATACTTAGATTTATTACAAGACTTGTAATGGTCTTTTCTTTATTGTCTGTGATTTTTTATAGTTTGGGATGGATAACAAATAGTACTACTATATATGACATCATTATTTGTGATTCATGTGTATGCATAGGTCATATTACTTTGTGAGTTTTAATTGTTGATCCTAGTGGTATACTTGGACTTTGTGATAAAATTGAATAGGCACTAGTTTTAGAATTAGTGACCATTTATGCACTCAAAATACAAGCATGATACACCAATAGATTTAAAATAGGTGGCATCTTTTATGCACTTCATGATTCGACAATTTATCAAAGTAAATATCCTAAGAGCATGTCATAATAGTTATTAACTTCAAAGAATCATATCTTCCATACTCACATTCTACAATATTTTTTTGATGAGCTTATCAATTTAATAGATATTAAGTAGTAGGTTGGTCCTCGATCTAGTGATGCCTTTTGGAGTTAGGAAGACACTAAGTACTACTATATGTATTATCCATTTGTCTATCTTTAGTTGTTCTTAATCCACATATCACTCTAAATTGATTTACCATTATTAGATAATTAGTTTTCCTAATATTAATAATATCTCAAGGTATAAACTATGAAAGATGTATTTAAATCAATCTTGACCCCTAGATTTCTAAAGTCGACAATAAAAAACCTAATTTGACATGGAATTATTTTAAATCTACATAAGACCCATCAAATGGCATATGAACCAAAATATCTACCCTTATTTTCTTTAGTTGCACATTTACTTTAAGGTGTTGTCTAAAAATATTATTTAAGACCTTACTGACTTGATAAGTAAACACATTATCCTAGGTCAAACCCCTTAGTTGGCCTAAATAGTAGGAATGATAAAGATCAAAGACTATTTATAGAAATATTATTAGACTATATGATGATGATGCATGTTTGATTCTTTAGTTTTTATTTAAAATTAAGGTATGATATGGTTATTTTCCTCTATGATCATTTTGTGTCTTGGTATATTTATGTGTATATTGCATGTTTTATAATATTTTGCATGAAATGTATGCTAAGTCAACTCATAATATCTAATAGAATGGAAAAAGGAAGTTCCAATTTAAGTTAAATACTAGGATTTCAGAGATCCTTCTTATGCTCATTATGATTTATTTTAATAAATATTGCAACCACAATAATTTTTTTAAAGTACAAAATCTTAGGACATGGAATAAATGTACCAAAATTAATTGATGGAAAGGGATCTAAGATATAAGAAGCAACAAAAAAGAATAAATAATAAGTTTTACATATAAGAACATAAATTTAATAGTGATGAAAATTATATTAACCATAGTAGAACAAACCATATCATAAGTGTATTAGAGTTAATCATAGTGTGGATGTGCTACTCTCAACAAGCATATCAACATTAAATCATATAACTCAAACTATAAAAGCATCATATCAACATCTAATGACTATTGATCTTCATATGGAACACAAGAAAACTTAATTGAGCACTGAAAAACTATAAGAATATTCTAGCATATGATATTTGATTTGGAAAAGTTGGAGATTGTTATATTGTTATGTTCTTGTAGGTGAAATATTTAGAACAAAATATTTCATATTTATATTATATAACTTATTATTTTATATAATTTTATAAATAATTGATTTTAAATATAAGTGTGTGAATTAGTGATGTTGGCACAACATGCCCTCCGATATCACATGAAATGCTTTTATTCGAAGCTATGAACCAGAGAGATCATAAATGGGGACCACATCCCCATGCAACAAACCTGAGGCTCAAACCCATGAGGACATTGGATCAGCAAAGACACAAGTTTGTAATCACAATGACCTAGGAAGGGTTTGAACCATGATAGACACAACGACATCACCACTTATCCAACACAATATGGAAATATCTCAATTGATAAAACATATTATTATTATACAAACTATTAGAAGTTTTATCCATGTAAAAGGATCACATCACGAATGAAATGAGATTTTATTTGAATGAATACTCCCAAACGCATAATTTCCAAAACTAAAAACTGTGCTTTTTTAGGACCTCACTTTAAGAAGAAATTAATAAAACTGAATGGAATCGCTAAAAATATCCAAGAAACATAATTAATTAACAACTCTAATCATTGAAAGAAAGACATAGCAAGGCTAACAACACTGCCAGTTATATATATTTCCGCTCATATGAGAGATAGTACATAGATACGCAGTGCAACGCTTATTGTATGAACATAATATAGATGCGAAGTACAATGCTTACTGTATTAACATACGTCTAGAAAGATTATAAGTTGGTGCACTGCGTGATTAGATTTATATTATCACACAACCTGGCGAATAGGGTCAGCAGGGAGGGAGCAAGCAGGGGTGTTATGACACGCGTAACCGCACTCCGGCTTATAAAACACTGTTTCCACATAATTAGACTTGGAATAATGCTCTGGAACGGTTAAGGGGCGGTACCCGCGGAAGCACTCTGTGGCCCCAGTCACAGAGTCCACCACGTATGGCTTGTACTGGTATTGTACACCCTTCTTCAATGTCTTTTAACAAAACGAACATTAAGATCAATACATTTATGAAGGTCAGCTAAGCTTCTTCGGTGAACAGATTAGAAAAGACACTAAAAAAGAGAAACAAAACATACCACAGCGCTGGCCCAGACATCTACAGGAGTCTGTGTCATGTTCTCTACATTAGAAACGTCCCCATTGCCCATCTCAGAAGTGTTTCCAACGATCTTAAATTGTCGCCCAGACATGACCTTTTGAATCAACACAAACGTTACGATCACATCTTCTACCTGCAAACACAACCAAAGAAAGGAAATTTCTTAGGATTGTCATACGCACTTCATATATCAAGTTTATAATACCATTTAATTAGAGACATGGAATTTTCAGTCGACGTTAAAAACGTTTTTAAAAAGAAATTGCTTAGATTATGTAAATTTATTATAAGTTTGGGATCGGGTTCCATGATCTATGATCAGCATGACATAGCTGGAGAAGAGAATTCGGAGATAACCTACAGACCATGTTGACTACAGAGATGACGGGAGTGAAGTTAATGAGAAACAAGAAAAACATGGTCTGCTAGTTATTTCTCAATTATCTTCGATCACTAACTTATGCTCTTGATGCATGGATGAATATGAATGTGAAAAGAAATATTAACGAAAAACATAAGCTAGATAATCTAACCGAAAAATATTGGAAGGTATTGTGTACTATTATGCTTGACAGGAGAAGAGAAGAGTAGTTCAAAGTTACAGACCGGCCCTGGTTCGGAGCAAGCACTGATGTTATTGCAATCGTAACCGCACGAAACGTTCCAAAATACTGTTTCCACATAATCAGACTTGGCATAATTTTCCGGAATAGTGAAGGAGCGCTTGTCAGCCGAACACAAGGTGTTATCACTATCAGTGCCGACCACGACTGGCCTGTACTCATATGCTACTCCCTTCGTCAATTTCTGTTAACAAAACCAAGATTAAGATAAATACGTTTATGAAGCTCAGCCAAGCTCCTCGCGTAAAAGAGATTAGATAAGACAGTAAGAAAGAGAAACAAAACATACCACAGAGATGGCCCAGGCATCGCCAGGAGTCTCTGTCATGTTCTCCACTCTAGAAGGCTCCCAATTCCCCAGCTCGTCACTGTTGCCAACGATCTTAAACAGTTGCCCGGCTTCGGCACGTTGAACCATTATAAATGTTACGATCACATCTTGCCCCTGCAAACACACCCAAAGATAGAAATTTTCAATGGATTCTCACACGCACAAGATTCACAGATTTTATAATACTATTTTATTAAAGACATGATATTTTCAGTCTATGGTAATTATTCGCAATAAAATTTGATTAGATTATGTAAGGTTTTTTTCTTTATCAAGTTTGAAATCGCACTATATATCTATAATCACAGCGAGATAGCTAGAGAAGAGAATTCAGAAAGATCTAATAGAACATGAGACAGACCATGTTGATGACGGGAGTGAAGCTAACGAGAAGCAAGAAAAAATGGCCTGCTAGTTATTTGTCCATTCTCTTTCTTTAACTAACTTAATATGAATGCGATCCTAGTTATTAATGAAAAACATAAATTTAGATAATCTAATCCAGAAAACTTGGAAGCTATTGTGTGGTATTATGATTAAAGAAGAGAAGAGTAGTTCAAGGTTACAGACCGAAGAACGGACTGCATGAAGGCTGAGCGCACCCACAAAGAGGAACAGCAGGGCAAGGCTTTTCAGCTGGACAGCCATGACTTTTTCTTTGCTAAGAGTAATCAGAGAAAGCTAGATGTTCAGTAAATGAGAAGGGAACGACCTTTATATAGAGGGATTAAGATGGCGACCAGAATGGACCCACGTTGTTGAAAATGACGTCTGCCTTGCCCACATCCGAAAGGGCAATAAATTGTGTGGTCCTTAATGACGACAATGACATTTGGTTCATTTAATGGGGCGCGAATACCAAATCGCAGGCGAAGATACAAGTACTGACAGTGATAACAAGAACGTGAAGAAAACCTTTAGTAATTTAGAAAATAATTCATGGTAGATGAATAAAATAGACCATTACAAACAGTCACTATGATAACCACGGCACGGACATTTAGTACATTTAATTACGCGTGAATGTACCAAGTCGCAGGCGAATATACAAGTACTTACAGTGATAATAAGAACGTGAAGAAAATCTGTATAAGGAGCTTCTAGATAAATTAGTATTGTAATGTTCCAATGACTATAAAACGTGTTGTTAAGACAAGGAATAAGAACGTGAAGAAAATCTGTATAAGGAGCTTCTAGATAAATTAGTATTGTAATGTTCCAATGACTATAAAACGTGTTGTGAAGACAAGGAAAAAGTTAAGTACTGTGGAGTCGCAAATAAAAACTGATATGGTTGTAATTGTCCGCACAGCTATTTATCACGTGAAGTTCCTTTTGCCTATTGCCTGACATCCGTAATTGTTTTCATTACTAGCCTGAGTGCCTCAACCTTATCGGAATGTTTATATGAACGTCCTTGGCGTTATTTATCTTTAATATAATAACAAAGCTAATTATCTTTAATATGAAGGCGAATATGACAGTGATAATAAGAACGTGAAGAAAGCATGATAACTGAATAAAACAGGCCAAAGGCGAACAATGTTTACATATGATTTGATAACGATGACACTGATATTTAGTGCATTTAATGGGTGGTGAAGGTAGGCGGCAATAATAACGTGGGAAACAAAGACAAAATATTCTGTGCCCTGACACAGATCAATAATTGAGGTTTACTCTTTATCACATTGGCAGTCAAGTGTGTTGTTGTATCTTTAAAGTGTCTCCAAATCCCGTGTAAGGAGCCTCTCGATAAATAAATTAGTACTGTAATGTTTTAATGTGTTGTTAAGACGAGGAAAAAGTAAGGAATATGGTGTTGCAAATAAAAAATCATCTGGTTGTAATTGTTAGCACGCCAGTCTTTCATCCGAAGCCCAACCATCATAGACTAAATGAAAAGAACAGAAAAGACTAATCTACTTGACATTATTTAGTCTTTATCACATTGGCAGTCCCTGGTTATAAACTAGCATTTGTATCAATTCAGGTGTGTCAATAAATAGTAAGATATATTTGAGGTATGTATTAGGGCCAGCCTTACACTACACACACTAAGCTTTGACTGCTTAGGTGTGGGCCCGCTTAATCCGTTTGTTCTCTTACGGTTACCCGTTTCCGTTCCGGTAAACATTCTTGTTACCACCAGTGGTAGCGGTCAGCAGTCAGCGGTTAGCAGTTCCCGCGTGACAATACAAAAATCAAATTCAAATGTTGTTGCCGCGTTGCTCCGGAAGTTTGGTGCGGGACGGAAAGTGTCTTCAAGAGGCAGTCGGACTGTTTCACAAGTATCCAAGCCGATCAGTTCATATTTTTGCCAGCGTAATCACAGCCTGTGCAAAAATGGGAGCGTTGGAACAGATTTTAAGTATTCGTAAAGGCATGAAGGATAGTCCACTTTCATCCGATGTAGTTGGAAATGGTCTAGTAGACATGCATTCAAAATGGGGAAGCATAGACAAGGCGCGAGAGCTGTTTGACCGAATGGCTCAAAGAAATGTGGTTTCATCAAAGCTTTGGAGTTGTGTATGGGTATTTATCAAAGCATTAAAGCATAGATGAATTTTGTCAGATGTAGCTGCTATGCAACAAATGAAAGCATAGATAAGGCACGCGAACTATTCGACGAAATGCCTCAGAGAAATGTGGCCTCGTGGAATGCATTAATTTATGGATTAGCACAAAATGAATTTTGCAAGATTACCTTAAAATTTTTGAATTATTGAAGTATTGTTATTTTAAAAATACATTAGAGTTGGGATTTTTAAAAAATTTAATTAGTATTATTGAAAATGTCTAAGAGTATTTTATAGTGGATGGTCTCATGATTTTGTAGTCTAGTTAAAATTTAAAAGTTTAACCTTCAAAATATTTTGCAAGATTGTCTTAAAATTTTCAAATTATTGAAGCATTGCTATTTAAAAAAAGCATTACTAGAGTTGAGGGCTTCTAAAAAAAATTATTCAGTAATATCGAAAATGTTTAAAAGTATTTAAGTGGGTGTCTCATGATTTTGTAGCATAGTTAAAGTTTAAAAGTTTAACCTTCAAAATTTATAGAAGCTCACGATTTTAAGAATTTTCTTTTAAAAAATTATAACAAAATATAATAATAAAAAATGAAAACAAAATTAATTTGAGAGAATTTTAAAACTTCTAATGATTAGTAAGTGGCAGAAAATTTTCCTATTGGGAACAATTATTTATATCCCCATCTCAAATGTACTCACTTAAATTATAAACCAAAAGGTTGGGGTTAATACTTATTGGAAAAAAGATTTTAAGTACTCTACCATTTTTTGGCCTAATGGAACTCCCTTTTCCTTAAAAAATAATTCTTGAAACTGCTCCATGGGACCTCAGTCTTAGAAGTATTTAAAGTGGCATAGCTTTTAATTTGGATCCTAAAAATGATTACTTTCTCAACCATCTATACAAAAACGCACAAATGGTGCAAGGTTCAAATGCTAAGGAAATTAATGAAAGATAAAAGAATAAAAGGATCAATAGATGTATTTGGATTGACGGCCATAAAATGGTACATTCATTTTGTGTAGGAGACAAATCATATCCAAAAAAATGAGATTCATGTAGATTTGGAGAAGTTGGCATGGGAGATAAAGTAGGAGGGTATTTTATACATTCATGGCATTTACTTAATGATGTGGAAAAGGAGGAAATGTAATTATATATCTACCATGATAGTGAAAATGGCAAATTGTTTTTGTTTTGCCAAATATGCCCCCCAAGAACAACTATTGGAGTTGTGAAGGACCTTCAAGTATGTGTTGATTATCACACTACAATGAAATTAATCTCTACAATTGCTACAAGAAAAAATGTTGAAAGGCATGTGAAATGTTTCCATGATTTAAGCATGGAAAATGTTTTTTATGGAGATTATTGCTAATAGTAAATGAAGTGATATGGAAAATAAGATTGCACTATAATAATGTGCACCATTTTATACCTAAATTAATATTGAAGGAGCAAAGTTTTACTTTTAGTTTTTAGAAATTTCTTCTGCTTTGTTTTTTTTGTTTGTTTTGAGAATTTGTCATTGTGGACTATGACATTGTCTTTGTAAAATTATAACGTGCATAGGGTGTAATATATATCACTATTATATATTATTGTGGTATCTATTAAAGATTGATTTTATGATAACATGATATTTAATTGAATTACATATTCATAAAATCAAAATATATACCATATGAAAAGTTGGAGGATGAACAATGTAGTTGAATTGCACACATTATGTACTCATCTTCATCTACTATTGCTTCTAATAAGACTAGTGTTTAACATCCATTGCTTCTAATGATTTAGTGCAACATGATTTTTCATTATCTTCCTGTTATGTAATTACTTGGGATGATTACTTGATATATATTGTAGGTTCATTTTGTTAGTCCTTATATTATAGACTTTGAGAACACTATTTATGATATTCATCTTGTAGATTGATGTTAGCTCCTATGATATTGCATCATCTACTTCAAAAATTATGGGGGAACCTTACGACCTTGTTCCTTCTATACATCATCATTTGTCACACTTTGACATTGAATGGAGACCTTTGAGCAGCATTTGGAGGTGGTGTCTTTGTATTTGTATAATTTTCTACATTCGTTTCCATTAGATTTTGGATCGCATCTTCATAAATGTATCCTTGAATACCTATGATAATCTTATATAATCCTATGTCTCACCTTGGTTTATGTAACCAAGGATTTCTCTTTGTATTCTTAATTAATTCTCATTGTATACTTGCATCCTTTGTTAGAAGAGCATTATTTTGTCATATTTTATCTATCTTGTGCTTTTATTGAAGCTCCTAGATCTTGGATGGCTACATCTTTAGCCAAATTTTTTATTCTTTAGAACATTCTATACCAACTCTTACATTAAACAATCATTAAAAGGATAATCCTAATAATATTATGATTGTTGTTGTCAAGACGTGTGAACATGTATTTTGTTTTGAATTGTTTGTAAAGATATTTGTACAAGCCTATCTATAAGTAATAAAATTTATATAGTTTTTTATTTAGTAAAAAATGTGTACAATTTTTTTCTATAATACTTTCAATTGTTGATAGATGGGACACAACTAAAAGATCAAGTAGTACAATAATTTGATCAGGGAAATTATATTCTCTTGTCACTCAAGAGTACTAACCAACTCATCAAATATTTCATGTACATGAAATCAATAAATCTATGTTGTCAATATAAAAGTTACTATAAATCTCATCTATAATATGCCTTAAAATCATAACCATTATCAATATTCACCATGGCACTTGTTTTTGTTAGTGCACATTGGAAAAACCCTTTGACACTTGTAATACACATTTTATATAATAGAATATATGCTTGGAAAGGGTTATTCCTTCTTTCATAAGCATAATGTCCTCAACACTTTCAATGACCTTGTCTAAATGAGGGATCGTCACTTTTACAAATATTAAGACATTAGAGGAAACCTTGTATGATCAAACAATTAAACTTATTAATAAATTGATTCAAACCAACTATATCATGGATTAAGATCATATTGAATATATTGATGTAGACTTGAGAAAATAACTATATTGAGTTTCATTTGTGTAGATATAACCCAAATTCATGGTTTCAAGAATAATTTAAGAATTCTTGGTGAAACATGAAAAATATTAAGAGTCAGCTAGAATAACAACTCACACTTCTTATTTGTGAATATCAACACAATTCACTAGGTTTTAAGGAAAGTACAATGAATGATCAGTGCACCATTAAAAAGAATGTACACATGTATGGCTATAATTGCAAGAATATCTAAAAATATAAAATGAGTTAAGGGTAAATTAACAATTTCAATTTATGTCAAAAGGAAATGTTTTTTATTAAGTTTTGTGATGGGGATATTTATTTAAATATTAGCATGCCCATTGTATTTCTCATTTAGTTGTGTACCCACTTTGATGAGAATGCCTTAATGACATGCAACATGCTCTTATTTTAAGCTTAGTTCATGGTTAGATTCCTATTAACACTCATTTTACTAACGTTTGCGTCATTTTCCATGCATTCATCATCTAGTCATCATTGTTGCCCTTTTATTTATACTTGCTTCCATATATATTCTCCCCCTAGCTCAAAATTATCATTTTAGCCCAATGTTCATTTTTTAGTGGAAAACAAGGAGAATTTTGTATTACATATCTGATCATAGAATGTGTCCTATTGACACAAGCATTACACCTCTTAACATTGCAACTTCTAGCAAATTACTTTATCATATTTTATTATCAAAATTTCATAGTATCACCTAAGTAAAAGTTTAAGATATATGATGATCAGCATTCAAGTTGACAATCTAGATCAAAAAATGTTTTATTTTTACTCTAGTATATCATTTATGTGACATCCAATGAAAAGTAGTATAATATAAATTTGAAATGTATATAAGATAAGAAAATTAGATATTGAAAACCTTAATTGTCATGTATATGTGAATGATTCTATTAAATGAGACAATACTTTATTTTCATGAAAATCAAATTTTCCAAACATTCTAGTTACGAATTTTGTATCTATTATATATTTTGGATCTATAATATTTTTTTAAAGAAATAACAAATAAAATAAAGTTGTTTATATTATTGACGTGATATTGTAGAAGTTCAAATATCATGTTATGAATCCATTTATAAGAGAAAGATGTGTTCAAATTTCTCTAATTCACTATTTAGGTTAAATAATCTACACTCAATGAGCTTAAAAGCTAACTAAATGGTCTTTCAGCAATGCTGCAAGCTGCAAGAGTCACTAGAAGAGTGTATGCTTGCTCAAATGAAGAGAAAGCTAGATGTAAGCTTTTCCCATTATAAGTGTCTGCATTTGCAGGTCTACATAAATAATTTAAGAAACAAAAAGCAAACCTGTTAGTACACCAAATTCCTTTCTTATTATGCTTGACTAAAACCACATCAGTTTTTCAAGATCCAGGACGATACCCATATGATTTTTTCTTTTCTATATGAAGTTTCAAGCTAAAATTTTGTCATTTCTTCAAACACAAGTAAAGTTTAAAATTTGTCTTGTTTGTACATATTGTTTTGTCATTTCCCGTTTCGATCTTTGCAGATCAAAGAATATGACTTTCAAACGCATTTGTTATGACAAATAACAACATTCAAATTGTAAATAAATTGCTGTGTGTGCGATATAGTATACAGACCAGATTTTTGCCAAGTAATGGATGCACAACCCTTTATGAATATATAAGACAAGAAAAAAAAGAAGCAGCAATACTTGTATATAGGCACACTCAGTGCATAGAGAGCTCATTTTTAAAATAGCAGATCAAAGTTAATAGCAGAGAAGCAATATATTGGCGGTCAGGAACTGAAAATGGTAAAAGTTTTGTGTTTAAATAAAGCTGCATTTGTTCCTCCTTCACATTGTTTGCCAGGAGGAGTTATCATAGCACTGACCTTGTCATCTCATGAAACCACATTTCTTTGAGCCATTTGGTCAAACAACTCACAAGCCTTGTCTATGCTTCCCCATTTTAAATGCATGTCTACCAGACCATTTCCAACTACATCGGATGAAAGTGGCCTATCGTTCATGCTTTTACGGATGCTTAAAACCTGTTCCAACGCTCCCATTTTTGCAAAGGCTCCGATTACGCTGGCAAAAATGTGAACTGGTCGGCTTGGAGACTTGTGAAACAGTCGGACCGCCTCTTGAAGACACTTTCTGTCTCCCACCAAACTTCTGGAGCAGCGCGGCAACAACATTTGAATTTGATTTTTGTATTGTCATGCGCAGGAACTGCTGACCGCTACTACTGGCTGTAACAAGATTGTTTATCGGAACGGAAACGGGTAAGAGAACAAACGGATTAAGCGGGCCCACACCTAAGCTGTCAAAGATTAGTGTGTGATGTTTAAGCAGGTCCATATATTAGAGGGCTGAAGAGTTGCAAGAAATAAATCTTGTTTTGTTAGTAGTAATTGTTTACAATATAAGTGATTTGATCTTGACATGTAAAAAAAATTGAATAAAAGTACACAACTTAATTTAAGAATTAAGTTAGGCGTCTTCCTAACTGTAATAAAAAACTATAAAAAGAAGACGATATAGTAGATAAGAGAAGTGTTTACATAAACTATCAGTATGTAATACAAAATTACTTATTATTAAACAAATGATTAAAAAGTGCTAATAATAATGCACTGTAAAAACAAAAATTAGAACAAAAAAAACATAGTCAATACAAACCATGGTAGTTGTAGCCACCCATAAATGGCTATCAAACATACCACAAACAATAGACCTACAAATGTAGCCATTGATTCAAATATGAGCATTAAATAGAAAAAAAGGTGCTGCCATATTGGATAGGGAAAAAAATTATTAAAATTACTTCAAAAAAAAATATTGGATAGGATTTTAGATATCACTAAAATTAATAACAGAAAAATTCTACAGGATGATTCTTGGAATTTTAGAGATCATTAAAATCAATAAGAAATCTTTTATGAAATAACTGTCAATCCTACATACCAGGTACGAGGAGCTTGCTTCAATCCATAAAGGGCTTTCTTCAACTTGTAGACTAAGTGTTCTTTTTCTAGAACTTCATAACCCATAGGTTGTTCCACATAAACTTCCTCATCTATGTAACCATTAAGGAATGTTGATTTCACATCAAAAAATGTTTATTTGTGTTCCAATTTTATATTTCTTTCATTTGGTATCAAAGCAGGTTTGAGATTGTATTTTGATTCAAGAAAGATCGTGGGAGGTTGAAGATTCTGAAGAACCAGGCATAACTGAGGAAGTCGCCAGACAAAACTAGCGAAGATCACAAACCATTTTCATGATATTTTTCCATTAGAAAGCCACCCATGTTCAAAGGGTGAAGTTTTATTGAAGTCAGCAACTTTCAATGTAGAAGCCACCTCCTCAATAAGGTGATTCAACCCTTGAAAGAGGAGATTGTAATCTGGCATAAACTATAAGTTTAAAACCACCTCCAAAAGGGTGAGGCCCTTCGATTATAAGATTGTTGAAGGAGAAAATGACAATTATCACAAATCATTAAAAATATTGATTTGTATGAAGAAGATCATAGATCTTGTAAATGTTGAAGAATTAGTCAAAGCCACCAACATGAAGTTGTGTGAGGAAGCCCAATCATGGTGTTTGAAGAGGCCATAGTGTTTTTTGTCAAAAAAAAAAAGAGAGAAGTCTTCTACGAGAGGAGAGAAGATCACAAGTTTTGTGAAAGCTAGAGAAATTATTTTAAGCCACCTATATGCAATCGTGTGAGGAAGTCAGATCCAAGTCTTAGAAAAGGCTTGACGGAGTTAAAAGTTAAGAATTTGCAGGCGCAACAGAGCTCGCCATATGATGGATCATTGTAGGAGTTGAGCTCATTGAAGCCAGATGAAAATAAAATTGTGTTAAATCGATTAGAGGTTAAAATTAAGAGGGAGATTGTTGGAAATCACTTGGGACTCACCTCCATTCATCATTCAGGGGGAGATTGAAGATGAATGATGCCTTGGAGATCAAGCTACGTTGGAAAGCATATCTCTTCTTTTTTAATAAAGCAACTTTTTTAGTTTTTTTCATTTTTACCACTTCTATCTCCTTAGTGAAGAAAACTTTGTTTAACTTTGTTTTTTGTTTTATATTTTTTTTGTAAATCAACAATTTGCAAACTGCTATGATAAGCTTAGTTTTTTTATTTTAATTTAGTTTTTTCCTTTATTTCTAATAATAGAAGTTTTCCAATATCTAGATGTATCTAAGACCTCTATATAATGAGGCAGTTGTAATTCATTCTCTATCAGTTAATTTGATCCTTGATCAGTTGATCAAGAAGCTCTTGTAATCTCTTCAATCAATAGAATGTTTATTTGTGTTCCAATTTTATATTTCTTTCAAATTCTTAGAATTTCAGAGATCGTTAAAATCAATAAGAAAGCTTTTATGGGATTCTTGACATCCTTTAAATAGTGAGTAACATATCTACAGCAAAATATGACAGACCTTAAACACTATTTTTTATCCCAAATTTTACATGCTTTTGTATGTGATGTTGTGATCTTAGAAAAACATAGAAAATAATGAATTTTTATATATTATTTTTTTCTTTTTTATAAAAAAAAAATTGCCACGCATTTCATAATGCATGCATCAAATAACAATTTAAGAGACCATGAGTATGGAACATATAAAATATAATATAAAATAATTTGGTCAAAAACTTTCTCAATAGACTCTTGTGCTCAGATTTCAATATCATATGGAAAAAGTCTCCTCTACCTCTGTAGTGAACTCTATTTTTCTACTTCTGCTTGATCCACCCAAGTCAGGAAACGTCAGTGAAGCTGGGATCATATTTCCTCGAAACTATTGCATGATTTTGATTTAATGCTTGCATTTTGTGATCATAAATCTTGAAACTATTGTTTGAAGCATGGAAATTGATTGCCTTTGGCCTATTCTATTTTATTTATCATGTTTTCTCCTTTAAATTAGGATAGGTTTTCATGACTGACAATAATAGTTTTTGAGGAACAAGATTGAAACTGAATTGTAGTATTTGTTTGAGCTAAACACGTATATATTTCTATTATAAGGAGTGACTTCCAGTGTTATAGGCCTATAAGGTTGTGCATTAAATGTGTTATAGGCCTTGACAGACATTTGATTCCACCTTTAATTGGGGGACATGATGTTTACAAGATGTTCAAACAATGCAAAACCTACATCTATATAATACTTTAACATGGTTCTTCAACTCTTGTAAGTGAAGGATATGCATGCCCAATATTAGTATCATTGCAACAAGTGTGTGTGAATAATGAATTGTCATTCATTAAGTGCCAAGAAAATATAACTTGTCATTTACTTTTAATATCTTGAGTAATTTTTAAAAAAAGAAAGAAATAAATAATATTTTGATCATGTATTGTTGAAGAAATATAAAAAATATTATCTAGGTAAAAAATTTAATTTAAAAATTAATTCAGGTTAATAAAATAAGTATAATATTTTGTACCTAAGATAGTGTGAGTTATTTTTGTTTCTAGAATACACGATGTCATGTGTGTCAACTTTAGGTTTAATAAAAAACCTCATATCATGAACTTACATATGAGAATTAAGAACCATGTTATAAAGATACAAATTCATATCATCAATAAGTTTCTAGTTTTCTTATGATCAATAAAAGCATGGCAGCACTAGATGGAAAAATGTAAATATTGAAAGGCATGAAGATATGTGGGCTTAACTACATTACATGAAACCATTAAACCCTTTTATCAATTAGATTTTATTTTCTTGGTTAATCCTATACAATACTCAAAACTAAAGTACATGACCTTTAGGCATGAAACATCTAGTAAGTTTTGATTAATATTGAGTAGTAAAGGAATTAAATATACAGGTTCCTTAGAGATGAGACTCGTATTAATGAAGGTTTCTCTAGTCTAATAAAATGGGAGGGAACCCAAACCCATATAAAAGAGCCATTAAGGGAAAATTAAACAATTAGAATCCAAATATCCATGAGGTTAAGCAACTTGTCTTAGAAATTGCAAGAAAAACGAACACCTAACAAAGGCCAAAATCATTTGACTAGAGAAAATAATCGGTGAGCAACAAGGAACCCTACCATAATCTTAAGATTTCTCTTTCATAATAGATTGGAGCAAAAATTTTTGAAAGGACACTCACAACCTTCTACCACAAATATCACTTTTAATCATAATAAGAATAGCCAAAGTATTGGTCAATGAAGAACCCCCAAGTAATGGATAAAAGACAAGCTACCTAATTAGAGAAAATATAGATTTGAATCACCTTTTGGCTGAAATCGATATTCTAGTTGTTAAACACTTAGTGATGAAAAACAATAGAGAAACTAGAACCACGATCACTTCAAAGATTGCTGACAACAACCCAACAAAAGAAGAAACCTTTAAAGCCAATGAACCCAGGCTAACCTAAAAAGTGATACATTTACCTCTTCCATAAAAAATACTATCAACTATAAAGTAGCACTTGAAAGGCCAAAATACAATGCAATTGAAGAAAATGGAAGACAAGCTCCAATAATAGGGCAACGAAAACCCTCACAAAGATGTTTAGAATGCACCTAGATGCAGCATCGAGAACCTTAGAATAGCAATCAAGAAGAGAGGTAGGCCACCATAACTCAACCCAATAGAAAATCTTTATCAGTTTTCTCTAAAACCTTGGTTGGAGAAGCAACAGCTTCACACAATCAACACTAATAAAACTGTCAATGCTAGCAACAAAGCTAGTAGTAAAAAACTAGAAAACACTAATTTCCAAGATGTGAATGTCTAGATGTTTAAGTAGATTTTAGATTTACAAAGATGGTTTTGTAGGTTTTACATGTTAACTAAAGTTTATGGTATGTCAATATAGGATAAGACTATATTCGAGGTGTTTTTTATGAAGACAATTACAAGTTTGCTTGGATTCTTGGAAAGTTCTTATTGATCTATGGTTGCTGATATGTAGTTTTTATTAGGATTAAGGTGTCCCAACCTTTGCAAGTCCAATTTTTTTATTTAATTTATTATCCTACAAGACAATTTTGTTTGCACATGCTATTTTGTCATCTTGTGGGAGTTGGCATGTTGACTTTTGATCCTACTAGGAAGGTGACATGGATTTTTTTTCTCACATGAGGAAGTAGGTTTTCTACTCAAAGGATGTTGGATTATTGATAAGTAGGTGCCATGTGTCATGTAATAACAAATTCATGATATAATCTATGATAGATATTATGACACACCTACATATAAAAACTCATAACAATCTTTATAAAATTCTATGAAAAATAGGGGCAAGTGTCAAGAGACACCTTTTAATAGAGAAGGTGGGTGCCCAAGTTGCGTAATGAAAGGATATAAGATAATTACCTATTAATAATCAGTTATGATAGATTCTCAAACACTTGTAAGTATTGTCAGTTATGATAATTTTTATGACAGTTGTAAGATGTGTAAGAGCATTTGTCATACCATGCAGTTTTGACCAATGTCACTTTGGATAGCTCCAAACAACAAGGTAAGGATGTTAAACCCCCTCCATTCTATCTTTCTTTGATAGTTGGAGATAAATCGGTACATAATTGCATGGTAGATAGTGGTGCTAGTAGCTCAGTAGTGCCAAAGAAGATTGTAGACCTATTAGGTCTAGAATATTAGCTACCAGAAAAGGGATTACTTCAGTTAGACGAGATTGCAGTTAATACTTTAAGAGTGATTAAGGACTTGAGCTTTACTTTTCATGCCTGTCCAAATTTTTCTATTCTTCAAGATGTGTTTGTAATAGATTTAGCCCCACACTTTGCCTTATGCTTATCTAGGGACTTCACTACCTAGATAGGAGGATAATTACCTTTTTATTGATCCCACATGCTTTTTAGGATCAAGTATGGTACCAAAGTGACGACAAAATCTGAATCCCTTGCTAAGGATCACATTTAGTCCTATGTTCCTAGTGTTGTTAATGCAAATTGTGTCATTTTTTAAGATAGCGAGTATGTTGCAGCTCAAGAGATTTGAGCTAAGAGTGTGCCTGAAGTGCTCCTAAATGTTTGGGTAGTAGAAAACATAGTTGATAACCCTAATGAATACATTCAGAATGTTGGTTTGGGTAACTATGTGTTGCATGAGCCTGAAGGAGAGATGCCTATCCTTGATAAGCATCTTGAAAATCTAGTTGAACAACAAGATGAGATATGGAAGATGTTCATTGATGGTTCTCGTAGTAAAAATGGAGCCGGTGGGGGTGCAATGTTGATATCCCCACATAGTGAGCATTACTTTTTAGCTTTTCATTTTTGTTTCTCTTGCACTAATAATGTTGTTGAATACTAAGGTCTAATTCTAGGACTAGAGTGGGCAAGGAAAAGGAACATTTGCTGCTTATAGGTATTTGGGGATAATGAGTTGATTTCAAATTAGGTGAAAGGGTTAAATGTTACTAAAGGTGATACTTTAAAGTCCTACAAACATAGGGTTTGGGATATGATTGAATAATTTAGTACCTTCAATATTGTTTCTATTCCTAGGAAGGAAAATCAGCATGTTGATAGACTTGCTGCTATTGGTGTGTGAAATGTAAGAAGAAAAAATGTGAAGAGTATGAGATAGAAATAAGCATATTATGTGCGATATAGCAGAGTAAGAAGTGTGTGCCTGACAAAGTTGTGGATAACTGAGCAATTGCAATAAGAGAAGAGGTATATAGTGAATAAGAAATGGTATGTGAAGAAGAGTCAAAGAGTAGACAATGTTGCAGTAATCCTTTACCGAATCCATTATATGTGATTGGTTCGACAGAGTTGTGTAGTAATCCCTTACCAAACTTGTTGTGGGCAATTATGGATAGTGATTCAATGATCCCTTACCAGATCTGCTATGAGTTTTATGAATTGTTATTTGAGCTTAACTTGGAATTGGCCTCATGCATTTAGAGATGCATTTTTCCTCAGTTCAATTATTTTCTATTGAAGTGAGCACTATGGGAGTGAGTTGGTTTTGTATCTGGCAATGAACCATCCAACAATGAGCCACCCCTTTTTGTAAACACCATATAACTAGTTATATTATCTTGAGAGCTATCACTATTTGTGGTTTTCTAATTTGGGTTTTCCACGTATTAAATCTTGTGTTCAATTTGTGGTTGTCTTATTTTTTTATTCTATATGTACTATCTCATGTTGATAAGGTTAATTGATGAAATTGATATATCAGTAAAAGTTTTAGAAATTATGGGAATATTGATTCACCCCCCTCTCAGTAATTTGATCCATTCAACCAATTCAATAATTGGTATCAGAGGATTGGTCTCTTGCTTGAAAGCCTAACTGCTTGAGGGAGATTCTTATTGGTTGAATTATGGCACTAATGTGTATGATCAAAGAATATCATCTAGATGAGGAATTTATGGTAGCTCTTGAAGATCTAGAAAATTTGAAATTTGAGAATGAAGAACTGAAAGAGAATGTGAAGGTAGAAAATGAATGTGTGCAAAAGTTGAGAGAACAAATTTGGAAGTTAAAATTGAGACATAAGGAAGTTAACAATCAGTTGAAGTAGGCAAATAAAATAATTAAAGATCTAATATAAAAGATTGAGGAGAAGAACAAGATAGAGGAAACCCTAAAAGAATCAATTATGTTGAAGAATGGAGAATGTGAGAAGCTGGAACAAGAAGTGTAGAATTTGAAAGCAGAATGTAAGGTTCTTGATAACAGCAACCTTTTGGAAGATCTGAATAACATGTAGAAAGCTCATTTAGACAAGATTGGACTTGAATTTCAGCCTGATGAAAGTTCAAATCAGAATGATAAAGATAAAGGAAAAGAGGTTAAGGCAAAAGTGGAAAAATAATTAGAAGATGCAAGCAAAACTCAGAATCAGAGATCTACTGCAAGGAGACTACTGGTTCGTCAATCGAATGCATAAAGGTACCCATTATTTAATGGTTATTATTTTCAATGCAATAAATTTGGTCATAAAGATGTAGACTATAGAAGCATTCAATGTTACAATTGCAAGAGGATTGTTCAAAAAGAAAACTACTATAGAAATCATGCTAAGTCAAAATCATAATCTGGTTGGAGCGAATAAGATGAATAATAGCTTTCATGGATATTATCATATATGAAATTGTTATGGTCACAAAGCTAATCAGTGTAGATCCAGAACACATTCAGTAAATTTAGTGCAGAACAACATCAGTTGTTACAAGTGCAAGCAGTCCGGACATTATGCTAACTAGTGTAAGAATGAAGTTGAGAGTCTACAAAGAAGAATGTGATGAAGACTATTGAATCAAAGGAAAAGGGAGTCATGGTATGGAGAAAAAAGATAGAAGATTTCCTAGTATACCAAAATCTAGTGCCTACACCTCTTCCTATGATAACTGAGCATATTGCTTCACGCCAGGGGCTTTTCAAAGAAAATATTTTGGTCCCCTCTTTTGAGTTTATTCATATCATCGATTCGTCATGACTATGTTAGAGTTGCTATCTGGTAATTCAAGGTTTGTACTAACATCACCAATAAGACATCTTTTGGCAGCATAACCCTAGAAGGATTTGGTAAGTTAAATTTGGGAATTCGATATCATTTTCATCATTATACGAAAAAAGAATTGTTCGAGCATGAGAAAAAATTAAAAGAGCGTAGAACAAAGAAGTAGAGCAAGAATGGAATCAAAGATGATTATCAGAGAATCAATTAGCAGAAGTTTTCAGTTACTGGAAAAGGTATGGTTAGATGAATTTGATGCAAAGAAAATTAGAAAAATGGAAAGGAGTCTTAGTGAAGCAGATTTGTAGAAGGTCAAAGAATTAAGTCACAAAGGAATAGATTTATGGAGTGAGTTTCTATGGTTTGACAATGAATAGGTGGTCAAGTTAATTTTGAGTTGTGTGTAGAATGAATGTATCATCTTCGATAAACCCTATTCAATCACAAAGGTCATTATTTTGGCTATTACTAGCCTATCCAATAGTGGGATTGTATCATTTAAGAAGACAATAAAGAATAGGGAGGTTAAAACCCTAACCAATGTAACAGGTGATTAGAGAGCGTCGTTGATCAACAAAATTATTAATCTTTTTGTGAGGTACATGTAGCATACAAAATTTCCTATAAGATTTATTTTAGAAATAGAGAAGGCTCAACTTCAAATATTGCAGTGTATGTTGCACATAAGATTTCTATGAAAGATGCTATGTTCGATTAGTGTGAATTATTAAAGAATCAACTATTAGAAAATATCAAAATTACAAAAAATCAAGATTACCTCTTCTGGTTTGAATCATTGCTTTTTTATTTGTCTATGTATTGTCTGGGATCCCTTCTAGCTAAGGAGAATGTGATATGGGAATCTGGAATCCCGTTTGTTTAAAAAATCTTTTGATATTTGAGTGGTTTGGATAAGAGAGAAGATGTGTGTAATGTTTACTTCAAATCATTTCTAGATATGTGGAGTATCAGTCTAGTATCCCTTGCTACTAGTTCAACTAAGGAGTTTTTTTCCTCCAGAAAGAGAAAAAAGAAAGAGATTGTGCCTACTAGTTCTTTGGAATTTAAAAAGAAAAAGAAGGATTAGAAAGGGAAACACATTGTTGTGATTGAAGGGCCAAAATCCCCTATGGCTAAGGGAGAAGTGGTTGTTGCAGAGGAGAAGGAAAATGTATCTGTGTCTGATGATGATGAATCTAATTTACTTGAAATTATTGGCATAGGAGATGGAATAAAGAAGATTGGAGAGATCTGGATTACTTTTGTTGAGGCGGATATAATTAAGAATATCTTGATAGATCATTTGCTCTAGAACAATATTAAAATTGAATATGTCAACGATATGCTACCAAAATCTATGTCTGAATTAGTTAAAGATAAATTGGCTGTGCAACCTGTTGCTTCTTGATTTTGTTGATTTTGTTGATTTTGTTGATGAATGCTAAACCAAAGGTAAAAATAAAAGAAGACAATCAGAGTGCATATTGTTTTGTCATGAAGGAAGTTGAAGGATAGATTTGAAGTAGATGGAAGAAGGCAAATAAGAGTTTAGAGGTGTAGATCCAATTTGGTAGAGCAAGCATGAAAGATTCAAGTAGCCAACCAAGTATGAAACTTCAAGAAGAGGATATGTACAAGCCCAAAGTGAAGATGAGATCATTTCAAGGATAGAGAGGAGCATCTAATCAAGTTTTTGTTGTAGGTACAACAGTTTCAAGAGACTTAAAAAGTTTTCAAGGTTGGGAGTATGGTGTAGGAGCACCTAATAGGTCTTTATGCCTTAATAAAGGTGTGTCTGCAAGAAGTTGAGTCCTTTTTGGCCAAAAAGTGGAAGTGTTTTTTTCTTTTTTTAGATTTCATCTTGTTTGACTTAAAAATTTGAAGCACTTAAAAAATGAATCTTGAAAAAAGATAGTACTAGAAAATGCAGTGCTCGAAGTCTACTTTCTAAATATATAATTTATTTTAATACTCAGATCTTAAAAATTAAGTTTGAATAGACATTACTAAAACATGTAGTTTAAAAGTCACTTTTCAGAACCATACCATGCTCGCGTACGACAAGCATAATTTGACCTAAATGAAAGTATTTTTTTAAATCCTTTTGCGAAAATATCTATAACTCTCTCACCTTTGATGAGGATATTTTTTAATAATTTTTTCTGCACATGTTTTTTTTTGTTAATTTTCTATTGAGCATAATCATTGCTTTGAAAAATCCTCGTATACGGCAAGCATAATTTGACCTAAACTTAAAAAGAAATTGAATTTTTTTGTTACCTGTATAGAATTATCTCTAGTTTGATATCATATAATTTTATTTCAAAAAACTGAAAGACAAAAAAGTTATTAAAAAACTAAAAAACCCTGTTATTCCAAGTTTATGGACCTCTTTCATTAGAAATTATTTTTAAAATTAAAATATTCATCCATTTTTTTTAAAAATTATATATTTGGAATCTAGATAGTCTCTACTATAATAGGTTTTCATTGTTTAAATTTTTTTTAAAAAATTTGGTATTCAGATATATTTTTGAAGTCATTATTTTGTATGAAGATTGATTTGGCATTCAAGTTGCAAGTCAAACCATGTCCAAGCTAGAGGGTGTTAGTCCCAACCGGTGCTGAGAGGGGAGGGGTGAATCAGCACTTGATCAAATTTTCACAATTAAACTTTTAACTTAAATCTGCATTCTTCTAATATCCAACAACATACTTAATCACTGAAGTAAAATATGCAAGCATGAAAAGTTGACAATGACACTAAGAAGTTATCTCGTGGAAACCCAAATGGGAGAAAACCACGGTGTGAGTAAGAAGTCACAAAATTTGTACTCTTCTGAAGTACACCTGGTGAGGAGCCATCCCTATTAGGAGATTACAAAGACACTGTTAGGTGCCACCGGGTTAAGGGATTTTGTTCAAGGTCGGTTAGTACTTTTACCCTGTTAAAGGTAGCCTGGTTAAAGGACTTAAGAACATCAATTAAGATGTCACCCGGTTAAGGAATTTTACAAAAGGGACATGTTAAAGTCCACCCAGTTAAGGGATTTATGTTGCAGTGGTTAGAAAGTAATAGATGGATGATATGTTGAATTAGCTACTAATAGCTTGATCAGATCTCAATATGCATCACACTCAATCCACACGAGTTGTGTCTTCTCTGCACAACACCGGTTTTCCTCTTACACCTTTGGCTCTTCACTCAGTCAGTCGCCTGTCCCTTGGTACTACACTCTGTCGGTTCTCTGTCCTTCAGCTTTGCACTTTGTCGGTCCTCTGACCTTAGGCTATGAACTCTGTTAGTTCTCTGTCTCTCGACTCTATACTTAGTCATTCTACCTCAAACACACTCTACTGTGCTAAAACCTCTTAGCACTTCCTCTCTCTCTGCTCTTCACTTTGGATCGCCTTCAAAAAGATCTGCTTGTTGCAAACTTCACGATCAAAAACTTTCTGAATGAACTCAAGAACACTTTATACATTTTCTGTCGACACTTTCAGGTGTTTCCTCAATCAAAGCTATCATGGATTTCAGAAGATTTCAAATTCAAAATCTCCCACTCTTTCTCTGCGTGCCTTTCAATAATTCTGCCAAGTGTTCAACAAATTCTACCATCGTATCTCCCAACGAAAGTAACTTCTGGGTCGTGTTCAGTCAATTAAATGTGAACCAGAAAATCCACAGATAATCATGCTTGATTTCATGATAACTGAAGTTGATCTTAGGGTAAGTGCACCAAGATGGTGAACAAAAAAGTGGCCACATGCCAAAAAAAAACCAAATTTTTCATAACCCATGCGGGTTCTAAAAATTCAAAAATGTGCTAGGCTTGGTAACAGCAAGCTTGGAGAAAAACAATTTAAAAAACCAAAAGTTCCTCAAAACCCATACGGGTTTTGAGGAACATTATATTTTTTAATAAAAAATTAAAAGTTTCTCAAAACCCGTACGGGTTTTGAGGAACATTTTATTTTTTATTAAAAAATTAAAAGTTTCTCAAAACCCGTATGGGTTTTGAGAAACATTATTTTTCGGTGTAGGCCACGGGTTTTGGCCATTTTCAACACCAAAACCCATGGAACAGTAGCAAGGAAAAGCCAAAAAAAAATAGAACTCACACGGGTTTGCAACTATTTTGGATTTTCCCAACATTGAGAGCAATTTTCAATAATGGCACCCCGTCGAACAGGTAAGATTTGATTGGTTTGATTATTTTTGTTTGCATTTTAATTGAAGTAGGGTTTTTTAATTGATTTAAGTTTTGTTTATATTAATTTGATGTCATATTCTTCAAGCAATCCCCCAAAATGAAATAGACAACAAAGACCTCCTCTTGCACAAGCAACACAAGAAAACCCTGTAAACATTGCACAAAAGCAACAAGAAAACCCTCAAAATCCTCAAAATGTTGCTCCCCAACAACCACCGCCACCCCGAAACCCTCCACGTCGTCCATTAGATCATGTAGATGCCACACAAGAGGATCTCATCAATCACCTTACACAAAATAAATAGTGCCCAGATTTCTATATTAGTGAATAGGTTGAGGTCTTCTAGCCTTGAGCACCACTCAACCCTCGCCAGAACACTAGAAACAATGGCTAATAGTGCAAATGAGGTATCTAGGGAGGTTACGAAATGGGGTTCATGGAGGGATAGATGTCAAACATTTTATGTGGATGGGTTGTCATATGATCAAGTGAAGAAAAAGGGCATAGGTAAAGCTGACATATGTGCTCTTTTCATTGATCTTGTTACCAGTAACAACCTAGAACTAAATACGACTTGGTTTCCTATACATTGGTGTGTTCATGCTAGGATGAAAGAAGCTTTTTGGGATAGGTGGTATTTGGTTTTTGACCAACCACCTTGTAATAATTGGGATGTGCCTCTATATTTTTTGAGAAAGGTGTATTGTGAGTTTATCCTCGATGAGAAGCCAAATTACTTTGATATCCGACAATTTCAGGGTAGAGGGAGAGGCTCTGCGCAGGATAGACCTAGGGCCCATAGGGTGGTAGAGCCACAGCATATGAGGTGTACAGCTCCTAAACCCATGGTTCATGTCACTATCCCTATATCCTTGAAGGAGTCTATAGAATTACAAACTCTTCAGGCAGTTGCATCATTGACTGATGTCATTGTTCAGCATAGCACACAGTTGGTCGGAGCAGAGGATGTACCAGCACCTACAGCACCTCCTTAATCAGCGGTACCTCCTTCATCAGCTGCACCTCCTTCCTTAGCAGCACCTCCTTCATCAGCAACACCTCATGCATCATTTGGCACGAGCCAGCACATTCAACATATGTGCCCCACCTGCAGGGTGTATGTACTAGTGTAGACACTAACGCGGATGAGGATGGTTTGACATCTTATTCGTGTACATGTTGCGGGAGTAGATGTCATGCTTCCACTACAGAGAATGTGGACCTCACTGACAAACTGATCAATATGTTGTACCCTCTCTATCAGACACAGGTGCGTTTGATTCTATTTATGACATGTTATCAATTAAGTGACTAAATCTTATAAAAAGAACTGAAGTTTTATTTTTAGAACAATTTAAAGTGACATATAAATAAAATGCATTGCAGGGTGCAACAGGTGATGGGAGTACACCACATACTTTTCAGTTGACTCCACGGTCATGAATAGTTTAGCCACCAGAGGTAAAGATTTATAAATTTGTTAAAAATATAATAATACATTGGTTTCAAAATATCTTTTGTTAATTATATGTATCATTACTTGGTATTTTATAGGGCTTATCAGTGGCTGAGATGTCCCAACTTGATGATATCACACTTTCGGCCATTGACTTTGGCCAAGATAGCTATGCAGTACCATTTAGATTTATATATTTTTGACTTAAGTGATATATTAAATACATGCTCTTTTCCCTTATGTTATTTTTTTTCCATTAGTTTACCCTACCTGCCTCGAGGACATCTCATGTGAGAAATCCATCCTCTAGCACTCCAAGGCACAAAAAGATATCCTCTCAGACACCCAAATGAAAGAAGGTAATTTAGTACATGCAACACATCGTGAGACTATTCCCTCCATCTTCTATCATGGGAATTCTTATACCTTGGCCATTAGATTTATTTCTTTTCAAAAGGATGAATTGTGTTTATCACTCTTGGATCATCTCCAATGTTCATCTTTGAGTATTCACCTTCGACATTGGAGCTTCTTCATTATGGGAGGATACATCATCTATTCCTTTCTCTCCTATAGTCGGGATATTAATAGTACTTACATGATCAATTTAGTACTTGGGTAACATTTGGAGTCCTTCATGCTTAGTCATATGTACTCTTTTTTATTTTTTTCTCTTTTAGAGAGTAGTTTTCTGCCACTTTTTTTTCTCATTTTCTCCATTTATGATAGTTGCATTTGTTTGTACATGGGTACCTAATCAGGCCTTGTTGGAGGGATCCATTCATGCTTGCATTTTATGTTCATTATTAGATATTTAGCTTATATCTAAGTTAGTCTTAAGGGGGGTTGTTGGGGTAATTGGGAAAATTATCTAATTATTCAATTAATTAGGTCATTTAATTAATTCATTCACTTAGGCTAAACTTAGATGCTTTTTCCTTTTATTTGAAATTAGGCTTGTGAGGTTTAATCATTGACTTCTACATAGGTATGACTTAACTGAGGAACCTCCTTTGTTACAAAAGAGTGTTGACATGTTAATGAGGCATAACATACTAGAAAATATCTTCAAATGGAAGGTATTTGATGATAGTCAGGGTATCTATAGTTTTCTAATAGTATGGTTAGTTGGGGCAACGTCTACCCAGCCCCTATGATGCACCGGTATCCTATGCATACAATACATGTTATACATACATTACATGTTACATATACATATAACTGCATGGCAATGTCTACCACAACCGATGCATACAATACATGTTACCCATACTTTACATGTTACATATTTATATAACTACATGCCTGCATGTCGGTGCATCCTAAGGGCAGGGTAGACATTGTTGTTAGTTTTATGGTAAACTCATTGATTGGAACCCAATGATAGAGATTAAGAATAGAAAATAAACCTTGTTTGGGAATGTGATGGTACGACACAAAATTAACACTATTCCCAAAGGACTAGAACTTGTGTTAGAAAAGTTGTTTGATAGAGGAGATTGTTACAAGAATAAAGCTAAATTAACTCATGAGGATGATGTTGAAGGATTAAACCTTGGGATAGATAAAAATACCAATATGGTTTACATTGGAAAGAGGCTCAAACCTCATGAAAAGAAAATACTAATATCTTTGTTGCATAAATTGAAAAAATGCTTGTCATGGTCACTTGATGAGTTAAAAGTATACTAAGAGGGTCATCTATTTCAACATGCTATTTGTCTCTAACCTAACATGTGAAAAAATATTTAGGGAAAAGAAAAGAACAATCAGTTATAAATTGCCCTCCCAAAATACAAAAGTAATTGATAAAAATGAAAGGAAGTAGAATCATCACTTGGATATCAAGCATTATGAATGGGTGCCCAATATTATTCTAATGAGAAAGAAGAATGTGGAGATAGGATTGTGTGTATAATTTTGAAACCTCGCCACTAAATCCCTCAAAGGTCCAAGTACACTCTTCCCAACACAGATCACTTGTTCTAGAAAATAACTAGATCAAAATTGATTAGCATGGTAGATGGGTTCTTAGGTTACCACCAACTAGTTGTAAACAAATCAAAGCAACACAATACAACATTCACAACTCCATGGGAAACTTGTGTATGTGTGAGAATTTCATTTGGTAGGCTCTACATTTTAGAGAGATATGGACATAGTTTTTTTAAGTATTATTAATTATATCATATAAGATGACCTTACAATATTTTCAAAGGAAAGAGGTGAGCATTGAAATAACCTTAGTTTTTTATTTTTCAAAGATTATAGATTTTTTAATTTATTTAAAACCCAAGAAATTTAAATTTAGTATTGAGGAAGGTAAATCATAGGACACCTTGTGTCAAAATATGGTGTAAGAATTGACTAAAAAATAATTTAGGTAATTAACCTTATTCCTCAACTAAAATTAATGAGAGGATCTTATTCCTTCTTTGGATAGATAAAATTTGTTAGGAGATTTGTTCCTAACTTTGTTGAGAAGATTAAGGCCATATCAAAGATTCTCAAGATGGGACACTCAATATAATGGAGCTAGAACCAACTAAAGCATTTTGAGACATCGAGAAAGAAATTCTAGTGACCCCTATATTGATAATCCTTGATTATTCCAAACCTTTCCATTTTTTTGTTTTATTTCACTTTATACTATTGACGCAGTGCTACTAAAAAGGAGCATAGATGGATATGAGTAGATGTATCATTTTTTATAAAATCATTACAAGAAACTAAACTAAAGTATTCACCAATGGAGGAATATGATTAATATATGGTTAGACCTATTAAGAATTTTATACCATACCTTGTGGGTGCAAATATCATCACATCTATTCCACACCCTACTATGAAGAACATATTCATGCAATATTAAGCATTAGGTAAAAGCTACTATTGGATAAACTAAATTCAAGAGCATGACATGGATATTCAAACCACTAAGCTGGTTAGATATCAAGGGTTGGTCAAGTTTATTGTTAATTCCCACTCAGAAGCAATACAAGTGAATTAAATTAATGATGATATTTCTACTAAGTATTCCCTAGGAAATAATCTATGGTATAAAAATACTATTTTTCATGCGATGAACGTGAATTTTCCACCTTCTATGATTCATATACAAAAAATAACCCTTAAATTGTATTCATAGAAATATGTTTTGATTAAAGGTGCGCTAATGTGGAGAAACCATGAAGAAATGTTTCTCAATTTCTTGAGTAGTGAACAAGTTGATGAATTTATGAGAGAGTTTCACAATGGTGTACATATAGTGGAAACTTTAAAGCTGATACCACTACATATAGGATATTGAGAGTTGGATTCTATTGGCCAAGTTTATTCAAGGATGTTGCTTAGTTCATCATTAAATGTAATAATTTAAAAAGGGTTTCAAGCAAGTGAAGTTTTGTTGGTGTTATTCCTCTATTATTCAAGTTGTTGTGTCTTCTTTCCAGCAATTGGGGCATTAATTTCATTGGGGAAATACAAGAGAAATATAGAAATGGGTTCAAGTTGATATAAGTAGTCACAAATTACTTCACCAAGTAGGTTGAGGCTATCCCAAATTGTAATGCCACATCCAAATTGGTCATATATTTTTTGATTGGGAACATTATTACTAATTTATGGTTCCCAAATATAATTATTACTAATAATGCCTTGTTTGTTAGGTCAAAGTATATACAAGATATGTCTATTAATTTTTTTTGACCTTGTGCATTCTTCCCCTTATCATCTGTAAAGTAGTGGACGAGCTAAATCTAACAACAAGATTTTGATGAATATCATCAAGAGAACTTCATATCAAACTAAAAAGAGGTGGGATGATAACCTCAACTTTTCTCTTTGTGTTGATCATGTTACTAACAAATAGGCTATTAGTTTTAGCCCATTTAAATTTATTTTTGGAACTAAGGTAATTTTTCCTATAATTTTGAGGTTGCCAATGTATTAGTTGCTATAAGATATGGATAAAGATAAATATGATGTAATTTAAAATAGAATTATGACCTTGAATAACTAAATAAATTATAAAGAGTGGCTACTAACAAGAGAATTCAACACAAGAAGATCATAAAATATTTCCATGATAGAAAGGCATCACCAAAATATTTTAGGTTGATGATTTAGTTCTTCTTTATAAGTCTAAAGATAAGGGAAAGCACAAAAAAAATTGATCCCTTGTGGCTTGGATCTTATAGATTAGTTGAGAGGTATGAGCTCAATGTGTACCGTTTCATGGATCTTGAGGGAAAAATGATCGAAATTTCTATGCATGGATAACATCTAAGGAATTAATTCTCATGGGAAATGTAGATCAATACTTTTGAATAGTGAATCAACAAAAAGTCTATTATTTTAATTTTATCTTCAAGTAGTCTTGTTTCCTTATGGATCAAAGTATTATTTTATAATTTTTTAAATTTTGGTGGTCTCCTCAAAGATTCTAAATTCTTTCTATTTTGACTTGACGCACATATCCCAAACTAGAGCCACTAATGCGTCAATCCGAAGTTTCCATTTTTGAGGGATCTTTCTCCTTTACACTAGCACGTAATTTTTTAGGGTTGGCCCTCATCACTTGTTATTGAAAAAAATTTATTTATTTATATGATTGGAAAGAAAAAAAGGAACTGAGAGTTTTGCAAGTTGAATTTTAGAGGGGTAATCGCCAAAAAAATGAGCATAAATAAATGATTAGAAGGCAACGAATGTTCCATATTGTCATATTTTATTGTAATCATTACTTTCAATTTTATGTCTCTAGTTTCATGTATTTAGACTGAAAGAATATATTATATTTGGTATGTCTTCTTTAGCACATGTGTTGCTATATATATCATCTATATTAGAGGAATTTGAAAAAAAATTGTTTATTGTTCTAGTTGTAATTACTCTTTTATGTATTTGCATATAGTTTTGAGAAATTTTGTTGGATGAATAAGTAGATAAATTTAAAATCATTGTATTATAATGATTCAATTAGTATATCATGTCTATTTTTTTAATTTTCAATATGTTATTTATTCTTTTCACTTGACTCTATAGCATTACATTTGGCACCAATCTATCATATTTTCTCCACTCATCATTTCAAAACATAAAACATAAAATATATTATAATTATATTCTATTTTATATTTTCATGACTTCACCATCCACAACAAAACACATAAACACATCATCTATGATTCATGAATCTTATCTAACCGTGGAATTATTTCCAATGTCAAGTAGCAACTATATAGGGGTTAGTGATAGTCAATTTGTTCAATCTTGTGAAAAATTTTGGGGCTAAAATAAGTAGCTAGGTTTGGTTATGTGGATTTAGCTTAAGATCCTCCACAATTCTTTTGATGAACCATTTCATTCACATGTTGGAAACCATGATCAAGTGAATGAAATATGTTCTAGGAAGTGGAGTCACTATTTTAAGACCTAAAAAACACTAAATAGTGAAAATGCATAACACTACATCTAAGAAAAATAGATAAATATAATGCATCTCCCTCTCCATAATACATATAATACATATATCTCATAATCTTTGTACATATGCACATAACCTCATCTAAATAGTTTTACATTGGGATTCAACCTAGTCTATGAATTATTTGTATCAAAATGGTTCATCTTACATATCCCACCAAATAAGATAATAGATTTTAGCCTTCATGGTAAACCTCAATATCCATCAAATTACCTTCCAAAGAATTTCTAACTTGTTTAGATGGAAAAGGTGTCAATTGTAATCTACGTATGAATCAAAAATTAGATTTAAAAATATCATCAAGAACATAAATCCTTTTATATGGTCAGTTAATAAAAATTCCTAAAATAGGGAATTTAAAGGACTTTATAATTACGTTAATATTTTGATGATCAAGACCCCCTAGGTTTAAGTAAAACAATATGTTCAGAGAAAATATTAATGTAGTTATAGTAGATAAGTATTAGATTGATCAAAATAATATTTCTCCATGAATTACTTCCTACAAAAGAGAAGATTAAGATTTCACTTTTGATATACTCTTTACCTATCAAGAAGTGATGATAAGCATATGCACTTTGGTAAAAAGACCAAATAGAAGGAAAATCAAAACCTACCAAGCGTACATTATTGGAAGGCTTCAAGGATGAATATTATCTTGAATATGTCTATATTGACACTAAATGTAGAGGTTAAAATATTGTAAGGACATAAAAATCAATCCAACCATACATTGAAACATTGATTACTTCAATAATTTCAATGCAAGATTATGATCGTTCAATTTAGAGGAAAATTTAATCCTCAAGTACAATTGAAGGTTATAGACCATTCATCCAATATAGATTCAAAATAGTAAAATTCAAGAGGATAGGATAAGCCTATATTTATGCAAAAACTATGTGGGAGTCCAACCAAAAGGTATAGCAAGAAACAAATATTATACCAACTAAAAAATTACCTTTGGGCAAGAGAAAAATATACAAGATGTGTAAATAGTGTAATAGACATAAAATAAGTAATAACTAAAATATTTAGTGTCATATTTAAAATAAATTTACTATATGAGTCAAGATATAAGATGATGATGTTAAGAACATATGTAGAATCATTTGCATGTATCCCAACATCCTATTCAACACTACACAAGTAACCACACTAAAAACTAAATTATAATTACTATTCCATTAATAGATAGGAGAGGAAGGGGAACTATTAGTGTTCTTAATTGATCATGGTAGTATGAAGAACCTCATTTCTAGAAAAAAAAAAATTTATTAAAATAAATTATCCAAACATGCCAAATCAATAGCATTGGTTTAGCTCTATAATACCCAAGGTATACATGTCACTTGTTAATTTTATTTATATAATATAAATTTGATGTAGTTCCAATAGAAATATATAATATACTCCTTAAGAATCTATACATGCATAGTCACTAATGTGTATAATATATCAATCTTTGTAACATAGTTTATTAGTGGCTAGTAAGAGGTACTAGTTTTTTGGAGTGACTTCATGCTCAAAATATACCAATACAACTCTAGTGAATATTATTTCATACATCAATTCATACTTATCTCTTAACATCTTAGTACTAACTAATGGATGTCTTATTACTCTAAAGATGGATAATATTCTAGAAATAGTCTCTACACAAGACTATTATGTGCATATATAGAGAGTGGTTAGAGTCATAAGAATAAAGATAAATTAACTCATTAGGATTATGTTGAAGGAGCAAACCTTGGGATGGATAAAAATACCAATATGGTGTACATTGGTAAGAGGCTAAAACCTTGTGAAAAGAAAAGACTAGTATCTTTCTTACATAAATTTTTAAAATGATTGTCATAGTCACATGATGAGTTAAAAGTATAATGAGAGGCTCTATTTCAACATGTTATCCCTCTATGGCTTTACATGTTCCTAACTATTTAGGGAAAATAAAAGAACAATCAGTTGTAAATTGGCCCCCCTAAATACAAAAGTAGTTCGTAGAAATGAAAGGAGGTAGGATCTTCAAATATATTAATCATTTTGAATGGGTGTCTAATATTATCCTAATGTGAAAGAAAAATTTGGATACAGGGTGTGTGTGGAATTTTGAAATTTTGCCACTAAATCTCTCAAAGGTCCAAGTACCCTCTTTCAAATGGATCACTTGTTATAGAAAATAACTAGATCAAAATTGTTGATCATGATAGATAGGTTCTTAGGTTATCACCAACTAGTTATAAACAAATCAAAGCAACACAAGACAACATTGACCACTCCATAGGAAACTTATATATGTGTGAGAATGTCATTTGGTAGGCTCTACATTTTAGAGATGTATGGATGTAGTTTTTTAGGTACCTGCCTATGAAAAGCAGAGCTCTATCACTCCCACCCAACCCAGCATTCGAGCTTCACTGCAGCGGCACATTCCAACTTTGACAACATTTCACACAATTTAACAACTAAAAGGTTAGGGTGCTCTACTTCATATGAATATTGCATATGAATTTTCATGTTGGGGTTGCACATTATCGATTTAACATTGATAATATTAAATTTTGCATATGAATTTTGGACCTACTGCAAGGAAATTATCGATTTTGCATTATCGATTTAAAAAATGTGTTATGGGTCCGAGGTTGTATGTAAATAAATATAGTCACACCAGCTCTTGTTAAAAGATGCATTCCAAAAAAATTATTTTATATTAATTAATATTTAAGATTCTTTTCTTCTTGAATAGGTAAGGAATAAATCCTAGTTTCCCTACTAGTGGCTACCATAATCAATCCTCCAAACTATGCTATCAAGAAATAGAAAAATATATGTTTTCTACTTGCTAATGAAGTAAACAGTCATGAGCCCACCATTAGGATTTTGTTCCACATGTCTCATCAGATTTTAAAATAAACCAGTGTTCTCATCAGAACATGAAAAAAAAAATAGTGTGTTTTTGGATTGATAGAACTGTAGCAGACTGACTGACCTATAAGTTTGTACGAAAAAGCTTTATACGCAACCATCAATGTCTCCACACAAGATTTAGCCCACTTTCCTCAGGCACAACCAAATATATTGTCAAACCACAGATGTGATGCAAAATAGAGTATCAGAACTAAACCAGTCATTCATATAAATAAAATATGCCGATTGGATATGAAAACAGGTTTCCAAAAGCAATAGAATTTATAGAATCTGGATCAATACATAGAATTACATCAGTAGAATAGGTATTAATTCCCCTTACGATTAGATTAAATTCAACCAAATGACCTGTATATATATATATATCACAAACGTGTAGAAATTAAATTGAACTAAATGAACCTCATGCACAGATATGATACAAAATAGAGTCTTCGAACTAAGCCAATATATTCATATATATATAACATATGTTCGAAACTTATACAATTGTATTGACAAGGAATACGATTAAACTCATGGCGAAGAAAAGCAATCCATAAAGCGGTTTGCAGCTTCGTGTGATGCAACGTGCAGAAAAGTCTCAAAGTGTTTGCGGAGGAATTGCATTCTCTTTCGATGACGAAAGCGTCGAATTGTCTCTTCCAGCGGTTCATCTGAAAGCTTCTTCACATATATCAGACGACTCACTTTACCCACATCAATTTTATCATTGTTTCTACTTCCCTCTTCATTTTCTTTTCCATCCGCACCCAATTCATTGCAGAGAGTCATCACTATAGAATACAGAACGCAAAAGAACATGTGTATTAAAAAGAACCCAAGTGTTAAATTTTAACGGTCCATCTCAGAACGCAGGGAATTGGCGTTAAGAAAATTGATCTTTGAAAAAGTTAATACTTGCCGTTGGGTTTGGGATTTGGGATAGCTTCATCCTTTAGCTGTGTTCTTTTTCCAGATTCGATTGCTTTAGTTCTTGAATTTGTTTACAGGGCACCGACCATTAAATGTTAACAGTCTTCCTAATCATGACACGCAAGTACATTGAGAAATTTAAGAAAGAAAATAATCGACCACGTTTGGCATGCAATGTTCAGATATCCACACAGTTCATGTCAGAGACATATCCTTTCTTCAGTGTTCAATACACTTTCCGGTTGTATTGTTAAGAATAAATGTGGGACAGTTTTTAACCGTTACTTTTTAAACGTCATTGGATAATTATCTACTATATTTGGAAGTGGGAATTATTTTTTATTAATATCTTTTATATCAATATTATTTCGTCATCTTTAGCTTTTATTTCGTCATCTTTAGTGTTTATTTCGTCATATTTAGATATTTATGGTGTGTTTTCTATCATGCATCATGTTTTTTTTTAAATATGTATTGCTAACATACTTATTTTAGAAGAATATAGGTAAACTATATCGAAAATATCATATTTGTTCTTTATTCCACTTTAAAAATTATTATATTTTTATTTCTTTTAAACTATTTACAAAAGTCAAAAAAAAATAGTAGCAAATTATTATATTATTATATTTCTATAAATCTCTTGATCAAAGGAAAAAAATCTATTAAGACTACATTATTATTATTATATTATTATATCATTATATTTTTATTGTATATTCGTTCTTATCCTTAGAGAAAAAATGACTTTATGTAGAGACACTTTCAGTCCTCCATATTTAATAATATTTATTCTAATCTATTATTATACTACTATTTTAAGGATATTTGATATCAATCAATGGTGGAGATTTGATGACAAGATTTAAAATCAATGAATAAGATTCAATGGGATGAATTGATTGAGATAAATACGAAATTAGCTAATTAATTGCATGATGGAGATAGACAAAATTTATTGATCAATTAAACTCATAGTGGGATATTAATCAATTGTTTTACGATTAGATTGTGTGTGAATGTTTGACATCATTGTGGGAGTTGAGGCCTATCGAAGTGAAGATAAAATAAAATAAATTAAAAAAATAATAACAATTTTTTTTTTTTTCATACTTTTAAGTGTCACAAACACATTAAATTAGATGCTTCTAGTTTTTTTGAAAGACATTTTTGCATACATATATGAATATAATACACTTTCGACATAATAATTATCTTTTTAAAAAATTATAGAACTTATTCTCTATGTATAAAAAATAATCTTTTATAAAATAATTGTTAACAAAATTTAATGATATAAAATCTTTTTGAAAGTTGAAACTAATATAGACATTGCATACACTATGAAGCATAGCATTTGTATTCTCCTTATTCTCTTTTGTTATGCCTTTAATTACAAAAGGATATGTAGTCTCAAAATTAATGATTTCAATTAAGATTAGGTAGTGTAGAACTCTGTATAATTAATAATATTTTTTTATATGTTTACATAAATAAGAAATCGATATATAATATGTGGTACACATGGTCTATTCATAGCAATCATTGCATTGATCTATTTGGTTGTCTACTTTTGGGAAGGTGTAATTGATACATTATTTATATTTAACTAGTCTTCAAGTATTTATTTCTTTTGCATTGATTATGTTGGTGATCACTATGTCAATGTTTTCAAATGTAGATCACTTCATACAATACTTGTATAAATTTACATTTCAAAATAAATTAGAGTATGTTATTTAATATATAAAATTTATTTAATTTTTGAATAGGTGAAAGAATAAATCTTCATTTTTTATCATCAATTTCTTCTCTAATTTAATAGTTGTAATTTCATTTTAAGGTAATATGTGTCATTTAAAATGTTTATTCAAATTAGAGTTTCTTTTAGAAATATTTATATTTTAATGTTTCTAATTTTACTTTAGGAAGTAATCTACGAAGCAATCTACATGTTCACTTGTAACATTTTTGAACCATTCAACTTAGAACTTTTTAAACCATTCAATCATTTATTGATCAAAAGTCTAAAAATAAATTTTGAGTTGGGTAAAAATTTAAATGAAATGTACATATTACTTTTCAAAATGAAATTATAATCATTTGATTAATAGAAAAATATAAGATATAGATTTATATATAATTTGGAATAGGGACATTATGTCTTATTTATATATATGGTGTGATATATTTAAAATGTTTGGCATTTGTTTTTTCTAGGGGAAGAGCACCAGTAGCCATTATAGCTAACTTCAGGCACCCACAGATCCTAAACAGTACATCGGATTTTGATTATTTTTTTTTAGTTGTCTTCATATGCGACTTAACTGCTTATAGCGATTGATTTGGCTTCTGGGTAGTAACGATGCACGTTGTGGAATCAGTTATGCGCACAAAGGTCAAAAAGTACACATTTCAAAGTTTCACCCGATACCTAACTAAAGATGTTACCATCAACTCAAAATCGCTAGTACTCGTTGACAAATGTCTCAATAGTGGTGCACAAATGAGCCAATTATGATGAAAATATTACAAAAAATGATCGGTTATTGGTAGAAAACAAATTTATTAATGGTGTTTTCACTATGACAGCTTTTGGGAGGTCAACATGACAATAAAGTGACGGTTATTGGAACTATGTTATCTATTGGTGCTCTTCCCCTAATGTCTTTAAAATTAGATCAGCGAGATAGAATTTAAAAACAGGTTTTCAAAAGCAGCAGAATTTATTCGCCTTGCCGTTGGATTAAATTGAACCAACTGACCTGGATATATATATCACAAATGCTTAGAAATTAAACTGAGCTGAACTCCTCAAGCATAGATGTGATTCAAAGATAGATTGTTAGAAGTAAACCAATCATTCATATAAAATGACACATGCACAAAACTTATACAATTGTATTGAGAAGGAATACGATTAAATTCATGGCGAGGAAAAGCAATCCATGAAGTGGTTTGCGGCTTCGTGTGATGAAACGTGCAGAAAATCCTCCAAGTATTTGCAAACGCATTGCATTCTCTTTCTATGGCGAAAGCGTCGGAATGTCTCTTCCAGCGGCTCATCTGAAAGCTTCTTCACATATATCAGACGACTCACTTTACCCACATCAATTTTATCATTATTTCTACTTTCGTCTCCCTTTTCTTTTCCATTCGCACCCAATTCATTGCGGGGAGTCGTCATTATAAAATACAGAAAGCAGATGAAAATGTGTAATAAAAAAACACAAGCGTTGAAATTTAACAGTCCATTTCAGAACGCAGGGAATTTCCATTTGGAAAATTGACGTTTGAAAAAGTTTATACTTGCCGTTGGCGATGGAGTTTGGGATAACTTCTGCCTTAGCTATGCTTCTTTTTCCAGATTCGATTGCTTTAATTCTTGAATTTATTCACGCCACATCAACCGTAATAAAAGGTTACTGGCTGCCTTTTCAAAGTCGGTATTCCTACTCAAGTTTACGCTTGAAATGCAAGAGTGTACATGAAATTTTCACTATGATAGAGTAAATTAAAGTATTGTTGACCTGTTCTATTCAAAACACAAGTAACATTGAGGTCAATAAATATTCATAAAAGCATTAAATTATATATGAAAATCAACCCTTGTTGCATTATAGGATGGTGGTGATGTTCATGGATGGTCGGTTGTAAGTATTCTTATCAAAAACATAAGATTGTATTAAAGTATTGGATTGGAAATGGCTCGGGTTTATATATATATATATATATAGTCTAAGGAATGGATGGCTAGAATCAAAAGATGAAATCAATGGTTCGTGTTGGTTGAGAGTCATGGGGAGATGAGAGGGCAGGTGCCCTCGTATGATTGGAGAACATGAAGGGAAATAATAGGAGAACTGATGACAAAGATTCTCCTTGAAAGAAGGGATATGGACAAGATGGAAAAGGGTACTTTGAGGTTCCATGAGAGATGGGTAAGTATTTTGACCCATGTGACATGGTACCCAAGGAATAAGATGGATACAACCAAAAGATGAGATCAATGGCTCATATTGGTTGAGAGCCACAAGGAGATGAGAGAAGGACAAGTTTCTTCATATGCAAGGAGGATATGGAGAGAGAGGGATTAAGGTGAGAATCAATGGTGGAGATTCTCCTTAGAGGAAGTGGACAAACAAGATGGGAAAATGTATTTTGATGTACATTTGAGTGATGGGTAAGTACTTTGACCCAAGGCCATATCTTGTGTACAAAAGGCCCATGTCTTTATACTCATGTGAGTATGCACGTGATTTGGGAGGGGGTTTGACTAGGATTTTGTTACCGCGTCATTCTTCCTTCATAATAAGAGTAAATTCCCCTTTAAAATTTCATTCAAAGTCCTTGTCTTTCTTGCAATGCCTCGGTTTGAGCCCTTAGTCCGTTTGTAAATTGTCTTTAAATAAAAAAAATGTCGAGTTTTAGTAATTGGTTGAACTCTGTGAACACATTGAACCATCTTGAATCAGGTTCATTCAGTTCAATCAGGTTCATTCAGTTCAATCGAGTTCATTCAGTTCAATCGAGTTCAAAAGTTCAATCGGGTTCAAAAGTTCAGTTGGGTTCAAAATGGTTCAAAATAGTTCAGCAGGTTCGAAAAGTTCAAACAGTTCAGGAATGTTCAACATGTTCAATGAAGTTCAAAGGTTCAACACACAACCAAAATGGAGAGGCAAAGCAATCAGTGGACAAATTTGGTCAACCAACAAAAGTTTGGAAGAGGGATATTGATTCACCATTTACTCAGGCAGCAATTGGTTATTTTTTTTAGAGGATCGTGAAAGAGTTAGCACGAAGAATGTTTATAAATTTCAATGCAGCCTATAAATACAAATTTTCTGAGATAGCAAAATCAGTCTCTGTGCAGGGGGTATATCTCTCACTTCAATCGTTGGATCAAGCTAGATTTTGGATATGTTTTATGAAACCTATTTTTACAAGTTCTCACCAAAGGAATTATGGAAATTCAATCTGGTCTGCAAGAGACACTTAACATAATACAAGTCTAGAACAAAGAACATTTTCTAATTTTTGTGACAAAAAAACCATCATGTTGCAGGGGGGTATATCTTTTTATTCCACCGTTGGATGTTTCCCATTTTTTGATATGTCGTGCACAGACAAGTTGCACACATTTCCACCGGAGCGATTAACCGATTTATGTCTCCTTCAAAAGATATGAATGACTGAGTGCGGGTCTGTCCAAAATGACCAACAACAACCAAGTTTCTTGTTTTCAAACATTAAAAAGGCACGACTTATATTTGTAACAATGAAGCCCATAATTAATTCATAAAGCTTATGTATTTTAAGTTATAATGTTTTCATATTAAAACATTATGATTAAAGATTACATTGAAGCCAAGAAAGTGTTGACAGAATGAAAACAGTTATTTATATCCAGCTATCAGCATATGATATGCCAAGATTCAGTTTTTGGAACTGAAAGTGTCTCACCGAGAGAAAAAGAAGGATAAATATGCAAAGAAAGAGATAAAGAAGGGGTTAGAATAGTTGACTTAGTTTGTTGGTTTTTAGAAGTTCTGTTTCGTGAAGTTTTTGTTTTGAAGAAGGAAGGATCAGACTTTTAAATCTAAAATGGAAAAGGATTTATAGATGTATTATCATGCCTTTGTTGCAGGAGAATATATATATAAAGATCATATTGTTTTTGGGAGAAGGAAAATATGTGGGTTTTGAATCTGTGTAGATACATATCTTTGCATATGCTTATCTAATCAAATAGCAGTAATGACCTTTCTATTGCAGAAAACTATTATTTTTCTGGTACTCCTTCCTTTAGGTGTTTGTTCTTAGGAAATGATTTGTGTTTGAAAACATATTCATTTTCTCTTATCTGTTCGTTTCTTATTGGAATTGTGGGAATGGTGTTCTGAACTTTGATTCAGTTACTTTCATCTCTTGCATTGTAAAGATTAGAAAGATGGTTTTTCTCGAAAAATGTGTGAAATATTGGCCTCTCATCTAAGAATGAAGTAGGAAGCCTTTCTTTCTTTCTGGTTAAAAGCAAATGTGTGGTTAGAAACAATTAATTTATTGAACATCTGATCGAGGAGTTGTACCCTGTAAAATTCAGAGGAAGATTATCAATCCCATGATAATCGATCCAACTATTAGTGCTTTTCGTCCTTCATTCTGGGCATTGGGAGTTAATTTGCATATTCATTTTTGAAAGACAAATTTGTTCACTAATAGATTTGTCATGTGCAAGTGAGCGATTAAGGGGTTAATTTGATTAGCCTACTTAATGAAAGTAGGAAATAAGAAAATTAAATAAATAAAATATGTATTTAATTTTTGAGAAATGGATGGGGAACGTAAGTAAATAAATAATTTTATTTATTTACCTTAGATGCACCATAGAAGGAAGATAATTTAATGATTTAGGCTAGAGAATGGGTGTGGATGAATAGTGATAAATAGTGGATGATAATTAAATAGCACAAAATTATTTTATTAATAAGGAGATGGGAATAAAATAATTAATTGAATAATTAGATTTGTATTCCATTAGTTATAGACTTGAAAACATTGAGTAATGAAATAATTCATCATGATAGGTGTTGAATGATTGTAGGAGAAATGGATGGAGGATGTGGAGATGATGAAGAAGCCAGAATAGTGAATTTTGGAACATAAGGATCAAAAATGGATTTAGGAGATGGATGATGGGGATGCTTAGCTTTTGAATTAGCAATTTTGGATGCTACTATGGATTTTTCTTGTGTTTACATAGTAGCTTTTTGTTATAAGTTCCACATCATTTTTAGCTTTTCTTTGGTTAGCCTTTGTGGCCTATGGAAATTATTGCATTTTTTGATTGACTTTTTCATTATTTTAGCATGTCTTCTCGAGGGGACATGGTGATCTTCATATTTTAGTAGACATTTAGCTTTATACAATGTTAATTCAAAATCCAAAATGCTTCAAATAGTAATGGTATGTATGCAAGAAGATGTGGAGGGTATATGAATAGAAATATGTGCATGGGATGTTGGATGAAGTGCATGGATATGAGTGTTTGTTGATCTTGATTAGGGACTATAAGAGTGTGGTATTTATGATGAGTGGTAAGAATAGGGGATGGGTGCATAACTAAATTAAGAGGGTTAGATAGAAGATGAGATTTTGGGATACAAGACCCCAAAATAGATTTAAGAGATGGAGGATATGTGATGGTGGATTGTGGGGCATACACACCCAAAATCTAATTCCATTCCTCCATTTGGTCCTAACGATCCTATATATAATCCCAATCCTCCATCTATTCTTATACCTCCATCTAAGCCTGCAATATAAACATATTTATCTCTATAATTCCTCAAAGGACTTCAAGGAAAGAAACCATTACAAAATCCACATCTCAAAATTGTGGAGTCGTGTCACCTTGTTCAACCATGTAAGGTCATCAATGATGAGGCCCTTCTCCATACCACACATATTATTTCTCTTCCATCTCCTAACACTGTCCAAACCATCAAAACTATACAATAAATTATGACCACACAACTCAAATCCCAACATCCTACTCCTAACAATATCCAACCTCAGTCCTATGAACCTCATGATTACCTCACCCATCCATCCAACCTATTTGAGGAGTTTATCCAACATTCCTCTCCCATCACACCATCCACATAGGTCCAAACATACTAAGATCTTGTTTCAAAGCATACTGAAAGATAACCCCATCAAAATCAAGATCATGTAATCCCATCTAGTCCATTTCATGATCCTTTATCACTTCCTACCCAAACCATGCTATTATCACCACCTTATTCTCTTGGTTATCTTACCTTACCCATGGTGGTTCTCTTGCAACACAAAAGCAACTAATTTCCACCAACCATTTTCCTCCACCTAAAAATAGACTTCCATCATACTTCCAAAATAATAAGCATCCTATTTCAAACCAAAGGTTCAAGAACATTAATTATCAAGGAAAAGGCTTAGGCCTACATTAGAAAGGTATCCTAGAGCCCATACATATCAAGGAAAATCCATGACCACAAGTTAGTGGTTATATGTCCTAAGGCTCTCAGTCCAAAAATATTGGTACATTGTTTATGTGACCTAAGATGACTTCTTCCAAGATCATAATATGTGCCTCACATCCTTCCTCCAAACCATTGATCACCATCCCCCTTCCTCCACCATACCAACCTAAAATCATTATAATTATCCCTCCATCATCCTTTAAAGGATTATGGATTGGAGGATTAACCTATTATGGCTAAAGGATTTGGGTTATGGATGAAGGTGATGGAGGGGTCATACAAAGATGGAGGTGTAGATGTCGAATGAGAGGGATATGTAATACCCCTCTAACCCTCACATGATAAGGCGGGTATTATGATATTGAACCTAAACTTAATGCAAATAAAGCAAGTTAATGAAATGGGAATCAATATAGATTAGATCGGAAGGGGTTATATCACATCATTGGAGAATGCATGTGATGTTAAAATTGCCTCCCAATGAGTTTAATATTCGGCTGCTTATATGTATATGAGGGTGCTTAAGTTTAATGTGTAAATACCATGACTATGCTAATTAGGAGGTGACCCATTAAGATACTCTTTTTAATGTTATAATGAGTAGTTGACAAGTGGATTTTCTAATTATGTTTTCTTTGTGATCTCTCTTGGGAAATGAACTATGCTCTAGGGTAACCCCTTTTATGTTTGTTCTTGACTATGATCTTTTGGACTCATGATGAAGGCATACTCAGTTGATTTATAGAAAGGTTGTGTATGTATAATGCATTTATATTTTTAGCACCAATTGGTGATATTAGGGTTTCTAGTTAATATTATGTCTGCCTATTGATTTTTATATGTCGAGGGTATGACAATGAGATATTAGGGTATAATGTTTATGGTCACCTGATGATTAGATGTGAGATGAAGTATTATGGTTATGATTTTTTATGTTCATGAGGACTTATGATGATGTTAGGGTTTTAGGCTATAATCATTGATGGCTATATGTTGATTATGTTTATGTATATGATGGTTTATGATGTACTGACATACATGTTCATATGATTATATTTGAGGAATGTTTATGGTTGTTGATCCTATCAGTCAGATGTATACATGGATGTGTATGTGTGCAGGTGTTTTTTGTTTTGTTTGATATAGGTACCAAGAATCAACTCCGCCTAGCTACATAGGTCCGAGTGTGCCTAACAATCTCGAATGGTGGTAATGGAGATAGCATATAGGCCCCAAGTTGACTTAACCCTAACCATTATCTCATACCAGGACAATAACCTATGGCCTTGATTTTACCTATTCAATTTTAACTACACTATAATCTCTTTGATTTCAAATAAAGATATGATTGAGTCCTTCGAAGACATCGAACCGATATCCCTTTGTAATTTGGCCTATAAGATTATTGCAGAAGTTATGAAAACCGCTTGAAAGTGGTTCTTGGTACTATCATTTTCAATGAGCAAAGTGGATTTGCTCCAGAGAGAACGATTAGAATGGGTAATCATAGAAAATGAAGCGATTTATTCCATCAAATTAGCTAAAATAGAAAAGATGTTTGTGAAACTAGATATCAAGAAAGCGTATGACCAAGTTAATAAATAGTTCCTTTTAAAAAATTTATGGAGATTTTGCTTTTGTGCCTAATGGGTGGAATGGATCTAAAGTTGTATCTACATTCCACATTTCTCCTTATTGGTGAATACAAGTCCTGAGGGCTTCTTCTCCTCTTTGAGGGGCCTCCTTCAAGGAAGTCCTTTGTCCCCTATCTTATTTATTATGATGGCTAAAGTTATAGGGAGAATGATTTCAAAGAAGCAAAAAATGGGTTATGAAAGGGGGTTAAGATAGTAAGGAATGAGAAATTTATCTCGCATCTTCAATTTGTAGATGATACCTTGTTGATGGGGGAGGCTACCTTTAGGGAAGCCAGATGTATGAGGACTACCTTAGATGAATATAGTAGAGCCTCTAGTTAATGTAATAACTGGTATAAGTCTAAATTTTTTTTCTTTAATACAAATCATTAGAAACAAAAGAAAATTGCTAATATTTTTAGTATCAAGCTAGGCTCCCTTATAGGGAAATATTTAGATATGCCCCTTTTAGGAGGAGCATCAAAAACATCGCTATGGAAAATTTTGGTGGATAGTTGTTTAAGAAATTCGGAAGGTTGGAAAATTAGGTGTTTAACATTGAAATGGGACATATTCTTTTATTGAAATCAATAATCCCTATTTATTCGATGATGTGTAACAAGATTCTTAACAAAATAATTAAACTTATTAAACAGAAAATGAGGAAGTTCTTCTAGTATGGAAACCAAGATAAAGATAAGATCCTATTGTTGATATGGAATAGCATTTCCAAACCAAAGATGTTGATGGGAGCAAGGTCAAGGAAGTGAAAGATTCTAAATGAAGTTATGGGGGCAAAGATTGATTCGAAAAATGTATTGTGACCCAGATCACCTTTGATTTAGGATTTTGAAAGCCAAGTATCTAGATTCATAAGAAAGACGATGAATTCTAATAACTCTAAATCCACCAAAAGGCATGGGGGCTTCACTATCTAGGCAATATTATATCACGTGCATTCATATTGGGGGGGCTTAATATCCCAAAAATGAGGATACAATATATTGCCTATCGGTGAAAATAGGGGGCTTTTTAATTCGGGCTATGAAAAAATTCAATATCTAGTCAAAATAGGAGGGCTTCTAATTCAACTTGTGTATTAGGAGGGGTGACAAAAAAGGAGTTTAGGGCAATATTTTTTGAAAATAGGTGGATTCTTTAGTATGTCATGAATGCATGTGTTATAAGCCAGGTTCACTAAGTGAAGCCCCTGTGTCAAAAGGGTCGGCCATTTGGAACTTTATGATTTTGTGTAGACCAGTAATTGTCTCAAAACCAAACAAAACAAAGTCTTACATAAGATGTTATCAAAACTAGGTATATATTTATCTTACACGGGGTGTTCATTCTCGAAACTAGAGAAAAACAACTCTTATATGAGATGGTTCATTCTCAAAACCAAACACAAATTTGCATTTTAATTTCATGTCTTATATAGGTTGTTGCATGCTCAAAAGCAAAGAAAAAAAACTCTATGGGTGTATGCAAGAAGTTGAGTCCACTTTTTGGTCAAAAAGTGGAAGTGTTTTCCCTATATTTCAAATATTTGTCCCAATTGACATAAAAATTTGAAGCAGTTAAAGAATGAATCTTGAAAAAAGTCGATGATAGAAAATGTAGTGCGTGAAGTCTAGTTTCTAAAAATGTAATTTATTTTAATACCTAGATGATAGAAATTAAGTTTCAATAGGCATTCCTAAAACCTATTAGGACTGGTAAATTTTGTACTCCACTGTTTTGTCCTTCTAAGTTTACTTCTTCAGTACCAATCTTTAAGACAAATTTGGCTAAGTATTTCAGCACTAAGGGTTGGTTCAATTTATATTTTACTGTTGACTCTTTTAGCCAGTCAAACCTTTTATAAGGAGCTTGTTTTCATGGGTTTGTATCCATATGGTGAACTGTCCCTTCGTATATCTCCTAGGATATTATTATCAGTGAGCCAAGTAAATTCCCAACCCTAATGCAGGTGTTGTAAGACCTTTTAACCCTTCATCAAGTTTCATGTTCCCACGTGATTAAATTTTGCCTTGTGAAGTGCACCCGCTTTCCCGCGGTTTACTTTGATTTCCTTAATATCGCTATGCAAGTATACGACTTAGAGCCAAAATATAATAATGACACCGCAATCTCGTCTTGTTGATAACTACCTTTGCATCACTATGCGGGTTTGCAGTGAAGAAATAAAGGATCGAGAAATATACTTATTTTTGTAACCTCGTGATGTGGTGGTATACTGTTAGGCAAAGTATGCGGGTTAGTGGCAGAAGGTGGAAGAAATGTTATTGTGTGAGATAAGACCACACATTACTGCAAAGAGAAATGCTTACCCAAATTACTCAGTGCAGATGCACAAGATAGGTGAGGAATGATGAAGGATGGGACCTGATGCTGACATGGAATGTGTACGCCAATCAAAAGGGTTGAATATGTTTTTACATTCAAGGAATTAAAGGGTTGGCTATTGATCCATGGTGTCATGTTGGACAAAGAAGTGTTGATTGGGATGGTTAAAGCTTGTAAATTCACCAAGGAAGATGGAAATTGGTAGATAAGGCACATTAGAAAAAGCATGCAAAAGGTATTGATAGTGTAAAAGGTGAAACTTCAAAATGATATCAGTTATGGCAAATCGCCTACACAAGATTATCTCCAGATAAGATGCTCATGAAATTTCATGTGTGAAAAAGCTCGAGGGATTCAAAATGATAGCATGAAAAGTGCATGAATACAGTTGTTGGGGTGTTATTGAAGAAAAGCCAAGCTAGCGGTTATGTTATTGATAAGAATGAGTTTTAATCCTTTGACAAGACAAAAGCCAAAAAGATTGCTTGAATGCATAGAACTAGGCTATTTTAAGTGGATTTGAGTTTCACATCAAGGATGACAACTCATGTATTGATTAAGCACTATTTTTAGTGCTCATACTTGCAGTTGTTTGAAGAAAGTTTCAAAAATGGAGCATTCATATGCAGAGGAGAACTGTGAATTCGTGAGATATAAATTTTGTGATATAGGGTTAACAATACTACAGTAGGTTGGTTTGTAGCTAAAGGGACATTAAAAGCTTAGAAGGTAGTTGAAGGGGCATTGAAAAATAGTCTCAACTGTAAAACACCTTTCATGAGCTACCTATCTTCATCCCTTCACCATCAAATGACTAGGAGGAAGAGGGAACAAGAAGGAGAACAATGAAGGCGGGGGTGGACGGTTCAAATGTAGAGGATATGAGATTCATCTTGAGTCGTAAAGCTGCACCCCTCGCTCTACTTACAATATTGTTCTTTAAGCTTCTCCTTCCATTTTGCTAGTGCCTCCTTTAGCTCTATATTCTCATCCTCTATTTTTAAGGATGTTTCTTTCATACGGTTGCAGGAGCTCCCCTTCTAGTTTGATGAGTGCCTTTGTTAGTGCATGTTATGCAAGTCTTCCATGGGTGCAATGGTGGCATGACTCAAAGAATTAGGAGTTCAACGGAATATTATTCTCCATTCAAATATCTTCATGTATGCATGGCCTATTTTTGTCTTGTTTTGAATAGGTGATGGGTTTTCTTTCTTTGCATATGGTCTAAAACATGTAAAATGGAGAAAAAACCAAACATAAACAACCTGAAGCTTATAGCACTGGACTTGCTATTATAAAAGGAATACCAAGGCTGTAGTAAACAAATTCTAATTTTTTTGTATTATGGGCAGGTAGAAAGTAGAACCATGCTAATCTAGGGTTTCAAGTAGTCTTGCAAAGAAGGACTTCCCTTCCATTTGTAAACTTCAATTAGTAATGGGCATGATGTTTTAAATGTTGTAGAAACTATCTCCTTTTATATTTTAAAAATTCATACGAATTAATATATTAACTTGGATATTTTTGTTCATCCTGGTATATTTTCTATATATTTTGGTTTGTCCTGGTATATTTTCTATTAGTGTGTGATTATGTTTATGGGTTTGCTTCAATGAAGCAATTAAATTATGTTTGCATATTACAATGAATTTTGGAATTTTGTAATGGATTAATAAGAATGGTTGATGCAATAAGCGAATGGATTTATGCTAATGTCAGGCATTAGTACTCTAAAAACTCCCTAATTAGACTTGTCTTGGAATGTGGGTTTGTTCTTTTGATTTGTGTGTATGAATCTATTCCCTTGGATATGCACTAGACTGCATGCACTGCTTAGAAATAAGTTTCAAAAGCATCTCATAGAAAACTATTTCTCTTCTCCTTTATTTCTTTATTCATGAAATGTTTAAAGGGCAGATTTCAGCATGCATGATTGGTATTCCCTTGTACCCTTTGAGCAATGCATGTATTATCTTCTCAATCGGATCTCAGAGCTTGTGGGATTAGGGGTATGTACATGGTAATCATGAAAGATCCCCTTACAACTGAGAAGCATCTTACCACTTTTGAGCTTGCATGATTATAACAAATGTAAAAACATATTGAGCATTGCAGGCCTAGGATAGGAATACCCTCCTGAGTTAGGTATAGGTCGAAGTGAAGAAGGCTTGCTAGGGCCTTGTTGTGTTGTGTTTTCTTGTCTTCAACTTGTTTATAGTACAAATTGAATGTTGTGGGTTTAATTCTCTGGCCTAGGGCTTACAATTTCCTTAGGGTTGGAGGTATAAAGAAAAATCCTCAACAAAACATATAGTTTAAAAGTCACTTTTTTAGGACCATACCATGCCCATGTACAACAAGCATATTTTGACCTAAATGAAAGTATTTTTCTGAATCCTTTTGGGAAAATATTTTTAACTCACTCACCCTTGATGGGGATATTTTTTTGTTAATTTTTTATTAGGCATAATTGTTGTTTTGAAAAACCCTCATGTACAGTAAGCATAACTTGACCTAAACTTTAAGATTTGTTTTTTTTAATTGTATAGAATTTTCTCTAGTTTGATGTTATATAATTTTTTTTTTAAAAGGTTTAAAAAAAATAAGAATCCCTGTTATTTCAAGTTTATGGACCTCTTTCATTAGAATTTATTTTAGAAATATAAAAAATAATCCATTTTTTTTTTTTAAATTACTTATTTGGAATCTAGCCAATCTCTTATATAATGGGTTTTCCGTGGAAACCCAAATGGGAAATACCATGGTGGGAATTGGTACCCACAAAATATGTTCTCTTTCAAAATGCGCCCTGTTAGGAGCTTAGCCCAGTTAGGAGCTTTATAACAATGGCCAGTAAAAAGAAGACCCTGATATGAGTCACCCAGTCAAGAGATTTTATAGCTTAGCTCTGTTAGGAGCTTTACCCTGTTAGGAGTAACCTCGTCGGAGGATTTAAACCCAAATTAATGAGCCACCTGGCGAGGGGATTTACAAGATTCGGCCTATTAGGACCTATCTGGTTAAGTGATTTTAATGTTGCTGCAACGGTTAGGAAACAACAAATAAATGATCTGGACTCAACACTTCATAGCTTTCTATTACAGATTCTTGTCAGCTCCAATATGCTTCTGATCTCATGCAGACATCTCAATCTAGTTCATCACACACAGACTTCTCTGATTACTGACACACTAAACCTTCTCGAAATTGACCTAAATACATTTTACAATTAAGTTAGTTACAAAACCCTAACCTACAATGAATCTACATCATAGATCATATACGATCATTGCAAATCATTACAGATCATCATACAAATTATTTCAACAAATTACAAGACAATTACAGTCGTTGAATGATCATAACTCATCACTGCACATCGATCTGATAAGTTATCAAACCCTTAACACATTTTGCTAAGCACTTCGCTGCTTCCCAAGAAATTTGATCCTTGTACACACTAAAATAGCATCTTATCTCTTCACACGGATTCTGACACGTCATCATCAACTTATGAACATGAAAAGAATCACTGCCAAACCATAAATCATCACCAGCCAAAGTTCTTGTTACTGGTTCTCAAACCCTAGTTGATTATACAACAGTCAATTAAAAACATGACTTCCAGTTCTCCAAACATGATGTGGTTCATGTCATAGACTCATTATGATGTCATAAGCACACATTCCAAACCGCAACACCCGAATCAACACAGATCACTACCGCAACTATCTCCTTCTCTATTCGTGCTTACCGGTTCACTGTCACTAGGCAGTTTTGTTTTCCAACTCAATTTAGTTCAATCTATTATCGGTTAGACTTAACCACTAGACTTAGATGACATACCAAACATAAACAAACATGGACAAATATGGTTGCCATCAATGACAACACAATTAACTGATCATCATATCATACTTATATCATCACCAACAGTCCTTTACCAGTACACCATCATCTCCATCAGTTATGCCAACATGCCAACATTTTCATTGTTTCAAAAAATTCTGAAAATTTGGTGTTCAGATATATGTCCAAAGTCATTATTTTGTATGGACACTCATATGACCTTCAAGTTACAAGTCAAACCAAGTCCAAGGCTAAGGGTCGGCTCCCCAAGGCTTTTTTCGAAGTGAAATCCAAAGCAAAATTTAGCACCAAAATTTATTTATTTTTAAATGAGACCGTGTTCTAGAAATGAGATCTTGTTTAGTAGAAAATAGGATCCCGTTTAGTAAAAAATGGGATCCCATTTCAAAAACAAAACAAAATGAGATCCTGTTTAGTATAAAACAGGATCCCGTTTGGTTGGTTGAATTTGCAATTATCAATTTCATGTTGATTGGATTTGAGGGCTTTGTATATTTTTTGTTCAAAATCTATTGTTATGTTTATCTATGTTATTACAATATTTTGGCTTAATTGTTTTTGGTGTTTTTTAGGCTTGTGGCTCTTCTAGATGATAAGTGAATATGGATTTGCATGTGTGTCACATGACACAACAATTTTGCAAGTTTTACAAATTTAATCAAAATTTGTGGTATTATGGATCCATAGACAAGCTATTTTTCATATTATGATTATTTGTATTCATTTCTATATGCAAGATAGTTGCAATTTTGCATGTATGCTTCATGCATAGTATGAGGAGGTTTGCATCTTTCTCGGAGAATAAAATGTTGGTATGTTTTTTCATTGAATATCTATGGGTTGTGAAATTGGTATGTTTAATATTTTTTTAATGAGCTTCTAAACAACCTATTTACTCTAAAGGTTTTACAATTTTCCTATTATAGTAAAAATTATGGGTTTGTGCCCTTTATTTCTATGAGGCCAGAATAATTTTTTTAGGTAGGAAGTCGACCTCATGTTTTCAACCGAACCCCTTCCAACTGAAGGGGTTTCGATCAAAACCCCTTCGACTAAAAATGATTCAGCTGGAAGAATTCCGACTCGAATGCTTATGTGGAATCTAATTGGTAGCCGCGCCATTATTTTTCAAGAAATTGGAAAAAAAATTACTTTTGCTAAATTTTTCTACATACAACATGAGAAAAATCTTAAAGTACCCTTTTTGTAGATCTCAAAGTCAGGAATCTAGACATATAATATTTTTATGTTTTGATTATGTGTTATATGATTTTTTTCTAAAATATTGTAAGTAGGTTTTTAAAACTAAAAAGGGGTCAGATTAGAAATTAGAGGAAAAATATGAAACCATATTATTATTATTTTTTTAAAATATGGTGGCCTAGAGGAGAGAATCTTCTCCAAAAGGGTAATGATTTGTTTTTTTATAATGATAAACTTTTAGACAAAATGGGGGGAGGGGGATAATTGAAAACTACCAAATTCTGGTATGTTGGGCTTTACAATGTTATTATGGAGAAAATATAAATCAATTTTATTTTTATTTTCCATTCACTAGATATTGATGTTATCTATTTGAAAAATAAAAATTAGAGAAAAATAAGCTTGTTTTGATTTTTTTATTTTTTTTTATTTTTTTTTTAATTTTATTTTTTTAGGGGGGGGGGGGGGGGGGGGGGCGGTGGGGGGCGAATGAGGGGCAAAGGGAACTAAAACGCCCATTTTTTCCCTAAATTTTTAGTAATAAAAAATCCGCCTTTAACTATATAAAAATTAATTTAATTTTTTTTTTAAAAAAAAACAACAAACATAAACTTCATGAAGTTTTCTACATTTCATTAGTTTACATCATTTTGATATTCAAAACAAAAATGACACTTTTATGTGGTCAAAGTTGGACAATTTTTGTTGTGTTGGACAATTCCTTTATAAAAGTGTGACATAGGTCTGTATTTTTCCCAAATTTGACCTTAAAATTTTAAAATTCAAAATTTAAATGGACACCTCATTGACCTTTTCAATAGTTAGTGTGAGTGAACCTATTGAACACATATGCACTATGTTTCCATATTTAAAGGCATTCACTCTTTCATTTGAAATAATCAAAGAAGAACCCATGAGTGATTGAACAACATTGCTATAAAGTATTTACAAGAGCATTACATAAATACACAACAAACTAAGTCATTGCATAGTTTCTCATTGTCCTCAATATTTACTTCATATTTGTTGAATAGGTCCAACTAGGGGTTTGACTAAGAAGAACATGACCCTCATGATTTAACATATTTTCTAAATATGTGTTCTAAATATTGCTAGCCCTAACAAATATTCATATATGGGTCATATTAAGAATTATGTAAGTGAAGTCCAATTAGTTTCTACTAGATCATTCTTATGACTTACAAATCATATCTACATTTCATGTTCAAGCTAACCCTCATAGCGATCAAGTTTACACTTGCATATTGAGCTAGAGCAAATTATGTTTGCTTGTAGATCTAGAGACACTTTTTATTTGATTAGGCCCAAAAATTCAAGTATTATAATGAATTGAATTCCTAATACCTTTAACATCATTTTCCATATTCAAAATCTAACTATTAATAATTCCAGTATTTTTAATTATCCATTCCAACTAAATCTAGAATATGAAAACATTACTCATCAACAAAACATTTGATAATCAACACACATTTTAATTACTTATCATTTTATGTTTTACTCATATAAATAAAAATATTTTTTAATAATTATTAATAGTAAATAATTAACAATCTTATTCGAATTTCAAATTTTACAAATAACTATATTATATATAATCAATAAAAATAAACAAAATGTCCAAGGGGTTGAGCTTAACTGGTTAGAACACTAGGTTCTCATTGTGGAGACCCAAGTTCAATTCCCACTAGGGACATCTAAAGTGAAATTCTAAGTTGTGACTCTTGGCCTTCCAAAAGATGGGGAAGGTCTTGGGGTCCATCTAATCAAACACAATAATAATAATAATAATAATAATAATAATAATAATAATAATAATAATAATAATAATAATAATAATAATAATAATAATAATAATTATTATTATTCAAAGATATGTAATGGGGATGGGGCCCCCTACTGTGGCCCCATTGGTTCATAACTCCAGTCAAAAGCTATTCAGGCTTCAGCCAATTACCTATCAAAAAATAATAATAATAATAATAAAAAAAAAAATAATTAAAAAAAAAATAAAAATTAACCATAATTATTTATAATGTATAAACTAATATTAATAAATGTTAATGAGTTCTCAAAATTAATAAATTTTGTATGGTTTTCAAAGCCTATTGCTTATATATATCTATAATCTCTTTTCAATGTAAACTCTAAAATATGGTCATTCTTTTTTTGTTTTATAATTAGCGAATTTGAGATTTTGACTTAAATTAGGCAAGAACACATTTGATAACCTCATCATTAGCATAAACACACAATAATCCAAACCTACTAGCACAATAGCCCAACATAGACATAGAGCCCACAAGCACACCAACCCAATGAGAGTATGGAGCACATGCATAAACACTTGCTAAGTCTCCTAACATCAATGCTAAGGTTCAAATCTATGAGCATATTGGATCAATAAAGATACCCAATGAAAGTTTGAACATTAGTGACGATAACAAAAAAAACACCACCACTTAACCATCACACTATGAGATGAACCCCTAAATTATCATCATTTTCATAACTTCATCCTAACGCACAAATTCTATATACCCCACCACTTAACCATCATATTATGAAATGAACCCTAAATTATCATAATTTTCAAAGTTTCATCCCAACCCTAAAACGCCCATTTTTTCCCTAAAATTTTAGTAATAAATAATCCGCCTTTAACCATATAAAAATTAATTTAATTTTTTTTAAAAAAAAAACAACAAACATAAACTTCATGAAGTTTTCTACATTTCATTAGTTTACATCATTTTGATATTCAAAACAAAAATGACACTTTTATGTGGTCAAAGTTGGACAATTTTTGTTGTGTTGGACAGTTCCTTTATAAAAGTGTGACATAGGTTTGTATTTTTCCCAAATTCGACCTTAAAATTTTAAAATTCAAAATTTAAATGGACACCTCATTGACCTTTTCAATAGGTAGTGTGAGTGAACCTATTGCGCACATATGCACTATGTTTCCATATTTAAAGGCATTCACTCTTTCATTTGAAATAATCAAAGAAGAACCCATGAGTGATTGAACAACATTGCTATAAAGTATTTACAAGAGCATTACATAAATACACAACAAACTAAGTCATTGCATAGTTTCTCATTGTCCTCAATCTTTACTTCATATTTGTTGAATAGGTCCAACTAGGGGTTTGACTAAGAAGAACATGACCCTCATGATTTAACATATTTTCGAAATATGTTTCTAAATATTGCTAGCCCTAACAATATTCATATATTGATCATATTAAGAATTATGTAAGTGAAGTCCAATTAGTATCTACTAGATCATTCTTATGACTTACAAATCATATCTACATTTTAGGTTGAAGCTAACCCTCGTAGAGATCAAGTTTACACTTGCATATTGAGCTAGAGCAAATTATGTTTGCTTGTAGATCTAGAGACACTTTTTATTTGATTAGGCCCAAAAATTCAAGAATTGTAATGAATTGAATTCCTAATACCTTTAACATCATTTTCCATATTCAAAATCTAACTATTAATAATTCTAGTATTTTTAATTATCCATTCCAACTAAATCTAGAATATGAAAACATTACTCATCAACAAAACATTTGATAATCAACACACATTTTAATTACTTATCATTTTATGTTTCACTCATATAAATAAAAATATTTTTTAATAATTATTAATAGTAAATAATTAACAATTTTATTCGAATTTCAAATTTAACAAATAACTATATTATATATAATCAATAAAAAAACAAAATTAACCATAATTATTTATAATGTATAAACTAATATTAATAAATGTTAATGAGTTCTCAAAATTAATAAATTTTGTATGGTTTTCAAATCCTATTGCTTATATATATCTATAATCTCTTTTCAATGTAAACTCTAAAATATGGTCATTCTTTTTTCGTTTTATAATTAGCGAATTTGAGATTTTGACTTAAATTAGGCGAGATAACATTTGGTAACCTCGTCATTAGCATAAACGCACAATAATCCAAACCTACTAGCACAATAGCCAAACATAGACATAGAGCCCGCAAGCACACCAACCCAATGAGAGTATGGAGTACATGCATAAACACTTGCTAAGTCTCTTAACATCAACACTAAGGTTCAAATCTATGAGCATATTGGATCAATAAAGATACCCGATGAAAGTTTGAACATTAGTGACGGCAACAAAAAAAACACCACCACTTAACCATCACACTATGAAATGAACCCCTAAATTATCATCATTTTCATAACTTCATCCTAACGCACAATTCTTTATACACCACCACTTAACCATCATATCATGAAATGAACCCTAAATTATCATAATTTTCAAAGTTTCATCCCAAACCTTAAATTCTATATATAACATAATTCTATATATATATTCCTTGACACTTTTGAAAGTGTTTTTTTTTAATTGAAAAAATAAATACTATAAAAGACGGCAAATAGACTGTCAAGGTGAGAGCGGAGCAATAGATTCACAGCCATAATTTTTTTCCCGAAGCCTACAAACTCCTCATACATCTATTAACGTTACCAATGAGACTCTTCTAAAAAATTCAACGTAAATTGTTGTGCGAGTACCCTCAGGGAATGTGGTTATTGTAGATTCATTCTTGTGGCAAATTCCAGTTTTCCCGTGATTTGAAAACCAGGAAAATTTTAACACCGAGTGTCTTATGTGAAACCCGCCATTGTTTGTAGACTATGGAGGAGGGAGGAGATCAATTCAGAGTGCTCGAATTCTACAGTGGTATTGGAGGCATGGTAATTGTTTTTTAAAATAAATATTCTCTTTCATATACATATGCGTGTGTTAGATTTTTAATTAAAGATTCTGGAAATGATTTTAGGTTGTTATGGTTCATTCGCCGTGTAAAACACACTTCGTATACCTATGCCACGGAATAATAGCATGAGAATAAGAGCCTTGATGAATGCTAACGGTATTCTTTGGCTCCTAACAGAAAAAAATGGCTCTTTACTTCAAAATTTTCATACCGTTGTGCTGCCCTTACTAATTTCGATTTCAAAATTTTTGTACCGTTGCAACATCCGCTTCATGTTTTTTTAATTTTAACATTTTTTTGGAGCTGGAAAGACTAAAATGCAATCCTCCATTAGTACGCCGCCCAAGGTCAAAGCCAAGTTGTGGAAGGAAGGGGAGTCCAAATAAAGAACCTCTCATTGCAGGGGTGTGCAATTGTTATTAGTAGTTTGTAAATTATGGAACCTGCACAGATAACCGCCACAAGCTAAAGAGGGCTCACTGTGCATGGCACTGCAATTGCAGGCAATGCCAGGTTATGGTGCCCCGGAGAGGGAAATTTTAGGCCATCTAAAATTCCTCAGTGGCCGCTGTTGAGAAATTTTAGGAGCCCTTGACAATCAGGCGGTTCCATAGATTTTATAGCCGCAGGTAATGTTAAAAAATTTATCTCAGAATTTTTGGTAAGCTGATGGTTACAATTTTACAGTAGTAAAAAATTGCATTCTAGTGTCACCCACATGACAAAAAAACCCTTAAGTTGGTGGGTCAAATTTCCAACACCACCCCAAAGTTAGCAGCTAGAAATCTGAGAACTAAAATGCAAGGACTCCTATATTCCAGGATAAGATTCCAATTTATCCTGTAGCAGGTTTTCTCTCATCTCATAGGACCTTCAGCTCCATAAAATAGATCTTATAGTCCCCTGCATGGGGACTACTTCTTTATTACAAATCATTCTTTAGCATGGGATGCACCCTAGTATTGGGAGGCCAGACAATGTTAGCGTTTGAGTACATCTTGTCCCAGGAAGAATCACTCAAACCCTACTCTCACCTTTACATACTTAGCAAGAATATTTTCCTGTAAGTGGTTTTGGAATTTACCTGTAAATGGTTTCAAAATATGAGGGTTTCCCTCTTAATGGTTTCAGAATAAGATAGGAGAGGGAGTTGAGTTGGAAAAATTTAGAATTGATGAGAGTAGCCATTAGAGTCTGTACTCTGTAGAACCAGTTCTAAAAGGAGGCCGTGTTGTGGCTATCATTTTTGTAGATTTTAGGAAAACTTTGAGTTAACTGAGTAATCTAAGTGCGAATTTCATCTTGCCTCTTGATATTTTGAACCTTTTTTTTTAGCAATGCATGCATAGTTAATTCCATTTAAAAGTGTATCCAACTGAAACATTTAAAACATATCTCAACCTTAAGTGCAAAATAAGAATTTTACCGTGACTCCCTAAACTGCAAATCAGAATACTTCACTTTCCACTCTCTCTTGATCATTTCTATTGTCACTAGACACTGTTCTTAAAATCTGCCATTGCTACCTTGTTATCTAGTAGTCGAGTGCATTGGTCAACATTATGCATCTCTCTTGTTTTTCTCAAGGCTGAAATATAAAGTTTTGACTAGAAAGATCTTGACCTGCTAGCATTGTACAAGTACATTACTCTTGGTAAGAATAGGTGGTTTCCCTTTGAGGTCTGCTATGGTTTCCATCTCCTTGCTACCATCCATGTCCCATTCACAAGAGCAAGAGATAACCTCTGCTCTGTCTAGAAACTTAACAAATTCACAACAAAGCTTGACAGATTCTTCTGAACTTGGGGTAAACTTACAATTCTTAACAAACAACATGGCTTGCTGTACGAGTTCCAGCTTTACTTTCGTATGGCTTCATTTGGACAAGAAGCACTTTTTATAGCAGCAGTATCATAAACACAAGCCCATCTACTATAATCCTTGCATCATTACCTGAGTACTATGGTAGTGTTGTGACGTATTCACACATCGCCCCATTATAAATGGGGACCCCTACTTTTTGCTTTCTGGGGTTTGTTTTTCTGGGTCTTTTAGGGTTTTGTCTATTAGCCTTTGCATGATGAGTGCTGTCTGGGGATCGCTGGATAGCAGGCTCTACTTGAGCTAGGTTGAGTCAGTAGATGCTCCAGGTTAGGGTTTCTTTGAAAGTCTTCCTTAGGGCCTGGTTTTGCTCTTGTTGCTAATTGTGTCTTGCTTGGTGAGTGAGTATCATCCTTGAAGGTCTGAGCTAGGCCAAGTTGGTGAGTGATGAAGTCTGGAATGTCATCCTGATCTTCAAATGCCCTGAAATTTGGCTGTCTGGAATGTCCTGATCCTGAAATTTGACTGTCTGGAAAACTGAGGAATCCTCCAAAAACTACAATTTGCATTATAACTCATGGAGGTCCGAAACCACTCTCAAACATCCTGACAGTATATATGGAATATAACTTAAAGTATAAGACTTATACTTAAATGTTATATTCCATAAAATGATCCTGACGGAGAGACCAAAATGTCAAATTTCACTCCCGACCCTTCCAAAGGGTCCAGAGTGAAATTCTCCATAAGACATTCTACTTTTACCAAAACCTAGAACTAATGCATTCCTTGGCTTGAATGAAGGTAAAAACGCTTGTTTGAATGAGGAAATGTGAAAATGAAGCCAGGATTTGAGCCCAAGGATGATTTTCGCTCCTGACCCTTCCAAAGGGTCCAGAGCGAAATTCATTTTTCTCCACTTTGCGCTTTGATATGACCAAGTTTGTTGACTTCTGGGGCGTGAGGGGAAGGGTTTGATGCACATTTGCCTTTGAGAGGAGATTTGAGGTGACAAAATGATGGAAATTAGCCTAAAGTAGGAATTTCGCTCCTGACCCTTCCAAAGGGTCCAGAGTGAAATTCTTGAAAACCTCATTTTCTCCCTTGTTTGGACCAATGTTCTAGTTTTGAGGTGATGGGAAGTGAAAATGTGAAGGATTTTGGCCAAGATCAGGAATTTCGCTCCCGACCCTTCCAGAGGGTCCAGAGTGAAAATCCTTATACACCTAAATTTCTCACTTGTCAAGACCAAATTCCTAGTTTTTAAGGCATGTATGGAAGTATTTTGACTTGTTCTAAGCCTTAGGAGGTGAGTAAAGGTGGATGAGGTGAAGATTTTAGCCAAGAAAGAGAATTTCGCTCCTGACCCTTCCAAAGGGTTTAGAGCGAAATTCTTGAAAACACTCATTTTTCCTTTAGCCAAAGTTAGGACCAAGGTGGAAATGAAAGGAAAGTAGTCTATGTTTGCCTCGCAAGGAAGATTAGAATTTGAAAAATCAAGAATCAAGGTCAAAACATGATTTTCGCTCCTGACCCTTCCAAAGGGTCCAGAGCGAAAATCCTTATATCTCTTGTTTTCTTCCTTGTTTTGGCTACGCGTTGGCATGATGAAGGAGGAATTAGTATGTTCTTGCCCTGAGAGGAAGTGGGATGCTTTAGAAAATCAAGTTTTTGCCTAGGAGATGAATTTCGCTCCTGACCCTTCCAAAGGGTCCAGAGCGAAATTCATTATATACTTCATTTGCTCCCTTGTTTTAGCTTGAAACCTTGCTCCCTAGATGAAGAATGATCTATGTTTGCTCCCAAATGAGATTGAAAGTTTGAAAATTGAACAAACAAGCCCAACTCATGATTTTCGCTCCTGACCCTTCCAAAGGGTCTAGAGCGAAAATCTTCTTAGACCTCATTCCCTGCCTTGTTTGACCAAATTTTGATTTGCAAGGTATCTTGAAAGGAAGAATGGACATATTTGGCCTTTGGAAATGTTTGAAAGCATTGAAAAATGTAGGATTTTAGCCAAGAAGGTGAATTTCGCTCCTGACCCTTCCAAAGGGTCCAGAGCAAAATTCCTTACACACCTATTTTTTGACCTTGCTTAGACCACAAACCTTGTCCCTTGGGTGAAGAATGATGTTTAGCTACCTTCTAGAGAGGATTGGAGTTGAAAAGATGAAGGATCAAGTCAAGAATGAGAAATTCGCTCCTGACCCTTCCAAAGGGTCCAGAGCGAATTTTCTCAAAACCATCTTTTTTCCCAATATTGTGCCAATGCAATTGTAGACTAAAGTGAATTGAGGTGAAAGAGATCCTTAGGAATGACTTCAAGTGCTAGGAAATCATTGAAAGTGAAGGAATTGAGCCAAATAGTGGATTTCGCTCCTGACCCTTCCGAAGGGTCCAGAGCGAAATTCCTAAGATCCCTTATTTTCCTAGCAAAATCAAGTCAAACTTGGGTTTCTATAACTTGGATGAGTGAGGAGAAGTGTTTTCTTGCCTTTTTGAGGTGGATTCAAGTTGAAAGGATGGAGGAAGAAGACTAAAAAGTAATTTTCGCTCCCGACCCTTCCAAAGGGTCCAGAGCCAAAATCTCTATAGCTCTTATTTCCTTCCTAGTTTTGGCCAAATGTTGGTTTTTAAGGCGTGTTGAAAGGTAGATTTATGTGTTCTTTCCTTGAGAAATGGTGGAAATCAATTCAGAACATGGATTTCGCTCCTGACCCTTCCAAAGGGTCCAGAGCGAAATCCTCATTTACCCCCTTTATTTTGCTTAAGGCATTGAGAGGTGAAGTTTTCAAGCTAATTTGGTGGTGGGTGGACTTGATTGTGGAGAGGAGAGTTGAGTTAGATCAATTTTGAAGATGGATTGGATGAAGGAGGTGAGAAATCAATCAAGAATATGGATTTCGCTCCTGACCCTTCCAAAGGGTCCAGAGCGAATCTTGGAAACTCATATTTTCTTCTTGGAGATGGTCAAATTCTTGAGTTTTATGGCATGGTTAGAAGGACTTTGATGTGTTCTTGCCTTTGAATATTGGATTGAGGTAATGGAGTAGCCAAAGCAAGCTCAAAATAGGAAATTCGCTCCTGACCCTTCCAAAGGGTCCAGAGCGAAATTCCTAAAATCCCTTATTTTCCTAGCAAAGTCAAGTCAAACTTGGGTTTTTGTAGCTTGGATGGGTGAGGAGAAGTGTTTTTTTGCCTTTTAAGGTGGATTCAAGTTGAAATGATGGAGGAATAAGCCTAAAACAAGATTTTTGCTCCTGACCCTTCTAAAGGGTCTAGAGCGAAAATCCTAAAACCCATCATTTTCTCCAAAATTTGTGCCAAGCCATGCCTAGACTAAGGTGAGGGATGCCCTTGAGATTGCCCTTGAATTGATTGTTGTCTCCAAAAATGATGATTTTGGGCTAGAGGAAGAAATTCGCTCCTGACCCTTCCAAAGGGTCTAGGGCGAAATTCACAAAATGTCCTTTTCCCTTTAAGTTTGAGCTAAGCCAAGACGATGATCAAGACAAATTGGACCTAAAGATGGCCATAGGCATGTGTTTCAATAGGTTTTGAGTCCAAGAGGTAAGGATTTTGAGCTAAAGAGTGGATTTCGCTCCTAACCCTTCCAAAGGGTCCAAAGCGAAATTCCCAAAATCACCTAGTTTGCCCATGAGGAAGGTCAAGTTGTGAATTCCTAGCCTTTGGTAAGGAGAAGGATAGCGTATGCTTGCCTTGGAAGGCATTTTGGAGTAAAGACATGATGGAATTTGTCCAAAAATGCAAAATTCGCTCCCGACCCTTCCAGAGGGTTCAGGGCGAAATCCTTTGAAACTACTATTTTTCACCTTGTTTGTGCCAGGCGAAGAGCTAATTGTGAAATAATGTTGAAGGGAGGTCTAAATTGGGCAAAATAGCAAATTTTGCTCCTGACCCTTCCAAAGGGTCTAGGGCGAAATTCTTATGGAGCCTGTCCCTGGAAAGAATCTTGAGCAAACTTCATTTTGATGTCTTCTTGTTGATGATTTAAGGTAGAAAATGCTATGTTAGAATAAATATATTATGTGTCCTTAATCATCTTATGGTTTGTTTTGCAGATGAAAGAAGACCAGGCTAGGGCAAGGACGACCTCTTCCAGTCCAACATTTCAAGGAAAGGTACACTATCCATCCTGCACATCAAAGACAAAGGAGGTTAAAGCAAGGGTCCGTTGAGGAAGCAGATAGTTTCAGAAGAGTTAAGTAAAATTATCTTCTCAGCATCATCAAATTGAACATCTACCAAGTTACAAGTGTCAGACAAGGTAGCGTCCCAGTCATCATTCATCCATTTGGATTGGTCCACCTCAGCGTGTCTAGATTCAATGTACCTGACTCGTCGGGGATGACACAAACTTCGATGTACCTACCCCGGTTATCCATTGGTCGAAGATTCCAGAGAAGACACGTGTCCAAATAATGCAATTATTTCATTGGCCAAAATTGAGTTTGTTGTAACAAACCCTAATTAGGGTTTTCATTGTAAAATCTCGGCCATTGATCTCAAATTGATCTAAGCCATTGAATTGTATTGAGGGCGCTATATAAGCCCTAGCTCCTCATTTGTGAAGGCTAATAGTTAGTCAATAGTCAGTAGTGGGGTGAATAGTTAGAAATAGTGAATAATCAGTTGATAGAATAGCAATTAGAGTAGTCTAGGAGGACAAGGCAAGAAACTGTTGCCATTGATTGTAAATAAACTCCATTTTCATTGAAGTTATGGTGAAGTGTGTTGTTTCTTTGCAATATGCATGGTCTCTTGTTGAATCTTCATTTTAGATGATAGATAATTAAATTGAATGAAAGAAGTTATTGAATGCACTCGCGTGGAATCCACCTAGTCCAAACCACTAGCCTTTTGCTGACTATAAGAGCGCCTTGCGTGGTCAACTGGCATAGATTGAGCTTAATCTCGAGTCATAGCACCTTTGTTGTTCACGCATTATCTTGAATGGTGATCAGTATCTGATGGTGTACGATTTGGACATATTTGAAACATCCCTTAGAAGATTGCACTGAGTTGGTGTTGAATTGTTCAACCTGATGGTGAGACCCAGCCCAGTAGGATTCCACCTAGTCATTCATCCATCTTCTCGCATTCCAGGTCTTAGAGTAGACTTCCTGAACCTTGTATCTTTTGCCATCTCTTTATCTTCCAATCAGTAAATAGGACTTGTGATTCCAGCAAATCAGACGTTCAGGTCATCGAGTGTAAGTCCCCTTGTGATTCCAGCAAAATCATATCATACCACGAAGAGCTTATCCACGAGTAGAGATCCTACATAACAAAACCTTGAAGCTTCTCCGATTGATCCTTCTGCGATATCTTCAGCATTCGGGAGCTTTATTCAAGAGAGGATAAGATACCTCTGGGTATTTTATTCTGTGTTTGGTCGTGTACAAAAGACACATCAACAGGTAGGAGGTTTGGCTTGAACGTACAAGATTAGCTTGGCATTCATGAAACTGTTAATCTTAGCAACACTTTCTCTCATCTTGTTCCTGGTGTTGCTCTGTGTCTTCGTCCAACTGGATAAATCTTCTGGCTAAAGGTGGGGCAGAAGAATCATCAATCATTCTCCATGAGTTGCAAACTAAACTCTTACAATTTCTTATAAAATAATTGATGGTTATTCTCAAAAGAAAATTTATGTATCTTGCGACATCATCCTCTCTGGTTGTTTTCTTTTTAATTTTATAGCCCATTAGGTTGAAATTTTCTCTATATTTGAGTTTTATGATTCCTAGATAGTTGTGACTGTATATGGAACTATGGCTTAAACAAGAACGGTATTGGAAATATAGGTGGTAATCAAAGTTCAAATACTGATAGGTTCAGATAGAATACACACAAATTATCTTATACACATTTCACAAAGCACTAATCTAGGTTCAGATAGAATACATACAAATCATCTTATACACATTTCACAAAGCACTAATCTACAAAGTATAGACATTACACACGGCTATAGGAAAACAAAATGCTTTCAGTATCTCTATATGCATTGTACACTGTCTATATAAAGCTGGATTTTCTGTCAATTAAGAAAACCCTTTTAACAGTAATTAATGAAGCACACGGAGAATTCTGAATAAGTCAAAATGGTGCATTGGCTGAACACCTGCTTCGACATAATTAGATTTGACTAAACACAATAAAAGAATAAGATAGGCTTTAAGAACATGAAATATTATTTAATCATGCATGTTTTTTAAACATGGACTTGATCATGAACAACAAATGTGGATATGTATGGTAAACATGTTATTAAAATCACCGTCTACATTAAATATTCCAGTTCAATCAATAGCCATTTCTTTTCTAATATTAAGAATACACCTTAACAAATAATACAAAAAATAGTATCACATATACAAAATTGTCAATTAATCCTGTCGATAGAACTGATAAGATCTCAACTCTTGACTTCACCATATCCATGGTGCACATTTGTGCAGGACAAAGACCATATCAATACTTGCTCTTCTTATTAAGTAATTTAACCCAAGGGTTCAAAAGATGGCAGATAAGCAATCCATCTTTCAATCAAGAAAGCAATAACTAATCCCCTTGTGAGCATTGATGTTTTTGAGACCACTAGGATCCTAATGCTTAAATGTCGAATAAATCATCTGCCAAACGCTTTTCATGTTGGCCTAAAATACATGAATTAATCACATCCAACCAAAATATGAACCACATGTAGATAACTCTTGGATTTTGTTGTTGTTGTTGTTGTGTGTTGTACATCTATAGGCACACCAATTCATCAACAAGCAAACTAGATACATACCGATACCAGTAGCTGCCCAGCATGTTATATATTTAACTTGTCCAGCATATTTATTTGTGAACTAGTTGCCTCGTAGTCTCAACTTCCCAAGCATGTCATGCAATACACCAAAGTAGTACTCAGATTTTTGTAGTTTTATAATTCAGAGATAACATAGACCATCCAGTTATAGTTATTAACTTATTTCTTAGCCTTATAGTAAGGTTTCAAAATTTAATTTAATATGCATGAAAAGGCATGCTTTCCATGCATCCAGTCCACAGAGGGATGGTATCAGGTTCATGAGATTTCCAATTTAATATAATAAGTTCACTATCTTATGTTTTTAACTGTCTCAAATTCAGATTTCTAACAACTGTACTTTTGATTATGTCAGAGGTTTTCACTTAAGCAGTCTAGAATTCATGCAACAGTTGTGGAAGCATTCGACATCAACAACATTGCCAATGAGGTTTACAAGCACAATTTTGGGCATTCACCGTGCCAGGTTTTCCTTAATCTTTTCCCAAAATTTTGGTTTGTATTTCTTGTTTGTGAAATTGGTTTAAAGAAACAGTGACTTGGTTCATCGTTTCCTTTAGTCAAATTAATCTGTAGTTAAAGTCTTAGTATTATAATTAAATGAACAAAAGTGATTTGACATGGTGAGCTGATCTAGCTGGAGCTCATTAACCTAGGAAAAACTTCAAAGACTCCTAGAGAAGCCCCAGAGGTACAAGGAGGAGCATCTCAATCAGGCCACTATGAGATTGTTAATGCCAATATTAGTGTTAAATTTTTTAAAGTCCTGTAATTTATTAAGAAGACCAGAATAGAGGGTGGCTACTTAATATTTAGCATGATAACAAATAAAATGACTTTGTATGTATCTTATGCAATGTAATTATTCTGGCCTTATGAAATGAACTGTTTCGATTCAGAGGATTTTTAGGTTAGTTTGTCAGTAAGCCATAAATGTTTTCTATTAGTATTTTTTTGATTTGGTGTCTTATTACTTGATTGGCAGTAATTATAATGACCCACTGAAAATTAAGTGGTAAACACGATAGTTTATCATAGGAACTAAGGTGACTTGCATGTATAAAGTCCCATTCAAGTCTTGGTAAGGTAAAAATTTTCTGCAAATTTGCTTGTGAAGCTCCCACGTAAAATCAAAACTTACAAAAATATTAGAAGACTAGTTAGTTTAAGGACAGACTTACAATTTTCACTACATGTACATAGTTTGCTTTCGGAGTTTCTGAGCATGTAAAAGAAAATAAGCTAATCTACCATATCTATTTTTCCTTCTTGGGATGAGAATTAGATCATTTTTGTTCATGTACAGACTGTAGAACACAGATTCACTACTGATACGGGGGGTGAATCAGTAGTAAATGAATCTTAAAACTTTATTCAATTAAGTCCTTTGAAAAATTGTTTTTAAACTGAACTTGAAACAATATTGCAAAGCAATCACACATGGAACAACAACACAAGATTTGACGTGGAAACCCAAGATGGGAAAGACCACGGTGAGTAACGCTGCTAGGATCTACTGTCTTAATTCAGCCGCATAGTTAAAATCAATTACAATCTTTAAGGGCACCAACCCTAAGGAGTCACCAAACCCCTATCTTAAGAGCACCAACTCTTTCAACACCCTAACTCCACAATCTGAGCACCAACTCAGAATCCTTATGGTACCAACCAAAAGGATATTACAAATGGAACTTATTATCTTTGTTTTTGAATGTGCAAACCAATATATTACAACTCTGAAGATACACAAAGCCTATAATGTGTTACAATCTATATGTTATTATTTTTCAAAAGTATTGTTCTGATTCACACACCACAGATAGTTATAACTTGCAAATAAGTATGTATATTCTGAAAGATGTTATTCTTGAATATTCTGCAAGTTAAGTTCTGCAAACAATTGTGATCAACAGTTATAGAATTCTGATACAAACTGAATATGTACTGTAAATAAGCTTCTGAAGACAGATAGAAATCTGCAAATGTAGCCTGTATACTCCAAATGTCATTAGCACTTAGAAGATGAATGTAGACCAGATATCCTTCAAGTTCTTTTCTTCATAAACTCAGAATAGACCAAAAGAAAAATACAGTTATACCTGATCTGAGAAGAATCAGTAGAGCACTTTTATTTCAAGCAATATGTTCTGTATGTGGTAGCAAAGCATTACATCTTCATCAAATAACACCCAGCCTTAGTCTCACGCAGCCTCCATCAGAATATTAATAAATATATCTTTCTTCTTATCAAAATCATTCACAAAGCTTTCTTTGTGGAATACACACACATTACTACCAACTCTATTCTATTGAACTCATATAGCACATATATAATATTCTCTTTTTCCATCAATAGGAAAAATTAACTAGTAACTCCCTCATCGGTTAGGAGAAAGTTATAACTGCTACATACAACTGACAACTACTACAGTTACAACTATCAACCAATCATACTTGAACTGAAAAAGGTAAGCATTAAATGTTTTTGTGCCAAAACTTGTATCTACTTTTGATGGCAAAGAAAGACATGATTACACATTTTTTTGAGTCCTTCTATAAGAGCATTGTTGAGACATGGACCAGCTAGGACTTGAACCTAGGACCTTCCATACGCTGCTGGAGTGCTCTACCACTGAGCTACTGGCCCCTCTTGGACTAGTCCATTGTCGGTTCGGGTGTGGCTGATTTCCAACACCAACACCCCCCCTTAAGCCACACCTCTCGTGTGCTTGGGGCTCTGTTGATGTGTTTTTTATGCACATGCGAACACAGAATAAAATACCTAAAGGTACCTTATCCTCTCTTGAGCAAAGTTCCCGACTGCTGAAGATCTCGCTGAAGGATCAGTCGGAGTAACTCCAAGGTTCTGTTATGTAGGATCTCTACGTGTGGATAAGCTCTCTGTGGTATGATGTGATTTGCTGGAATCACAAGGGGACTTACACTTGACGACCTAAACGTCTGATTTGCTGGAATCACAAGTCCTACTAAGTAACTAGAAGACAAACAAATGGCAAAAGATGCAAGGTTCAGGAAGTCTACTCTACTACCTAGAATGCGAGAAGATGGATGAATGACTAGGTGGAGTCCTACTGGGGTGGGTCTCCCCATCAGGCTTGAACAATTCGACACTAGCTCAATGCGATCTTCTAAGGGGTGCTTCCAATATGTTCAAATCGTACACCATCAGACACTGATCACCATTCAAAATAATGCATGAAACAATAGACGTGTAACGACTTGAGATTAAGCTCATTTTATTCCAGTTGACCACGCAAGGCGCACTTACCATCAGCAAGAGGCTAGTGGTTTGGATTAGACGGATTCCACACAGGTGCATTCAACAATTTTCTTCATTCAATCTAATCATCTACCATCTAGAATTGAAGATTCAACAAGAAACCATGCATATTGCAAGAAATGACACACTTCACCATAACTTCAATGAAAATGGAGTTTATTTACAATCAATGGCAACAATTTCTTGCCTTGTCTTCCTATTCTATTCTAATTGCTATTCTATCCAGTGACTAACTATTCACCAACTACCTTCTATTAGCCTTTACAAATGAAGAGTCGGGGCTTATATAGTGCCCTTAATACAATTCAATGGCTAAGATCGATTTGAGATCAATGGCCAAGATTCTACAATGAAAACCCTAATTAGGGTTTGTTACAACAAACTCAATTCTGACCAATGAAATAATTGAATTAATTGGACACATGTCTTCTCTGGAAAATTCGACCAATGGATAGCTGGGGTAGGTACATCGAAGTTTGTGCCACCTTTAATGAGCCAGGTACATTGAATCTGGACATGCTGAGGTGGACCAATCCGAATGGAGGAGTGATGACTGGGATGCCACCTTATCTAACACTTGGTTGATGTCAATTTGGTGATGCCTTCCTTCAAATGCTGGACTGGAGGATAGATGGAGAAGGTCGCCCTTAATGATGCTGGACTGGAAGAGGTTATTCCTAATGATGCTTGATCGAAGAAGGCCATCCTTGTCGATGCTAGACGGGAGGAGGTCGCCCTTGTCCTGGCTTGATCTTCTTTGATGAGGGTCTACCAAGTAATTGATCCTTCGACTCCGGGGCCGCCATTTGATGCCTACACAAAAGATTTAAAGTTAGTCTTTGAGCATCAAACCTTAAAGCACGAAATTTAAGACCTTTCAAGGGTAGAACTTAAGATATTAATTTGAAAAAGACATGATAAATCAAGAATTATACATTTTCAAATTAATTTTGAATGGAAATTGGATTTTCAAGACTTAGACTTTACAAAATTGCTATGAAATCACAATAAGTCTTGAATAAGGACTTCAAAAAATTCTTCATACCTCCTCCTTTGAAAGCCTAACTATAAAACCTTGAAAAAATGATGAAAGAAGACCGGATTTTGATGGACAAGGCTTAGATTATAGTCCTCCCTTGGATGAATTACGCCTCCATTAGCCTTCAAAAATGAGTTCCACCCTCCTTAGTCTCCACACTTAGTAGAATTTCGCCTCCAACATGCTATATTTCACTCCTCCAAATATGCTCCTTGAATTTGCATGAGAGATAATGCAAGAATGATTTGAATTTGCTAAAGAACCTCTCCCATTATATAGAGCGCTCACCCTCTTTCCTCCAAGGCCGACTTGGCAAAAGGGGTAAAAAAATAAATAAAAACTCTTTAAAAAGGTGGCCGACTTGCCTATAAAGGCAAAATAATGCCTTTGAGCGCTCATTTATAAATTTTAATTTAAAAAAAATTAATTTTAGATGCCTCCAAGATGTCCCTTTTGATTATTTCAAGGTCAAAAATTAATTTATTATATTAAAAATGCCTTTAATTAATGCGAATTTAATTTAACCTCCCAAATGTCTTGAATTTGGCAAATTTGGCGAAATTTGGGAATATTAAGGTTTGATTGAGGCTTAGTGAAGCTTCTTCAAGACTTCGCCCTGGACCCTCAGCAAGGGTCAGGAGCGATTTTTGCAATTTTGACTAAAAATCTTCATTTTTCAAACTTGAAACTCCTTCACTACGCAAGACCATGTTCATTTCTCTATTCAATATGCCTTTGATACTTCATTTCAATCAAACCAAGCCAGAAAAGCCTCCTTCCAAGTTTTTCGCCCTGGACCCTCAGCAAGGGTCAGGAGCGATTTTCCTTTTCCAGGCTAGGTTACTTCTTGTTGGTCATCCAAATTATCTTCAAAGGATAAAACATACTCCTTTACACCTACTCCAACTATAAAAATTGCTTTGATCTTGCAAGAGTCAGGTGCTTTTGAGAATTTCGCTCTGGACCTCCTGCAAGGGTCAGGAGTGAATTTTGCAATCTAGACTCAAAATGTTTCATTTTTCACCTTGAAACCTCTTTGACATTCCAAAACTAAGCAAAAACATCCCCCATAAAATTTTCGCCCTGGACCCTCAGCAAGGGTCAGGAGCGAATTTTAAGTTTTCAACAAAATCCCTCACTTTTTCGAATTGACACTTTCTCAGGTGGGTAAAGGGAGATGTCCTTGTTTCATCTATGTCCAAAGCTTGACTTTTTTCATTGCAAGATGAGAGCTATTCAAAATTTCGCCCTGGGCCTTCAGCAAGGGTCAGGAGCGATTTTACCTTTGTTGCCCAAAATTCATCATCTTAAATGCTTTCCAACCTTTCAAAGGCAATAAGAATGTCCAAGCTTCCCTCCAAGGTACCCTGCACATCACAATTTAGCCAAAATTAGTGAAGAATAAGCTCCAATAAGATTTTTGCTCTGGACCCTCAGCAAGGGTCAGGAGCGAAATTCACAATCTAGGCTAAATTGCTCAATCTCTTAGTTTAGGGAAGATCATTTTCAAGGCCAGGAACAAGGTTTCAAGCTCAAACAAGGTGGCAAATGAAGTTTATAATGAATTTCGCTCTGGACCCTCAGCAAGGGTCAGGAGCGAAATTCCTAATCTTGGCCAAAATTCCTCATTTACTCATTTTTCATCCAAACAAGTGTTTTGCCCTCAAAGATGCCTGGGAACGAGTTGGTTCTAAGTTTGGGCCAAACTAGAATGTCTTATGGAGATTTTCGCCTTGGACCCTTTGGAAGGGTCAGGAGCGAAATTCGCTTTGGACCCTCTGGAAGGTTCAGGAGCGAAATTTGACTTTTTGAACTCTCCGTCAGGATCATTTTATGGAATATAAAATTTAAGTATAAGTTCTTATACTTTAAGTTATATTCCATATATACTTTCAGGATGTTTGAGAGTGGTTTCAGACCTCCAGGAGCTATATTGCAAAATCTAGTTTTTGGAGGCTTTTCAGACATTCCAGACTTAGCCAAATTTCAGGATCAGGACATTCCAGACTTCATCACTCACCAACTTGACCTAACTCAAGCAGAACCTGCTATCCAGGTGATCCCCTTGGCGACACTCGAAAGTTAAAGGCTAACAGACAAAACCCTAAAAGACCCAAAAAACAAACCCTAGAAAGCAAAAAAGCAGGGGTCCCCATTTGCAATGGGGCGATGTGTGAAATGGTCACAACAGGCTCCTAGCCTGGACCTGGCTCTGATACTATGTTGAGACATGGACCAGCGAGGACTTGAACCTAGGACCTTCCATACGCTGTTGGAGTGCTCTACCACTGAGCTACTGGCCCCTCTTGGACCAGTCCATCGTCGGTCTGGGTGTGGCTTATTGTTGATTTTGTGATTAGACTGAAGAATATAGTTTTCTTTAATTTTATCAGTAGAGTATACAGTTTATGCTGTATTACTATTCCAACTTTTCCACGAAAGTGACAAGACAGCAAGCAGATAATAGTCAATGTTCACTTTCCCTTGAATGTATACCATGGATGATGAATGTTGTTCAATCTATCATGGATGTATGCACAGATAATTATTTGATTTATTTATCCTTCCGTGTATTATAGTCTGTCTCTAATCCTAGACGTATTCTAATTGAACTGCAGATTTGATTAATATCGTTATTGCTGTAAGAACTTTTTTGAACTCCTGTTACATTCGCTGCATCTATAAATTAATAATCAATCTTTGTTCAAATGACATCGTATCATATTGATATATGATACTAAACGACTTCCTAAGAAGTCGTGACTCTTTACTCTCAAGAGTCCCGATGGTTTCTAATAAACCGATTCACTTATAATCGGTTTATGACTTAACTAATAAACAATCAGTTCGATTATTAACAAATCGGTGATAGCAATTTGGCCGATCATAATTAACTATCGATCATAAGTACATGATCAGATATATGCGTCTACAATAAACTGTTTGTTGATCTTTGAATTAAATAAACATGTAAGGCCGATAGGCCATTTACATATTTGTTTCAGTTGATTAGAAGGATTGCTACTAACGCCATATCATTAACAGTCCCTCTTAGCTAGGGAGGATTCCTTCATAATCTTTACAAGTTACATCACCTCATCGTGATGATTTTCCACAATAGCCACATCTATATGTGGAAGAGAAAGATATCACCTCACTGTAATATCAAGTGTTATGGCATGTCCATGGATATCACGTCACATGATATCCACCATAAATCTCTTAATATAATACCCACCATTATGGCTTGTCCACGGATATCACGTCTCATGATATCCACCATTATGATATATTCAAAGGATATTACTTCATGGCATGTCCACGGATATTACGTCACATAATATCCACCATGAATATCTCATTATGTAACATCCACCATCATGGGTAATTCATGGATATCACGTCTCATGATGTCCACCATTATGGTAGATCCATAGATATTACTTCTAGAGATATCAAACATCATGACATATCCATAGATATCACGTTTCATGATATCCATCATGATGGTGTGAACAATCAATATTGTAAGATCGTCACCTTACAATAATGATCAGATATATAAGTGTTTATCATTGAGAGATCGTCACCTCACAATGATATCCACCATGGTTCAACCAGAGGGTGAACACACAAGTACAAGGAGATCATCACATACTCTCTCATGTGATGTTGTCACGGCGTCACACACATGACATCCACCATGAACCATATCAGAGGATGGAGATAAGGGCTTTCACCTTAAGTCTCTCTCAAGGAGAAATGCATTATCAAGAGTTTACACATTAAACATCTATGCTCAAATAGAAGAATACATTAGTATAACATATAACTAATCAATGATGCTAAGACTCGATCTCAATTAGGGCTCCATTCTTTACCATACCAAACTTACCTCAAAAGTACACAAACTTTATTCTGAAGAGAGGCTTGGTGAGAATGTCCGTTGTATGCTCATTAGTACTAATGTATCTTAATTGAATAGCATACCTTTCCACTTGATCTCTAGATGTCTTGACCTTTCATGAAATACAAGGTTGGACTCTGCTTCACTCTTGGTGTATTCCAAGCTCGCCAAATATCCATCTATCTAGAAGTATCATGCCCTATGAATCAACATAAGGGCCTTTCAACCTATATATATATATATATATATATATAGGACTCTATCTCATGAAGCATAATTCTCTGATTAATCACTAGAGAAACCATCTTAACATGGTCCACTCCCTCTGAATCAATATGATCAAGATCCTCAAATATCAATTGAAGCATATCTTCTCAGTTGCTCCTTCTTGAAAAATAAATTGAATGAATGATTCAATAATCGGATGATTACATTGAACGGTATACACACGTATATATAGAGGTTACAAGACGATGTTCTATAATTAGAACATAACGTTAAAGTAAAAGATTAAAGAGCTAAAAGCTAAATTAAGCTTAAAAGGTAATTAACTAAAAAGAAAAAGCTAAATGCTAAATAAAGCTTAAAAGCTAATTAACTAAAAAGCTAAATGACCATTAAACAAGGAACTAAATATAGGTGACTAAAATATAATTAAATATTCTAATACCCTCCCTTAATGGTCATGCTATCTATCACACCAAGCTACCCTCTAAATTTGAGAAACTTTGCCGGGCTCAAGGACTTGGTGAGGATATTTGCAGTCTGATCTTTTGTAGGAATGCACTGCAGTATCACCGATCCATCTTCAACATGCTGGCGGATGAAATGACAATGAAGCTCCACATGCTTTGTCCGCTCATGGAAGACTGGATTTTTGGCTAATTTTAGAACCCCTTGATTATCACAAAACAAGGGAGTAGGTCTTGGTTGAGACATTTGCATGTCTGCAAGCATCCTACGTAGCCAAATTGCCTCACATGCTGCCTTAACAGTTCCTCGATACTCTGCTTCGGTCAAGGAAAGAGCTATTGCTTGTTGCTTCTTGCTGGTCCATGTGACTGCACCTGTACCCAAGCTGAAAACATACCCAGAAGTTGACTTTCTGTCATCAACACAACTTGCCCAATCTGAGCCTGTAAAACCAACCAGCCTAGGATCTTTGCTTCCGCTGTATAGAATGCCAAAATCAAGAGTGCCCTTCACATATCTAAGCACACGCTTTGCTGCAACCCAATGTTCAACTTTTGGGGCTGACATGAAGCGAGAAATATAGCTCACAACATAACTGATGTCAGGTCTAGTGGCAGTGAGATAGATGAGGCTGCCCCACTAGTTGCCTGAATGAAGACTCATCCACTACAGGTGAATCAAAAAACTGACAGACAATTTTTCGAGAAAAAATCGTGAAAACCCTGGGACTTGTAAGACGAGGTCTAGCCTAAATCAATTTGATAAAGGTAACGATATTCAAATATCGTGAACATGCACTGTTTCCAAGTGTTGTGGCAGCTGTTGAACTTTTGACTGTGTTCCAACATTATGTTGGTCAAAGATGCCATCACGAAAATGGAGGTTGAATGAGGTCAACCTAGTGAAAGCATGAGACAAAAGAATCCGATTCAAAAATCAGAATAGAAGTAGCTGCACGAAAAATCTGAAACCCTGGAGGAGAATTCTAGCATGAATTCTAAGGCTTGAATTTCGAGGTTTGGAAGAAACCTAGAAATTAAAATTTTTTGCAAACTTAAAACCTGAATTTTTTCCTGAAAATAATCAGAAAAAAATAATAATTTGCAGAAAATAAAAAAATACCTCTAATTTTTTTGTAAAAAAAACTGAACAATATTGACGATTTTTTCCCAAAAAAAACGCAAAAAAAAAAGGGTAGGAAACCCTAGGTCAGATGTACAACATAAACGGCGCACAGAAGACACCAAAATTCCCAACGTCCACAGAATTAGCAGAAATCGCTGACTATTTTTAAATTCCAAGGCAAATTCGTTGGCACAAAATTCGAGGCACGGAAAACGAGGCACCAGAAAAATTTGAGATCAATCCAATAAAGCTCTTGAAAAACCCACCAAGAATCTGAAATCAGAATGTAATCCGATGGCTCAAAAATCGAGGCATGGAAAAAGATGCACCCAAAAAAATCTGACGATGACCCAGTTGAGGTCTCGAAAAACCCACCAAGAATCTGCAAGAAAAATAAAATTTCGACTTGAACTGAAGGGTCAAAACCCTAGTCGAAAATTGCAGAAACCCTAGGAAAATTTTCAATCCGCAAAAAAACTCCAGGTTGCAGGCCCAAAAATCTCCAGAACTCTAAAAAAAACATGAACTGCTGCCCAACACAAAGGAATTCGCCCACGAATTCGAAACCCTCAAAAAGCCTTCAAAAAAGCAAAATCGTTTTTTTATAAAAAAACAATAAAAAAAATCTAGAAAATATTACAGAAAGAAGGCCATGAATTTTTATTAAAAAATTCGCCAAACTTTAAAGAATCCCATCGGTCCGCTCTGATACCATGAAAAATAAATTGAATGAATGATTCAATAATAGGATGATTACATTGAATGATATACACACACATATATAGAGGTTACAAGATGTTCTATAATTAGAACATAACGTTAAAGTAAAAGATTAAAGAGCTAAAAGCTAAATTAAGCTTAAAAGCTAATTAACTAAAAAGAAAAAGCTAAACGCTAAATAAAGCTTAAAAGCTAATTAACTAAAAAGCTAAATGACCATTAAACAAGGAACTAAATATAGGTGACTAAAATATAATTAAATATTCTAATACTTCTGTCACGGAAGCATCCCCTATTGTCATAAGATCGGACCCTAGGCACAAATATGACCATCTTGAGAATAAAATCCCCTTGCAATATGCTCCCTCTTGCTGGGAGAGCCTTCTTGTCTCAACTTTGTTTTGTAACCTAGATGCTGTCATCACCTGCATAAATGCCTCGATAATTTTCTCCTGTGGGCTGTTGCACTTCTTGCAACAAAATCTCAAGATCTCCACTGAAGTCCTCTACATATTCCTTCTGAATTTCAATCTCTTCATTACAAATAGAACTTTAAAACTCTATAGCCTGAAAAACAATAGACTGTGATTCTAAAGATGTCCTAAATATAAGGGACAAATTTCTCATAGTAAATTGAAGAAATTTAAAACACAAGATAATATCCAAATGCAGCTTGTCGTAAGCGAACATCTACTGACAAAGTTGTTTCACAAATAACACGCATAATGTAATTGCATGAATTGACAAAAAAACTACATATTAAATTCATGAACATTATTCAACCAAAAAAGAAAACTTATCTCTTTCAAATCAGAATATGAATCCATCTGAATCCTTCTGTGAAATAGTCTCACCAACATCCGCAATGGAAGCTTGAGGCATAGTCCTAGTTGGACATTGCATTGCATAGTGACCATATTTGTCACATCTAAAGCATTGGATTTCAGAAATGTCCTTCCTTCTTTTGTGTGTAGGAGCACCATTTGATTCCTCATCTTTCTTTCTTTTGGAGTGTCCTTTCTTACCCTCATCTTTGTGGAGTGGGAGGCAAGAACATGAATGTCTTCATTTATGGAGCTTTGGCCAATGCCTCTTATAGCCAATCTAGACTCTTCTTGATTGCAATCTTGCTTTAATCGATCAAGCTTCGGAAGTTTTGATCTTGCACTTATCCCTTGAATAAATGCCTCCCATGAGGAGGGGAGGCCATTCAGTGCCAGCATGGTTAAGTCTTTGCTCTCTATTGTGTGACCTATAGTAGAGAGTTGATCTTTCAATTCAGTAATCCTCATGAAGTATGAGGTGATGAATTCGTCTTTTGTCATTTTGACATGATGGAGTTGTTGCTTTAGAGCAAGAGCTCGACTTGTGTTGTTTATCTCATATGTTCTCTAATGATTTGAACATGTCATATGCTGTCTCCAACTTGGAGATGATTGGCACAATATGGTCCTTAACTGAGTCAACCAACATCTTCATGGCTTTATTGTTCTTTCTCATCCATTGAGGCTTTTCATCTTCTTCTTCTAGTTCCGGTGTAGCTTTTTTTACGAACTCATCTAATTTGTTTTCTCTTAATGCAAGCATGATCCTGAACTTCCAAGATACAAAGTTGGAAGCTCCATCAAGTCGATCCTCGAATCTAACACCATTCACCATTTTGGTGTGTAGAAGGGAGTTGAAGAAATTCGAGAAGATATAGAGCGTAATCTCACCTATATAAGTCTGATCAGATCTTTTACTTATGCTGGCTCTGATACCATGTTGAGACATGGACCAGCTAGGACTCGAACCTAGGACCTTCCATACGCTGCTGGAGTGCTCTACCATTGAGCTACTGGGCCCCTCTTGGACCAGTCCATCGTCGGTTTGGGTGTGGCTGATTTCCAACACCAACAAGCATTCTATAATTCGATTTTGTTTGTAGATTAAGATTTGACCACAAAACTGATCAAAGTAAACATTCTATCAAACTGTCTGGAGATCAAGATTCAGTATGCATAAACAGATTGAAGATATTCTTCAATTAAGTGTTCTTACTTCATCAACCTTTCGAATGCAAAGGTGATCAATGATCTTCAATACATAATCTATTCACTGTTTCAATTCTGTCTCCCATTGTTGTTTCAATTGTGTCTCCCATTGTTGTTTCAATTGTGTCTCCCATTGTTGCTACATAGACTAAATCATATTGTATTCCTTTTACAGGTGTAAACACATCAATGTATCTGTGGTTGTTATTCAGTCAAATACACATATTTCTCCTTGAATACAAAGTATAAAGCAGTATAGATTTTATTCCAAAAGCTGAGCATAACAGTATGACTATTAAAAATAAAAAATACTGTGACATGTTATAATTGATCTGAAAAAATATGTATAGTCTGTAACATATTGACATCAATGACAAACTGTGACCAACACAGACAATTCAGACATTTTTTTAATCTCTAATGGCTTTATGCATAAATTAACCTATTACGACACAAACACACACATTTCGTAGCTAAATTGCAGATGCTAGAAATTATTTGCATACAAGAGCTGAATTGAAGATTTGGATTACACAAGACAAGACTTTATAAAGCATAGTTCCCAAGTATTAATAGTGCAAAGCTACAAAGAGTTGGAATTAAAACAATCAAAATACTAGGTTTGCAATTAGTGATAACCTCCCACATTCAATAAATGAAATCACTCAGACAAGATGATATGAACTATGTCATCACACATGCAAAGAGCGCATGAACAATAAACTTTTGCACAATGTAGCAACATTTACCATTAGTTTCTCAAATACAATACCCATTCTTGTAGGGTTTGAAAGTATCACTCATCATAATTGCATGACCCCTTGAAATAATATTTCTTTTAATAATAGAAGTTGAATGAAATTTAGAAATAGTTTCAATTAAATCTCATCCGCTAAAATAGCCTTCTCGTCTAAAAATTAGTTCAAATAAAAAAAAAAAACTTTTTCTAGAAATATCCCAAAATAACATTTTTCCAAATAAATCTGATTCTATTTTTAAATATCATTTAAAAATAGTAGTATGCATACTTCCCAAAAATAGCAACCACTTTGAATATTGCAATGGCTGCGCCGATGGTGAAGTAAATTCTTGCTGATTGCTTCTTTTCATCAATTTGTACTCCCTTTACACTTTGTTGCAGCTTTTACTTACATTTGGATTTGGTAATGCAATACTTTAAAGCCTCAGCTTGTGAATATTCATCGCTTTGTCATTCTCAACAATTAGTTTTTCATACTTTTTCTACTCTTTTTCATCGAACTCAATAATTTTTACTATTGATGTTAGCAATTTCATATGCCTCTTTCAGGACAACATAAAATGAAACAGAAACCTCATTGCAACAACAATTAACTAAAACCTAGACCTTCATGAAAGAACTTTAACTTATTACAGTTTGTTTTGGGGGTTTGTACAAACTCAATGATTTTCATTAGTTAGCATTTTAATGTCCTTTCCAGGACAACACAAAATGGGACAATGTGTAAGGTAAAACCTTCTTTGAATTATAAAGGGAATAATGTGATGTAATGTCCCTTCCTGTGATTGCCCAGAAAATAACAGTCCTATCTAAGTATAATAACACTTGGAGATCCGGAGCGGAGTCCTGCAAAAAGGTTAGGGGAGATGAAATATATATACAGTGTTGCATACATGATTATGACATATTTTATTAGCTGTGCTAAGTAAAACATAAGTTCGTTCTAAAGATTTATTCATGTAATGAACATAGGCTAGATTGGACAAGTGTGGTGCCCAAGAGACTCCCCCATCTAAGCTCAAGGGCGGACTAAGACCCCTTGACCTCATGTGTGTAATGTCCCCATTTTCGTGAGCATTAGTTTTCAGAGGATTATTCTCTTTCCTGACCCTCATAGGCTAATGGAGTTTTTCAGAGGGTCCAGTTTGGGCATCACGGAGCTTTCAAGTTGCAGTTGTCAGCCTTTACTTCTCCAGATCTTTCTTATGTTTTGAGGCTAGGTTATTCAAAGGTTTTTGGCTATGTTTTGAGGTTTTTTTACTATTTATAGTAAGTTAGTGCTACATTAGAGACCCACCTTACTATTTTTAGTAAGGCAGTTGGATGCGTGGTGGGAACAATAAAGTTATTATTTAATTTTATAAAATGTCATAAAGAGTGGGGCCATTATAGCAGTAAGTGACTTTACAATATGACAATTTAAAGTCATTTTAATTAATAAAGCTCTCTAGCTTGTTTGAGAAGCTACTTCATAAGGAGGAATTAAAGGTAAAGAATGTTTTATCCGACATTGCTAAAAGTACAAGCATTCACCGACTTAAGAAGCTATATAAGCAAGGCTATCCTTTCATTTGAGAGTAGTTATGAGAATTGGATATTGAAACTATTTCTCCTTGGTTGCCAGAAATCAGTGACTGGATATTCTAAGGATGAAGACCCTTGGAATTAGTGAAGGTTGGACGGAAACCCATTCCTTCAAGATTGGTGGATTCATACGGAGTCCACATCTGGACTTAATGGTGGGATTTTTTGAAATCAAATAAGCAGTTTGAAGAAGACTTTCCTTCAGTCCAAAATATGAATGCTGGAAGTCATTTGTTCATGGAGAAAATCGCAGGTCATGAAGCCCCAACACAGTCTGAAATGATGCTGAAGTGCTGAAGAACTTGATACAGCTATAAGGGTAATCAAACCCTTATTCCTTGTGCAAAAAATCAGAAACAGGGGTGGCTGCTGTAGGTGATGATTGGATGGCATTAAGAGCTGTTTGCAGTGTTATCTCTTCAACGATTCTCTTTTTGTTTTTTCCAGGTTCTATCTAGCATTGTAATTCAGCATTTATGGTCATCTTGCATTTTATAATCGCTACCATTAATGTTACATTTCTATAGTCCTTTGATGTCAATGTTCTTGAATGTCAAACCATTGTAATTGGATTATTGAGCATTGTAATCAGTTGTATGCAACACAGACACAGGGGCAGCCAATGTGGTCAAATAGGATGAGCAACCAGCTACCTGTAGCATTTCTATGCCTTCTCAACAAGTGGACAGTGAAGAGGCGCAGGATCAAGGAGTTGTTCAAGATGGTTATGCTGGTCCTCATGAGACACAATGTTGTGAGGAACCAGTTGTTGTTAGTGATCAAGCACCTGCTTCTCTAGATGAGAAGTCTACTAGCAGTCTATTCCATAATGTGCAGCTGATTACAGAGATTGATTCTATGGGTGCTTTGACTAACAATAGGGATGGTGGATCCAATGTTGTGTCAATTCAGCAACATGACACAATTAGAGATGGTGACCAAGAATCCAATGATGTAGCAAATACAAGTTATACTAGTCTCATGGTGGGTAACTTAGAGGTTCTGCTTGACCTAGCAAGTGTTAAAATGGATTCTTATGGTGATCCTTGGAGTGATACTATTGCTGTTCCTATTTCACTCCATGAGGTATCTTTGTCATCTACAGATGAGTTAAAGTGTTTGGCAATGCTCACACAGTGATTAGTGAGTTGGATTGTGTTTTGGCACAAAACGTTGATGATCCTTTGATTGAAACTACTGCTGCCCAAGTTCCAGATCAACAAGTGTACTGTGAAGATGACATTGAGAGTGTTGAATCAGTTAATTCAGATGACATCATGGATGAGGACAGCTGTGTTAGTCATGTATTCCAAGTTTGGTGTGAGGATTCAGAATGTGAATCAGCCTTGTTACAGAAGGCCAATACCTCTCACAGTTTGGAAAATCAGTTGAAAGTCAATGAAGACCAGATTGTAGCTACATTGAATCATTTTGATAAGACTCACAAGCTGATTGAAAATCAACTCTGGCATGAACAACTTGTGAAAACACAAACAGGTAAAGAAGAAAAATCTTCCCATGCACACATATAAGTAATCAAAGAAGCTTTTGTTACTATGAAGTCAAATTATATGCATCTGCTTTCCGACTGAGATCATCTCCTTGATCTCGCTGAAATCTATTTAGGTGCATTGAGTGGGAAGGAAGAGGAAGTGGATAAGCTAATTCATGAGCTTGAGGCTTTACAGGATATGTTGGAGAGCACTTGGTTGGCTCTTCAAGCAGCAGAAAATCAGATTGAAGAACTCTGTTTGGAGTTGAGCTTGGCACGAGCTTCATCATCCATGGTAGAGGTACAAACTACTTTGGCAGCCTTAGTTCAGGTGGATGATGGTAGCTTCAGTTCTTCAGTCTTGGACACTCCAGTTGAGGGTGTAGAGCCTCTTGTGTTTGTTAAACAGGAGTTACATACAAAGTTTCATTATTATGAGGAGAGGTTTGACTTTGAGTTTTCTGGTGATTCACATAGTCTTCTTTATGTGGATCTTGAGTCATCTCTCTTTGAGAGCCCTTCACAGGCTCTCAAGTTAGGGATGAGTTGTTGCATGGAGATCCATGCAATTCACAGACCTTGATGATACCTTTTGTTGGTGTTAATCTAGGAGTCCATCAAGAATCCCAACTCTTGATCTTGGGGGAGAGTACTTGATGTAGAGGTATGGTTCAAACAACTTGATAATGCTCCAAGTTACTCACTTGCTCAACCAAACAACAAACCCTCCTTTTAAGGATTCACTCCAACTAAGCCTCACACCTTTAAGAGTATCAATTCAACATCCCATATCACCTATTTTCATCCCCATAACCCCACAAAGGGAAAATATGCAAAGGTTATCAAAGTTTGGTTTCAAACCCCATAGGCAAAAGTGCTCAAAATGACTCAAATTGCTCACAACCCCTCCAAATGGTTTGATAGCCCTACAAAAGCTCAAGACAGGTTCAATAGGTTCCTACAAACTCAAATGATGCCAAACAACCCTCTGATTTGGTTGTTCAAGTCCCAAAAGTCACAAAGTGCAATTTGGCTCTTTAGACCTAGTAGCCCTTAAAACTCACTTTTTGCCTTCCCACCCAAAACTCCAAAGGACAGGCCAATATTATTTGATTTTGTTGATCACCAACCTAGGACAACACTTTCTACCAAAGGACAGGTTCTGGAACCTCCTGCAAGTACCATTACTAATGAATCCTCATGTATGGCTAGAAGAGTTAATTTAAGCACTTAACAAAGGAACTACCTCAAACCTGCAACTCCACCAAACCAACTGTTCGAGCACCTTGGGGTATCCAAATCATCACCAAATACCAAGTTATAGCTTCTGGTTTGCATTAAAACTAAAGTTATGGGGACTGTTCATGAATTTTATCCAATTCCCACAACCAGTCACATAGAGATGCCTGGCCAAATTTAACAAAATCTCACCCAAACTGCATCCTTTCAGTCTGAAACCTTTTGAATCTTAAAATACACTCCCAAATCCTCCATCTAACCAAGAATCAGATTTTTCCCATGGTTAAAATGGTAGGAATGAGGAAAGGAAGTAAAAACCTTAGCCTAGGGCACTTTCATGGGTTGCAGAGGTTTGCAGAGCCTTTTCTCCCTCAATACTCCACTTCAGAACCTCCCCCTTGGCTCAAATGAAAGGTAATTCAACCACCTATCTTCCCATGAAAAGATTTTTCACATTGGAGGCCGTACAGATCCTCACCAAGCAAGTTTGCAGCAAAATTACAGCAAAAATGCAGATTTTATTGATTTCAAATAGCAATTTTTACAATTTTCACCCACAACAACCCCCACACGAGTTTGTTGAGGCATTTTATAGTTTTCCCAACATGTTCAAACTGATTGGAGATGGTTATGAACGTTGGGCAACCAATTACAACTTTTTGAAAAGTTGCTTTACAAATTGACAACTTTTGTCAATTTGTGACAATTTTTGCATTTTGCCATTCAAACTAATTTTATCATCAACCTAGGGACCTAAACACATTGAAATGGATCTAAATAGACCAAAACAACCTTGACTCCCTAATTCTACTCATCCTAAGTCCCTTTCACCATAGTTGACCATAGGGTTTATAATGTACCCGAGGCCACTAGGCCTTACAAAATGGACAATTAGAACCTTATTACAAAACAAAACATAAACAAAGGATTCTTTGATCCTTCCCAACACCTTGCTATCAAAAACATGAAGTGTTCAATCAAGAAATTATGAAATTGAGGCTTGTGCCCCTGCACCATACTCCCGGGGTGGGCTGATCTCATTTCCACATGAGATAAGTTGGTCCAATAAAGTGCCATGTTTCAGAATTTCTGCCTCTTCCATCCATACTGCCTCTTCAACAGGTTGTCCTACCCATTTCACAAGGTATTGTTTGTATTCTTTATTTCTAGTCTTCTTAATGACCCTTTCATCAATGATCTTTTCAGGCCTCTTTGGTGCATGAGGAGGTATATCAGCAATATCCTCTTGAATCTCCTCAACATGAAAATCTGTACCTGCAGCAACATGCCCTTTATAGGGTGTTAGATCACAAACATTAAAGATAGGAGAAATACCAAGGTTAGAGGGAAGGGATATCTCATAGGCATTCAACCCATGTTTCTTCAAAACCTTGCAAGGACCCACTTTCTTCATGAGTAATTTTGTATGGTTCCCCTTTGGCAATCTTTCTTTTCTCAGGTACACCCACACTATATCACCAATCTGAAATTGTACATCTCTCCTCTTCTTATCAACAAGTTCTTTGTACTTTTGTGAACTCCTTTGGAGGGCTAACCTTACTTGATCATGCACTTCTTTCATGCTATCAGCAAATTGTTCTCCATGAGCACTTGTTTGCCCATCATGTGGGAGGTCTCTCAACTCCAAGATGCCTCTTGGATTCTGCTCATACACAATCTGAAATGGACTCCTTCCTGTACTCCTATTCACAGAGTCATTGAATGCAAATTCAGCTCGTGGAAGTACAACATCCCACTTCTCTCCATATTGTTTTGTCAAGCATCTCAATAGGTTTTCCAAGAACCTATTCACAACTTCAGTTTGCCCATCTGTTTGTGGATGGTAGGCTGAACTAAAGTTCAAGTTTGTTCCCAACCTCTTCCATAAGGTTCTCAAAAAGTGGCCAATGAATTTCACATCTCTGTCCGACACAATTGCTAGAGGAAGTCCATGAATCCTCACAATCTCTTTGAAAAACAAATTTGGTACATAGGCTGCATCACTAGCACTCTTACATGGCAAGAAATGTGCCATCTTACTGAACCTATCTACAACAACAAAGATGCTATCGAAGCCTTTTTGAGTCCTAGGCAGCCCCATTACAAAATCCATACTACAACTTTCCCAAGGCCTTGTAGGTATGGGTAATGGTTGATACAAACCTGCATTGGTGGAAGTACCTTTGGCCTTTTGACAAATAGTGCATGTTTCAACAAATCTTCTCACATCACTTTGCATCTTAGGCCAATAGTAGTGTCTTCTTACCTTCTCAAGGGTTTTATCCAACCCAAAATGTCCACTCATGCTTCCACAATGCTTTTCTTTCACAATATTCTCCCTCATTGAACACCTAGGAATTCGTAGTTGATGTCCTTTGAACAAGAAACCATCTTGGATCAAGTAATCAGCATATTCAACATGGTATACTTCAGAAAAATCAGAACAAACTTTATAAATTTCATGTAAGTCTTCATCATCTTCATACATACCTTTCAAGGAGTCAATCCCCACACTTTGCAACTTCACCTCTTGCACTGTCAGGGATCTTCTACTCAAGGCATCTGCCACCTTGTTTGCAACTCCCTTTTTGTGTTTGATTGTAAAGGTATATGCTTGGATAGATTCTACCCATTTCATATGCTTGTGACTCAACTTCTCCTGGCTATTCAAGAAGTTAAGTGCCTGATTGTCAGTAAAAACAACAAATTCTTTTGGAAGTAGATAATGCATCCACTTTTTCAAGGCTTGAACTAAGGCATACATTTCCAAATCATATGAGGAATACTTCCTCTTTGCCTCATTGAGTTTCTCACTAAAAAATGCAATGGGCCTACCCTCTTGGCTCAAAACAACCCCTATTGCAACATTAGATGCATCACACTCAATTGTAAAAACCTTTTGGAAATCTGGAAAAGCAAGTATAGGTTGCTTTGCTACCTTTTGTTTGAGGCTTTGAAAAGCCTCCTCAACTTCCTTGGTCCATACAAACTTGCACTTCTGCCCCCCTTTGATTGTTTCCAGGATAGGTGCACAAACTTGGCTAAAACCTCTTATAAACTTCCTCTAAAAAGAAGCCAAGCCATGGAAGCTTCTAACTTCAGTCATTGACCTTGGAGAAGGCCAATTCAAGATGCTCTCCACCTTCTCAGGATCCATCTTGATGCTTCCACCTGAAACTATGAAACCAAGATACACCAATTCTTCCTACATAAAAAGACACTTGTCCACATTGATTAGGAGCTTTTCTTCCTGCAATCTCTTAATGACCAAATTCAAATACTGCATATGTTCATCTCTATTCTTACTGAAAATGAGAATATCATCCAAGTAAACAATAACAAATTTACCAAGGAAAGGTTTTAGAACTTCATTCACGAGTCTCATGAATGTACTAGGTGCATTGGACAAGCCAAATGGCATCACTCTCCACTCATAAAGGCCTTCATTAGTCTTAAAAGGCTGTCTTCCATTCATCTCTAGCCCTTATCCTTATTTGATGGTATCGACTCTTCAAATCCACCTTTGAATACCACCTTGCACCCCTTAGATGATCCAACAAGTCTTCAATCCTAGGCATAGGGAACCTATACCTGATAGTAATCCTATTGATGGCCCTCGAGTCCGTACATAACCTCCAAGTACCCTCCTTCTTAGGTGCTAATAGGGCTGGAACAACACATGGACTCAAACTTTTGGAAATCAAACCCTTATCTAAGAGTTCTTGGATTTGTCTAGCCATCTCTTCATTTTGTTGGGGTGTTAACTTATAGGCAACATTATTTGGGAGTGTAGCCCCTGGGATTAGATCAATATTATGGCTAATCTCTCTGATTGGAGGTAGGGTATCAGGCAATTCTTTGGTTACAATGTCCTTATAGGTCTCAAGCAAATCAACCACCTCCTTTGGTCCTACCCTCCTAGGTTCTTCCTTTTTCTTGTACACCTTTCTCTCTTCCTGTTTTGGCAATACCACCAAGGCATAACAAGGAGTATCCTCCTTCAAACATTCTAAAAACTCTTTCTCTCCTACAAATAAAAACTTAGAGTTTTTTGCTTCTTCACCATTATCAGGTAGGGGTAGTAGTGTTACCTTCTCACCTGTGTACCAGATGGTGTATGTGTTCTTCTCACCATCATGTTTTGACTTCATGTCATATTGCCATGGCCTTCCAAGCAGCAAATGGCATGCATCCATGGGTACAATGTCACAAAGTACCTTGTCCTTGTACTTGCCAATAGAAAACTCCACCCATGCTTGCTCTTCAATGATTGTTTGCTGCCCCTTTGTAAGCCATGATACCTTGTAGGGTCTTGGATGCTTAATCCTCTTCAATTTCAGTTTCTCTACTGCCTCAATGGACAACAAATTATCAGTAGAATTTGAATCAATCACCACGCTACATACTTTGTCACCACTTCTACAAGTAGTTCTGAAAAATGCCTTCCTTTGGGGTGGCTCTGGTGGACTAGGTGCTTTGATCAATGTCCTTCTCATCATCATGATCTCTCTTTGTTTAGGCTGCACAAAGGATCCATGAGAGTGAACACTATGTGTGTCCTCATCTCTCACCAAATTTGCTCTCCTTTCACCTTGTTTGTTTGCCTTTTCTGGACATTTGGATGCAACATGCCCCATTTGATGACATCTATAGCACTTTATACCTTCTAGGCCTCTTCCTCCATCTCTTCGTTTAAGGTTTCCTCTCTTTCCTCTGAAAGATCCTCTAGAACTGCCTTCCCCTTGTTCACTTCCTTGACTTGATTCACCAAGGTCTTTGGAACCTTGTCCTCTTCCTTGAGGCATACTTCTGCCCCTATTTCCAAAGTCTTTTTGTCCCCTCCCTCTTCCACTTTGATCACTCTTCCTCTTGAGTTTCTCTTCAACCTTCAAGGCAAGTTGAAAGCATTTTTGGACTGTGGGAGGGCTGCTTAGACTGAGGTCATCTTGTATGGTAACCCTCAACCCTTGCAAATATCTTGCAAGCTTCACACATTCAGGGTCCACGACATTGGACTTCATCACCAATTTATGGAACTCTTGAGTATAATCTGAGACACTCATCTCCTTTTGTCTCAAACTCATTCTCCTCTTATGAAGTTGAACTTCATAATCATCAGGAACATATGCAACCCTGATCAATGCAACCATCTTCCAAGTGGTCACTGGATTCTTCTTCTCCTTCACCCTATCATCTTGAGTGAAATCCCACCACGTAAGGTGCTAGTCCCTTCAACTTGGACTTAGCAATCTTAACTCTCTGACTTTCAGGTATGTCTTCACATTCAAAGAAGCTTGTGAGGGCATCAATCCAATCCACAACAGCATCTGGATTCAAGTTTCCATCATAGGAAGGTTGGTCCATCCTAACATCCATGGTCCTTCTCTCCATGGCCTTCAGGGTCTTCACAAGTAGCCTTTGATCAGTAGGCACTTCTTCTTCATTACCCAGCTCAAGGGGTTCCTCATCACTTCCCTCTTCAACAACATCAGAGTTTCCACCACTTTTCTTACGAAGTTCCCCATTAAGTCTATCAACCTCTTTCTGCAAGGAATCAATCTTGTGAACCAAGTTTTTATCCTTAAAAAACTTCACTATTTGTGCATTGGTCATCTTTGAAGACAACTCACCCTCATCTTCTTCCCCTGACATGGCTAAACTGAAACAATCCTTCTCCTAAGGATCACACTTGCTCTGATACCAATTGATGTAGAGGTATGGTTCAAACAACTTGAAAATGCTCCAAGTTACTCACTTGCTCAACCAAACAACAAACCCTCCTTTTAAGGATTCACTCCAACCAAGCCTCACACCTTTAAGAGTATCAATTCAACATCCCATATCACCTATTTTCATCCCCATAACCCCACAAAGGGAAAATATGCAAAGGTTATCAAAGTTTGGTTTCAAACCCCACAGGCAAATGTGCTCAAAATGACTCAAATTGCTCACAACCCCTCCAAATGGTTTGATAGGCCTACAAAGGCTCAAGACAAGTTCAATAGGTTCCTACAAACTCAAATGATGCCAAATAACCCTCTGATTTGGTTGTTCAAGCCCCAAAAGTCACAAAGTGCAATTTGGCTCTTTAGACCTAGTAGCCCTCAAAACTCACTTTTTGTCTTCCCACCCAAAACTCCAAAGGACAGGCCATTATTATTTGATTTTGTTGATCACCAATCTAGGACAACACTTTCTACCAAAGGACAGGTTCTGGAACCTCCTGCAAGTACCATTACTAATGAATCCTCATCTATGGCTAGAAGGGTTAATTTAAGCACTTAACAAAGGAACTACCCCCCAAACCTGCAACTCCACCTAACCAACTGTTGGAGCACCTTGGGGTATCCAAATTATCACCAAATACCAAGTTATAGCTTTTGGTTTGCATTAAAACTAATGTTATGGGGATTGTTCATGAATTTTATTCAATTCCCACAACCAGTCACATAGAGATGCTTGGCCAAATTTAACAAAATCTCACCCAAACTGCATCCTTTCGGTCTGAAACCTTTTGAATCTTAAAATACACTCCCCAATCCTCCATCTAACCAAGAATCAGATTTTTCCCATGGTTAAAATGGTAGGAATGAGGAAAGGAAGTAAAAACCCTAGCCTAGGGCACTTTCACAGGTTGCAGAGGTTTGCAGCGTCTTTTCTCCCTTAATACTTCACTTCAGAACCTCCCCCTTGGCTCAAATGAAAGGTAACTCAACCACCTATCTTCCCATGAAAAGATTTTTCACATTGGAGGCCGTACAAATCTGCACCAAGCGAGTTTGCAGCAAAATTACAACAAAAATGCAGATTTTATTGATTTCTAATAGCAATTTTTACAATTTTCACCCACAACCCCCACACGAGTTTGTTGAGGCATTTTATAGTTTTCCTAACATGTTCAAACCGATTGGAGATGGTTATGAACGTTGGGCAACCAATTACAACAACTTTTTGAAAAGTTGCTTTACAAATTGACAACTTTTGTCAATTTTTGACAATTTTTGCATTTTGCTTTTCAAACTAATTTTATCATCAACCTAGGGACCTAAGCACATTGAAATGGATATAAATAGACCAAAACAACCTTGACTCCCTAATTCTACTCATCCTAAGTCCCTTTGACCATAGGGTTTATAATGCACCCTAGGCCACTAGGCCTTACAAAATGGACAATTAGGACCTTATTACAAAACAAAACATAAACAAAGGATTCTTTGATCCTTCCCAACACCTTGCTATCAAAAACATGAAGTGTTCAATCAAGAAATTATGAAATTGAGGCTTGTGCCCCTGCACCAGTACTGCTCAGATTAGTGCTGATTGCAACCAGGAGGTGGTTGCCTTATCACATTTGACAGATGGACATGATGTTGATTACAAATCAGCCTTGGATAGAGACTTGGCTATCAGTATGGCCAAGGAGTACATAAGGAGAGAAGTCAGTACTGATTGGTTTTCCTTTACTCGTTCTCCTCTTCACGCAGCTGGGTCTCAACCACATTGTCGTGACGATTTCTCTAGTGCCTTTAGTAGCTCTACCGTCATAGAAGTTGAGCATTACGATGACACTTGGGTAGAGTATATTTAGTATGGGGCTGATGGGCCTTGTATGCTGATTGTGCTTGTTGCTGTGAATTTTTCACACAACAATTTGCATTGTGTGACTCCTAGTACAGAGAGACAGTTATGGAACCCTAGTGCTGGTTTAGGATTCTCAGAGGAGTCGGCTAGTGCATCACATTATGGTTACATCATGTGGGATGCATTTTGTTTTACATTCAGCCCACCTACGAAGGACTTGATGATGCATCAATGTGGATTGGCTCCGAGATTATACCATCCTTGGTGGGATGGGTATTCACTATCTTTAGTACATGGAATCAACTGCAAGTTGGTGGGGGACTACTTGCAGAATTAGCACATCCATGGCAGTTTAGCAAAGGATGGAGATAGTTGTGGTGATGCAGATACCTTAAGTTATTCCTATCTCCACAGAGCAAATGGATGTGAGTTTGGTTTGCATTGGGACCTGAGTAGCGACAGGATTAGCACAACGATTTGGATGAGTCCCATTCCTTGGCTTCACCACTTCTGGCATGGTGAAGTTGAAACCATTATCTAGTAGCGAAAAATGGTTGGTGACGTGAGGGACATTACACAACACTTCCCTTGGGATCTTGGTGGAGTGGTGTGTTTTTTGTTGCTGAGATTGCTTGGGGACAAGCTATTTTAGGAAGAGCGGACTGTAATGTCCCCATTTTCGTAAGCATCAGTTTTCAGAGGATTAGCCTATTTCCTGACCCTCATAGGCTAATGGAGTTGTTCAGAGGGTCCAGTTTGGGCATCATTGAGCTTTGTAGGTGGTAGTTGTCGGCCTTAACTTCTCTAGATTTTTCTTATGTTTTGAGGCTAGGTTATTTAGAGGTTTTTGGCTATGTTTTGAGGTACTTACTATTTATAGTAAGTCAATGCTACATTAGAGACCCACCTTACTATTTTTAGTAAAGCAGTTGGATGCATAATGGGAACAATGGTTGACCTCCAGGTTCAGATGAGACAAAGAGATTATGAGTAATCAATGAGATATTAAAATTATAATGGCATTTAATGATATATTTATTAGTGATTACATTATAAGGTTATTATTTAATTTGTAAAATGTCATTAAGAGTGGGGCCATTATAGCATTAAGTGACTTTATAAAATGACAATATAAAGTCATTTTAATTAATAAAGCTCTCCAACTTTTTTGAGAAGCTACTTCATAAGGAGAAATTAAAGGTAAAGGATGTTTTATCCCACATTGCTAAAAGTACAAGCATTCACCGACTTAAGAAGCTATATAAGAAAGGCTATCCTTTCATTTGAGAGTAGTTATGAGAACTAGATATCGAAACTATTTCTCCTTGGTTGCTGGAAATGAGTGATTGGATATTCTATGGACGAAACCCTTGGAATTAGTGAAGGCTAGACGGAAACCCATTCCTTCAAGATTGGTGGATTCATACGGAGTCCACATTTGGACTTAATGGTAGGATTTTTTGAAATCAAATAAGCAGTTTGAAGAAGACTATCCTTCAGTCCAAAATATGAATGTTGGAAGTGATTTGTTCATGGAGAAAATCGCAAGTCATGAAGCCCCAACACAGTCTCATCTCTAGCTATGTGCGACAAAATCTCCGCTCTCTTGGGCTCTTTCTCCTTAGCACTCCTAGCTAGGTAGTCATCAATGTCGTCAATAGGTTGTACCTCTATTATTTGTTTACTTTTCTCCATACTTCTCATCAGCCATTCAGGAATAGCGGCCATCTCCGTACCATTATCGAGATATATTTCTCGATCAAGTCCTCTCAATGCCGAGATAACATCATCATTATCATCAAGATTATTCTTGGTCCAATCATATACCTCATTTCCCAAACTAACTTCCAAAAGGACAGTAGGGGATCTCGACTGATCATCATTCTCATTAGGATGTGCAGATGTCGCTGTGGCATGAAATTCCTGAGTATTCCCTGGTAGTATCACTGTGTTGGAACACTGCTGAGTCTCCTTGTTCTGTTCTGTTACTTCAATCACTTCGATTGATGAGACACTGAGATGGGGTGAAAGAATGATAAGTGGAGGAATGATAGTCTTCTGTTTCTTCTTCACCTCCTCAATCTTCTTCCCTCTGGCCTTGACTTCGCCTGGCATGTTCTTCCTTCTATTGGGAGCTTGACTCTTCGTCTGCATGAATCCTGACATCACTAATTGTCCTCTGATCAACCTCAGAAGTAGACTCTAACGGCTTCATCCTTTCATAAGTGAAGGGAACACCCATATCAACTAACTTATTCATCTGCATATCTACCCATGTACGGGAGAAACTCAAGACCTCTCTCATCAATACATGTAGGTCAATCTCTTCTGACTCTGACCAATTAGGCAATAGGATTGCCTTCTTCATTTCACTCTCATACTGTGGGTGCTTATGATCTCTGTCATCTAACACTTGATCAGAAATGAGGAAAAGTCCACACTTCCTCATAAAATCCACTGACATTCTGGACCACATTCTTCTCTTCACACTCATCCATTAGGTTGGCCCAATAATCTTCTATGTCAACTTTGTGGATGAACTTCTCTCCCTTGATCCTTTCGACTTTCTTGTTTGGATCAAATCTTTCTCTTTTCTTTTATGTAGCAAATCGATAGAATGCAAGCTCCTCACTCGCAGTGCTGGCGGCTATGGCGGACTGGCAAACCTCTAATGTCTCCCCAACTGAAATAGGGAATGCCATGCTTGTCTTGTGCTTCTCTCTCTGATTGATATCGAACTCTAGAAGCTATCTCACCACTTCCAACAAGATCATTCCGTCGGTCGGATACCTAGGAAGTATGTAGGGTTCAAATTGAAACCCCTGAATCCTAAGGTATGTGAAAGTGGGAAACTGAATATACCACGATCCATGTTTTTCTATTAACTCTGTTGCCTCCTTGGACGATCTTCTGTGGATTCCGCCCTGCAGCATCCATGTGATATACATAGTGAATGCATCATTCACTCTCTTATAGTCTTCAATTCTATACATGCTCAGCTGGGGGTAGCATTCGTGACTCTTGAATTGTCCTTGCCCATTCCCGACTTCACCTTTGCATATCAATCCTCTGTATGAAACAAACCGTGCAAGCAGGTATACCAAAGAAGAAGTCATGGCGAATGACTTGGACTGCTCTACGTTCCTCAGCTGTCCAGATTGTCACTTATAATCTTAGACCAATTTACTAATGTTCCTCTAAGACAATCCTGGATGAAGTAGAACATCCATCCATCGAATATCGTTCCCTGCAGTATCCCCATCACTCTGTTGAGTAGGAATATCAAATCACTATACTCCTCCTTGAAGTCTACGCACATGAGTGTCTTGGGAGCCTTGGAACTATGAGACCTAGGCTCAATCATCCTCTTTCATACACCCATCTTCTTTGTGTATCTTTCTTCATATTCATCCTTGGTCACATCCTTCATGTCTATTCCACGTGGAATCCCGAACACTTCTGCAATAGCATCCTTAGCAAGGTAGGCAATGACAACGCCCTTAGGAGTCTTGATCATTCTCGTGAGCGGATCGTAACATCGTGCACACTCCAGGATAAGCTCACTGCACTGTATGGACTGTGGAAATCCAGCGGCATGAAAAATACCACTCTTCATAATGTTTGCATATGCTGGGGAAAGAACCTGATCTCCGACTCCGAACATCTGCTGTTGCATCTGGTCGAAGTCTAGGTAATGCATGTTTGTATCTATGATCTCCTTCCATCTAGATGAAATCTTAAGCTCTGGATAAAATCCAGTCTCCAGCATCTTCAATAGTTCTTTCCTTTCCTTATATCCAGACTTCGACATCGCGCTTGTACGAAGCTTGAAGTTACACTTAGGAAAATAAATAATGCTCTTAATAAAATTCCCGACTTTCAAAAGATTTTAGCTAATTAGAGCATGGAGTCAGGAGAATAATCCATACACTTGGTAAATTTTGACAATTAGATTCAAAGTGTGACAACGCTAGGGTATGGAAACCCTCTACAAAATTCATTGATACCTCCTTATGCTTAGAAAATATACAAGCTAAAATGCAAAGGAGTATACTGGATTAATGATGACTAAGGAAAGGTGTGAAAAGTTGTGTTTTCACACAATGTATGTCTGAAGACACCTTCTGTAGTCAACAATGGAGGAGGTCAACAATTCTGAAGACAACCTGAAAATCAGACTTTTATAACATGTTGCAATCTTCAAGAATGTGTATAAACTCGATAAAAATCAGTTTTAATGATGAAACAATCATATTCAGGAATGTAAGTGTCGCTGGTAAAAAATAAATTTCTGAGGACAAGTCTGAGAATTGATTACTTCAGACTTACCAGCACCTTACAAAGTAGCTAAAAATCCCTGAAAATGATGGAAAATAGCTAAGGATTCAGCTCCAAGCAAAATCGCCAAAGTGGTTAGGTGGCTGGAAATGAAAATTTCTGAGGACAACTGCCTAACAATGGAGTTTTTAGACCTGCAACAGCGATAAAATGGTCTAAAAATGCACATAAAACTCCACAAAACACTTCCAAATGCAAATCGCCTAGGTCGGAATTGGCTGGGCAAAGAAAATTGAAGTCTGAAAATTAATGGGCAGCCATTAATGGAGGTCAAATCTGAAGACAAACCTCAGATCTGAAGTGAATCAGCAAGCTGGGAATGATGACAGCCACCAAATATGCATGAAAATCACCAAAATGTGGCACCAAACCTCTCCAAAACCAAAATCGAAATTTCTCCAACTATAGCGCCATTTTTAAAATTCTGAAAATGTCATTAATGGCAGCTTGGATCTGCAACAATGGAGGTCGAACAACAAGCAAAAAATGGAGGAGAAAATCGCCAACTTTCCAAACACAAAAATCGCCACCTTTCACCAAAAATCGCCAAGTTTGAAAAAATCGCCAAACTTGGAAAAATCGAAAATCTAGAAATGCTCTTCAATGGTAGCAAGGGAATGGATCAGCAAGTTGGAAAAAAAAAATGGAAAAAGAATCCTCAACCCAACACTTCACTTTAACACTTTGCCAAAATTCGCCAATAAGGGAGAAAAATCGCCTTTCATGGAGACACTTGGCAGATTTAATAATAAAATAATGCTGGAAAACTCCTCTCTTATACTTGCTTTTACCTCTCACTTGGAAAACACTTGCTTAAATACTTGTTTGGTAAAAAAAATAACTTGCTTCTAGAAGGTTTAAATATTAAATGTTTATTGCAAGTTATTTAATTTTTGCTTTTAAAATTGTAAATAATCATTAATCATCATTTAAAAACAATTAAATGGGGCTCACTTATTAAATATTTCGATTTAAGTCCAAATTGAGCCTCCAGGGGAAAATCGACTTTAGTTGGGATTAAAAAATCCCTTTAAAAATCATTAAAGTGTCAAAAATTTCCCCATAAGGGAAAAGCGATCCTAGCTTGGATAAAAATCCATGCTCAAATTTCATAAAAATGCACATAAAACACTCTAGGGGAAAATCGATGGCAGTCTGGACACAAAATCCACAGTCCAAATTCACTTTACTTGCAAAAAAACTCCTTGTTGTAAAATCGACCTCTGTCTGGATGAAAATCCGTACTTAAAACTCATCAAAATGCTCTCAGTGGAAAATCGACTTGGGTCTGGAGTGAGAGTCTACACAAAAATCCGCACTAACTCGCCATAAAACATCTTGGTGGAAAATCGACCCAAGCATGGAATCATCCTCAACGTTGTCCGCACTATAGTCCGCACTCCAGTCTGCATTCCTGGTGGAAAATCGATGGCAGTCTGGAAAAATCTTGACACTTAGCCAAATTTTAGCACTACCAGGGGAAAATCGACCCAGGTATGGATAAACAGTGGTGGAAAATCATAGCCAGTATGGATTTTAGGGGAAACCCATGTGTAGTGTGGATTTTGAGTGGGGGAAAAGGGTGGGTAGTCTGGACTATGAGGGGAAAAGCACCTCTAGCATGGAATTTGACTCTCTAACCCTTGGAATATGGATTTCCCTTAGGAATTTGACAATTTAACCACTTTAAATCACTTAGAAACTTCAAATTTAGACTGGACTTAGGCAAATTTTCCAAAATATTGAGCGAAATGCTAGGAAAATATTGGGATAAAGTGCGAAATCAACCTAAATAATACCTTAGGAGTGAGAAAACAACTCCAAAAGGTCTGGGAATACCCTGGCACTTTAAAATCACTGGTGCGCGTGTTTAAAAACACGTTAACGCTCAAAAGGTCAACACTTCGACAAAATTTAGGATCATTAAAATATCAACGTTTGCAACTTGATCCTATAACCTCAAAAACCTTAGACGACACTAGGCATGATCAAAACTCCGAGACTTGAGCACGGGAAACGCAAAATTGCCCACTAAGAAGCCAAAACCCTAACCTAACAACGCAGAAAGCAGGAAAAGAGGGGGTCCCCATTAGCAATGGGGCGATGTGTGAAAAGGTCACAACAGGCACCAACCTAAGTTTGAGCACCAACTAAAAAATACACTGAAATCTGAAGCATAACTTCACTAGTTCTCTTTAAACCATTATCACTTGGATCACCAGCTCAAACAATATACTCTCTTGCACAATAACAAAGTCTCCTTATCAAACTTGTTTCAATACAATCATCACACATCACACATGCAGCTTCTTCAGAAATCTTCAACTCAAAAGAAAACACATCCTCTATAGATTCTCATTCACAACTCACATTCTTGTTTGTTCAAACACTAATATCTCCAACAGACCCGAACCAAAAATAAAATAGAAAAAATACAACCATTCTGCAGCTGCCAAATCATCAAAAACAGAAAACTTCAGCGCCCACAATACATGACTTATTCACCAGAAAAAGCATTTTCAACCTAACCTTTAATGAGAGACATTAAAATTTTATTGACTCTGCCATCTTGATAATATATGCAATAGTAATAAATTACTGTGGTTGCTTATGTTCATCCATATATGACGATGTCGAGCTGTCGTTTAAATTCCTTCCACTCTTCATTGAACTGCTTAGAGCATATGAATCACCCACGACTCAATTAGTGGCCCAGAAAAACAAAAGCAATGCCAAGAGACTTCGACTCTTCATATATTCTCACCCTTCCATCAATCTCCAATTTAAGGAATCGTAAACTAATATTATGCTAGCCAAACATATACTCAATATCAAGTCTTCCTTAAGAATACCATAGCCGACATGAAATCCAACTTTCAATAACGAAAAGGCCTAATATTGAATCAATAATAAAAAGGCCTAATATTGAATCCATAACATATGCTTAATAAAATTCCATAACGTATGCTTAAAATAGTGCCATATGCTCCACACCCGTAAATACGAATTCTCTGATTTTATTAACTCGCATACCTTGAATGGTCTCTGACAGCTATAAATCAGGAGTCTGCAGGGAGAAGTGCGCTATTAATGGTCATTTCTATACTGCTTCGTTTACACAAAAAAAAAACATTCGTGAAGCGTCCAGTTCGTGAGATATAGCTAGAACATTTAAAATTTTAATGACATTAGTTTGTAAGTGACATGGCATTGTGACTTGGCACAAAAAGCCAACAAGCAGATGAAGTTTACACACAGCCAGCTCAAACCGACATCCAAGAAATTCAAACACATAGCGAAATAGCTCAACCAGACAACTAGGTAGCTCAAGCAAGTAGGCAAGTAGCTCAAGCAGGTAGGCAAGTAGCTCAAGCAGACAACTAGGTAGCCCATTTCAATTTTCCATTACAAGTAATCCTCCAGAAAATGTACAACCTTAACTGTCATCTTTGACATCAATGACAAAATATGAAACACATCAGACCTGCAGAAATCCTTTGACAGCTTTCTCTCACACATAACAACCATTCCATACATGGAGTTGGAATATTTCAGATTACATGCTCTAATACCATGTTATTTTTTCGGAACATAATAAGCAGATTCTGCACTCAGAACATAAACCTCAAAACTAGGTAGCTCAAAACATGAAAACTTCAATCAAAACAATAATATCAGAATATGCTAATCGACAAACCCATACTGCTGAAATTATGAACAGAAAATACATAGCATTGAACTCTCAAACTTGCAATCGTCTTCTCATTAAATCTGTAAAGAAGTACTCTGCACTAGCCAAAAAATGGAATAAATATAATGGTCACATCCCTGCCTTTCATTTATAAATGAAAAAACTGAAAGTGGATTCTACCCTGTAAACTGGAAGTTTTGTAACTTATGCGCCTTTAGCTGAAAAGAGAAATGCGCCTTTAGCTGAAAAGAGAAATACAGCTAAAGATGGTGCCTAGCTACAGCTGGACTAAAATAGTAAAAAGAAAAAAGAAAAAAGATGAAGTCTAATTCTAAATCTGGAACAGTAGTCTAATTCTAGAAGAGGTTTGAGGCTGGCACATACATGATAGAGGTTTGCTCCCTCTCCTACATAACTGGTTGTTACTCTCAAAAAAGATTAGTGCTACATCCTGTCCATGCTGAGCACTCTGCTGCACACAGATCTGGATCTGCTTCTGTCACTGTTGTGCAATCACTGCAAGAAAACTATGAGCAACTCAAGTTAGATACTTTAACAGAATGCATAAATAACACTGACTTGTATAAGCATTGGTTGAGTTGGGAAAAGTACCTAGGCAATGCTTGTAATTAAACAGCAGTTTGTTATTTCAAGTCTTTGGTTTAAAAGGTATTCAGATAAAAAGCTTTAATAGATATGTTGATTATCTTATGATTTTATCTGCTAATTTAGATATAGTGGGATGGTGAATCCTGAAACAAACTCTGGTTGTTGGTTGCTTTCTTTTAGACATTCTGAGTTTTCACAGTTTCTATTTTCATGAAAATTGGAAGATAGCTGAACATGTCAAATCTTTGTCATTGTCCTGGACTTCTTTGGTATCTTGTTTCTTTTCAGTAGCTGAGAAGTTTGAAAAAAAATAGCAATGCATTTAGCCTATTGGTGTGAATAGGAACAAGCTAAATTAGATTTAATAGAATTTAGGCTTTTGGTGAACCTGCACAACAAAATGAATCTAATGTAATATATAGTTGTGGAAATGTGCAATTGGAATGTAGGGTGCAGTGGCAGCGTATAGTTTTTAATTATATGCTAAAGCTTGGATGTTTCATGTACTTATAATTAAGATAGATGGTTGAGAATTCTGTTTGAGGTTAAATCCTTGTGAATTTTTTTTTGAGTTCATATAAGCAGAGGAATATCCAGAGTTTAACTGCTGCTCAACTAGACAATCTCAAGGCACATGCATGGTTATTATCTCCTCCATGCCAGCCATATACACGGCAAGGTGCACACTTCTACCCATTGTCAAATAAGTTGGCTATTGATCACATCACAGTTTATTGAGGTGCTTAAATAAAAGTTAGAATATTTTAGCCATTCACATATTTAATTAATATTAGTGATCTCGTCTTTGAGTATTTTTTAGCTGTGTATGAATTTGAGACTCTTCTGGGTGAAACTGCGTAGAGATGAAAAGTATTGGCTATCTAGCTGATTGTGGATTCTATATTTTAGGCTTACAGAAAGATGCTGAAGATGCTCGTGCATATTCTTTCTTGAAGATAATTGAACTTATTCCATCAATGTTGTACCCTCCAACTAAGCTGTTTGTGGAGAATGTAGTTGGTTTTGAGGTGAGTAATGTGAGTTATTTGTTCAATTTACACCTTACAACAATAAAAAATTTGTTTGCATGCCTTCATTGTCATGGGGCTTCTTATGCAGTCCTCGATAACACACAAGCAGTTGATGGAGGTTTTAGTGAAAACTGGGTTCACTACGCAAGAATTCATCTTGAGTCCTCTTCAGTTTGGTGTACCATATTCCCGTCCTCGTTACTTCTGCCTTGTAAGTTGATTTATTTCCAAGTCCATTTTGTTTGTTTCTGATTTAATAGTTGATACAAATTAGGTAAGTTTCATCTAAAACAGCTTTGTTGGATGCCAAGTTTGATAGCTGAGATTGCGAACTTGAACTCAACCTAAATAATCTCAGTTTTGAAACATAAGTATTCTTACATCTAGATCTTAGGTACATGTTTTAGGCATGCTATATTTTTTTCTTCACAATAGGTCTCAAATACATAGCAATAAAATTTATACCGTTCTGATTAATATAGCATCACATTATGTCTACACATAACAATGTTTGAGGAACTTCGATAAATGGTGAAAGTTGTGGGTGCCATGGATGTCTCACTGTTTATCTACTTATAGAGGAAATAGCTAATTGTTTAAGGCATCTGAAAGAAAAAAACTCTTACGTTATAGGTGCACAGCCCGGACCAGTATCATTAAGGTCATATTTGATTAATTGAAATGAGTCAGGTATAGGGATATTCTAATGATGTCTAAAGGCAATCTCATGATGGTATCATCTACGACCACTAGAAAAGAGGCAAGGTTGTTCATGATGCCTTGGACTTGCTTTCAGAGTTGCTGATGTTCTAACCAGCATAGTTCCTCTGGGTTTGTCTACCATTACTTCTGCATGAGTTTTGTGAGGAGATATCACTGAGAAGAAGTATTGGCAATTCCATAGGGGAACATATTGCAGTTTTTGAACTGGTTGTTGCCTTGCCGTTCTCAATTATTACAAATTCTGTGTTTATAAGGATATATCATATATGACAACCTTTTCCACACAAGATATTTCTTGACCTTGGGATGCGAAGGACATGCAGATTATGGGAACATCTCTTCTAAATATCTCCTATGACATCAACATGGTCATCTTGCTTGGGTAGGCTTACTCAAGCAACAACAAAATTCTATGGCCGAAACCATTTGCAGTCAATTACATCCCTAGAAAGATGTCCCACATGCAACCGTTGGCAATATGTTGAATCCTTGGGTGGTAACTGAGGAATAAAGATTGATTTCTAATTCTAATTTTGAGCTCAACAGCTAAGGTGTACTCACAGAAGTAGAAATTAACCAAAGAAAAGGATACACGGGTATCAACCTCTACCTCTTTTCAGTTATTGGATGGTTTAAGCTACCAAAAAATTGTGCAGTAGAATGTTTTCCCGAATCAGTCTCTTGCATTAACAAGGATGTTCAATCAGTCTCTTGCATTAACAAGGATGTTCTGTGCATTGATGTCCTACGTAAAGGGGAAGGCCATTCTCACGCTGCATTATTCAAGGAATGAATAGGCCACAACATAAGCTCTCCACACTAAACAAATAATTACAAGGAATGTAGAAATGAGTAAGAAAGATCCAGCAACCCCACAACAAGAAGGATAGAAGTACAAGAAACTAAAGAATGTGGATAATGATATCAGACAAAGTAGTCGTGTCATCCCAAATAATTTCTAATGATAATTGTCAAAAATGGTAGAGCAAATTAAATTTCTCTTCAAGAGGCAAAATTGGCTTCACAAATATTCCAGAAAGCATAGACATTCCGTAGAGTATGCAACACCAATTTTTTTAAAGGTCCCATGGGTGAGCAAGAGGGATTTCCTATAATTTGGAACCCAAGTAAGTGCAACCTTCTCTCCAACCAAATTCTCATGTTGAATGTAACAAATGAATTATATTGCCTAGAATTCAACTTGGCCAATATTGTATCTTAAGTTTATGTTCCATAATCTAGACTTCAGCATGACAAAATCTGCAAATAGTAAGACTGGAGGCTAATCTGTAAACCTTTCTTGGATTGAACAATGCCAGAATCTTATTGTGGACCAACATCATCTCAATTCATATCTTGCTAATGGCAGCTTTCTATGGTGCAACTACATGAAAGGTAGAGGACATGTGGCTTGAAAGTGAGAAGTTCGGATCATCTACTACTATGTTATGAATGCTTAAGTTATCTCAAGTCTACACCATGAAATTTGAGACACCATATTGACAATTGGGAAACCATTTTATGAGTCTATTAGGAGTTGGCCAAAATAAAATCTTGATGAGGAGAGAGCCAAAGAGGTATGAACAAGCCAAGGGTATACAAATAAGAAAGTAGAAATCCTTATACAAAGTGATTTATAGAACTCAATACATGGTGTGAAGAATGTAGGAGTTAGTATCTTCCTTGTGCTAGATTGTGTAAAGAATTTTTTGATATCATTAATATGTAAAAGGAGTTAACAAACTCCAATATTCCCTTGAGAGGAAGGTGCTAATTATCAAAAGCAGCTAATGCATTTCCAGTGTTTTCTAATTGGAGAATAAGTATTCATGTGACGACAAATAGATGGAAAAATTATTACACATGCATTGTATTCCCTTTTTAATGCAATTTACAAAATAGTAATAACCTAAAATGATAATTTTAGGACAATTGATACATCCAAATAAAACTTAATTGGAAAGATTTTCTCCTCAAAACTTTATCTGAGGGTTACATGGAGAACAACCTGAGACAGGAAGGGAGGTGCCATTAATCAAGAGTCCTTGATGATAACTTACTTTAAGAGAAATAATTTCAAATTTATAATGCTTTGAGAGAAGATGGAATGAAGAAAGCTGCTGTCTTCAAGAGGCCTGCGATGAAGCAAATATTGGAGCTGAAATTGATGACTCTCTTTGAAAACATATCTTGGAAAGAAGGGCAGTGCTCTTCTAAACAATGATAAACAAAAGGAAAATGGCGCCAAAAATGTCCAATGAAAATAATTTCCTAAAGTAATGTGGAAATGAAAAATTGCCATAATCACCAAATGTCTAGTTGCAATCTTGATCTCTACAAAAGATGAAACAATCTTTTGTTATGAGTTGAATTGAAGAAATAGTTAGTATTATATTTGTGAATTGAAGAAATAGTTAGTATTATATTTGGAATGTTATGAGTTGAATTTAGACTACACACAAAAATGTTTGACGAAATGCTTATGTTACGTAATTGGTGAAAGTGCAAAACATTGGTTAAAATTTCTAGGGTGGCCATTTCAAAGATTTAGAGGAAAAGGAAGATTGATGCCATTAATGTCAATTTGAAGATTTATAGAAAGGGAGAGATCATTTGTAAGAGTACAGAATGTCGCTTTGCAATTGATGTCAAAGGTGGAGACTAATTTAAGGAAGTGTTTGAGAGTTTGTTTGCTGTTTGAATCTTCCTTGGCTGTTCGTACCATCCTTGCAGCTGGTTGTACCATTCTGGGGTGTGGTGTTGAGTTTCTTTGGCTTCCAGTTGGAGTTTTTCATTGTTTGTTTGGCTTGGGAGTTTTTCAAAGATTTATAGGAAAAGGGAGGTTGATGCCATTAATGTCAGTTTGAAGATTTATAGAAAGGGAGAGATTATTTGTAAGAGTACAGAATGTCGCTTTGCAATTGATGTCAAAGGTGGAGACCGATTTAAGGAAGTGTTTGAGAGTTTGTTTGCTGTTTGAATCTTCCTTGGCTGTTCGTACCATCCTTGCAGCTGGTTGTACCATTCGGGGGTGTGGTGTTGAGTTTCTTTGGCTTCCAGTTGGAGTTTTTCATTGTTTGTTTGGCTTGGGAGTGGCACCTAGGGTTCTTGTTGCATTGTATTATGTTTGTAATGCATTTGTAATGCCATTTCATGAATTGGGTTGCTCATATTTTTGAGATATATTGTATCTACAGTTCTGAAATTAAATTTTAGTTAATTCAGCTTTGTGAGTTTTCAAAAGGTTGTAAATTTTTGAGTTATTTAATTGCTACAAGTATTTTGATTATTTGTATTCTTCTTTCCTCAATAAACAATTGCAAAACACAAACACAAACCGGAAGAATAAAAACAAGGCAGAACAGGGCTGCATATTACAGTGGTGTTAGAGAAGTCTATCTTGTCATCCTGAAGGGTTTAGCATTATTGTGCAGTGATATGTTAGGGCTTGACCAGCAAACTTACACACATCATTACAACACTTGTAGGGACAGATCTAATATTAATTTGGTTGCAGAAGAATAGAGGGCAATAGAGGAACAAAATACAAGCAATATGGGTGATAGAAATCCAAGAGATCCATGAGAAAAACGTTTTTTTGAACTTATTCAATGCCTTGGTTAGAGGGCAGCAGGCTGTAGAATAGAGAGCACAAGAACAAAATCGGCAATTGGGTCTTTTGACAAAATTAATGTCTAGGAAGTTGGGAGTAAATATTGGTGCAAATAATGCAAATAATGCCAATAATGGAGGCAACCGTGGTAACAGTGGTTAGAGGGCAGCAGGCTGTAGAATAGAGAGCACAAGAACAAAATCGACGATTGGGTCTTTTGAAAAAGTTAATATCTAGGAAGTTAAGAGTAAATATTGGTGCAAATACTGCCTATAATGCAAATAATAGAGGCAACAGTGGTCAAGGAGAGAACTTGATTCACATTGGAAATGCAAATCAGTGAACCAGAACAATAACTTCTAGGCCTCTTATGCTTACCTTTCTACATAGGGCTCAACCATAAGTTGATAATGAGCCCCAAATAACATATTTATAGGATCAGTTTAGACATGATTGGGAGAGTGGAGGTCTAGAGTTCTAGGCTGCCATCTCAATGAGAGATTATATTGATGTGAGAATGAAGCATAGGCCCCGTATAGGTAGCATACAAAATTATGATCTGCATAAAAAGGTTGTCAAGTTAACCTGAAATGTACTGCCCTACTCGTTGCAATTTTTTTTTACAACTCTGCTGTTGGTATTACCTCAAACAGTTTGCTAACATTCAATGAAGGTCTGGTTTTTTGTCACTGACGTTTAGTTGAACATGGTGCGTTTGGTGTTTATATTGCTTGCATTCAACATTCAACAATGGAACAACTAACTGATAAAATAGTTTTTAGACAATGAACAAGATAGACCATATGTATACATTTGTCCCAAATATCAACAAGTTCATTTAAACTAATTCTAGGAGAAATGATCAATCACTATCGAATCATTAGTACTTCATTCACCAAGTATCTAATTCGAACTTGACATTATTGCAGGTTATACATTCTATCAGCTCCCACAGTAAATAAAAATAACTCAAGAAAGGGACAACAGCACGAGGAACCTGTGTATCAATGCAGTCCACAGCTCACCCTCAAAACCCACGTCCAGCTCCCAGCAATTAACTTCAGTCTAGACGGCAGCAATCAGGAGTTTCTATGGCTTCCCAAGAGACAGTTACATACTCCATACCCGTACCCAATTGAATTGCTCAGCCATCCCTGTTAGTCGCCGCTTGAGTGTTGATGATGAAAGGTGAAGGAATGCTGACGGGATGCTATTCTGGACTGATATTGACCTCCTGAATAACCCAGTTACTATGTCCTGTTTACCAAGACTCAAATACTTCCCAGCCGCTATCTATTTCCACTGTCTAACACACATTCGGCTCTTATTCCCAGCAAAGTCTCCACAGTCATAAGTATTCTGCAATGCCCCTGTGAATACAATATCAATTTGTTTTTTAATTCCCCAGACCTGGTCTTGCATTGGTGTGGAAAATGATGCAAGAGAGGGTGTTCGCCCTCCAATGCCAAGAAGATTTCCAGATTTTCTCCAGAACTCAGACTTCAAGATAACACAATTCCCAAGATGTCCCAAATCTTCATTAAATGCTCTATTTATGACTTCAGCTGGGCACATTTCCCAAGACACCATAAATGTGGGATAAAAGAAAGATATAATAAAATATTATTATCCCTTATGTCTCCCAAAAAGAAAGGGACTTTTAATTTTTCCCATTTAACTATAGTCCCAGCATTAAATAAATCATTAAAGTTAAATATTTAAATTTAACTTTAGGAACTTTTAATTATTTGCCCAGATAATTAATGACCCATTAATTTTGCAGTCCTGGTGAAGTATAAAATGAACCAAAATATTATCAACCAAAATTGCTTGAAAATTTACCAGGCAATGAGCCCACATTGACTTACTATAAATAGTAAGTTTCTTGAAAACCTGTCAAATCACCACTGATTGGCTTGCAACTGAAATTGCCTAGGCCAAAACCATCAACGATCCCGGTAAAGTCCTGATTAGCCCCCCGGACCATGGCAAAAAGGGCTAATGACAATTCACCTCACGTTTGCTAAAAAGGGGACATTGCATAACCCTTGTTATGATTATTCGGGGAAGTCTATAACTCAAGCTTGGGTTTAAAAGGTAGTTACTTATTTCTAGCTCAATCCTATGCCAGAGGAAGCCATTAAGTATGCACCTATACATTTGGATGACATTCCTCATGAGTGGGGGCACCATGGGATGATTACCATTGGACATGATAAGATTACCTTTGATGTAGAGTTTATAGAGAGATTGATTGAGAGGTTTGATAAGAAAGATCTTGAATTGCATTTCAAGGAATTGGTGCAGCTGAAGTAGTGGGGTTTTGTAGACACATATGTAGCTGATTTTCAAAGACTTGGAATGCTGGTTACAAACATTTCAGAGAGGAGACTCATGGTACTATTTATGGATGGCGTGACAGATCCTTCGAGAGGTTGGGTTAAAGATCTCAATCCACGTACCTTGTAGGAAGAGATCAAGAAGGATAGGAGCATGGAGGCGGCCTCTACTACTAGAAGCAAATTTCAATTAAAAGGATTCCCTCAAAAGATAGACTAGGACAAGAAACAATTTAATAGAGAATAACTTCAGCCACATGATGATACAAACATGTCTGATAGTTAGCAACTTAATGACCTTCGAAGGAAGAAATTGTGCTTCCATTGTAGAGAACATTGGGACCCATCTCACAAGTGTAGTGTGAAGGCAAAAGTGAAGTAGTTGGAGTACTTTTTAGCTGAAGAATCTGCATAGAAATAATCAGTACAACGATTAGATTTAAAGAGCAGTAATGGGGAAAGCTCATTGAAAGTAGAGCAAAAGAGTGATGGTACCATTGCTTAACTTTCTAGTGTTTAGAAGCCAATCACCCTTAAGGTAAGGGTAGTGTTACAGGGACAACAAATCATTACTCTTATCAATACAGTTGCCACTAATAACTTCATTGATGAGGGCTTTGTGGCTAGGGGAAGCTTACAAACAAAGGAGCATGATGGTTTCAAGGTTACGATAGTTGATGGGTACAAACACTCTTATACTCGTAAGACTTTTAATTTGAGTATATAGTTCGGTGATCATGAATTGAAGGATGAATTAATATTGGGGACATTGATGTGGTATTAGGGATTCATTGGATGTTATCCGCTCTAGATTTCTCTTTCAATTTGTAGAAAATGGGGATGAAGTTTGAGTCTAATGGAAAAAAGATAGCTCTCAGGGGACTATTAGAGGGAGGTCTAATAGTTGTATCCTTTAAGAGGATGGAACAATTGATTAGGCATGATCAGGTATAGTGGCCAACATGATGTCTTATCATGCCTATAGTAGCAAATCAGCAAAAGAATAACTACCATCTTGATATTCAAAAGTTGCTTTTAAAGCATAACAAGGTGTTTGGGAGTATTCCTCATGGAGTTCCACCATAGAGAGGAATAGAGCATGTCATAGAGTTGGAGGAGGGTGCCAAAGTAGTGATTACTATGCCATACAAACATCTTAAGAGACATAAGAATGAGATAAAGAAAGCAATTAAGGAGTTACTGGAGATGGGGCACACTAGACCTAGCAAAAGTTCATTCACATTAGCATTGGTTTTAGTGAAGAAAAGAGATTGAACTATGCAGATGTGTATTGATTACAAGGCACTAGATAAGAAGACAATAAAAAATAGCTATCCTATTCTCAAGATAGATGAGTTGATTGATGAGCTGCACAAAGCTTGCTATTTTTCAAAGACAGATTTGAGATTCGGGCTACCATCAGATTTAGATGAGGAGAGAGGATATAGAAAATATTGTATTCAGACGCCACTTTGGACACTTTGATTTTTTGGTGATGCCGTTTGGTTTGACAATTGCACCAACTTTTTTCTAGAGTTGCACAAATTAGGTATTTAGGAAACAATTGAGGAAATTTGTGATGATAATTTTTGATGACATCCTAATTTTCAATAAGACTTGGGAAGAGCACATGAGGCATCTTGAGGAGGTCTTGAGTATATTGGAGAGCGAGTCTCTTTATTGTAAGGAGCTCTAATGTGACTTTGGTATGACAAAGCTTCTCTACCTAGGACACATCATTGGTGTAGAGGAGGTGAGAGTTGATTCTGAGAAGATCAAGGCTATTGTTGAATGGCTAAATCTACGAATCTCACTCAAGGGATTATTTGGTTTGTACGGGTTTTATAGGAGGTTTGTTAAAGGTTTTTCACAAACAACAACTCTCCTTATAAACTTGACAAAGAAGGGAGCTTTTGAGGAGTCCGATTCAACACAAAAGTATTTTGAGCACTTCAAATAGTTGATGTCTACATGTCCTATGTTTGCAATACCAGATTTCTCCAAAACCTTTTGAGTTGATTTGTGATGCCTCTGGAGAGGGGATTGTCTATTTTGATGCAAGAGAAGCACCTCATAGCATTTTAGAGCAATAAACTAAGAGTTGCTCAAAGGAGCTACTCTATCTATCATAGGAAGATGTTGGCCATCATGAATGCCTTGGCCAATTTCAGACCTTACCTAGTAAAGGGTAATTCATTATCAAAATGGACCAAAACAACATTAAGTACTTCATGAACCAAAAGGATCTTAATGACAGGCATTAGAATTGGGCTAGTATACTACTGGCATATGATTTTGACATTTTATATGTCAAGGAATAAAAGAATGTAGTTGCTTATGCACTACATTGATCCTTTGGTTTCGTTGGCAATTCTTCTCAATTACCTTCATTGTTCTCTTTGTTCTCTCAGTTGAAGGGATCTTCTCATTGATCCTTTATCGCTTTTTGACTGCTTGGAATTCATGTTTAGTTTTTATTAGGCTGTATGGGCATTAATTCTTGGGGTTACTTCTAGTGGTGTCATGTTCTTCCTCTTCCCACTAGTTTCTTTCCTCGTAATGTTGCAGTAATTGTTGTCTTCACTGCTCTTGATCCTTCTCTGCCTAAAGGTCTTGAATGATGATGAAGTGACGTGCGATAAGCCTTGGCAATTTTTGCAATAGACAATGAACTTCTTCATTGAGGGTAAGACTGTCTAAGATGGCGTCTTGAGGGAGCTCTCTTGTGAGAGCTTCCCTCTGAACGCATTCCCTTAATGAGATGTCCCACAAATTTATCACATCTTGTATAAGTTGGTCTTCTTGTTGTTTGTTGGTTTGTGCTGGTTCATCAATAGGTTGTCCCTTTAGATTGTGATGATTGTCGTCCATGAGTTGTACCATGCCAGAGTTCGAATCAACGATGCCAAATGTTTACTTGCATACTCTACTTGATAGATTTACAAAGTAAACAAAATGAGCAAAATACAAAATGAAACCCTATTAAATAATTGAGAACATATTCCAAAAATATATGGCTTTATTCATGATCTCATAAGGATGGTCCCCAACTACATGTACAACAAGAAATATATAGGCAGGACGTTGGCTGAGAATGCCAACCATTGTGGACTAATCATAATTACATTTTAATCTATTTTATTATTTACTAAGTACAGTTATACTTTTTTTTTACTTTGAAATATTGGTTTTTTTCTTTAGAATACGGAGGCAAAACTTGTATACATTTTACTTATCCATAATTTGCTATGTATTTTTTGTTTAACCTTTGTATAGAGATTGGTGTTATTTCATGATTATCCAATGCCTTGATAACTTCTGTACATGTTGTAATGAAGGATTACTTTTAGAGTCTAGTATACTGTCGTCATCCCAAACAATCTTAAACTAGAAAGCTCAACTTTAATGCAAGCAATTAAAATCAATTTCCTGAGCAACAATTAAGTTTCCAGTAAAGATAATTGTATCAATTTGTTCAAGAAGAATTCTATTTACATCAATGAGACTCAAATGGCTTATGGGACCACAAAGGAGGAAGAAGATTCTGCATCTTGCACTCAATAATAACTCACTGATTTATGGTATAAATTATGTCTTCAAATTAATTATTAAATATTGCATAAATTTTATCTCTACTTTGAAATATTGATTTTGAGCTGAAGGATGAGTAGTCAAAACTTGTATGCATTTTACTTGCTATCCATAATTTGCTATATATTTTGTAGATGGCTTGGTGATGCTTCATTCAATGGTCTGACAGATTTAATGCATGATTTGATCTTGGTTTCATTTGACTGCTATTAAATATCAGTGGATGTTAATATAATTTCTTTGTTTCTAGTCTCTCTGTTGTGGCTCATATTAGTACGGCTGACCTTTCATATCCAATAGTGATATTTCTTAAAAATTACTGCAAAGCAATCTTCAAGATTGCATGAACATCTATCAAATGTTTGGAATTAAGTACAGGAGTCTGAGAAAATGAAGTGACAAGTTATAGCATACCAATGCCATATTCCTGTCCACTGTCTTGTAGTAGTTTTTGTTAGACTTATCCTATATGTGATTTGATTGGAATTTTCTTTCAAAATCAAAGTTATATCGAGTTAGCTAAACATCAAACATGCTATTTGAGCATTTTGTCTTTGAGCCGTGTAAGATGGTATGGATATGCTGTTGGATGTTGTGTTGCATCATAGCGAGTTTGTAGATCCTATTTTAGCAATTATTATATAATAATCTGTAATGTATGTTGTATACGTATCCTTCTTAACTTAGGTAGTGTATCTGATATAAGATATGAAAGTGGGATATTTAAAAGAATTTTTATGTACTTTGAGAATTTAGAACATCATCAGTAGAAGAATCTTAATATCATACCATTTGGTATTTATTTGAATTTTATTCTATGTTCATATTTTTTGCCAGGCTAAAAAAATGCCGTTGTCATTTCCAAGGCCAGAATTCAATGGAAAGTTGGTCTCAAGTATCTGGCCACTTATTACAGGAAGAGGAGATACTTTAACTGATTCTCATGTATCTCTGAATGCTATAAATGAGAATGAGGTGGAATTGGATAGTCATGCTCTATGCAGACCCATCAAGGATTTTCTTGAATTTGATAGTTCCAGAAATAATGGCTCTAGTTGCATAGAAATGGATTCCTCAAGAACTTTTTGTGAAAACATTACTACTGTGGAAGTTGGTAATGATTTTAAAGACTACTGTACTAAACAAGGATTTTCTGAGATAGGTGAAAAAGAGATACTAGTTCATTCAAGCAAATTTTGCAGTCCAGAAGACTATGACTACAATGGGGCAACTGCTGAAAATGGCTCTTATATATCAAACAAAATCAAAGACAACAATATGAGTTCCAAGTGGGATCAATACAGGATACCAGTGAGCTTGATTGAAAGATGGGGCGATGCCATGGGTATCCTTTGGAAGCTTTCTAGAACAACATTATATTAGCTTTGCGACTTATTTCTATAATGTAGTGTGCTGTACTTTATTCCCTTACTAGTTAGCTAGCAATATACCATTGTATCCTTTCAAAATTCCTTAATGATAAAGACATTGTTTTTCCTGACTCAACACGTTGTTGTTGTTTTACTAAAAGCTATAGCCGCTATGTCAAGGGTACTGGTTCATTTCTTGCAACTGCCAAGGTGAAAGTAAGTTTGTGGAGAATCACATGGTGTACGCTATAAGCAATCTACTGCATTTGTTAATTACGATGATATTTAGGAGAAATGATGTCTCACCAATTCTTTGGACAAAATTATAAGTTACTTTTTGCTTACATATTGCTTAGACAAAATTTAAAGTTTCTTTTTACTTACATACTCTTTCTGTATAGTATTGTCAAAGTTAAGAATACTGATTATAACAAGTTTTTCTCTCTTAACAGTAACATTTTTAATAAAATCCTTTTTGTTGTCATTGCTATCATTTTTATTTTTGAAAATACTAATTGTGTACATTTGTTATCTTAGTAGCTAGACTGCTAATTTTTTAAGACTTGCAAAAGCACATATTTTGAGAACTGAGATCTCTTTGTGTGAACCAACAAATTAAATTGCGACTATGTTAGGAAAGGCAGCTAGTTAGTGGTTTATGTAGGGAAACCATGTGGCTTCATTTAATATCAATCTACCATTTTAAATGAAGAAAACTATTCAATTTATAGCAAGTTTGTTTTCAATATTTGAGGCCTATTTAAGTCATCGAGTAGGAGATATGATTCGGATTCATGAATAATGTGACTCCAATTTAGTGTTGTAATATTTTTTACAGAAATGAAATAAGTCTAGACTACAAAGAAGCTACATATAAAGCAAATAACTACCTAATTCAAGAAATTGAAGTCTTCTAGGCAAGAAATTATAAATGAACAAAACACTATCTTAGTCATCAACAATGAGCCCTCATAAAACGCAATGAGGTTTGATTTTATAGAGAACACATGAGGATATGAGAATGACAATGCAATGTCGTAGATTGTTAAACTTACGAAGATACAAATTTTGTTTATTTTTCTAATTTGTGAAACAATACTAAAACTAAAACAGTAAACTGAAATTGGAACTAAATCTTGATCACAGAAGTGGCTGAAAATCACAAATCAAACTCTCATATTGCTGACATACATCTCCACGTGCATCATAATTAGCAAATTTGAATAGTATGTGTCAAGTTACTTCAAATATGATTGTTGATTTGTGTTTGATTACACATGGATAGTATATATAAAACTCTAGGATGCCAAATATGCTCATATCTGAATTAGAAAAATCAAATAGCAATAGGGAAACCTTTGTAACTAATTTTATTTCAATTACAACTATTACGAACGATTACAAACATTGATAAATGATGTTGGAAACACAATTTCAGAATTACAAATGATGACTATGCACTCACAGTGTTGTGTGCAGTTGTATGAATTGCTAATCCAATTGATATGATGCAAAATCAGACCTCAAACTCTCTGAAACAACAATTATTGTTGTTGTATGACAATGGTAATGTTGGTACAGTGATGACTAGGAGATATGGTGGTGGTGGCAAGGAATGTGCAGATCAGTGGCTAGAAAAATATCTGCATCACGTTCAAATCAGTAATAAATATTGACCAAATTCCCTTGTATTGTTCACGCTCCAAAACTGTATAGTAACTATTATTTTTGTTATTCAAAAGGTTTGAAATTTGATTTTATCGTCTCATTTTGGAGAGGAGAAACTATATGAAACTTTGTGAGTGAATAATATTCATTTGTAATTTTGAAACTTTGTTTCTAGTATCATTTTATTAGCATTTGGAGTTTGTCTAGCAGCTGAAAGGGAATTAGAATCAATTTTAGAGGGTTTCTTATAGATTTTTTGATAGGAGTGTTGCTGTCATAATTATTTCAATTCAAATCTCAGCATATTTGACAACCTAGGGTTTCATACTTTGTAATGTCCCTTTCTTGGATCACCTTATACTTTATACTAAGTTCGCAAATCCAACATGAAACAGAGAGAATAATATAGTTAGAGATGTAATCCTCACCTAAAAATAAGATGAGATTAGTCTGTTTTGGAAATCTGCAACCAACTTAGACAACAATGAAAATATAATTCATGAGATACATCCATTTCTAGGGTTAAGAGAAAATATATTTAAACATATAACAAATCTAACTATCATGTGGGGTTCAACCATAATTAAGATAGGAGACATGATAAGGTGCCCTAAATATCCCCTACCCTAGGCCCAAGAGCGTAAATTCTGTCCCTGTTGACCTCATGTGGCCCTTCGCCATCTTCATGAGGTTGTGTACCCAATGACACCTGCACAATCATATATTTAGGGTACCTTATCATGTCCCCTAACTCAACCTCCATTATGGTTGAACACCACATAATAGTGAGATCTGTTATATGTTATAAATATATTTTCTCTTAACCCTAGAAATGGATGTATCTCACGAATAATATTTTCATTGCTATCTAACTTGGTTGTAGGTTTCCAAAACAGACTTATCTCATCTTATTTTTGGGTAAGGATTATATCTCTAACTATATTATACTCTTTGTTTCATTTTGGATTTGTGAATTTAGGGTAAAGTATAAGGTGATCCAAGAAAGGGACATTACAAGTGGTATCAGAGCTTTGATCTTGCCAGCTTGTAGGGTAAAGCTAAAACAATGCATTCTAGTTGGTAAGAAGGATCTAACAATATATGTATTTCACGTGTATGCTTCATGTTTGCATATATTTATGTGTATGCTCCACGTTTTTCTGTGTATGCTCTGTGTTTGACTCATACCTGATGTGTTTCCAGCACGTGTTCTATTGTTGGTTGATCTTGAATTTGAGAACAATGAGGGTGAACCAAAAAGATATGAGTTTATTTATAAAAGAACATTTCATTAAAAGTCATAGATGTTGTGTCATGCTTCTAGTCTTCATCTTAATATAAACTTGGTTCACATTGTTGAGAATTATTGGGACACCCCACCTGGGAGTAAAGACAAAACAATCTTGGTTCAAATTTGCAAGCTGAGTTAATATGAGAGTTGAGCAATAGAAGCTAATTATATCCCATGGAGGATCTAAGGATGAGATATCTCCAAAGGCTAGTTTAGGGACCCCCACATTGATAGGATTTTGATAAAATTGACATTGCTTGAGGATAAACAATTTTGGGAAGGGCGGACTTGTTGATTTGTTTTTCATGCAAATGCAAACACAGAATAAAATACCCAAAAGTATCTTATCCTCTCTTGATCAAAGTTTCTCAAATGTTGAAGATTCACACAAGGATCACTCGAGATAACTCCAAGTTTCTTCTATGCCGGGTCACGACGTGTGGATAAGCTCAATGGTTGATGTGATTGCTAGTAATCCAAGGGGACTTACATTGAATAGTTGAATGCTTGAACTGCTGGAACTTTGATTCTATCTACTTGTGTGGAGAATTAAAAATGGGTAAAAGACGTGGGGTTTAGGAAGTCTAAGAATGTAGGAATGATGGATAATCTTTGGTGCAACTCGACTAAGCCTTGCTTTGACATGCAAAGCAACAACTCCACAAAGCTTAGTGCGATCTTCTAAGGAAATTAGATGTTTTCAAATCCTTATCAAGCATAGACACCGTTAATTGAATGCATATCAATGATTGAATAACAATTGAACTTAAGCTCATTCAAGTATTCCAGTTGACCACACAAGGTGAATTTGCAATCAACAAATCGCTAGTGGTATGGATTAGGAGTTTCACCATGAATCATACACAACGCTCTATCATTCAACTAATCAAGATGAAAGAAAATGAGAAGTAGAAACCATGTAGCTTGTTGAAATAACACAATTCACCATATCTTCAATGAAAAGAGTACTTCTATTTACAAGCCTTAGCAACAATTTATTCTTCTCCTATTCTAATCTAACTTCTAACTTTTAATCTATCTATTCTTCTACTCTTAGTGTCTTGCTATTCCCTATTAACCTCTTACAAATGAGAAAACTGAGCCTTATATAGTGTTCTCAATACAATTCAATGGCTCAGAATCCAGATTGATTCACAATCAATGGCCTAGATTACATGATAGAAACCCTAATTAGGGTTTGTTACAACGAACTCTTCTTAGCCAATAAAATAATTACAATGTTTGGACACATATTATTTGAAACATTTGACCAATAGATAGTGAGGGTAGGTATCTCGAAGTCTGTGCCTCCTTAAGATGGGTTAGGTGCATTGTATCTGGACATGCTGATGTGGAATTCCTTTGATTAGTGGGATGATGACTAGGATGCCATCTCAACTTGCTTGTAGACTTGATTCATCATCACGAATGAGTATTGAGTAATATCTCTTGATACTCAACATTATCCAGCTTGCTCAATGTGATGACGATGGGAAGCATTGTTATGATTTGACAAACTTTGATTAACTCTTTTGAAACTATTTGCTTCCTTGATCATGTTTGATGTAGACTGTGTGATGACCTTGATTGATCCTCCCTTGTTCATGATCTATTTGATTAATGGTGCACTTGGATTGAATAAACTCCTCAATATACTAACTTTGATTCTTGGATTCCCAAAGGGAATTCAAGATTGTAAAACTTTCCTTCATCATCATGTAAGTTATCTTTCTTTCATGCTCCAAGGCCTTGACTTTGATCTTTGCATTGCAAGTCTTGAACTTGATCTTGATGTTGAATTGTCTTTTATTCCTTACTTAAGCACCACTTTGTAGCGCGAGCCTTGTTTTGATATTGTCTTCTTGTTAAATCCAAGTCCTTCATCATTCCTTGCACTAGACCAATTTTGTCTAGGTTGTCTTTAAATTGAACTGAAAATGCTCCTAAGTTAGGATAAAAGATATTCACTCCTTGCACTAGACCAAATTTTGTCTAGGTTGTCTTTAAATTGAACTGAAAATGCTCCTCAGTTAGGATAAAAGATCTTCAAATCAATCTCTCCTTCCTTGAGAATGCATTTTGATCACCGAAATGATCAAAATCTTGTGTCAAAATCGCTAATGTGGAGAGAATTCACCCTTCAAAATTATGGATTAAAGATGCAAATCAGAAATCGCCCTATGAAGTTCGCTGCTCTTGATCACTGAATCTGCACCCTCAATGATTGAATTCGCTTTTGATGCTGACTGGGATCGCTGATCTTGCTGATGAAATTCTCTTATCTTGCCGATGAATGCTAATGATATGCTTCCTAAACCAGATTCGTTGTTGATGTTGATTGAATTCCTTGCCTTGCTGATCAAATTCGCTAATAATGCTGATTGGGACTGCTATTTCGCTATTAAAGAGAAGACTCATTTTGTGATGGTGATCAAATGATTGTTTCAAGTCTCCTTATATAGGTGCTTTAGGGCAAAAGACATGTCCTTTCATTTCCTCTTCCTTTAGGCCGACTTGTATCTTGAACAAAAACAGATTTTAATGTGCATTTGTCTGGTGAGTGCTCATCTTAAGAGAGCTGACCTCTTATTTTGCTCATGGTTTTGACCCTTTGGTTTTGCAACCTTGCCAGATTTTTGGAAGACCTTTGCCATCGTAGCATCATGGCGGGATTTTGGATGACCTTTGCCATCATAGCATTATGGCGGGATTTTGGATGACCTTTGTCGTATTCCCACTTGTGTTGGCGGTAATATTGTACGTGAATAATTAGGTAGTCCTTTACTTTGTTAGTAATGTAACCGAGGGATGGTAGTTATGAGTGCGACGGTTGTCCCTCGCATCCCCTCGGTACCTTTATATACCATGGAAGGTAACTTGTAAACACATGATTATGAATGGAAATAGTATCTCTTATATTTGCTTGATCTTATTATTTGGTATCTATGGCATTATTGTTTCCCGTTAAGCAGTCTATCTGTATGTTTTAAACTGTTCACCTAGAGGGTAAACATCTGGTGCCGTTGCCGAAATTAATCTGGAGCACAGGAATATACTACACGGCACGTGGATAATGGGACAACCATTGCTCGAAGCGACGAGCAGTAACCTCGACGAAGAACCTGAAGAATTGCTCGAGGGAGAACTAGCACTTACGAAAGATTTCTCCTACATCCTCCAAGTGGCGATCGAAACACAAGTACGAAGAGAAGCCACCACTGAGGATGTTCCAAAGGATGCTGTGTGGAGCGCGCTTGGTGTAAGCCTGACAGTAAATCGTTTGATGAGCAACTTGCCCAACCTTCTGGCACAGTCATTTTTGGCTCTTCAAAACCGCAAGGAAGACACCTATCGGGAGAACCAGCGACATCAAATCCTACGGGAGTTTTATGAGCGCCAAGAAGAGGAGCGCGATGAAACCGAGCGAGGGATAAATAATCCCTGAACTGTGTACGGGCGAAGGAGAATAAACAAGAACATCCCCACTGTAGTGGGTATGTGTTGACGTGTATTTTATACACAATCATACACAGAATAAAATACCAATAGGTATCTTATCCTATCTTGAGAAAATAGTCTCTAACTGCTGAAGATCTGCAAAAAGGATCAGTTAGATGGACTCCAAGGTTCTTTTAGTGGGGTCTCCACGTGTGGACAAGCTTTTTTAGTGGTATGATGTGATTTGCTGTTTCCTCCAAGGGGTCTTACGCTTTCGAAGCTCGAAGATTTTACTAAACTAAAGGAACTTTTAAAAAAAATCAAAAGGATAGGGTTTAAAGAGGTCTAATCTAGCCTAACCCTATGAATGACTTAGCATGGACGAGATTTGGCAAGACTCAACCAACTTCAAATTTGCCATAAGATAACAACTCAATTGAAATTAGTGCGATCTTCTAAGGTAATATAATGGTATTCAATGCATCAAAGACCAAGGACACTACTACGAAGGTACATATCCAAGACACAATGATAATTGAAGATTAAGGACTCAAAGTGTTCTCCAGTCGACCACGCAAGGCGTTCCTACAATCAGCAAGAAGCTAGTGGTTTGGATTGCGAATCCTACCAAATATCAAATCTCACACTTAGTCTTTCAAATTAACAAACTACTTCGATTGAGCACGATTCAAGTGTATCAAACAACCATGAAGATAACTCAAGAAATTTGCAACAAAACACCATAACTTCAATATTTTATTGATTTCCAAGTCATCATGTACAACAATTGCTTGGAGTTCTTTCTTCAAGACTCAATCTTGCTACAAAAATAAAATTGCTTCTAACTCTAATCTCTCTTACATCAACTATTGACTCTTACTCTATTGACTATAATCTGACTATTACTTCATGAAATGAAAAAATGGGGGTATAAATAGCATCCCCAGTTACAATGAAAGGTCCAGATTGAAAACAAATCAATGGACAAGATCATGACACCTAAACCCTAATTAGGGTTTGTTACAAATGACCTCCTTTTTACTGAACAATATTAAATGCATAGCCAAATATTAAATTCGGCACAAAAACCTAGGAGGTATCAACCAATGAGAAATAAGATGTCATGTCATCTGTAACAACCTTTCATCTAGAATCTTATTCCCTTTCCAATTCTCTTTCTTAGCATATGCAATGAATTTTGTCACGATTCCTTCGATTTCTGTGATTGGAATCTCGGGAAGATTCTTGATACTCTCTTCTAAGTGGATGACCTGATCGAATGCATCTAGAAGAGCTGCGTCCCAAGTAGATTCAAGTTCCTTCGTTCTATCAATCAGGAGCATGGTGGCATACATCTGATCATACTGCTCATCTGTAACATCTGCGTCCTTGCAAAAGATGATCTTGATTCTATCCTCAAATTCTTGCATATCCACATCTATCTCGACCTCGATCCTTCTGCCAAGAGTGGTACGAAGTACCTCAAATACTCTGTCCTGGATCGGATTGATCACCTCCTCAACTTGGCCACATCTAACACTGATGTCCTCGAAGAGAACACTCTTTATATGGAGTAAGGTTGACCACTGAAACAAACTGTGAGAATCACCTTCTAAGATCCTCTCCTGCGCTAAAATTCTTCTGGATGTGTGTCTTATAACTTTCAAGATAGGGATGGTAACGTCCTTGGTATGGGCAAATGCAGCTACTGTTACCATCAATCTGTGGATTATCTCAAGAACTTGGATAGCCTGATGAGTGATCTTCGACATCCTTGTAACAAACTCTATGGCCACTGTATGAGATCTATCCATCCAACTACATGTACGCTGGACCAGGTTCCTGAATCTCTCTGCTTCATTGATTGATTGAAGGGGCAATGCTTGCACTGGTGATCTAACTGGATCCTGACGTCCCAAAGGTTCATTGATGTGACTGAAATATGTCCTCCATGCACCTCTCTCTCTCTCAAGCTTTCTATTCTTTTCCACTTCTTCTCTAAGCTTGTCTTTCAATGCTTCAAATGTGTCGGTAGCATCATCCATTGTCTGCTCTGCTATGGACGGTCCTAACTCAATAGTCTGTATATTCAATGGAAAGATCTCGCCTCTCTCTATCATTTCCAATTCGTAATTCATCTTGACCCTGCAGGAATAGTGAGATATTTGAAAATGAGCTCCCATCCTTCACTGAGGGACAGGAGCGATTTAGCTCCTACAGGCCAAAATAACATGATTTTTCACATTTTAACACTTCACGAGGCGAAAACAAATCAATTGAAATGCCCAGGATCAAAATCAAAAAAGGTCAAAATTTGGTCAAAATATTCAATCGGACAAAAAAAAATTCACATTTCACTTTCAACACTTAGACAAATTAAAGCTCTGCATCAACATTCCAATTGAAAATTAGACCATTTTGGCGAATTCATTGCATTCAAAATTTGCATCCTAGAAAAGGAAGCTCAAAAAAGCTCTCAAACACGACTGGATTCTGGCCTGAAAAGACAAAATTTAAAACCCTAAGGCTTGACCCTAAATCCAGACGACTAACTAACTAACAAAATCCTAAAAACGAAAGCAAAAACGAGCGAAAAACAAGCAAAAAGAGGGGGTCCCCATTTGCGATGGGGCGATGTGTGAAATGGTCACAACATCTGGCGACACCACTGAGAAATGTTGCAAAACATTTGGGAATCAATCTTTCTAAAGGAAAACTCAGAAAACCTCCCTCAACGAAATCAGGAGTTAAGAAACACTTACACGAAGAGACCATCATATCGAGACAAAGTATCAAGTCCACAGTTACCCATGTGTGTGCAAATGCGTTAATTCCCCTCAACAAGACCATCATGATCTCCAGGTTCCCCTGCGATAAGTTACGTAGTTTGTCTAAACTCCAAAAGCATCCTGGATAGAGCCTCGCTGCCAGTCAGACGTCCATAGTCCCGACGAGGTTATCGCCGCAAGCTCACGAACATTGCTCCATTGCCAGTCAGGCGTCTATAGCCCCGATGGAGTTACTCGTAAATTCCCTTTAGCCAATTTGATATTTCTTTTTAGCTCATTTCTTTTCTTTTGATTTTTCTCTCTTTTTTTTTTTTTTTTTTTTTTTTAATTTGTTTGTTGATACTGCTTTTCAGTTCCGTCAATTCTTTGGCTCGTGAGTAATGAAACTCACTAGGGTTTGAGGATTGCGGTGGCGCTGAAGCTAGACTTTAGATTTTTCACTGATCACAGCTTCGCTTGTAAACCATAATGACTCGGAGATTATAAGTGTGTGAAAATATAATAACTGAAGGACAAAATACGTGAGTTCAATAAGCTAATCTACTTCAATGCAAATATATCCTGACTCAAAGCTTCATTAAAAGAAACTCCCTTTGTTGTTCCAAAAGACCTCATGATTTTCCAAATGCATCCAACAATCCAGCAGGAAGTCAGAGCGTTACATAACAAAATCACCCAACGTCAAATGGATACCCCTCAGGACAAAACAACTAACCTAAAACAAAAACACCTAAACTAAAACAAAAAAACGAAAACAAAACAAAACAAACAAAAACGAAAAACAACGAAAGCAAACTAAACTAACTATGTACAAGGGAAGGCCTTGGCATTTTAGGATTGGAAATAATGTTTGAGATATCTCCCATTGACAGGCAACGGGATGTCTTCTCCAGTTAGAGTCTGCAACCTAAATGCATTTTCTCCCAATATCTCTGAAATTTGATAAGGGCCTTTCCAAAGCTTATCAAACTTATCATGTTCTCCTCTTTTCTCATGTGCTTTGTCCCAATACAGGACGAGATCTGAAATTCGGAACGCCTTGACTCTTGCCTGTCGATCAAACCATCTCTTCACCACTCCTTGGTGTTTAGCAAAGTTCTCTAGTGCTTGATCTCTTTTCTCTTCTAATAATTTCTTGATAACACTGAGCAAATTTTTATTGGTGGATTCTGCTAATCCATTACCCTGAGGATAATAATTTGATGAAAACTTAAGGGTTATTCCGTACTCAAAAGCCCAATTTGAGAATCTCAATGATGTGAACGCCGATCCATTGTCGCAAACCAACGCATAAGGACATCCAAACCTTGTGATTATGTTTTCCTCTAGAAACTTGATTACAACTTCAGTAGAACAAACCTTAAGTGCTTGTGCCTCTGACCATCTGGTACAATAATCTGTAGCTGTAATGATGTACTTGTGTTGTGCTGAGGATGCGGGGTTAATAACACCGATAAAGTCCATTCCCCATTTGGCGAATGGTCTGGCTTCAATCACTGGATTCAATGGCATGGCAGGATTTCTTTCTCTAAAAGCTGCGACTTGACATGTGTGGCAAGTCTTGATATGATTGAATGTATCTTTAAAAAGCGTAGGCCAGTAATATCCTGCTCTTAGGATCTGGTGTGCTGTAGCGAGGTTGGCTCCATGTCCGGTCCCAAACTTGGTATGGAAATGTTCAATTATCTGCTTTGCTTCATCTTTGCCAACACATCTCAGGTATACTCCTTCATAGTTTTTGCGGTATAAAACAGATCCTTGAAGCATATAATGTTGACACTTTAATCTTAATGCTCTTTTCTGTGTAGGTGTCATATGAGCAGGACATCTGTGATTAAGCAAATATGTCACAATATCTTTGTACCATTCATCATGAGTGACATCCTCTAATTCATAAATTTGTTGAACTAATCCTGGCCCATCAATTGCCAATGTCTGTGCCAAAGCTTGTCCTCGGACAAGTTTCATGGGCTGGATCTCAATATCAAATTCTTGGATAATGGCGACCCACTTTCCTCTTCTCTCTCCTAATTCATTTTGCATGAGAAGAGTCTTGACGGCTGCATCGGGCACTATTGCATAAATTTTGGCTCTCAGGAGGTAATGTCTGAATTTCTTCACTGCCTTTACTAATGCGTATGCTTGCTTTTCAACATTTGGATATCTCAGTTCTGCATCTTTCAACGGAGTGCTCATGAAAGCAATGGGATTTTCGTCCCTCTCTTCACTTCTCTGGGTGAGAATGGCGGCACAAGTGTAATCGGAAGCAAAGGAATATAGATAGAATGGCTTGAGATAATCAGGACTGATCAACACTGGAGCTTCTGAAATTGCGGTCTTTATTTCTTCAAACGCCCTTTTGGCTTGTGGAGTCCATTCAACCTTTGCATCTTTCTTTAACATTTCATTCAGTGGTCTGACAATCTCGGCAAATCCGGTAATGAACTTTCGGACGAAGTTGATCTTGCCGAAAAATGACTTAAGCTCTTTCTTGCTTGCTGGCAGATTGATAGTAGATATGGCTTTTACCCTTTCAGGATCAATAGATATTCCTTTCTCTGAAATGACATGTCCTAAAAGCTTTCCTTCTGTGACTCCAAATATGCATTTCTTCGGATTGAGGGAGACACCGTATCTTCTGCATCTTTGGAAGACTGTTCTCAAGTCGTCCATATGATCTTCTCTTTGTCTGGAGAAAACTGTGATATCATCCATATATATAATAATGCATTTACCAATTAAATCTCTGAAAGCGATATCCATAGCTCTCTGGAATGTGGCCCCGGCATTTATGAGTCCAAAAGGCATTCTTTTATAGGCAAACGTTCCCCATTTGGTAGTGAAAGCAGTCTTCAGTCGATCTTCAGGTTCGACTAGAACTTGATTGTATCCTGAATATCCATCTAGAAAGGACATCATCTGCGAACCATTGACGATCTGCAACACTTCATCTAATGATGGTAGCGGATAGTTATCTTTCTCTGATGCTCTGTTGAGATTTCTGAAATCAACACACAATCTGATCTCTCCATTTTTCTTTCTAACAGGCACCAGGTTGGCGACCCACGTCGAGTGTCTTACTGGGAAGATGATTTTAGCTGTGAGCAACTTCTTCACCTCTTGGTATATCAGTGGTTCCAACAAAGGATTAACGGGTCTTTGTCTTTGCCTGAATGGCTTGCTTCCTGGTTTCAACGGGATTGTGTGAGTGATAATTGTAGTGTCGTAGGTCTTAAGATCTTCATAGCTCCATGCGATGACATCTGGGAAGTCCCTCATGTTCTTTAGGATTTCATCTTTTTCAGTTGTTGTGCAGGACTTTCCAATGAAGACATTCTTAACTTGTGTTTCATCACCTAGATTGACTGTATCACACATATTGCCTTCTACGCTGTGATTTTTCTTTTCTTTCAACTTGTCAGGATCAAAAATCCTTTCTAATTCTACCATTCCTTTTGGAATAGTGTTAGTCTTTAAGTTCAGGATTCCTTCAGCATCGAATTCAGCTTCACCCACTTCATCTTCATCTATGATCTGTGTTAAGAAGACATCTGTGCTGGTTAGGAAGTCTAGAATGTGCTTGTCATCTTCGAACACTTGGAAATTGGTAATGTTGTCTGGGACTGAAGGAACTGATATTAGCTCGATTGTAAACTTCTTCAATCCATCCATTGCTAATGGTATCAGTGAACTGGCGGCCTGTGCAAGTGAATTGGCCACTTGATTCTGATGTCTATAAATTGAATTGATATTGAAAGCATCGAAACTTTCAATTAGATTCCAGACTCGATTCCTGTACTTGGTTAATCTTTTGTCATGGCAAACATATTGCTTCCTGATTTGCCTTATTGCAATTTCTGAATCTCCATATACTTGCAGTATCTTCGCCCCCTTTTGGATGGCTAATAGTAATCCATGAACCAAAGATTCATATTCTGCTACGTTGTTAGTGCAAGGGAACTGCAATCTGTGAGCGGCAAGGTATGTTTCTCCTTTTGGACTAATTAATTCATATCCAGCTCCGGATCCTTGTTTGGACTTAGATCCGTCGAACCTTAATGTCCATATTTGATTTTCTTGATTTTTTATCTCTGGACTTTCATGACTTTCATTTGATGTGTCGGATAAAACTTCATCTTCCATAGAACTCTCATCTTCCGAATCTTGAATTTCTTCCAGGGTTAGTGTCTGTGGGGCTTGTTTGTATACTTGCTCCAATGCGGTCTGGCATAAAGCACAAGATAATTCTGAGTGGACGGCATTGTGAATTCTACACCAATTCGGAAGAAGCAGATCTCGGACGGATGTTAGGTTGCCAAGTTGCACACTTTGTTGGATGTTTCTTTGTACGAACCTCCTGAAGTTTTCAAACATGCCTTCGTCTTCTTGATCGGATCCTTGATCGCTTTCAATGACGATCTCAGTTGATTCCATGACTTCTTGCTGGGTATCTTCACCTCGTACATTTTGTATCATCAAGACTTCCTCCACTTTGGGTTTGTACGTTCCTAGATCGGACTCTAAAAATAGGACTTCATTGTCTTCCCCATATTCAGTTATCATCAACCTCAACCTTGGGGTGCTATCAATTTTAATCTGGTTCGGGACTCCTCTCCATGGTAGCCACATGTGTGCGAAATCGGTCGATACATATCCATTCAATTTTCGGGACCAATCTCGACTCAGGAGCATTCCATATGAATCTGGAATATCCACTACTGATATATCTATGAAATTCTGGACTCTTGGATCTGCGGCCAATTGCATGTGAATGTTGTTCAATTCTCCCATGACTGGAACTTCTGTCTTATCAAGCTGAGTGACCTTTCTCTTGGTGGGTGCGGGAGTTATTCCAAGTCTTTGACAAACAACCAGGGGCATGACGTTGCTTGAGGCTCCGGAATCATAAAGGCAATTATGTAATAGCTTTCCAAATATCCTGACTGATAGCAAGAACGGTGCCGGTTCGTCTTTTCCTTGAGAAGGCACTGAAGTTTCCTCACTTGGTTCTTGATGTTTAACTTGATTAATCTTTGAGTGATCTTCCTTCGCCGGGCTCTCCTCTTTCGAGTGACTGGCCTTGCTTGTAGATTTTCCTTTCTTAACTACATCTTTCTTGATTGCGACTTCCTTTTCGGGAAGAACCAAGTTAGTGGTGAGGTTCTCTTTGACTGTAGGCTGAGCTTTCTTGGTCTCACCCCTTTTGAGTAATACTTTTCCTTCCAACATATCTTCTTTTTTAGCTGGGAAGGTTATGGTTTGAACCATGCATTCATTTTGTTCAGATTGTCCTTGAGAATCGCCTTCCTCTTGAGTCATGTTGATAGTGGCTTGAACATTTGGCCTTGTTGTACTAGGCTCACTTAGGCTATTGATCACCGCATCTTTAATTTCTGACACTTTTAGCAACTCATAGAGTGGTAGACTTACCTTGACTTTCTTGAGTTCATCCAATACCAAGGCGGCCAATCTTTTCATTTCATTACCCGTGGGAGGCGAAATATTCCTTTGTCTGTATTCTTGCGCGTTCTGTGGGTACTCTGGAACGTTGCTGGCTTGGGGGTCTGGCGGAGTTGAGAAATTGTTTGGAGGGACCGACGTTGTTAAAGGTTCAGGATTCCTCTGATTCCTGTGATAAACTCTTTGGTTCACTCCTCCTGATGATTGATGAAATACTTCCTTTATTCCTTCTACTAGGACACTGTCGTTCAATGGTGGGAAATAGTATTTTGAATCTTCTACAGGTCCATTTGCAGATGCTGGCGGAAACTGGGATCCTGGTGGTACCATCGGTCCATTGGCCGACTCTGGAGGAAATCTTCCATTTTGCACTTGACTAATTTCTTCTTGTGAATATCTGCAGGTTTCAACGATCATGGCTTGACCATACTGCGTGGTTGGAACAATTTCATATCCTGTGGTGGGAGGATTTTCAGGTGGATTAGTGGTACGCATCTCCTGTTGAAAAATGTCGGCTGCAATCTTGAACTCAGGACACTGCAACTCAAAATGTTGGTTCGTATTGTGGAGTCTGCACCAACTGGACAAGGCTGCTTCGGCTAAAAACACTTTGCTTGAAGAGGGGTTCTCTTGACTTTGCGAATTTGGTGGATTGTCCAAAGGCGTCACGACATTTCCATTGTTCGGAGCTGTATTCCATGGTCTTCTCTGGAAACCTTGATTGTTATTTCCTTGATAATTGTTTCTAAATCCTTGATTATTGTTTCCTTGGAAATTTTGGTTGTGATTGATCCTTTGCATGCTCTGGAGTTGATTATTCTGATTCCTCAAATGGGTGACCTCTGTTGATAACTTCTTGACTTGTTCAATCAACTCTTTCATTTCATCCTTCTCTTCTTGAGTCCTTGACGAATTTGTGGCATTTTGCAGATACACAGGTTGTGCGGGTGGAGCTTGAGAAATTGGAGCTCCTGGGTGAAGAACCAACTGATTTGCCGGTTGTACGCTTGGATAAGTTGCTTGTGGGATTGGATTCATGACTGGAGTTTGGTTGGCCAAAGCCGTGCCAACTGCCTGCATCTGGTTTGGTGCTGCGACAGGTCCCATGTGTAACAATGGTCCGGTGATATTTTGACCCATGTGCTTACTCACTTCGATGGCCTTTGCATAGGCCGCATTTAGATCATTCGGAGTTGGATGCGTCCTTACGAACATAGCTGTGAGATGGTCTAAAGCACCATAGTAAATCTCTCTTGGATCTGCAATAAGATAAGGAGGACGTAGCATTGTGTATGCTCGGTGAAATCTGTTGTTGAAGGAAGTAATAGGTTCATGCTCTCTCCTTCGTACTTCAACAAATTGTCTGTATAACTCTGCTGGTGTAGTTGGGATGCCAAATTTGGCAATGAATGCGTCTTTCATCGCGTCCCAAGTCCTGATGGACCCTGTAGGCAAGTGAATAAACCAAAAGTATGCCTCTTCTCCCAATGAGTAGGGAAAAAGCCTACATGCCACATCTCCATATTCAATCTGTCTGTTACGAAGAAGATCCTCGAACATCTTGATGTGATCTTCTGCCGTGCGATGGAAATCACTGACATTGAACTTGGAACAAAAGTGTTCTGGATTCTTCGGCATATCATGGTAAACTGCAAATTCCAACGGTGATGGATTGTTGACTAGCCAAGTCGCACCATTGAGTATATGAGGAGGAGGAGGTGGAGGTGGAGCACGTTGAGCCATCGTACCTCTTGAAGCTAAACTTGATGAACTAGCTTGGCCCTTTGTTTGTGAAATTGCCTGGATACTAGATTGGATCGCCGCTTGGACTTGTTCTTGAAGAACTTGTGATGACTCAGGAGATCCTTCCAACCTTAGTTCGAACTCTTTGGGAGTGTCCTCTATTTTAGCTTGCTTCGCCTTAGAAGTAAATTGAAGTTCACTTAGATTCTTGACGCCTGGTGTGGACCTCAACAACCTTTGATGTTTCTCGGGCGAGAAAGAACCAATGCGATCCAGCGTGAAGTCTTGCAAGGATTATTGTGGGTTCCTTTGATTGCGAAGATCTCTAGCTATGACCCTTTGATGTTCTTCGGCTCTATCTTCCTCTTGCTCTAAGATGATCCTGACTCGGTTATATTCGACTTGACTTCTCCTTGCGTTCCAAGCTACTTGATTCAATTCGGAAATGATGTCTTCTTGGGTATTGCCTACTTGCAAATTGGGTTGCACTACTTGATTCAGTCCTTCATTCGGCAACACCATTGTACTTCATGATCATGCTTGCAATGTTTTTCTCTTCTCAAAATCTTCGGATTTCGAACTTTCGGAAACCAAGAGCCCTCCTTCTAGCGCCAATTCTGTTGACGTGTATTTTATACACAATCATACACAGAATAAAATACCAATAGGTATCTTATCCTCTCTTGAGAAATAGTCTCTAACTGCTGAAGATCTGCAAAAAGGATCAGTTAGATGGACTCCAAGGTTCTTTTAGTGGGGTCTCCACGTGTGGACAAGCTTTTTTATGATGTGATTTGCTGTTTCCTCCAAGGGGTCTTACGCTTTCGAAGCTCGAAGATTTTACTAAACTAAAGGAACTTTTAAAAAAAATCAAAAGGATAGGGTTTAAAGAGGTCTAATCTAGCCTAACCCTATGAATGACTTAGCATGGACGAGATTTGGCAAGACTCAACCAACTTCAATTTTGCCATAAGATAACAACTCAATTGAAATTAGTGCGATCTTCTAAGGTAATATAATGGTATTCAATGCATCAAAGACCAAGGACACTACTACGAAGGTACATATCCAAGACACAATGATAATTGAAGATTAAGGACTCAAAGTGTTCTCCAGTCGACCACGCAAGGCGTTCCTACAATCAGCAAGAAGCTAGTGGTTTGGATTGCGAATCCTACCAAATATCAAATCTCACACTTAGTCTTTCAAATTAACAAACTACTTCGATTGAGCACGATTCAAGTGTATCAAACAACCATGAAGATAACTCAAGAAATTTGCAACAAAACACCATAACTTCAATATTTTATTGATTTCCAAGTCATCATGTACAACAATTGCTTGGAGTTCTTTCTTCAAGACTCAATCTTGCTACAAAAATAAAATTGCTTCTAACTCTAATCTCTCTTACATCAACTATTGACTCTTACTCTATTGACTATAATCTGACTATTACTTCATGAAATGAAAAAATGGGGGTATAAATAGCATCCCCAGTTACAATGAAAGGTCCAGATTGAAAACAAATCAATGGACAAGATCATGACACCTAAACCCTAATTAGGGTTTGTTACAAATGACCTCCTTTTTACTGAACAATATTAAATGCATAGCCAAATATTAAATTCGGCACAAAAACCTAGGAGGTATCAACCAATGAGAAATAAGATGTCATGTCATCTGTAACAACCTTTCATCTAGAATCTTATTCCCTTTCCAATTCTCTTTCTTAGCATATGCAATGAATTTTGTCACGATTCCTTCGATTTCTGTGATTGGAATCTCGGGAAGATTCTTGATACTCTCTTCTAAGTGGATGACCTGATCGAATGCATCTAGAAGAGCTGCGTCCCAAGTAGATTCAAGTTCCTTCGTTCTATCAATCAGGAGCATGGTGGCATACATCTGATCATACTGCTCATCTGTAACATCTGCGTCCTTGCAAAAGATGATCTTGATTCTATCCTCAAATTCTTGCATATCCACATCTGTCTCGACCTCGATCCTTCTGCCAAGAATGGTACGAAGTACCTCAAATACTCTGTCCTGGATCGGATTGATCACCTCCTCAACTTGGCCACATCTGACACTGATGTCCTCGAAGAGAACACTCTTTATATGGAGTAAGGTTGACCACTGAAACAAACTGTGAGAATCACCTTCTAAGATCCTCTCCTGCGCTAAAATTCTTCTGGATGTGTGTCTTATAACTTTCAAGACAGGGATGGTAACGTCCTTGGTATGGGCAAATGCAGCTACTGTTACCATCAATCTGTGGATTATCTCAAGAACTTGGATAGCCTGATGAGTGATCTTCGACATCCTTGTAACAAACTCTATGGCCACTGTATGAGATCTATCCATCCAACTACATGTACGCTGGACCAGGTTCCTGAATCTCTCTGCTTCATTGATTGATTGAAGGGGCAATGCTTGCACTGGTGATCTAACTGGATCCTGACGTCCCAAAGGTTCATTGATGTGACTGAAATATGTCCTCCATGCACCTCTCTCTCTCTCAAGCTTTCTATTCTTTTCCACTTCTTCTCTAAGCTTGTCTTTCAATGCTTCAAATGTGTCGGTAGCATCATCCATTGTCTGCTCTGCTGTGGACGGTCCTAACTCAATAGTCTGTATATGATAGTCCTCTGCTAGGATCTCACCCTCATATTTATCTGTTGCTGGTGTAGCTGTCTGCAGTTTTCTGAATCCAGTCTCATCTCGAATCATCTTGGACATCTTCGTAGCCTTCTTCTTCTCTGTTATCACATGTGAACGTCCAACAAGGCTCTCTAAATCAATTGCACTGTCTTCGTCCTCAACTACGATCACCTTAGTCAATCTTTCCTTCAACCAATCTGGGATATTCGATCTTGTCTCTTGAACTTGAATTTCTTTATGTACTATTTCTTCTTGTCTGGGAGGAGATGTCATTTCATTATCTTCTTCTAAATCATAGTCTTGGAGAGATCCATCTGATGAAACATGCTGTGCCTGTCCTTCCTCCTGCCTGTCATTCTGTACCATCGACTCCATGGACTCTTCCACTCGAATTGTTCTATCCTCTAGTCTGGAAGAAGTACCTGGTGTTTGATCTTTGTTGGCACCTTGCTTTTTCTTGGAAGGCTCTTTCTTTTCTGATCTTTCCTTTCTCTTCGAACCTCTCGGATGGAGATTGCCCTCACTGGCACATCGAAGGTTACCTTCACCTGAATTCCTAGGATTAGGATTGCCTTCACTTACGCTAGCTCCACCTTCGGCTAGTTTCTCTTCCAAAGTAAAAGACATAGCTATGCCTTGTTCTCTCAACTTCTGATGCTGAACGTCTACCCATCTGCGAGTACAAGACAAAACTGGTGCCATCAAATCATCTAAATCCACGGCCTCGGGCTCATTCCAATCCAACCTTATTGTTTTTCTTTCTCTATCATAGGAAGACTGGATGTGCCTGCCATTGTCCTGAGCTTGGTCGGCCACTCTGTAAATCCTGCATTTCCTGATGAAATCCAAAGGCAATCTAGAATGTATCTTTCGTTTCACTTCAAGATCATCTAGGAGGTTCATCATAAAATCTTCAATCTGGTGCTCATGCTTAAATCTTCTACCGACCGTCTCCTCTAAATGTCCATGTGGATCAAAACTCTCTCTCCAAGCAAAAGATGAAAAAGAATGCAAGGCTAACTCCTTCTCTGCGTCATCCATGGCTAAGACATTAGGACATACCTCAACTGAATTACCCAAAATAATAGGTACCTGAACTCCATTCTGATGTCTGTGTCTGAATGCCTTCACATACGCTGCCAACTGCCTTGTTACTTCAAGTAACACAATTCTGTCTGTCGGATATCTCGGCAACATGTATGGAGGTAAAGGACATCCATGCACTCTAATGTAAGTGAACTTGGGAAACTGAATGAACCAAGCACCGTACCTCTTGATGAACTCCTGGGCATCGTGAGATAATCTGTTGTGAATTCCACCTTGCAACGTCCTTGTGATGTTCATCGTGAAAGTATCATTGACTAACTTGTAGTTCTTCCCTGGCGGATGATGCAAGTAAGTATAGGATTCACAAGCTCTGACCTCGCCGGGTCCTCTTCCAATCACTCCTCTGTGAGGTAGTCCTGCGTACTCAACACTCCTGATCAAAGCATAGATGACGTATGAACTCATGTGGAAGGACTTAGTAGCCCTGAGTCTCCTCAACTGTACGTCTAAGCAATGGCTAATTATCCTAGCCCAATGTATTGTACCCTTTCCTTGAATAATCACCTGGATGAAGTAAAACATCCACTTCTCAAAATAGAAGGCATGAGGTGCTCCTGTAACTCTGTTGAGCATGGTAATCAAATCTCTGTACTCCTCCTGGAAATCAATCCGATGCGGTGTGTTCGGTACCTTGCTTAGACGGGGACGACTCTTAAGTAGCCAGTTCTTATTGATTATGCTTAGGCAAGCATCTGGATCATCATCGTACACTGATCTGGCTCCTTCAATGCTCTTGTATATCATGTCCCTGCTCTGGAAGATGGAAGGCTTCACTTATGGCTTCCTCTGAAAGGTACGCCAAAATGTTTCCCTCATTGGACACAATTGTCCTGGACTGTGGATTGTAGTGACGGGCACACTCGATCATCAACTCGTGGCACTGAATAGCTGGAGGAAAACCGGCCGCCTTGATGATGCCACTCTCTATTATTCTCCGGGCGACAGGTGATGGCTTGCCGATGTAAGGGACCTCTCGGAACTTCTTCGTGTTAAAGTTCCCCAAGTTGGTATCTCCAATGTTGCTCCACTTTGACACGATCTTGGTCTCCACTTCTTCGGTCTTCTGATCTTCTTTCATGAGGGCTGAGCGACTGGTGGATGCTCCCGCCTTTGGGGTCGCCATACCTACACAACATTTCATTATAAGAACTTGATTTTGCAATGAATAACATAAATAAGAGAGAGAAGTTTTTAGGAAACGTCATGATAAGTCTCTAGAGTTATCATTTCCTAAAAAACAACGATTGAGCTAAGAAATTCAAAATTCAAAACTTCAAAATTTAAAATATGACGACGAAAGAATAAAGCAATAATAATTAAATCGCCATACCTCAATAGAGAGCTAACTCTAGAATGCAAAAAGGAAAAGATCGCCTAGGCAAAATTGAGGTAAAAATAGCCTTCAATGTTATCTCCTCAAAAATCAACTTCGCCACCTTTGGATTTCAACATGATCTTCAATTGCACCTTTGACGTGGTCTTCAATCCTTGGCAAATTCGCCCTTGACAAATCGCTCAAATGGACCTTCAAGTTCGCACCACCCTAGATAATTAAGCGCCACCTTTGGTCTTCAACGTAATTCGCACTCCACACTTCAAGCACCCTTCGCACCTTCTTTGCTTTCCTCAATTCGCATGAAGGATAAAAATGATTATGTGAAAATGATATCTCTCACCCTCCATATATAGCGCTTTCACCCATTCACCCCCTTTGGCCGACTTGGTAAATAAAACCATTTTTTAAAAATGATTTTCAATGATTTTCAATAAAATCAGAAGGCCGACCTCCTTAAATGAGCGCTTGAAATCGATTTTTATATTAATTAATTAATTAATTATTAATGCCTTACGTTTTTTATTTGCAAATTTCGATTTTAATAAAGGCAAAAATAATTAATAAAAGATCAACACCATATTAAATGCTAGTTTAAATAGGATTTTCAAATTTTTATCGAACTTAGCATTTAAGGAAATTTGAATTTGTTTATTTGGCGCCAAAACTATGAAAACAAAGGGACGTACCTCATCGCTCTGGTCCCTTGGAGAGGGACAGGAGCGATCCATGATTTTGTCTTGATTTTTGCATTTTTTCACGTCCAACTCCTTCATCTCCACGTTCAACATTGATCATTTTGATGGTCCTTCGAATTTGATTGCCTTGTGTGCGTTCATGGGTCCCTTTTGGATGTTCATCGCCCTGGTCCTTGTCCAAAGGACAGGAGCGATCTTCATTTTCTCACGTTTTAATTTGCATTTTTGATCTTCGATCTTCATTGTGATGTCCTCCAAACGTCGTCCCTTGCCTCGCTTAACCTCGCCTTATTTCGATTTTGGAGGAATATGAGCGCTTTTGATAGGATCGCCCTGGTCCTTGGCCAAAGGACAGGAGCGATATGAGCTTTTACCTTGATTAGCAATGTTTGGACGTTCAAAACTCTTGCATGTTATCATCAAATGATGGCTTGAACCTTGTTTATCATTATGGAGTCTTGACTTAGCACATACTTGAAGCAAAACGAAGGATCCAAAGCAAATCGCCCTGGTCCCTTGGAGAGGGACAGGAGCGATATGGTCCCTAAGTCCATTTTGGCGATTATTTAACGTTTGAAATCTTCATGCATCACCTTTCTATCCTTCCGTGGACCCTCTAAGACCTTGCGAAATCTTGTCCTTACGTAAATCTTGCACACAATGACCAATATATCTAACATCGCCCTGGTCCCTCCCTGAGGGACAGGAGCGAACTAGGTCCTAGGGTGCAAATCTCTTCATTATAACGACCTTTGAGTGCTTGTGCATGATGAAGACGCTCTGAAATGTCCTTTGCCACCTTGTCTTGACTTGGATCGATCTTGAACTTAGGGAGGAACGATCTTGAACTCGCATAAGAAGCAACATCACCACTGTATCGCCCTGGTCCCTTGGAGAGGGACAGGAGCGAACTTCCTTTTGTGGCTCTTATTTCACTTTGCCAGGTTCCAAGTTTATATTCAACGGACTCGTCATGCTCCACTCCATTCGTCCATGCCCTGACATTGTCTGCAACTTGGCCAAAAAATCAATTACAACAAAAATCGCTCTGGTCCCTTCCTGAGGGACAGGAGCGAACTGGGTCTTAGCACTCTTGTGGACGTCTAAAAAATCTTCAATTTGTATTCAATGCGTTCATCTCCTGTTTTCCTTTGCCTTTGTACGTAAACTTGCCTTGATTTTAGCTCGGATCTTGCCTAATGAAGGAAATCGCTCTGGTCCCTGGGAGAGGGACGAGAGCTACAAGGTACCTCGCCCTGGTCCCTTGGAGAGGGACAGGAGCGATATTAGCATTCTAGGTCATTCTCCTTTATTTTTGCATCTCAAATTATATTCATTTGGCAAAGCATCTTCCTTTAGACCCTTTCAAATTGTTAAGTCATCGAAATCTCGCAAGGACAAGGCGAAATTTGATTTGTAGCTCCGGTCCTTCACTGAGGGACAGGAGCGATTTTTCTCCTGGAGGCATTTCTGTGCTCATGAAAATCTTCAATTTATATTCAATGGAAAGATCTCGCCTCTCTCTATCATTTCCAATTCGTAATTCATCTTGACCCTGCAGGAATAGTGAGATATTTGAAAATGAGCTCCCGTCCTTCACTGAGGGACAGGAGCGATTTAGCTCCTACAAGCCAAAATAACATGATTTTTCACATTTTAACACTTCACGAGGCGAAAACAAATCAATTGAAATGCCCAGGATCAAAATCAAAAAAGGTCAAAATTTGGTCAAAATATTCAATCGGACAAAAAAAAATTCACATTTCACTTTCAACACTTAGACAAATTAAAGCTCTGCATCAACATTCCAATTGAAAATTAGACCATTTTGGCGAATTCATTGCATTCAAAATTTGCATCCTAGAAAAGGAAGCTCAAAAAAGCTCTCAAAAACGACTGGATTCTGGCCTGAAAAGACAAAATTTAAAACCCTAAGGCTTGACCCTAAATCCAGACGACTAACTAACTAACAAAATCCTAAAAACGAAAGCAAAAACGAGCGAAAAACAAGCAAAAAGAGGGGGTCCCCATTTGCGATGGGGCGATGTGTGAAATGGTCACAACAGTATGTCAGTGACATACATTGTCTATGAGGGATAAATTAATAAAAGTGTTCTTTTCAATATGATGTCTTGTTCTATTTCATAAGGAGAATTTAGAATTAATGCCCAATCTGCTAAATAAGGACAAAAACAAGAAGGAATACATAGGGGACTCTGAAGCCGCTCAACAAGCTTTAATTCTCAAGCAACAAGCAGAACGAAGAAGAAGATTCAAGAGGATTGATGAGGAAGGAAGCGGCAGAAATGGGAGCAATGGCTCTGGCGAGAGCCAAGTTTCTGTACTAATAGAAACCACCAGGAAACGGTTGGGGAACCTGTTGTCATTTTATGACACCCTTGGTCCATCAGTGAGAACCGATCAAAGATATGTTCCATGGACCAGCGCTGCCCAGTTGATCAAGGAGAAAAGCAGTGAAACCATGGTTTGAAGTGTTGCCTTGTCGGAAGTTCCTTGGCCCTCTCTTTCTCTTCTCCGGAACTCCAAAACTCCAAGTTTCCGAAGTTCCCTTCCTTCCCTTAGCTTTCCTTGTCCTCAACCCCCGGAACTCCGGAACCCCCAGGTTCCGAAGTTCCCTAGTCCTCTACCCCGGAACTTCGGAACCCCCAGATTCCGAAGTTCCCTTGTCCTCAACCCTTGGAACTCCGGAACCCCCAGGTTCCGAAGTTCCCTAGTCCAACACCTCGAAACTCCGAACCCCCAGGTTCCGAAGTTCCCTTGTCCTCAACCCTCGGAACTCCGGAACCCCAAGGTACTGAAGTTCCCTTGTCCTCAACCCCTGGAACTCCGGGATCCCCAGGTTCTGAAGTTCCCTTGTCCTCAACCCTGGAACTTCGGAAACCCCCAGGTTCCCAAGTTCCTTCTCTGGTGAAGCTCAAGTTTCCGAAGTTTCCAAAGTTCCCGAAGTTCCCTTAGCTTTCCTTGTCCTCAACCCCCGGAACTCTGGAAACCCCAGGTTCCGAAGTTCCCTTGTCCTCAACCCCCGGAACTCTGGAACCCCAAGGTTCCGAAGTTCCCTTGTCCTCAACCCCCGAAACTCCGGAACCCCCAGGTTCCGAAGTTCCCTTGTCCTCAACCCCGGAACTTCAGAAACCCCCAGGTTCCCAAGTTCCTTCTCCAACTATGCTAACTCCGGTCCCCGAAGTTCTCCAACTACGGTGACTCCGGTCCCCGAAGTTCTCCAACTATGGTGACTCCGGTCCTCGAAGTTCCCCTTCTCTCTTTAACCCTTTCACTCTCTATCCCGGAACTCCGAAACCCCGAGGCTCTGAAGTTCCTTCTCTTTTGCCTTCTCTCCCTAGTTCCTCCGGAACTCCGGAACCCCGAGGTTCCAAAGTTCCTTTCCTAGCCCTCCTTTCTCCTATCCCGGAACTTTGGAACCCGTTCCTTGCTCCTTCCCTTTATTTCCTCACTTTGGGAGTCCGAACTTCCGAAGTCTCTGGGCTTCCTTCTGACTGGCGACACTTTCGGATGGCGTGATCGGCACTCAAAGGCTTTAAATGCTCCGACAGTCTTGGTGACTTATGCATTTTTTTGTGGAGCCACAAGGGTGCATTTAATGTTTTTGGCAGGATTTCCATCAAGGAGGTACGGGGCCATGCTTGGTGACTTGTGTCATGACTGCATACTCTGACTTTGGAAGGTTAGTCAATCTATCTTCCTCAGAATTGTCTTTGGAGGTAAGGCTAGGTTGCTTGCATGTACAAGTCAAGTGCATGCACTTCCCTGCACTTCCAGACTGACATGCAGGGGTCATGATCACCATTGTAACCCATTTTCCTATATAATGGCTTTTAAGCCTCATTGTAAAGGGTTCTCTCCCTCCTTCCTTGAGCTTTTTTATGCTCTTCTCTTCTCTTGAAGACTTGTAATTTTTTTTGCATTTCTGCAACTGTAAGTTTGGCCTTTGGTCTTTGAATGAATTGAAACTACCATTCTTGCCTTACTTCAACTTATGCATGCTGTGTATGTGTTCTTACCTCTATTATAAGTGTATGTTTGTGGTTTTCTTCTCTCCATATATGCTGTGTTAACTTGTTTTTTTGAGTGTGACTTGTGGAATCCTTCTCCCCTCTTGACACTTAGCAAATTCTAACCTCCATACATGCGTTTGGGTCACTCATACAACTGAAGTTTGTGCATCTCTTGGGTATTTCAGTTGATTCCTTGTGTCATTTCGGGTGAGGAGAGAAACTATCTGTTCTTGGCTGCGTTGAAGAGTATACCATACTTCACTCGTGAAACAACTACGACACCCATTGAGCACATTCAAGACATTGCAAACATTTGCTCCATCCATAACATCACTCAGGACGATGTTGCTGTTAGACTCTTGGCCACATCCTTGAAGGGCAAAGCCTTGCAGTGGTATAGAGGGTTGTCGTCTAGCTCCATCCACAATTGGGACGAATTGGGGGAGAAATTGTGCAACCATTTTGAAGACAAAAGTGATCACCTATCACTTGTGGAGCAGTTAACTACGATCAAGAGGGCACCCCACGAGTTCATGGGAGACTTCAACTTCAGATTCCCTTAAGACATGGAATAGGATTCCTGCTCTAGTGAAGCCATCCCCAAATCATGCCTTCTTGTATTATCTTAGAGCTCTCAACAGCGATATAGCTGTCATGGTACAATCGATGGGTGGAGCCTCTCTACTGGGTGCATATGACATATCCATAAGAGCAGAAAATTGTTTGATCCACGCTGGGAAGATAGCTCCAAGGCCTCCAATGCCTCTCTTCCCAGAAGCTCCTACTCAACAACCAACCTTGGCTCCTAATCCCATGACACCTGCAAGTCAACCATCCACGCCATCTACGTCCTCTAATGAGCTCCATGAGGTCAAGGCTGTATTACAAAGTTTTGGAAATGAGTTGGTAACACTAAAAAGACAGCAAACTCAGTATAACAGACCTTACCAAGCACAAGGTCAGAATTATCAGCAAAACAGGCCACCCTTTCAAGGGCAAAACCAATGGAGCAATGCCAGGCCGTTGAATAGTGTGAACCCCAGAACCGCAAGCAGCTCAAAGGCGATAGTTCCAATGCAAAATAACCTTGCCCAAGAGCAAGATTGGTGTCAACCATGCAATCAGCCACACAACCAAGGTGCATGCCAAAATGAAGGGTTTGTCCAAACCTTAGTGGTGCAGGATGAGCCGACCACTTCTAGCCAGCAGTATGACCCAAATCAGTCTAGTGTTGGCACTCAGGCTCACTTACAAGGGGATTCTACATTTGTCAATTGGCAAGAGGCAGAATTCTGTGGTTTGAACCAAACAAATGGTGAATCCATGTTGCAATATGCGAGGTCAAAGAAGAGAGCCATGGAGGCTACCTCACCTTTCAACATCAGTCCAAGCTCCAACACCCAATATAGCTGTCCATGATACAAGCCAAAGTACCATACAAGGGAACAAGAGGCGGGAAGAGGCCCAAGTCGTCCAAAGAGCAAAAGTAGACCCTGTAGCCTCAAAGGGTCCTCTAAAATCAGCTAGTGTCCCTTTCAACATAGTTGATCAGATGAAGAAGGCCAACCTCAACGTCACTATGTGGGAGGCCCTTTCAATCCCATCCCAAAGGGATTTGCTTAAAGAGGCATTAAAGGATGTCAATTAGTCAGGTGGTGAGGCAGCAGTTAGCGAAAAGACAGCCTCCACCAGCTTGGTGCAGCCCAAGGAGGAAGATTCAAGCAAGATCAGCAAGCCTCCCCCTTTCTATCTCTCCTTAATCATAGGAGACAACTTGGTTCACAACTGCATGATAGATTCAGGAGCTAGTAGCTCAATCGTGCCTTAAAAGGTAGCTGATCTTCTTGGCATAGAATACAAACCTGTGACCAAAGGGGTGGTCCAATTAGATGGCACTTCTATAAAGACAGTAGGGGTGGTAAAAAATTTGAAGCTAACCTTGCATGCATGCCCTGGTTGCACTGTCTTGCAAGACGTATCGATCATCGACCTCCCTGCCTTCTTTGCCATCTGCCTATCTAGAGACTTCATAGCCAAGATAGGTGGGTACCTGTCTTCCGACTGGTCCCATATGCTATTTCGAACAAGGTATGGTACCAAGGTCACCATAAGGGCAGAGCCCATTGCCCAAAACCACATTGAGCCCTACACCCCTAGCCCTATAAACATGAATTGCACTTTGCATGAAGAGGGGGAGGAGTGTGCTGTCTGTGAGCCTGCTACTCTCTTGCAGGAGGTTCCTGATTGCTTGCTGGACGAATGGGCCAATGCTTTTCAGTTTGATCCGTTAGCTGAGACTGAAGAGACTGAGCTTGGCACCTATTGTATCCATGAAGAGGATACTCCTATCCCTAACCTCATCAAGACGCAAGGAGATTCAGAGGGGTTATGGAATATTTTTTTTTGATGGTTCAAGAAACAAGAATGGTGCAGGCGCTGGGGTAATGCTTGTTTCTCCTGAGCAAGAGAAATATTTCTTCTCCTTTAGGCTTCAATTTGGTTGCACTAACAATGTCGCTGAGTATGAAGCCTTGATCCAAGGTCTCCAACTTGCACAAAGCAGAAAGATCAGATCTTTGCAAGTATTTGGAGATAGTGAGTTGGTTGTTAATCACATCCGAGCCCAAATCGTAACAAAGAACAACCTACTCAAATCATACAAACACAGGGTTTGGGATTTGATTGAAGGATTTGAGGCCTTCAATATACAGAGCATTCCTAGAGGTCAAAACAAGCATGCGGATAGGCTTGCAGCGGTTGGTGCTCGGTTCGACATACCAGCGCATGTTGCACGAGAGAAAGAGCAACACATCAGACTTGTTGTGAGGCCTACTGTCCCGGACAATCAAGTGAATTGGCAAGTGTTTGAAAGCGATCAGCAGATCGTCAACTTCTTGCAAAATGAAGTAGAGTTTTCTGCCAAAAATTAGTCTAGGCTGCAAGACCAATACGGAGACCAAATCGTGCAAGTCAACTCCAACAAGTTGCCTAAAGGTCTAGTTACCTTGGAAGGCATTTTCAATTCAGATGATCAGTTGAAGAAGAGGATGAACTTGGCTACAAAGAGGGGTGATTACAAGCCAATTGTTGTTGCTGAGGGTAGGTCCTTGAACTTGGGCAAGGTGTGTTCCTCAATCGAGCAGGAGGCCTTCGTTGAGCTCTGCCAACAATATGATGACATAGTTGCTTGGACCTATGAAGACTTGAAGGGTTTTGACGCTAGCTTAGCCCAACATACCATAGAACTAAACCTGGATGCAAAGCCAATAAGAGAGAAACAAAGGCCAATAAGCCCCAAAATCGAGCCACTAATGAGGAAGGAGTTGACCAAGCTCATAGAAGCCAATATCATCTTCCCTATCAAACACTCCTCCTGGGTGGCCAACCTTGTCCCTGTAAGGAAGAAGAATGGGGAGATCAGACTATGTGTAGACTTTAGGGATCTCAATAGAGCCTCCCTCAAGGATCATTATCCCCTTCCCTTTATGGAGCAGATTCTCCAAAAGGTCAGTGGCTCAGAAAGATTTTCATTCTTGGATGGGTATTCAGGCTACAATTAGATCCTGGTTCAAGAATCAGACTAATACAAGACAACATTTACTACTAAGTGGGGCACCTATGTTTATTGTAAAATGCCCTTTGGGCTAACTAATGTAGGTTCCACGTTCCAAAGAGAAATGGACATGGCCTTCAAGGGTGTATTAGCAAGGTTTGTGCTTGTATACCTTGATGACATGACTGTTTATTCGAAGCATGCAGTTGACCATCTTGGTCATCTTGAGCAAGTGTTCATGAAATGCAGGGAGTATGGTGTGTCCTTGAACCCTAGCAAGTGTGTATTTGCTACTGATCAAGGAAGATTGCTAGGACACATCGTATCCAAGGAGGGTTTGACCATTGATCCAGAGCGAGTGGAGGCTATTCTTTCTCTTCCACTCCCCAGTCACAAGAAAGGATTGCAAAGTTTCCTTGGTAGGATCAACTTTGTGAGGAGGTTCATTCCCAACCTGACCACCATCGTAAAACCCCTCACTTCCATGTTGAAAAAAAACTCGGCTTTCATTTGAACCAAGGAAGGAAGGGCTGGTTTCAAAGAGATCAAAGAAGCAATTGCTTAGGCCCCTACCTTAGTCAACCCTAATTATGAAAGGGATTTTATCCTCTATACCTTCGAAGGAGAATCCAGCATTTCAGCTGTCTTAACATAGCTGAATGATGACAAGTTGGAGCAACCTATTGCTTTCTTTAGTGAAGGGCTAAAGGACTATGAACTTAGATATAGCTATGTAGAGAAGCAAGTCCTCATTGTTGTAAGGGCATTAAAAAAGTTCAGGCACATGTTGTCCAACAATAGGATCCAGCTCTTAGTTCCGCATGCAAGTGTCAAGGATTTCCTTCTAAACAAGGATATTAGTGAGAAGAGGGCTGGGTGGATAACCAAGGTCATGGAGTATGACATCAACATCAAGATCACCAAGCTTGTAAGAGGCAGGGGCGTATGTGAACAACTTGTCTCATCTTCTGAGACTACTTCAGAGGTCGCCCTTGTGTTACAAGAGGATCAACCAACTGACATCAACAGTCAATTCAGTTGGGTAAGTGACATGACCGCCTTCTTAATGGAAGGTAGATACCCCCAAGGTCTGTACCGGACCAAAAGAAGACATTTCAGGTTGCAGTCCATTCCCTACGTCTTAGTGAATGGCACTCTTTTTCGAAAAGACTCCAATGGAGTCTTACTAAGATGCATTGAGCAAAACCAAGTCAGTAGATTGTTAGAGGAATTTCATGATGGCTCTTCAGGGGGGCGCTTCTCTGCAAGGACTACGGCTATCAAAATAATGAGGGCTGGTTATTACTGGCCATTCTTATTCAGTGACTCACATAGATGGGTGAAGAATTGCAAGAAATGTGCTCTCTTCTCTGGGAAGCAAAGACTAGCTGCCCTACCCCTTCATCCCATCCAAGCAGATCAACCATTCGCCCAATGGGGTTTAGACTTCATTGGCATGATAAACCCACCTTCTAGTGCTGGCCATAAGTGGATCTTGGCCGCAACAAATTACTTCACTAGGTGGACAGAGGCAGTTGCATTGAGGGATGCTACTGAGGCCTTAGTGTTAGAATTCCTTGAGGGAATTGTGACAAGATTCGGTGTCCCCTCCACCATCATATTAGACAATGCCAGGGCATTTGTTGGAACCCAAATCAGTTCTTGGGCAGTTAAGCATGGTGTATACTTGAAGACATCATCCAACTATTACCCTCAGGGTAATGGCTTAGTTGAATCTTCCAACAAGAACCTCATCAGGATCATTAAAAGGACAATTGAAGACAATCAGAGGGCATGGCACACTAAGTTGAGGACAGCCTTATGGGCTGACAGGATCACACCCAAGCGGGCGATTGGTAACTCCCCTTTCATGCTAGTACATGGAAAGGAAGCAAGACTCCCAACTTCCCTAGAGTTACCCTCTCTTGAACTAGCGCATCGGTTGGAATTAATAGAGAATGATGCCATGACAGTAAGACTAGCTGAGTTGATGGAGCTGGAGGAGGTTAGAAGTCAGGCTATGCATACACTTAAGACTCATCAAGAGTAGGTTAAGAAGGTTTATGACAAAAAGGCTACTAGTAGGGTCTTCAAAGAGGGAGACCTAGTTCTCAAGTGGGATGCAAATAGAGCCAAAGCTGGGCGACACTCCAAATTTGATGCTATCTGGAGTGGTCCATATGTCATCACTAGTTCCAAGGAGGCTAATGCGTTTCATCTCTCCAAGCTTGATGGCGAAGTTCTTCCAATCCCAGTGAATGGGATTCATCTCAAGCCTTGCTTCTAAAGAGGGCATTTATAACTATGTAAATATTAGACTAGAGATTGTTTTGCTTTCATAAGTGCTTATGCACATGCCGCATTCTCCTTAAGAGGGTGTATGCTCTAGTTTTTAGTTTTCCTCCAAGTGATGGCACACACATGTTTGGGTCTTCCATGACTCAGTGCCCAATGGATGCTTAAGGCTTCTCGACTTCATGCTTAGCAGGGAGAAATCGCCAAAAATGTTATGACACCCTTGGTCCATCAGTGAGAACCAATCAAAGATATGTTCCATGGACCAGCGCTGCCCAGCTGATCAAGGAGAAAAGCAGTGAAATCATGGTTTGAAGTGTTGCTTTGTCGGAAGTTCCTTGGTCCTCTCTTTCTCTTCTCCGGAACTCCAAGTTTCCGAAGTTCCCTAACTTCCCTTAGCTTTCCTTGTCCTCAACCCCGGGAACTCCGGAACCCCCCTAGTCCTCTACCCCGGAATTTTGGAACCCCCAGGTTCTGAAGTTCCCTTGTCCTCAACCCTCGAAACTTCAGAATCCCCAGGTTCCAAAGTTCCCTAGTGTTAAGATATAGCCCTCGTGAATCTAACTGATGGTAAATCGATTATTATCTGGAGAGTGATAGATTAACAGAGCATATAGTTCGGAAATTAAACATCAACAAACTAATTGCTATGAACGGTTGCCTCCGTAGGGGCATGTCCCTACGTAGGCAACCTTTCCTCTTGTATTTAAACCGGATTCAATGATGGAGACGATCAATAACTCACGGCAATCAGTCTTCCAGAATCACTGTCATTATTCTTCGATCCATATTTCACAACATGGTATCAGAGCCAGCATATTAAGAGAATAAATTAGACAGCCATATTACCCATAAGCATTTATCGGAAGTAAATAACAAATCGACGCAGAGGCTATATACGCAGTGGATATATCTGACTAAGAAAATATTCAAAATGTCAAGTAATATGAGAGTGGAAGATAGACTCGAAGGAGCCTCCAACTTCGTTTCTTGGAAGATACGAATCATTGCCATTCTTGAAGAACTAGAATTAGAGTCTTACATAGAAGAAAATCTAGACATGCCAAATGATGAACCAAAGAAATCTACCTAGAAAAGGCGTAATGATAAAGCAAAGAAAATAATTATTGACTCAGTCAAAGATCATATTCTTCCATCTATAGCCAGACTGCCTAAAGCATATGAAGTATTTAAAACCATTAAAAATACATATGAAGTTAACAATGCGAGCAAAATGTTAACCTTGAAACAACAACTTTTAAACATAAAGATGAATAAAGATGATACAATATCTACATACTTTTCAAGGATATCTGAAGTAAAAGACCAATTACAAACTATTGGAAATGAGGTAGATGATCAAGAAATCTCTCTCATAGCCCTAAGAGGATTACCAATTTCATGGGAATCCTACATTCAATGTATTAGCAGAACACCCCCCTCACCCAAATTTGAACAACTTAAGAATGAGTGCATTCAAGAGGAATCTCGACTAATCTCAAGAGGATTAGGGCCAAATAAAGAAGGAGAAATCCAAGCACTTAATACAAATACCTTCAACAAAAAGAAAAAGTTCTCCAAACGGAAGAGAGGAAATAAAAACCATCAGAAAAGAGATATGTCTAAAATTCAGTGTTACAAATGCGACAAATATGGGCACACTCACAGGAATTGTCCAGAAAGGAAGAAAACACAAGCTACTCTAGCCGAAGTCAAAGGAGAAAACTCACTTTTCTTCTTAGCCCTATCAAGCGAAATAAATACAAATAAAAACACTTAGATCATAGGCAGTGGAGCATCAAGGCATATAACTGGATTCAGAAATCAGTTTGAAACACTTAACGGGCACTCAAGTGAAGAGGTTACTATTGGAGATAACTCCACATATCCTGTGAAAGGAACTGGGACCTGTACTATCAAACTAAGAAATGGAGTATCTCTACAATTAAAGGATGTTTTGTTTGTACCTGGAATAAAAAGAAATCTAGTCTCAATCTCAGGCCTAGCTGATTAAGGATATCGGGTTACCTTCAATGAAGATAAAGTTCTACTCTGGCCTAAAAATACAAATATCAAAAATGCCATAACAGTAGGTTCAAGAGATGGTAGCCTATGCAAACTATGCAGTGATCAAAAGGAAGCACTAAATCTTGAAGTTTCAAATAATAATGAATTATGGCACAAAAGATTAGGACACCTAAGATATAGTGCTCTATCCAACATAAAGAAGATTACTTCAGGACTGCCCCAACTAAAATCTGAACACACAGGCATTTGCAAAGGATGTGCCTTGGCAAAGAATGTGAAAGTTTCTTTTCCCTCAAGCGAGCACAAATCAAAAGTTATTTTAGAACTAATTCACTCAGACCTATGCGGTCCCATGTCAACACCATCCCTAACTGGATCCTTATACTACATAATCTTTGTTGACGACTACTCTCGAAAAACATGGATATATTTTCTAAAGTGCAAAGACTCAAATGAAGTACTATCTAAGTTCAAAGAATTCAAGGCACTAGTAGAAAACCAGTCAGGGAAGAAAATTAAGGTGTTAAGATCCGACAATGGGGGAGAATATACATCTGACAACTTCAAAGACTTTTGTAATTCTGTTGGGATTAAGAGGGAGTATACTGTACCATATAATCCACAACAGAATGGAGTAGCAGAAAGAAAGAACAAAACCATAATTGAAGCAGCAAAAGCCATGATGCATGACCAAAACTTACACACTTCATTCTGGGCAGAAGCTTCAAATACAGCAGTCTACATTCAAAACAGATGCCCGCACTCAGTTCTAGAAAACATAACTCTTGAAGAAGCTTTTACAGGGAACAAACCAGACTTAAGTCATTTAAGGATATTTGGCTGTCTCGTATATATCCATGTTCCTAAAGAAAAGAGGACAAAACTAGAACCATCCGGAAAAAGAGGTATCTTCATTGGCTATAGTGAAAATACTAAAGGATATCGCATTTACATTCTAGGGAAAAAATCTGTTGAGATAAGTAGAGATGTAAAGTTTGAAGAAAACACTACACTCAAAGAACCCGAGGATGATAACATTACTAAAGAAGAAGAAGATCACATAATTGAGATTGAGAGGGAGAATATCATAGAAAATTCCAAACCTTCAGACATTGAGAGGGAGGACATCATAAGAGCTTCTGAACCTCTTGTTGATGAAAATATTGAAACACTCAATAACAAGAAAAGACCTCTATGGGCAAGGAAAATGATTGAAGAGAATAATGTAGAACCAACTGAAATTTCCAAAGAAAATAAGAGAACAAGAACTCTAAAATGTTATGCTGCACTTCTAACCGAACTCACAAATTCTGAACCAACAAATGTCAGAGAAGCATTATCAAAACAGGCTTGGAAAGATGCTATGGTTGAAGAATATCAATCTATACTAAAGAATGATGTTTGGGATATAGTGCCTAGACCAAAATATAAATCAGTTGTCTCATCCAAGTGGTTATTCAAGATCAAATATGCATCTGATGGCAGCATTGAAAAACATAAAGCTCGCTTTGTGGCCAGGTGATTCTCTCAGAAAGCAGGAATTGATTATGAAGAGACATTTGCCCCAGTTGCCCGGTATACGTCAGTAAGAACAATCATTGCAATTGCAGCATCCAAAGGATGGAAAATTCACCAAATGGACGTAAAGACTGCCTTCCTAAATGGTTCAATTGAAGAAGAAGTATATATAGAACAACCAGAAGGATTCACCATACGTGATAAAAATTGTTGTGTTTGTAAACTAAAGAAAGCTCTCTATGGGTTAAAACAAGCACCTAGGGCCTGGTATGCAAAGATAGACAACTATCTCTCCAAACTAGGGTACTCCAAGAACCTAGCAGATCCCAACATCTACTTCAAGGTTTCAAATGGCAATATGATTATATTGGTCCTTTACGTGGATGATCTTTTGATAACAGGAGAGGATAATCTCATTGAGAAATGTAAGCAAGATTTGGCAGCAGAATTTGATATGAAGGATCTAGGGCTTCTACATTATTTTCTGGGATTAGAAGTATGGCAGAAGAAAAACTACGTCTTCCTAAATCAAGGAAAGTACACCACAGATATTCTAACTAGATTTGGGATGATGGAGTGTAAGCCATTAGCTACACCAATGGAAACTAATTTGCACAAGCTGAGAATTGAGGCAAAAGATTCAGAACCTATAGATCCCATGTTAATGCATTGTAGCTCCTGCAAGATAAGTAAACCATACTCGTATATGTCTGTTATCATTTATATTTTGCTTATTGATTTGAAACATGATAAATTGCTATTAAATAATGGTATTCATTCGATTGCTATGATATATATTGATATGTTAGTGGGTTGTTAAAACCCGGTAACATATTATGTGCATCGAACCTCAACTAAATGCTGTTGTTAATAAAGCACCGATTCAATATTTGCTATCGGGTGTAAACAAGCACTGCTTCATTGCTTGGTAAAACACTTTAGTTAATTAATGAAATATGCACCGATTCAAATATACAATGTGCACTTTGGTTATCGGGTGCATTAAGGCACCAATCCAAATTATGATATGCAATATGTTTATCGGGGTTATATGTGAACCGATCCATTATGTAAATAGCATTGTGTTAAGAGATAAAACAAAAGTATATTGAAAAGGCACTGATCAATGGGTGCATTGATCGGTCATGCCTAAAAGGCATGACCGGTCAATACACCTATTGACCAGTTGCCTAAATGATATATATACCAATTGAATTCATTTGGAGAGGACATAGAAAAATATTAAAATGATCTCTCTCCCACAGTCTGCACATAAATAAATGAGAATTGTTAGACACAAAATTATAAATTGCAATCACATAGCATTGCTAGTATTTAACTTGTTCTTCAATAGAAATTGAATATACTTTACATGGTATCAGAGCCACGGTAATCGAACCTAAGGCTATTCGATTTTGATAAATTCAAGGACAAAGTTATAAACTACATCACATTTCTAAAATGGCCAACGCTATCAGATTCGAAGATAGACTCGGAGGTAGCGAAGATTTTTCAGCTTGGAAGTTCAGAATCAAAATGATTTTGAGAGAAAACAAAGTTGATTCATATGTTCAAACTGAAAATGCATAGCCAGAAGATGAACCTGACAAATCAACATGGATTGAGGGAAATGAAAAGGCTATTAAAATAATAGTGGATGGGGTAAGAAATAACATAATGCCCATCATTAAAAGGTATGAGATGGCTTATAAAATGTTCAAGGCACTCGAAAGGACATTTGAGATATCAAATGCAAGTCGTACTCTGGCATTGAAACGAGAGATCAATCATATCAGTATGAACAAAGGGGAGACAATTAACTCCTACTTTATGCGGATATCAAGCCTAAGAGATGACTTAGCTTCCCTTGGATACGAGATCCAAAGCAAAGAGTTAACACTCATTGCTCTAGATGGGTTGCCTAGTGGATGGAACACATTCGTCCAAGGCATCAGTGCTAGGTCTAAATATCCCAAGTTTGAAAGATAAAGAGATGACTGTCTACAAGAAGAATTAAGATTGAACAAGGTAGGAATAAAACAGAAGAATATAGACAAAGACTTGCAAGTCCTAAATACAAACACTAATAAGAAGTACAAGAACAAGCAATTTAGAAAGAGAAAAGCTTATCAAGGCAAGAACACTTCAAAGAAAGACCTGTCACATGTTCAATGTTATAGGTGTGACAAATTCGGACACTATGTTGAAAAATGTCCAGAGAAAGGAAAGCAAGCCACATTTGCCATAGTGAGGAAATCCAAAAGAGAAAATGACTTCGAGAACTATGTCCTCTACTTAGCACTTACAAACCATGCTTCAAACAAATCTAACTCATGGGTGATCGACAATGGTTCATCCAGACACATCACCGGTTTTAGAGAAGTACTAGACTCCATGATAGAGGAGGATGATGAGGAAGTGACCATCGGAGATGATTCATCACATCCAGTCAGAGGAATTGGAACCTGCACCATCAAACTAAAGACAGGCATGTCATTACGACTTGAAGGGGTACTATATGTTCCTGGCATCAGAAGAAATCTAATCTCCATATCAGCACTAGAAGATCAAGGATACAGAGTGACCTTCATGGAAAACAAGGTTTTGGCTTGGCCAAAGAAATCCTCCATCAAGAACGCTAAGGTCATTGGTCAAAGACAAGGCTATTTGTATGAGCTATGCACAGGGCCCAATCTAGCCTTGATCCATGAAGCCACTAATGCAAATGAAGTGTGGCACAGGAGATTAGGCCATTTGAATTATAGAGCTTTGTCAACTATTGGAAACCTTGTCACAGGTCTACCTAAGTTGAAGCAATATCATTTAGAGGCATGCAAAGGATGTGCCCTAAGTAAGAATACCAAAAGTGCATTTCAGAATAGTACTAGAAAAACTAGCAAAGTTTTGGAATTAGTTCATTCTGATGTATGTGGACCTATGTCCGTACCCTCTCTAGGGGGATTCCTGTACTATGTAATTTTTGTTGATGACTACTCTAGGAAGACTTGGATCTACTTTCTGAAATGTAAAGAATCAGAAGAGATCCTAAGTAGATTTAAAGAGTTTAAAACTTTAACAGAAAACCTCTCAGAAAACAAAATTAAAACCCTAAGAATTGACAATGGGGGGGAATACACATCAGAACTATTTAAAGATTATTGTAAAAATTCTGGGATTAAGAGGGAGTTAACAATACCTTATAACCCTCAACAAAATGGAGTAGCTGAAAGAAAAAATAGAACCATAGTAGAAGCTGCCAAAGTTATGATACTAGATCAAAATCTAAACCTGAATCTTTGGGCAGAAGCAACTAGCACTGTTGTGTACATACAAAACAGATGTCCTCATTCACACCTTGAAGATAAAACTCCTGAGGAAATCTTTACCAAAACAAAGCCAGATATCAGCCACCTTAGGATATTTGGGTGTCCTGTCTATATACATGTACTCAAAGAGAAAAGACTAAAACTAGAGCCCTCTGGAAAAAGGGGAATACTTGTAGGGTACAGTGAAACTTCTAAAGCTTACAGAATCTATGTACAAGGGCAGAGAAATATTGAACTCAGTAGGGATGTAATCTTCGAAGAAGATTTAGCCTTCAAAAGGGCCCAAAATACGATATAACTTGAAATCTATAATCCTACTTCTAACCTAGTAGAAGATCCTACTCCTAAGCTTCAGAGGGAGTATCTTGAGGAAACTATACGTGAAACACAAAACCCACCTATAGAAAAACTCAAGAAAAGACCACTATGGGCCACCAAAACTGTAGCAGAAGCTCAGAAGTTTGCTGCTCCTTCAGGAACCTTCAGGGAAAGCAAGAGGCCTAATAAGTTCACCAACTATGTTGCCCTTATAAATGATCTCTCTAAAGCTGAACCAAACAATGTATCAGATGCACTCAAACATCAAGTATGGAAAGATGCTATGTCTGAAGAGTATCAGTCCATTATGAAGAATGATGTTTGGGAGATTGTTCCTAGGTGTTGATGTGTTTTTTATGCACATGCGAACATAGAATAAAATACTGAAGTATCTTATCCTCTCTTGAATAAAGTTCCCGACTGCTAAAGATCTCGCTGAAGGATCAGTCGGAGTAACTCCAAGGTTCTGTATGTAGGATCTCTACGTGTGGATAAGCTCTCTGTGGTATGATGTGATTTTACTGGAATCACAAGGGGACTTACACTTGACGACCTAAACATCTGATTTGCTGGAATCACAGGTCCTATTAACTAACTGGAAGACAAACAAATGGTAAAAGATGCAGGGTTCAGGAAGTCTACTCTACTACCTAGAATGCGAGAAGATGGATGAATGACTAGGTGGAGTCCTACTGGGCTGGGTCTCACCATCATGATGAACAATTCAACACCAACTTAGTGCGATCTTCTGGGGGATGCTTCAAATATATTCAAATCAGACACCATCAGATATTGATCATCATTCAAGTTAATGCATGAACAATAGACGTGTGACGACTTGAGATTAAGCTCATTTTATGCTAGTTGACCACGTAGGGCGCACTTACAATCAGTAAGAGGCTAGTGGTATGGATTAGACGGATTCCACACAGGTGCATTCAACAGCGTCTTTCATTCAATCTAATCATCTATCATCAAAATGAAGATTCAACAAGAGACCATGCACATTGCAAAGAAACAACATATTCCACCATATCTTCAATGAAAAGAAGTCTTTACAATTAAGGCAACAAAGTCTTGCCTTCTCTTCTTAATCTACTCTAATTGCTTTTCTACTATTCTGGCCTCTATTACTAACTATTAACTATTAGCTATCTATTGACTAACTATTCTCTATTTAACTTGGCCGACTGGACTCCCTTTCTTCACTGACCATGCTTAGCTGACTCAGACTCAGAAACAAACAGGGCCTTGCCCAGAAAAACCCTCCTTCAATCTAGACCTGACCTGAGACCTGTCCTATCCCTGACCTAACCAATTTGACTCTCCTGAAAGGTATATTTCAATCTTGAATCTTCAGGTAGACTATTAACAATTCCAAAACTTGGTTAGACTTAACTTGAATGAAACCCTAAAAACGAGCTTCCAAGGTTTAGCCCTAATCCAGCTAGCTCAGACAGACCACTCACTCACTCAAAATCCTAAAAGTAGAGAGAAAAACAAGCAAAGAGAAAGAAAAAAGAGGGTGTCCCCATTCCAATGGGGCGATGTGTGAAATGGTCACAACATCTGGCGACACCACTGAGAATGTTCGCGAACATTTGGGAATCAATCCATCTTAAAGAAAAACTCAAAAAATCTCCCTCAATAAAACAAGGAGTTAAACATCACTTACAAGAAGAGATCTTCATATCGAGACAAAGTATTAGGTCCACAGTTACCCATGTGTGTGCAATGAGTTAATTCCCCTCAACAAGACAGTCATGATCCCCAGGTTCCCCTATGACAAGCGACGTAGTTTATCTGAACTTCAAAAGCATCCTGGATAGAGCCTCGCTGCCAGTCAGACGTCCATAGTCCCGACGAGGTTATCGCCGCAAGCTCACGAACATTGCTCCATTGCCAGTTAGGCGTCTATAGCCCCGATGGAGTTATCCTTAAATTCCCGTTAGCTAATTTTGATATTTCCTTTTCAGCTCATTTTTTCTTTCTTGATTTTCTCTTTTCATTTTTGTTTTCTCATTTTTCCCTTTGATATTGTTTTTTATTTCGTCAATTCTTTTGGCTTGTAAGCAGTGAAGCTCACTAGGGTTTGAGGATTGCGGTGGCGCTGAAGCCAGATTTTAGATTTTTCACTGATCACAGCTTTGCTTGAAAATCACGACGACTCGGAGATTATAAGTGTGAAAAGATATAATAACTGGAGGACAATAATATCTGAGTCCAATTAGCCAATCTTACTTCATTGCAAATACGGCTTGACTCAAAATTTTATCAAGAAAAACTTCTTTGTGCTTCTAGAAGACTTCATAATTATCCAAATGGGGTGAACAATCAAGCGGGAGGTCAGAGTGTTTCATCACAAAATCCCCCAATTTCAAATGGATACCCCTCAGAACAAACCAACCAACCTAAACTAAGACACCAAAACCACCTAAACCAAGACCCAAAAGACAAAACGAAGGACAAACCCAAAACAAAACAAACCAAACAAACGAAAACGAAAGCAAACTAGACTAACTATGTACAAAGGAAGGCCTCCTGAATTCTAGGACTGGAAGTAATGTTTGAGATACCTCCCATTGACAGGCAAGGACGTCTTCTCCAGTTAAGGTCTTCAGTCTGAACACATTTTCTCCTAGAATCTCAGAGATTTGATAAGGGCCCTTCCATAATCTATCAAATTTATCATGCTCTCCCCTTTTTTCGTGTGCCTTATCTCAATATAAGACCAGATCTGAGATCCAAAACGCCTTGACTCTAGCTTGTCAATCGAACCATCTTTTCACAACTCCCTGATGCTTTGCAAAATTTTCCAATGCTTGATCTCTCTTTTCCTCAAGATTCAATAGCTGTGTTAATCGGGCTTGGACAACATCGGTGTCTTCCATGTATTCTTGGATAAATCTCAAGGTCGGGATCCTAAGTTGCATGGGGAATACTGGGTCTTGACCATAAACTAGGAAATAAGGTGAAATCCTGTTGTGGCGTTTTCACACATCGCCCCATTGCAAATGGGGACCCATGTTTTTTGCTCGTTTTGCTCGTTTTCGCTTTGCTTTTTTAGGGTTTTGTTAGTTAGTTGGTTGTCTGGATTTAGGGTCAAGCCTTAGGGTTTTAATTACCGTCTTTTCGGACCAAAATCCAGTCAGTTTTGGGAGCTTTTTGAATTTCCTTTTCTAGAATGCAAATTTTGAATGTAATGAATTTGCCAGAATGGTCTAATTTTCAATTGGAATGTTGATGCAGAGCTTAAATTTGTCTAAGTGTTGAAGATGAAACATGAATTTTGTCCAATTGAGTAATTTTGACCAAATTTTGACTTTTTTGAATTTTGATCCTAGGCATTTCAAATGATTTGTTTTCGCCTTGTGAAGTGTTAAAATGTGTAAAATCATGTTATTTTGGCCTGTAGGAGCAAAATCGCTCCTGTCCCTCAGCGAAGGACGGGAGCTCGTTTTCAAATATTTTACTATTCCTGCAGGGTCAAGATGAATTACGAATTGGAAGTGATGGAGAAAGGCGAGATCTTTCCATTGAATATAAATTGAAGATTTTCATGAACACAGAAATGCCTCCAGGGGAAAAATCGCTCCTGTCCCTCAGTGAAGGACCGGAGCTACAAATCCAATTTTGCTTTGTCCTTGCAAGATTTTAACGTCTTGACGATGTGAAAAGGTCCAAAGAGGTGCATTTTATCAAATGAATATAACTTGAAGCGTCGCCCAGGGGATCACATAGGATAGCAAGTCCGGCTTGAGTGAGGTCCTGATCCTGAAATTTGGCTAAGTCTGGAATGCCCTGATACGTAAAAAAATAAAAAATGAATTCTATAGGTTTGCGCTTTTAAATAAAGCATTTGAAAATAAGCAAATTTCTAGCTTGCTTGCTCAAAATTTGGAAGATAGGAGGGATGACGAGTCTGAAATCATTTCTATAGAATTTGATAGAATGGCGTTTAGACTTCAAAAATTCCTCATTTTAGAATCACTATTGAAATTAAATACACAATTAGCCGATGTAAAAGAACAATTACTATCACAAGATAAGTTCTTGAAAGCAGTGGCGACAAGCTTAGTGAAAAAAGAACTTTATTTTCCGGAAGACAAAAGAAAAACAAGGAAAATAAAAAAAATATTTCCTTTTTATCCAGGAACTGACCCAGAGACAGATTACTTTTTATGGCTGCGAACACATATGGCGATCTCTTTGATGGAAAGATATCTGGTCTTGAAACAATTTAAATATTGGTTTAGAAATCGTTATTGTGGTTTACTGGAAGAAGAAGAATTTCCTCGGTTTGGTTCTGATATTCTAATAGAATACATTAAAAAACAAGATCGCTACGAATTTTATAATATGATAGATCATATCATGCAGGATGATCTACACACTAGTACAAATAGTGTTGAGTTATTTCAACAAATAAATCTCTTGTTCCATCACAAGAACAATGAAAAAGATTGTGACAATAATTTTTTGCCGTATACTGAAAATATTAAGGGAATTTATTTCTGTTTACTAGAGATAATGAAACAGTTTTCTACATTAACACTAGATTCCAAAGATAAATTTCCTAAGAAAAAAGGAAGAAATACTAAAGATACTGAAGATATTGAAGGTATTGATGAGGAGGATATTGAAGAAGAATATCCTTTAACTTATGACTCTTTAACTAAAGAAGAAAAAGAATATGTCGACGCTAACATAGAACTAATTAAGAGTACATTTAATCTAGGAAGGAAATGTCACTTATACTTAAATGTTATATTCCATTAAAATTGTCCTGATGGAGAGTGCGAAAAGTCAAATTTCGCTCGTGTCCTTCTCCAAGGGTCCAGAGCGAAATGCGCTCCTGTCCCTCTCCAAGGGACCAAGGTGAATCGCTCGTGTCCCTCACCGAAGGACCAGAGCGATATCTACAGAATGGCATAAATTTCAAAGGACAAACAAGTTTCCAGCAACCAAGAGGGTCGAAAGGACATCATTTCACGTAATGAAGATGATTGCAAGTTGGTAAAAACAAGAACAAGCACATAATGATGAACTTCGCTCCTGTCCCTCAGGAAGGGACCAGAGCGATTTTTGTTATAGATGATTTTCTCGCCAAGTTACGACCGATTCCAAGGCATGGATGAATGGAAGGACGCATTATGAACCCGTTGAATATAAATCTGGAAGCCAGCAAAGTGAAGTGAAGCATACAAAGCCAAGATCGCTCCTGTCCCTCTCCAAGGGACCAGGGCGATATGATGATTATATTGCCGTCCCTCCAAGATCAGGACACTCCAAGGCGAAGAACAAGGTACCAAGGACGTTTCGAAGCATCTCCATCAAGCACAAAGTTACAAGGATCGCCACATTGAGGGATTTGCTCTAAAATATCCTAATTCGCTCCTGTCCCTCAAGAAGGGACCAGAGCGAAATTTCCATAAAGACCAAGATTTTGAAAGTTTAACAAGTATCAAGCCACCAAGAGGAATCAAGGGACGTCATTTCACGCATTGAAGGTAATGGCAAGTTGAAGAACGCAAGGACAAGCTTAAAAACTTGAAGTTCGCTCCTGTCCCTCAGGAAGGGACCAGAGCGATATTGATTATATTGGCCAAGTCTCTCAAAATTTACGTCAAGCCAAGGTTTTGCAAGATGGTAAAAGGTCTAAGGCGTCTTTTGAAGGTGATATACCAAAGTGTTGAACGTTAAAATGCTACCAATTTGCACAAAGAGCCTATATCGCTCCTGTCCTTTGGACAAGGACCAAAGCGATTTTTACTAAAACACTCATGTTCCGTCAAAACCAAGACAAGGCAAAGATAGGCATGGTCAAGGACGTCCTTTGGAAGACAATGAATGAAGAACAAAGATCAAAAGTTTGCAAATTTGAGCCAGGACACTAGGATCGCTCCTGTCCCTCAGGAAGGGACCAGGGCGATATTACATCCAAAGGCACTCATTCACACATGCAAGTCAATCTAACTCAAAGGACCCAGCTAAAATGGCGATTTGGACGTAAGGATGAAGACCTTGGACGTAAAAATTGCAAGAATCATGACCAAATTGATGGATCGCTCCTGTCCCTCAGTCAGGGACCAGGGCGATGAGGTACGTATCTTTCACCTTCACAATTTGGCATTCAAACAAACATTTTTGAATTTATTTTAAATGCTAAAAATCGATAATCTTTGAAAATTCAATTAAAATGGCATTTAAAATTTGCGCAAAACATTAATTAATTATTTTTGCCTTGTAAAAAAAAAAATCGAATTTATTAATTAATAAACAAGGAAATTTAATTAATTAATTATTGTTTGCAATAAAAATGGAGCGCTTGAGTTTATTTTATGAAGGTCGGCCTTTGTTATTTATTAAAAATCATTTATAATTGCTTTATTATTACCAAGTCGGCCTTAAGGTGAGTATGAGGTGAGCGCTATAAAGGGAGGGTGAGAATCTTCATTTTCACCTTATCATTCTTCATTCACATGCGATTTGAGAAGGTGCGAAATTGTGTTCAAAGTGCGATTTGGAGTTTACAAAGCAAGGTGGTGCCAAGGTTATCCAAGGTGGTGCGATACTTGAAGATCTATTTGAGCGAATTTTATTTCAAAGCAAGGTGGTGCGAACTTGAAGTTTCCATTTGAGCGAAGTTGCCTAGGACGTCAAAGACATATCAAAGATGGCGAAATTGCTAACTTGAAGAGGAAATCACGTCCAAGACTTGAAGGGTGGCGAAGTTGATAAGAGGAACGTTCTTTTGAAGATCACATCAAGACTATCGAATTTCAAATTTTCCCTAGGCGAATTCCTTTATTTTGCATTTTAGAGTTAAGCTCTCAAAGAGGTATGACGATATGGATTTATTGTTTTGATTTTGAACGTTGATCGTCATTTCCTTAATTTTGAATTTTGGAATTTTGTTTTGCCTTAGCTCAGTCATTTTTAGGAAATGATTAATAAAGGACTTATCATTAAGTTTCCTAAAATTTGCTCTCTAATTTATGTTATGTATTGCAAAATCATGTTACTAATTTTGAAATGATTGTGCAGGCATCAAATGGAGATCTCTTCAAGGAAAATCGAGCCGGAGCCAGGACGGTCTTCGCCAGGACAATCAAGTAAGGACATGGGCAACCTCTTTCAATCCAGCGTTCCAAGACGAGGTACATCATCATCCTGCACATCAAGGACACAAGGAGTTAGGACAAGAGTTAATTAAAGATAGCCTCTCAACGACATCCAAATTGAATATCTAGCAAGCTACAAGTGTCAGATGAGGTGGCATCCTAGTCATCGCTCCTCCAGTCAGTATGGTCCACCTCAGCATGTCCAGATTCAATGTACTTAACTCATGGAAGGTGGCACAAACTCCTATGTACCTACCCCGGCTATCCATTGGTCGATTTTTCTAGAAGGGACATGTGTCCAAGAAATACAATTTTGTCATTGGTCAAGCATTAAATGTTATGTAATGGTTGTAACAAACCCTAATTAGGGTTTTCATTGTAAAATCTTGGCCATTGATCTTGAATTGATCTAAGCCATCAAATTGTATTGTGGGTACTATATAAGCCCAGGCATTTCATTTGTAGAGGGCTAGTTAGATATGATTAGAGAGAGTTGTAAATAGTTGGAAGAGTTAGAATATAGTTGATAGAATACCAATTAGAGTAGAATAGGAGGACAAGGCAAGAAATTGTTGCCATTGATTGTAAACAAACTCCATTTTCATTGAAGTAATGGTGAAATATGTCGTTTTCTTGCAATTTGCATGGTTTCTTGTTGAAGTCTTCAATCTTAGATGGTAAATGATTAAATGAATGGAGGGAATGTGATTGATTGATGGTGGAATTCGTACATCCATACTACTAGCAGTTTGTTGATTGCAAACTTGCCTTGTGTAGTCGACTGGAATCGTTCAGCTCAAGCTCAATTTCAATTTGTCGCTTCTTCATTGATATGCATCAACTTGGATGGTATCTATGCCTGCGGTGATGATTTGAACATCATAAAGCTCCCCTTAGAAGATCGCACTAGTCTTGTGTAGATGTTCCATTGATGTCAAAACAAGATCTAGTTAGAGTTTCATCAAAAAATCAAGTCATTGCTCCTACATTCTTAGTAGTAGGATTAGATCCTCTCTTCGCCCTTATCCTTTTTTCATTTTTCAAATCTAAGTCAGTAAGAGCCTGTGTCCAGCAAAGCAGATCGGAAATTTCAATCATCACATGTAAGTCCCCTTGTGATCCCAGCAAATCACATCACACCACGAAGAGCTTATCCACACGTGGAGACCCCACTAAAAGAACCTTGGAGTCTACCTAACTGATCCTTTACGCGAATCTTCAGCAGTTAGAGACTATTTTCTCAAGAGAGGATAAGATACCCATTGGTATTTTATTCTGTGTATGATTGTGTATAAAATACACGTCAACAAATCCCTAATGCGTTCTTGGTCCTGATCCTATCTGCCCAGAGGGCAAATCTCAGTTGGGTATGCCATTCTCTTGGACTTCTCTCCAGCAGTTTCTTGATAACACTGAGTAGGTTTTTATTTGTTGACTCAGCTAACCCATTGCCCTGAGGATAATAATTAGACAAAAACTTAAGGGTTATACAGTACTCAAAAGCCCAATTTGAAAATCTTAATGATGTGAAGGCTGAGCCATTGTCACAAACCAATGCATAAGGACACCCAAATCTTATGATAATGTTTTCCTCCAGGAACTTAATTATGGCCTCAGTAGTGCATACCTTGAGAGCTTGAGCCTCCGACCATCTGGTACAGTAATCAGTAGCAGTGATGATATACCTGTGTTGTGCCGAGGATGCGGGGTTGATGACACCAATAAAATCCATTCCCCATTTTGCAAATGGTCTTGCTTCGATCACTGGATTGAGGGGCATGGCAGGATTTTTCTCTCTGAAAGCGGCAACTTGGCAAGTGTGACAAGTCTTGACATGATTAAACTTATCTTTGAAAAGTGTGGGCCAGTAGTATCCTACCCTCAGGATTTGATGAGCTGTAGCCAGGTTAGCTCCATGTCCTGTCCCAAATTTGGAGTGAAAATGTTCAATTATTTGTTTGGCCTCCTCTTTGCCAACACACCTTAGATATATTCCCTCGTGATTCCTGCGATATAGGACGGATCGCTAAAGCATATAATGCTGACACTTTATCCTCAATGTTCTTTTCTGCGTGGGTGTCATATTAGCAGGGCACTTGTTGTTGAGCAGGTAAGTCACAATTTCCTTGTACCATTCATTTGGGGTGACATCCTCCAATTCATAAACTTGCTGGATTAACCCGGGCCCGTCAACTGCCAGTGTCTGAGCTAAAGCCTGCCCTCGAACAAGTTTCATAGGCTGGATTTCAATATCAAATTCTTGAATGATGGCGACCCACTTGCCTCTTCTCTCTCCTAGTTCATTTTGCATGAGGAGGGTTTTTACTGCTACATCCGGTACAATTGCATAGATTTTGGCCCTTAAGAGGTAATGTCTAAATTTTTTAATGGCTTTGACCAATGCATATGCCTGTTTTTCAATATTGGGATATCTGAGTTCTGCATCTTTCAACGGGGTACTCATGAATGCAATTGGGTTCTCGTCCTTCTCTCCACTTCTTTGGGTGAGAATAGCTGCACAAGTGTATTCAGAGGCGAAGGAATACAGGTAGAAGGGCTTCATGTAATCAGGACTGATCAGTACTGGTGCTTCTGCGATTGCTGACTTTATCTCCTCGAATGCTCTCTTGGCCTATGTCGACCATTCAATTTTCGCATCTTTCTTCAACATCTCATTCAAAGGCCTGACTATCTCGGCAAACCCGGTGATGAATTTTCTGACAAAGTTGATCTTGCCGAAGAATGATTTGAGTTCCTTCTTACTGGCTAGCAAGTTGATGGTTGATATAGCCTTCACCCTTTCAGGATCAATAGAGATTCCCCTTTCTGAAATGATATGTCCTAACAGCTTTCCTTCCGTTACCCCAAATATGCATTTCTTCGGATTGAGAGAAACACCATATCTTTTGCACCTTTGGAAGACTTTTCTTAAATCATCCATATGATCTTCCCTTTTCCTAGAGAAGACTGTGATATCGTCCATGTATATGATGTTGCATTTCCCAATTAGGTCTCTGAAGGCGATATCCATGGCTCTTTGAAATGTGGCCCCGACATTGATAAGTCCAAAAGGCATCCTTTTGTACGCAAATGTTCGCCACTTGGTAGTGAAAGCGGTCTTCAGTCGATCTTCAGGTTCAACCAATACTTGATTATAACCTAAATACCCATCCAGAAACGACATCATCTGTGACCCGTTGACAATCTGTAACACTTCATCCAGCGATGGCAGTGGATAATTATCCTTTTCTGAGGCTCGGTTGAGATTTCTGAAATCAACACACAATCTAATCTCTCCATTCTTTTTCCTGACAGGAATCGGGTTGGCGACCCACGTCGAATGTCTTACTGGAAAGATGATTTTAGCTGAGAGCACTTCTTAACCTCTTGATATATTAGAGGTTCCAGTAAAGGATTGACCGGCCTTTGTCTTTGTCTAAACGGTTTGCTTCCTGGCTTCAAAGGGATCGTGTGAGTGATGATTGTAGTATCATAAGTCTTGAGATCTTCATAACTCCAAGTGATGACATCTGGGAAATCTCTTACACTTTTTAGGATACCATTTCTTTCTTGTGCAGTGCAGGCCTTTCCAATGAATACATTCTTAACTTGACCGCCATCATCGACATTGATTGTGTCGCACACATTTCCTTCCATGCTATGGCTTTTCATCTCCCTGAATTTGTCGGGATCAAAGATTCTTTCTAACTCCATTCCTTTTGGGATAGTGTTTGTTTTCAAATTCAAAACTCCTTCTGCATCCAATTCTGCTCCCTCCACTTCTTCTTCATCAATGATTTGGGCTAAGAATACATCCGTGTTGGTCAAGAAATCCAATATATGCTTGTCATCTTCAAAGACTTGGAAATTGGTGATGTTATCTGGGATTGAAGGTACTGAGGTTAGCTCTACTGTGAACTTCTTCAATCCTTCCATTGCTAATGGTATCAAAGAGCTGGCGGCTTGTGCAAGAGAATTAGCCACTTGATTCTGATGTCTGTATATGGACTTGACATTGAAGGCCTCAAAACTTTCAATGAGATCCCAGACTCGATTCCGATATCTAGTCAACCTTTTGTCATGGCACACATACTGCCTTCTGGTCTGCCTTATTACTATCTCTGAATCTCCATATGCCTGCAGTATTTTAGCTTTCTTTTTGATAGCCAGCAATAATCCATGAATCAATGATTCATATTCAGCCACATTGTTAGTGCAAGGGAATTGTAGCCTATGGGCGGCGACGTAAGTTTCTCCTGCCGGACTGATTAATTCGAAGCCAGCTCCAGATCCTTGCTTGGATTTAGATCCATCGAACCTTAATGTCCATATTGAATTTCCTTGGTCTTCCGTCTCTTGGACCTCTTGGCTTTCGACTGATGTGTCGGATAGAGTTTCATCTTCTGAGGAACTTTCAACTTCCGGGTCTTCAATTTCTTCTACAATCAATGTCTGTGGGACCCTCTTGTATACTTGTTCTAATGCAGTCTGGCACAAAGCACAAGATAGTTCTGAATGGACGGCATTATGTATCCTACACCAGTTGGGGAGGAGTAGATCTCGGACGGATGCCAAGTTGCCAAGTTGCATACTTTGTTGCACATTCTTGTGGACAAATTTTCTAAAATTTTCAAACATTCCATCATCATCCTGGTCGGATCCTTGGTCACTTTCCACGACAATTTCTGTAGATTCCATCACTTCTTGTTGACTGTCTTTGTCTTGCAGGTTCTGAATCATCAAGACTTCTTCCACTTTAGGTTTGTATGTCCCTAAATCAGTTTCTAAGAATAGGACTTCATTATCTTCTCCATACTCAGTTATCATAAGTCTCAATCTTGGAGTATTGTCGATTTGGATTTGGTTTGGAACTCCTCTCCAGGGTAGCCACATATGTGCAAAGTCCGTTGACACATACCCATTCAACTTTCGTGACCAATCTCTACTCAGAAGCATCCCATATGAGTCAAGTATTTCTACGACTGATATGTCTATGAAATTTTGAACTCTTGGATCTGCAGCTAATTGCATGTGGATATTGTTCAACTCTCCCATGATTGGAACTTCTGTCTTGTTTAATTGAGTGACCTTCCTTCTGGTGGGAGCAGGAGTTATACCTAGCCTCTGACAGACAGCCAGGGGCATCACATTACTAGAAGCTCCTGAATCATATAGGCAGTTATGCAATAATTTCCCAAAAATTCTGACTGACAGCAGGAATGGGGCTGGCTCATCTTATCCTTGGCAAAGGATTGAGGAATCCTCATCATGTTCTTGATTCTTTACTTCATTGACCTTTGGATTGTTACTCTTTTCTGATGTTTCCTCTTTTGAATCATCCGTCTTTTTTAGAGGCTTTCCTTTCTTGATTGCATCTTTCTTAATGGCAACCCCTTTTTCTGGAAGAATCTGACTTGTAGTGAGACTTTCTTTGACGGTGGGTTGAGTTTTCTTAACCTCGCCTCTTTTGAGTAACACCTTGCCTTCTAACATATCTTCCTTTTTGGCTGGGAAGGCTACGGTTTGGACCATACATTCGTCTTGTTCAGATTGTTGCTTGCTATCAGCTTCATCTTGAATTACATTGATGGTGGCTTGAACATTGTTGGCCGTTTCTTTGGACGTATTCTGAACACTTGGCCTTACTGTGTTTGAATCGTTCAGACTATTAATCATAGCATCTTTAATCTCTGATACCTTCAATAGCTCATAAAGCGGCAAGCTAATTTTAACCTTCTTGAGTTCTTCCAACACCAACATAGCCAGCCTTTTCATTTCATCCCTTGCGGGAGGAGGAACATTCCTTTGCCTGTATTCTCGCGCATCTTGTGGATACTCCGGATTATTACTAGCCTATGGATCTGGAGGAGTAGAGAAATTGTTTGGAGGAATCGATGTTGTCAGTGGTTCTTGATTTCTCTGATTTCTTTGGTATACTCTCGGACCTACACCTCCTGAGGACTGGTGGAATACTTCTTTTATCCCCTCAACTAGGATGCTATTATTCAAAGGCGGGAAATAATACTCTGAGTCTTCAACAGGTTCATTTGCTGATGCAGGTGGAAACTGGGAACCAGGAGGTACCATTGGTCCATTAGCCGACTCTGGTGGAAATCTCCCATTTTGAGCTTGGTTATTTTCTCCTTCTGGTAAATGTTTGTAGCTTTCCACAACCATGGCTTGATCGTACCGAGTAGTTGGGACCATTTCATATCCTGTTGTAGGAGGATTTTCAGGTGGATCATTGCTACGCATCTCCTGCTGGAATATGTCGGCTGCAATTTTGAATTCAAGACACTGCAACTCAGAATGTTGGTTTGTATTGTGGAGTCTACACCAGTTGGACAAGGCCGCCTCTGCTAGAAACACTTTACTGGTAGGATGATTTTCTTGATTCTATGAACTTGATGGGTTGTCTAATGGAGTCACCACGTTTCCATTATTAGGAGTTGTATTCCATGTTCTCCTTTGAAAGCCTTGGTTGTTGTTTCCCTGATAGTTGTTCCTGAAACCTTGATTATTATTTCCTTGGAAATTTTGATTGTTTGCATGTTGGCCTTGGTTGATCCTTTGCATGCTTTGAAGTTGATTATTCTGATTCCTCAAATGAGTTACCTCGGTTGACAGCTTCTTGACTTGTTCAATCAACTCTTTCATTTCATCCTTTTCTTCCTGTGTTCTTGAAGAGTTTGTTGCATTTTGCAGGTACATAGGTTGTGCTGGTGGGGCTTGTGAAAGTGCAACTCCGGGATGAAGCACCAACTGGTTTGTCGGTTGCATGTTAGGATATGTTGCTTGCGGAATAGGATTCATGACTGGGGTCTGAATGGCCAAGGCTAAACTAACTGCTTGAATTTGATTTGGTGCTGCAGTAGGTCCCATATGAAGTAGCGGCCCAGTAATATTTTGTCCCATGTGCTTACTGACTTCAATAGCCTTTGCATATGCTGCGTTTAAATCATTCGGGATAGGATGAGTTCTTACAAACATGGCAGTGAGATGATCTATGGCTCCATAATAAATCTCTCTTGGGTCAGCAATGAGATATGGATGTCGTAACATCGTGTAAGCCCTATGGAACCTATTATTGAAAGAAGTGATTGGCTCATGTTCTCTCCTTCGAATCTCAACAAACTGTCTATACAGCTCAGCTGGTGTGGTTGGGATACGAAACTTTGCAATAAATGTATCCTTCATTGCATCCCAAGTCCTGATTGATCCTGTTGGTAAGTGAATGAACTAGAAGTATGCTTCTTCTCCTAACGATTAGGGAAAGAGCCTACATGCTACATCTCCATATTCAACTCGCCTTTTACGAAGAAGATCTTTGAACATCTTGATATGATCCTCTGCTGTACGATTGAAATCACTGACATTGAATTTGGGACAGAAATTCTCCGGATTCTTTGGCATGTCATGGTAGATTGCAAATTCTAATGGTGATGGATTGTTGATCATCCATGTAGCGCTGTTGAGCACATGAGCAGGAGGAGGAGGAGGAGGAGCATTGTGAGCCATCGTGCTTCCCGAAGTTTGAAAGCTTGACTGGAAACTTGATGAACCGGCCTGGCTTGCTGGTCGAGAAATTGCCTGGATACTTGCTTGAATTGCTGCTTGTACTTGTTCTTGAAGAGATAGAGCTTGTGATGACTCAGAAGTGCCTTCTAATCTTGACTCAGATCCCCTTGGAGTATCTTCTCTTTTGACCCGCTTTGACCTTGAAGTGAACTGAAGTTCAGTCAGATTTTTGCTGCCTGGTGTAGACCTCAATATTCTTTGGTGTTTTTCGGGCGAGAAAGAACCAATACGGTCCAGCGTGAAGATTTTTTTAGTGGAGATTACTGCAGGTTCCTTTGATTGCGAAGTTCTCTGGCGATGGCTCTTTGGCGTTCTTCAGCTATGTCTGCTTCTTGTTCCAAAATGATTCTAACTCTGTTATACTCAGCTTCACTTCTCCTTAAGTTCCACGCTAGGTCGTTCAATCCTGAAACAATGTCCTCTTGAATGTTGCCTATTTCCAAATTAGGTTGCACTACCTCATTCAATCCTTCATGTGGCAACACCATCGTGATACATGATCATGTTGAAAAATATATATATTTTTTTTGAATTTTTTGGATAGTATTGTTCCTTTTGATAATCAAACTTTCAGATAAGAAGGCCCTCCTTCTAGCGCCAATTTTGTTGATGTGTTTTTATGCACATGCGAACATAGAATAAAATACCGAAGTATCTTATCCTCTCTTGAATAAAGTTCCCAACTGCTGAAGATCTCGCTGAAGGATCAGTCGGAGTAACTCCAAGGTTCTGTATGTAGGATCTCTACGTGTGGATAAGCTCTCTGTGGTATGATGTGATTTTGCTGGGATCACAAGGGGACTTACACTTGATGACCTAAACGTTTGATTTGCTGGAATCATAGGTCCTATTAACTAACTGGAAGACAAACAAATGGTAAAAGATGTAGGGTTCAGGAAGTCTACTCTACTACCTAGAATGCGAGAAGATGGATGAATGACTAGGTGGAGTCCTACTGGGCTAGGTCTCACCATCAAGATGAACAATTCAACACCAACTCAGTGCGATCTTCTGGGGGTTGCTTCAAATATATTCAAATCGGACACCATCAGATATTGATCATCATTCAAGTTAATGCATGAACAATAGACGTGTGACAACTTGAGATGAAGCTCATTTTATGCCAGTTGACCACGCAGGGCGCACTTACAATCAGTAAGAGGCTAGTGGTATGGATTAGACGGATTCCACACAGGTGCATTCAACAGCTTCTTTCATTCAATCTAATCATCTATCATCAAAATGAAGATTCAACAAGAGACCATGCACATTGCAAAGAAACAACATATTCCACCATATCTTCAATGAAAAGAAGTCTTTACAATTAAGGCAACAAAGTCTTGCCTTCTCTTCTTAATCTACTCTAATTGCTATTCTACTATTTTGGCCTCTATTACTAACTATTAACTATTAGCTATCTATTGACTAACTATTCTCTATTTAACTTGGCCGACTGGACTCCCTTTCTTCACTAACCATGCTTAGCTAACTCAGACTCAGAAACAAACAGGACCTTGCCCAGAAAAACTCTCCTTCAATCCAGACCTGACCTGAGACCTGTCCTATCCTTGGCCTAACCAATTTGACTCTCCTGAAAGGTATACTTCAATCTTGAATCTTCAGGTAGACTATTAACAATTCCAAAACTTGGTTAGACTTAACTTGAATGAAACCCTAAAAACGAGCTTCCAAGGTTTAGCCCTAATCCAGCTAGCTCAGACAGACCACTCACTCACTCAAAATCCTAAAAGCAGAGAGAAAAACAAGCAAAGAGAAAGCAAAAAGAGGGGGTCCCCATTCCAATGGGGTGATGTGTGAAATGGTCACAACACTAGGCCAACCAAGAAATCTGTTGTGTCTTCTAAATGGTTGTTTAAAATCAAGCATGCTGTAGATGGCAGTATTGAAAAGCACAAGGCCAGATTTGTAGCTAGAGTGTTCTCACAGAAGGAAGGAATAGATTATGAAGAGACATTTGCACCTGTTGCCAGGTATACATCAGTAAGAGTTGTACTAGCCATTGCAATAGCAAAGAGGTGGAAGGTACATCAGATGGATGTAAAGACAACATTTCTAAATGGCGAGATCTCAGAAGAAGTCTACTTAGAGCAACCTGAAGGGTTTGAAATTCATGATGCAGAGTCTCATGTGTGTAGACTCAAGAAAGCTCTCTATGGGCTCAAACAGGCTCCCAGGGCATGGTATGAAAGAATTGACACCTATCTCTCAAAGCTAGGTTTCTCTAAGAATGATGCAGATCCTAATCTCTTACCTCAAAAGAAATAAAGGTGATATGCTAATATTGATTTTATATGTTGATGACTTATTAATCACGAGAAATGATCACCTAATAGATCAATGCAAGAAAGATCTATCCACAGAATTTGATATGAAGAACTTGGGGCTTCTTCATTACTTCCTAGGATTGGAAGCATGGCAGAATCTTGATAATATTGTACTGAACCAAGGGAAGTACACCTTGGACATATTGACGAGATTCGGAATGCTAAACTGCAGGCCCATGACCTCTCCTATGGAAACCAACTTCCATAAAATTAAAGAAGCAGCAGTAGAGTCAAAACCCACTGACCCTACTCAATACAGGCAGATGATTGGGTCCCTGATGTATCTGGTAAATACAAGGCCAGATATCTGTTATGCTGTTAATGCTCTAAGTCAGTTCATGTGTGAACCTAAGGAGATACACCTGGTTGCAGTAAAACATATAATGAGATACTTACAAGGTACTCTAAAGCTTGGTCTTAAATATGAGAAAATTGACATAGACCTACATGGATTTACAGATTCAAATTGGGCTGGCAGTGTGACTGACAGAAAGAGCACTTCAGGGTGCTGCTTCAATTTAGGTTCAGCCATGATATCCTGGATCAGCAGAAAACAATCTTCAGTAGCTCAGAGTTCCACTGAGGCTGAATATATTGCAGCTTCCATGGCTGCCCGAGAGGCAATATGGCTTAGGAAGTTGCTTGTGGGATTGTTTGGAGAACCTATGAAACCTACAGTTATTCAGTGTGATAATCAAAGCTGCATAAAACTCTGTAAATCCAGTATTTCATGACAGGTCCAAACATATTGAGATTCCATGCCATTATGTGCGAGATATGGTTGACAGGAATGTGATTAAAATAGAATATGTGTGTACAGGAGATCAGACTGCAAATATTCTGACCAAACCTCTTTCCAGAGTGAAGGTTGATCACTTCAGAAAGGGCTTAGGTATGAGAGAAAGGTAATCTGCTTTGTAATCTATACTTACATATATTTAAGATGTTTAATGTGTAAACTTCTTTGTCATGTTTGGACAATCTTTGGTTTTTTTGCCACCTGTGTTCATATCTAAGAGGTGACGATCTCTCAGATATTGAACACTTGTATGTAGACATCATAAGGTGATGATCTTATGGTAGTCAAACCAGCGATCATGTTGGATCTCTGGTAAGTCATGGATGTGCCATGACTGCGTTGTGATAAAACATTTATAAAATGTTATCGCACTTATCACAACCTGGATATGATGAGAATTTAAACACTTCTTATATGGTTATCCTTGTATCGCGTGCTTAGGCAATACTGATATCACGTGCTTAGGTGATATCTCAACCAGTGATCATGTTGGATCTCTGGTAAGTCATGGATGTGTCATGACTGTGTTGTGAGAAACATCTATAAAATGTTATTGCACTTATCACAACTTGGATATGATGAGAACTTAACACTTCTCATATGGATTATCCTTAAAAGTATTGCATGTTTAGGCAATACAGATATCACATGTTTAGGTGATATCTTGATAAATATTTGTATCACATGCTTAGGTGATACTTTATATAACATGCTCAAGTGATGTTCTTTTATTTTTCATATCATATGTTTTGATGATATTTCACATGATATAGATTTTGATGACTGACATTATCTTGGTTATGAAAGAGAAATGTGATGCAGGTTACCTATCTTCCAGAGCTAAGAGGGAGTGTTAATGCATTGTAGCTCCTGCAAGATAAGTAAACCATACTCGTATATGTCTGTTATCATTTATATTTTGCTTATTGATTTGAAACATGATAAATTGCTATAAAATAATGGTATTCATTCGATTGCTATAATATATATTGATATGTTATCGGGTTGTTAAAACCCGGTAACATATTATGTGCATCGAACCTCAACTAAATGCTGTTGTTAATAAAGCACCGATTCAGTATTTGCTATCAGGTGTAAACAAGCACCGCTTCATTGCTTGGTAAAACACTTTAGTTAATTAATGAAATATGCACCGATTCAAATATACAATGTGCACTTTGGTTATCGGGTGCATTAAGGCACCGATCTAAATTATGATATGCAATATATTTATCAGGGTTATATGTGAACCGATCCATTATGTAAATAGCATTGTGTTAAGAGATAAAACAAAAGCATATTGAAAAGGCACCGATCAATGGGTACATTGATCAGTCATGCCTAAAAGGCATGACCGGTCAATACACCTATTGACCAGTTGCCTAAATGATATATATACCAATTGAATTCATTTGGAGAGGACATAGAAAAATATTAAAATGATCTCTCTCCCACAGTCTACACATAAATAAATCAGAATTGTTAGACACAAAATTATAAATTGCAATCACATTGCATTGCTAGTATTTAACTTGTTCTTCAATAGAAATTGAATATACTTTACATCCCACACTCTACAGACAAATCGTCGGTTCACTCATGTATTTGGTAAATACTCGTCCTGATATCTGCTATGCTACAAATGTATTAAGTCACTTCATGTGTGAACCTAAGAAGATACATCTAATGGCTGCTAAACACATTCTAAGATATTTACGAGGCACAATCGGACTTTGCTTAAAGTATGAAAATGTTGAGATTCAACTTGAAGGATATTCTGATTTTGATTGGGCCGGAAGTACCACTGATCGTAAAAGTACTACAGGGTGTTGCGTCAGTCTTGGTTGTGCTATGATATCTTGGTTTAGTAGAAAACAGTCAGCAGTTGCACAAAGCTCCATCGAAGCAGAATATATGGCAGCCTCCATGGGAGCTCGTGAAGCGGTATGGCTAAGAAAGTTATTATTTGGATTATTTGGAAAAACTCTGAATTCAACAATAATTCACTGTGATAATCAGAGCTGTATCAAGCTCTCAGTAAATCCAGTTTTTCACAATCGATCCAAACATATTGAGATCCCTTATCACTACATAAGAGATATGGTAGATCGAAACGTCATAAAACTAGTGTACATCAGTACTGAAGAACAAAATGCTGATATCTTCACCAAGCCACTTGCAAGATTGAAGATAGAATACTTTAGAAGTAAACTTGGTATGACTAGATTATAATTGAGATTATTAGGATGACATTCCTACCATGTGTAATTTGTTCATGAATAAATAAATAAAATGTATATTGCAATATTCTAACTGTGTTCAAGAAGATGACGATCTTCTTATGTTTAAGGTTACTATTTCAAGGTGACGATCTTGACAATAGTTGACCAAGTGTCAAGATTGACTACATTAAGTTGTTGTCCCGGACTGTGCCGGATATCTTTATCCTAAAGTATGTGATCATCTCATGATTGACTTCTTAAGTGATTGTCCCGAACTGAGCCGGATATCATGATATTGAGTTTATTGTCATGACAAGACTATATTAAATGTTGTCCCGAATTGTGTTGGAAGTCATCACAGAATATGCTCCCAAGAAAATTACTTAGATCCACTCCTGCTAAGAGGGAGTGTTAAGATATAGCCCTCGTGAATCTAACTGATGGTAAATCGGTTATTATCTGGAGAGTGATATATTAACAGAGCATACAGTTCGGAAATTAAACATAAACAAACTAATTGCTATGAACGGTTGCCTCCGTAGGGGCATGTCCATACGTGGCAACTGCCACGTATGGACATGTCCCTACGTAGGCAACCTTTCCTCTTGTATTTAAATCGGATTCAATGATGGAGACGATCAATAACTCACGGCAATCAGTCTTCCAGAATCACTGTCATTATTCTTCGATCCATATTTCACAACACCTAGTCCTCAACCCCGGAAGTTCCCTTGTCCTCAACCCCCGGAACTCCGGAACCCCCAGGTTCCGAAGTTTCCTTGTCCTCAACCCCGGAACTCCGGAAACCCCCAGGTTCCCAAGTTCCTTCTCCAACTACGGTGACTCCGGTCCCTGAAGTTCTCCAACTACGGTGACTCCAGTCCCCGAAGTTCTCCAACTACGGTGACTTCGATCTCCGAAGTTCCCCTTCTCTCTTTAACCCTTTCCCTCTCTATCCCGGAACTCCGGAACCCCAAGGTTCCGAAGTTCCTTTCCTAGCCCTCCTTTCTCCTATCCCGGAACTCCGGAACCCCGAAGTTCCTTGCTCCTTCCCTTGTCTTCCTCACTTCGGGAGTCCGAACTTTCGAAGTCTCTGGGCTTCCTTCCAATTGGCGACACTTCCGGATGGCGTGATCGACACTCAAGGCTTTAAATGCTTCGACAGTTTTGGTGACTTATGCATTCTTTTGTGGAGCCATAGGGGTGCATTAAATGTTTTTGGCAGAATTTCCATCAAGGAGGTGCGGGGCCATGCTTGGTGACTTGTGTCATGACTGCATACTCTGACTTTGGAAGGTTAGTCAATCTATCTTCCTTAGAATTGTCTTTGGAGGTAAGGCTAGGTTGCTTGCATGTACAAGTCAAATGCATGCACTTCCCTACACTTCCAGACTGACATGCAGGGGTCATGATCACCATTGTAACCCATTTTCCTATATAATGGCTTTTAAGCCTCATTGTAAAGGGTTCTCTCCCTATTGCCTTGAGCTTTTTTATGCTCTTCTCTTCTCTTGAAGACTTGTAATTATTTTTGCATTTTTGCAACTGTAAGTTTGGCCTTTGGCCTTTGAATGAATTGAAACTACCATTCTTGCCTTACTTCAACTTATGCATGCTGTGTATGTGTTCTTACCTCCATTATAAGTATATGTTTGTGGTTTTCTTCTCTCCATATATGCTGTGTTAACTTGTTTTTTTGAGTGTGACTTGTGGGAATCCTTCTCCCCTCTTGACACTTAGCAAATTCTAACCTCCATACATGCGTTTGGGTCACTCATACAGCTGAAAAATTCTAACCTCCATACATGCGTTTGGGTCACTCATACAGCTGAAGTTTGTGCATCTCTTGGGTATTTCAGTTGATTCCTTGTGTCATTTCGGGTGAGGAGAGAAACTATCTCTTCTTGGTGCATCACCTCCTTTCATTTTAAGCAATTCTCTCTTCCCTTTCCTCTACAAGTTGTTAGGATAGGTTTAGTAGTAAGTTTTGAAGTGTTGAGTTGGTTCAACACCTGCACCTGGATTGAGAAGGAAGCCGACCTTCTCCGGAGATTCAACCCCCTTGCGCAAGGTCCCACACTTCGGGGTTGTTTCCATGTTTCACAAGGTTGCTGAGTAAATCCAGAGCCATATTGATAAATCTTAAGTTGTCAGCACACTTATTCCGCATCTTCATGATTGAAGAAGATAATCCAAACATTTTGCGTAAGTCCCCAAGTGAACACAGCAATTCACATTGACCATTGAGTTACCCACTCGTCAAGTCTTTACATGTAGAAACCTTGGAATCATTTTAGTTGATCTCATTCTTAGCATCTGAGGTGATTTTGTTCAAGAGAGGGTAAATTACCTTGGTATTTTATTCTGAAATGTTATGTGCATAAAACACACATCAACAGATGGGAAGAGGGTTAGGTAGGTGAAGGTATAGAAGTAGAGGAAGTGGAAGGAGATGGAAGTTAAAGGAGGTGGAAGTGGAAATGGAAGGGAAGATGGAAGGGAAGCGATCGGGATTGGGCATCCACTGACAGTGTTGGGAAAGGCAAATCGGAAGCTTTGGAGGGCCGAGGAAATGTTGAACCTCACTTCATCTCAAAGAGAGAGACTTGACCAACTATTGAGCAACTACAAACAAAAGGTTAATAGCAAAGACTCAACAACAACCAACAACTAAGCTAAGACAACCGACCTATAAAGCGAGAAAGTGGGGGCACCCATTTGTAAAGGGGTGATGTGTGAATACGTCACAACAGGACTGCCATGCCTTGCCTGAGGTTTAGGGCCAATTTAGGGTTTAAGGGATTTAAATTAATTTAAATAAATTATCTTTGCACCGAACCCCCTACTTCTAGCACCCATTTAGGCAAGGAAAAAAATATATATAATAAATTTAACATATCTTGGCCCCAACCTCCTAGGAACTAGTACCCATTTTTGGTGAAATAAATTTAAATTGTAAAAACAGTTATATTGCTAATGGACCTAGTATGAAGAGTTATGGCCGTTGGGTTGAAGAGGCATTTCAAGATGTATAAATATAAGTTTTTAAGGATCATTCTAACATCAATTCACTTGCAAAATAATTCCTATTTAAGAGCAGACAAAAATACTTGAGATAAATTGTAATGTCCTCATTTTAGGCATCAGCAATTTCTTGGGGTTAGCCTATGATTTGGTCCCTGTAGGCTAACATGGTGATTAGGGGACCCTTTTGAGGGTGTTCTATGGCTCTTCAACTAACTTTTTGGTGCTTATTTTAGTATTCTTCAGCTCGGTGTCCTAGTTTATTTGTGGCATGCCTTTTTGAGGTCATTCAGGGCTCTTTGATACACACTATTTTTAAAGTCACTTAGACTTTTGGGTCAGACTCACTATTTATAGTAAGTCACATGATGATTAGTGGGTATCATGGCTATTTCTGGATAGTTGGTTCTAGAAGTTGATAGCATTATGGCAACTGGAGTTTTATGGATATTATATTAAATAATGTTAGAATAATTTAACTTTACATTATTTAATATGATGAAGTGACTTCATAAAAGTTATCTTATAAACTTGACTTTTAACAGTGCTTTGGGAGACAAGGATATTATAAAATATTTAATGTCACTTTAATTTAAAATGTGCAAACCCTAATTAGGCCATTGGGATGAAAGCGTTATAAAAAGGCACTTGGGAGCTCACTTGAGATATACTTGGCTTATTTTATTTCTCTCTAAGAAGCTTGAGAGCTTTGGCTTTCATTTACATGACATTTGAGGACAAAAACCCTTGGTGTTTCTCAAAGGTTTTGGACGCAAACCCAAATCCATCTTTGGTGTGGATTCATCTAGGATTCACCATTGCGCTTCATCATCAGACCGTTGAAGGTTTCAGCTGGAAACTTCTCTGGAGGACTTGATAGTGTGCAGGAGTTGGGATTATTATTGCCAAAAATTGTGGAGGAGTTTGGATACCATACTTGTTGAGCTGCATGTTGCACATTGCTGGGTGCTACAATGATGTGAATAGTGATTCCCAGGTATAGTGACATGAATAGTGACTTGCATCTACAGTGACATGAACAGTGATAAACCCTTGGAGTTTCTCGGTTGTGTGGATGAAAACCCATTCAACCTATTGGGTGGATTCATTCCAGAATTCACATTGTACTTATTTGATCAATTGGTAAAGATTTGATGAAACTTCAACCAGCTAGGGTTTGAAAGATGGAAAATCATATCAGCTAGGGTTTGAAGTTTATTTGCAGGTTAATGACAAATTTGGAGCTTGCAGAAAAAAAACAAATCAGAAGGGACAAAAGTGAGGGGACTTAATATATTGAGGAAAGGATTCGCAGGTAATATTTTCAGAAAAGACAAATTCTGAAAAAGACAAACTACATAAAAGGATGAATTCAGAAAAAACCAAATTGCAGAAGAGACATAGCTTTCATCTAAGCTTAAGTTCAAATATCAAATCTGGGTTGATAATTCCTTGTGGAGGTGTGAGTTTTACTGAGGTTTTAAAAGTTATATTTAGTCATTTTGTCAAGTGCTTCTTTGAGTAGAACGTGGACTGAGTTGTCTGAGTTTTCTGGAAGCTGCAAAGGCATTGCAGATTGAGAATATGTATTAGAACTGCTGTGTTGTTTATGAGTGCAACAGTAGTGATTTTCAGACTGTTTCATGTACTTAGGCACCAGCAGATTGAAAGCTTGGGTGCTCAGATTTATATCAGAATTATGCTCAGACATCTTTCTTGTATTGCAGCCCCTCAAGAGTATTAATAAGGTCAGGCTTGGTTTGTTTTAAAATGTGTTTTCAGAATTCATTCTCAGAATTTACATGGTATTTCCTTCCAGTGAATGCATGCTATCTATGTTTCATTTCTTATACAAATACCATCATCATTATGCAATGAAATGTTAACAATTATGAAACTTAAACCTGCAAACTATTTGACATATGTTCATGAGAATAGTGCAAAATATTTGGCTCAAATAGGGTGGGTCATTAGAGTGGTATTGGAGCTTAAGACCAATCAATCCTTTTACATGATCACTTTTGAAATTCTAAACAAATTTTCACCAAAAAGTATTTGGTCAAGGAGCAATTCCATATAGATGTGACAAAAGATGAAGCCAACGCAAGTGCTTCAAAATCCATCTCTCCTTTGTGAAATAATTTTAAAAGGATGAATCACAAAACCCACAATAAACTAAGATAGATCCCCAATTGAAGACCCCTCAACCAAAATCCAATCTCTGATATCAACAAATTTGCTAGGAAATGATCCACAGTACACAAAATGTCCTCAAGCTGAAAATTTGATGTCTAAGGTAGCATGAATGTTTCAACAAAAAACCACCACCAAAGGCGATTGTAAATATTGTTTTTTGGTTGCAGATCTGCCATCCTCCTCCCTTCTGAATTGCTGAAAGCTATATTTTCAAAACCCTAGGGCTAAATCATTTTTCAAGTGGCTGAAAACTTGGTCTGAGACCTTGGGGTTTTACCCCAAATCAGATAACAAAAATGAAACCCTAACAGTGCAATTACTTTGACAAAAGTTTTGTTGGAAAGCTGGTTTTGAGCTGCTGTTATACATCTGGACAATATTGAAAATTTGTTGGACACTTCACTCTTTTGAACAATTATAACTGTTTGCTCAGCAATATAGTGGATGCCATTGTTGTAGTGTCCCCTGCTAGGAGGCTGCCAATTTCCTAATAATCAACTCACATTACTTAATATTATCATGCCTTAAATTAATTTATTTAACTAGACAACCATATTTGTTCACACTGCAATGAGACCACCTCAATAATTAGGCCCAGGTTTCAGGAACATCCATCCAGACCACCCTTGGGGCTCACCTAGTTTGGGATGGATTTTCTCTGCCTCTCCCTAACAACAACACGCCTGTCCTTATGGGGGGGCAATAGAAACAACTAAATAATTGGGCTATGAGCATACTAACTTCTTATGTATTAGGAATATATATGAAATTAAGTATGACTGTCATACATATTGCAGTCTATAATATTACTATTACATTCTGCATAAGAACATTATCAGGCTTCATATATTAAGAATACATATTAAGCATATCCCCATGCATACTACCAAGAACAAGGATGTTACTGCCTGTAACATAATAGCAGTTCTGATCTGATCTCACTAATTGTGATATCCTTGGATGCTTTTGATTCCTTTCCTTTACATCAGTCAATGTGAGGGAGAGGTCACACTTCTTCATCATGTATGCTTTGGCAAGAGACACACCCTTTCACCATTAGCACCCTTTGAAAGAGTGCAACTCTTTCATCATTTCTGCCCTTTGAAAGGGACAAAACCTTTCACAATCAGATCTGCACTTCTTATTTAAATCAGATCTGCACTTCTGATTCCCAAATTACCTCTCCTTCAAATGAGTTCTCTTCTCTGTTTTATACCTCATATTTGGGTGAGTCACAACTCATCATTTCATGCCTTTTGACCATTCATTAACTTTAATCAAATTTTAATTTTTATATTAGTTTAATTTTTATTTTTATTCTTTTGTATTTTAATATAATTTAATTATTATTTATTATTAAATTATATTTCAAAGTGGGGACATTAAAGTCCACCCCACCCAAGATTCCTTGTCCTCAAGCAAGGATCATGGAGTGTTCAAATTGTCTTCCAAAATGAAATGGCTTCGGAAACACACATGGAATAAACATGTTGGAAACATATCAGGCATGAACTAAACACGAAGCATACACATAAAAACACGGAGCATAGGCAAACATGGAGCATACACACAAATACATGTATTGTTAGATTCCTTCTTATTGACTAACAACACCATTCCTCTCCTTATGGGGGGTAGGGGCAATAGAAACGATTAAGTAATTGGGCTATGAGCATACTGACTTCTCATGTATTATGAATATATATGAAATTAAGTATTACTGTCATACATATTGCAGTCTATAATATCACTATTAAATTCTGCATAAGAACATTATCAGGCTTCATATATTAAGCATACATATTAAGCACACCCCCATGCATACCACCGAGCACAAGGATGTTACTGCCTTTAACTTAATAGCAGTTCTGATCTGATCTCATTGATGGTGATGTCCCTGGATGCTTTTGATCCCTTTCCTTTATATCTGTCAATGTGAGGGAGAGGTCACACCTCTTCATCATGAATGCCCTTTGGCAAGAGACACACTCTTTCACCATTATCACCCTTTGAAAGAGTGCAACCCTTCATCATTTTTGCCCTTTGAAAGGGACAAAACCTTTCACAATCAGATCTGCACTACTTATTTAAATCATATCTGCACTTCTGAATCCCAAATTATCCCCCATTCAAATGAGTTCTCTTCTCCCTTTTATACCTCATATTTAGGGGAGTCGGAACTTATCATTTCATGCCTTTTGACCATTCATTAACTTTAATCAAATTTTAATTATGTTTAATTATATTTTTTTATATTTTAATTCAATTTTTGTTTTTATTCTTTTGTATTTTAACTTTATTATTTATTATTGAATTATATTTCAAAGTGGGGACATTATAGTCCGCCCCACCGAAGATTGCTTGTCCTCAAGTGAAGATCATGGAGTGTTCAAAATGACTTCCAATATGAAATGGCTTTGGAAAAACACATGGAGTAAACACGTCGGAAACATATCAGGCATGAACCAAACACGAAGCATACGCATGGATATATGCAAACATGGAGCATACACACAAATACATGTATTGTTAGATTCTTTCTTATTGACTAGGATGGTTCATTGTTTCATGTTTACCCTGCAGGATGGCAAGATCAAAGCTCTGATACCATTTGTAATGTCTCCTACTAGGAAGCTGTCAATTTCCCAATAATCAACTCCCATTACTTAAAATTATCATACCTTAAATTAATTTATTAAACTAGATAACCATATTTATTCATAGTACAATTGATAGTGGCTATATTCAAGGCCCAATTCTTACTTCCTTTCTAATCCTCAACCCTAGATGGAGATTTACTGTTCTAGGGCTCAGTGACATCACCTCCATAATTGGGCCCAGGTTTCAGGAACATCAGTCCAGACCACCCTTGGGGCTCATGTAATTTGGGATTGATTTACTTCACGTCTCCTCATTGGGCTATGAGTATACTAACTTCTCATGTATTATGATTATATATGAAATTAAGTATGAATGTCATACATATTGCAATCTATAATATTACTATTAAATTCTGCATAAGAACATTACCAGGCTTCATATATTAAGCATACATTTTAAGCACATCCCCATGCATACCACCAAGAACAAGGATGTTACTGTCTGTAACTTAATAGTAGTTGTGATCTGATCTCATTGATGGTGATGCCCCTGGATGCTTTTGATTCCTTTCCTTTATATTTGTCGATGTGAGGGAGAGGTCACACCTCTTCATAATGTATGCCCTTTGGGAAGAGACACACCCTTTCACCATTAGCCCCCTTTGAAAGAGTGCAACTCTTCATTATTTCTGCCCTTTGAAAGGGACGCAACCTTTCACAATCAAATCTGCACATCTTATTTAAATCAGATCTGCACTTCTGATTCCCAAATTATCCCCCCTTCAAATGGGTTCTCTTTTCCCTTTTATACCTCATATCTGGGGGAGTCGCAACTAATTATTTCATGCCATTTGACCATTCATTAACTTTAATCAAATTTTAATTATATTTTTTTATATTTTTAATTTAAATTTTATTTTTATTCTTTTGTATTTTAATTTTATTATTATTTATCATTAAATTATATTTGAAAATGGGGACATTACAATTGTGCCAAATAATGATGTCAACTATTACAAAAAACTGCAAGCACTGACTTTCACCATTTGAAGTTGTAACCTTTCATAGGAGACTAAAATCTGACCATACGCTCACAACAGATGTTGAAAACCACCCGCAGACCTGCAATCAGAAGAAAGGAAAAGAACCCTACGAATGCTGTGAATAACATAATCTGAAGTGTCTTGGAGTTTCATTGGCAAACAGCACCTATATATTTGTAGTTGGATCCTCATCCTACATAATTTAATCATTATTCCCTTTTGTTTTGAAACTGCACCGGCGAAAGAATACTATTCAAGCCTTGGTTTTGTTTAAGGCACAGATTTCATGTAGCTATTTTATGCTTTGTTTTGTTCTGCCAATCAAAACATGCACCCAAGTCTATTTTTAAATCACTTCTAAGTGCAGGTGGAGATTGTTAGTGGCTTTGGCACCTGAAAGATGTGCTGGAGGAGAACTGGGTGGGGAAAAGAATCACCAAAGTGTGCCAGAAGTGTAATTTTTAACTTTTGGTAGAAATCACTTAAGACATTACTTTTGGCAGAAATCACTTATGACATGCCACTTTTTCACCTTGATGGTGAAGTATTTGATGATTGTTGCACACTACAAAGTGTGCCTAGTGCAGTTTAACCTGGCTCTAACCACAAAAAGTTGTGCCTCTATCTAAACTTAAAACCTGATGATGGATCATGGAGTGTGATTCACAATGTTGATAAAAGTTTCATACACAATCTAATCAAGAAATAACAAGTGAATATTTGAATGGATTGTTGAAATCTGATAGCATTAAACATAAAACCGTTGATGTGTTTGCTGGGTACATTGTTGCCACTACAAAGTGTGCCTAGTGGAGTTTAACCTGACTCTAACCACAAAAAGTTGTGCCTCTATCTAAACTTTAGACCTGATGATTGTAATGTCCCCGATTTTTTCCTGGAATTGTTTGTGTTAGATTTTTGGAGAAATAAGGGGAAATTATTTAATTTAATATTATGTAAGTTGTCTCATTATATTTATTTAAAAACATACGTGAGATGACTTTATATTTTATTAAATTAATAAAGTGACTTAAGTATAAAATTAAAAAGTCACTTAAGAAATAATAAAGTGCACCTACCCGAATCTTCTAGAAGGAATCTTGATGGGTTATGAAAAGAATAAATAGAAGAGGGTAATTCATGGATGATCATCAGTTGTTTGTTATCTTCTTGTGTTGTGGTTGTGGAGCCAAGGGTTGTCCGCAGATTTGGTCTTAGGGAACGATACCTCCCTCGATCCGCATAGCTGAGGGGGTGAGAGATCCTCCGAAGGGTCGCCTTGAGAGTGAGGGACATTCAGTCCTTCATACTGAGCTAATTGAGTTTTCATATCAGATTTGAGATATTTTGCATCAGACCTTCAGACTACTGATATTGCAAGTTCACTGATGATGTGTTTGCTGGGTACATTTTACTTATGATATTGCAAGTTCACTGATGTTTGAAACATGGTCAAAATAGCCTTGGCATGTACCCAGATTCTTATTGCCAAGTCCTAGGCCAAATTAATTGAGGGTTTGGCCATCAAAAATTGTGCGACTAACCTGATTGCCACGTTACGTTCAACTTGGCAGAGAAAAAATGTGGCATTGCCACTCAAAATGTGTACCACACTTACATTTATTTGCCTTTTCAAACTGATTCATTCTTGGGCATGGATTCATAATACATTTGCCATGGTTTTGAGGGTTTTTGCCACCCAAAGTGCACCCTACCTTGCTGTTCTATTTAGCGTGCTTTTCTAATAACATTGCCTTATTTTAGGCAAAGTTTGTTGGCTTAAGCCGAATCAAAGTGCACCTCTTTCCTTACATTCCTCCTTAAAAACTATGAGCAGATCTTATTTGTCTTGAACATTAGCTAGTGCACCTCCATTGTGAACTGTTTTGCTTACTTCTTTACAAATGATGACTGAAGTATTCCTATACTTCTGCCCTGATGGCTGTTCATGCATGCCGCTGATCCTTTCCAACAGCAGCATTTGAATCATCAGACTTATGACAATTATCCTTAGCCTGCGGAAAAACTTTAATTGAAACATAGGACATGAGAAACTGAGCTTCTCAACTAACTGGGGAGATCACAATTGGTTGGATTGACACAAGACCAAGGATCGATTGATGAAAATGGATAAAGAGGGATTATGAAAGTTGAGTTTTGTATTGTTACCAACAAATTGCACACATGCATTGACTACATGTTGACTATCTAATGTGGCGGTTAGGCTGTAGTGACTGTGGTGGCTGTGGTTTCTTTTTCTTTTTCCCAATATACAGTGGTTAACCCATAAAACTTGTTTTAATGCTGACTGGATATGATAATTTGTTTGATAAGCTTGCTTGACTATTTGTGTTTTCCCTATATTTTCTGCCACATGGCTGATGTTCTACTCTTAAGATTGATCCATATAGCTTAATATAATGCTGAGTAATCATGATAGTTGGGTAGTTTCATTGTTCATTTTTATTTTAGGTTTTAGGGCTTAGGGAAATGGTTAATAGATAGGCATGCACATCCATACATGCATATAATGTCAAGTCATTTATGCTTTATTTGATCCCACCAAACTCCCTTTTCCTACCAGATACTTATTTGTTCTGTAGCTATTGGGTCTAGAAATCATATCTATGGGGGTGTAGATTGCCCTCCCAGATTTGGAGTATTAATTAGAGCAGTTGTTATGTATGCTTCTTAATTTTGTGACTAACCTTTCATGCGATCTCATCTCTAATATTAGGTAGAACACTATAAAGGCATCGGATTGCATTTGTGCGGCTACTGCTGTAGTTAGTCTCTGATAGTGGTAGTCCTTTCTCCTTCTTTCATACATGCAACATATAACAGCTATGGTATGAATTGTTATAGTTTAAATTGTACAGTCAATTAGCCTCCCTTTGACTTTTGCAGAATATTCCTTATTCACTACCAGGTAATTATTTGGTTTGTGGCTGTGTTAGGTGTGATCTAAAACTTTTGCATTCATTATAATCAAGCTGACCACCCTCCCAAATCTGGAGTATTAAATGAAGCTATAAGCATTCCACCATACCTTATTTATTAAGAGACATCATTCTCAATGTGTTTTTGTAGCTGGTTCAGTTCTCTTAAGTGCCCATTGATTGATAGCTTGCTCCAATAAAATTCCTAAACCTCCTATTTGATCCCTAGATTTGCCAATGAATCTTCTACGTGATTGATATTCCTGGGCATGTGGGTAAATCTTATCTCTTGGTATTACTCTTTAGAATGGGCTGCATAGGAATTCCTTCTTTAGGTTTATAGGGCAAGCCATAAATCATAGGCAGGATGGCTACAGTTGGTATAACCGTATAAGTGTGCTTCTGATGATGTCCTTAAAAGTTCTTGATAGCCTTAGTGACTTCCTCAACCACCCTGTTCATGGGGTTCCTAGAAATCTTCCTACAGTTACTACTGGTTGTTATATTCTCAATGAATTTACTTCAATTTCCTCACTATTCATGATCACTATAGTGTTATCTCCTTTCAGAATTATAAGATTTTTGATATCCAAAATTTTCAAGGGAATTTGTCAAATATGCTTTTCTAAGGGTTGTATTCTGGGTTTTTTTTACTTTTTTTGTGCAATTTTTAGTTATCTCTTTGGCTGCTTCTTCTGGAACACCATTTAAACCTATTTCAGTGCTCCACAATGTTCTCATAAGCAACCTTGCTTGGAGTCACCGTGAAACTTAAATCCTTATTTAATATATTTTGGGTTGGATTAAAGCAATCAATTGGAAAGATTTAGAAATCTAAATCTATTCCTTACATAATTTTATATTTATTCCTCCATATGGTTATAATTCGTGGGTTGATTGCGTATGGTTTGTTTGTAGCTTCTTTGCAGTTCTAATAAACAATTCTTCTATCATAAAGCTTTCATTTTATGGATATCTGGTTGCTGCTCATATAATGTTATTATATCCAGCAAAGTTATGATATCCAACCCATAAACAAAGTGATTAATTGTATTATAACTGTGTACAATACATAAAATGTTTGTGTTTTACCTGTGATAATTGTTGCAGCCTCGATTGCATAAGAACTGAATTATCAATAAAAGAAATGGTAATTCTTATATCTATAGCCACCTTTATAAACTCCTTTGTTCCTAACGGATGCCACTTATCTCTTCAAGGAAAACATTTATTTTAAATAAAGTGAAGATTATTCAATATATTCTTATTATAATTATCTAATATTATTACAATATATAACCTCCTCAAACGGTAATTTTGTATTGACATCGTATGATGCTGCACAATGTACAGGATAATTTAAGCGATCCACCTACAAAAACAGATGATGAGAGGCAAGGAGAGCAAATCAAGTCTACTTTATTGCAGGAACTTGATTTGAGATATTTCACACCTCGTGAGGTACAATTATATGTCCATAAGAGAAAAAGAGAAATTTGTATTTTAGTTGATTGTTATCAAGTGCATATTATAGATTGCTACTTATAAGTTTTGCATTCTAATCATTTCAGATCTCTAATCTGCACTCCTTTCCAGGAGAATTCGAATTTCCAGATCATGTTAGTCTGAGGCAAAGGTGTGTTAAACAGAATTTTATCTCCTGGATATGGGTATTATGGTAGTTCCAAATTTTTTAAGTCTAGTAAACTAGATATGATAATTAAAATATCTGATACAGCATAGTTGCGTTGGCATGCATTCAGTAATCAAGTCATTGTTGTTACAGCCTCAAATATGAGGAAAAACCTTTTCTTGGACCTGCATTTGATATGCATGACATTTGATCTTATAAGTAAAAGTTTAAGCTCAATGTTTTAACAATTTCAACAATTTTCTGATTTTTTTGTAACTTTTTGCAATATTGAAATAACAATAAAACTCTAAATAACATTATATAATTCTGATAACATGAACTTTTAAGCCAAATTTAAATAATAACTGAAACCTACAACTGCTGATAAGAATATATATATTGTTTTGTAATACAGCAACCACATATTATTCATAATATTTAAATTTTGAATATTGTTAAAACTAAGAGTTGCTGAAGCCACTTACAAGATTGTAGTTGAAAGTCTAGACTTGAGTTTGGTTGTATGGACACTCGAGAGATCAATGAACAACCAATAAAGAAGGCCCAAATGATATGATCCCTCTTTTAAAATGTATGTTAGCTTATTGGTATGGCAACCAAAGAAAAAACTCTTTCCTTTGCCTAGTCAAGCCACTCTCATGATTTGTCTTCTGCGACAGGTGTTAGGGGTTTGTGCGGCCCAACATGATTTCAATGAGGCTGCGCTTCATATGAAGTACCGCAGTCTTTAAATATTATATTCCGCCTTCTTTCTTAGGCTGGAATGTGGAATAAGATATGTAGTAGGATTTAGCGTAAATGAAGTTGATACCTCAAGCTGTATGAGAAAAACTACCCAAAGTTATGAATTGTAGACAGCAATAATACATTATTATATCCAGCAAAGAATATAGTAATGATATGGCATAATTTTTGTTGATATGATAATTAAAACAACAAATAATATTGTATCTAGCAAATTAAAATCTTATTCATATAATTGATATAATAAATCTTTTGCAATAGATATAACAATTGAAAACCAACAATATATAAATATAATTTGCTAAGTATGAAATTCAAACTCTCAATAGATAATAAAAAGCATGAAGTTTCCACAGTCCACATTAGTCGAATCATAAGCATGCCTTGCCACAACCCCAGGATCTCCTTACAAAGCCCTTCAGGAAACATCTGGAAGATCAGGCCGACTGGAGAACTTAATTAGATTCATATGTTGTCATTGATGGCAACAAGATTCTATTGAAGGCATATATTGGCAAATACCGACATTGGAGGCATACACCGGCAGATACCAGCATTGGAGTAATCAGGGTCATCACCGGCAACACCATCCAGCACTTCAGTGAAGCCGACATCAGTTTGGATCCGAATGGTTTTATTTGTAAAATCATTTTGTAATTATTGTACATGACCGACATTGAATATCTTTTGTATTGTAAGCCGACATAAGGCATATTGTTTGTAAAAGGTATATAAGTCAGTCTGTTAGGTCATTTTGATATATGACAAGGTAGTAGAATAAAGTGATGCGAAGGATATGTATGTAGATCATTTGTATGCGAAAGTTATATCATGCAATGATCAATAGATGGTTTGTAGAGCATTCTTGGAGGAAAGGAGATACTGGTAGAAGGGTTCAGGGCTTATGAACCGGTACAGAACATAGCTTTAACCAGAACTCTTTTTGGCATTGCAGATGCATTTTGTGAGTTCACCATTACTGTTTTATCTCAGCAGAAACTTGTAGTCAGTGAGACTCTTTTGTGTTGAGCAATGTGCTCTAGGCAGTGTGCCTTCCTGCATGTGCAGGCCCCCATGCTATGTAATATCTTTCATATGGCCAGTGAATTGATATTGTGGCTCACAAATCCCATTGTGGTTTTTCCTCTTTGAGGTTTTCCACGTATAAAATTTTGTGTTATGATGTTCATTCATGTTATATGTTTCTTCATTTATTGGTTTATATGTGTATGTTATAATAAGGTAAAATCTTATATTACCAGCAGAACACTAATTCACCCCCCCTCTCTCAGTGTTCTTGGATTCCAACAATTGGTATCAGAGCTTGGTACCTCGGAGGAAGTTTAACAACTTGAGGAAGATCCTGAAACCGGAATAATTGAACATGGCTATGGAGAAGCAACTTGAGAGGGCACTTGAGGATTATGATGCTGAAAGGATGAAGAACTTAAAGCTACAAGATGAATTGAATTCTGCTAATGAATTCATTCTTGATCTGCAAGAAAGGTTATTATCAGTTCAAGCTAAGAGGAAGGAACTTTTGCAAAACCAAGATGATGAAGAGAAAAATGCACTTCAGGAACAATGTCAGAAACTAAGTCAAGCAAACATGCTCATGAAGAATGAAATGCAAGACCTGACTATGAGGATGTCAAAGATATTGAGGACAGAAAGAAGAAGGAAGAAAATCTTGCTGTGTCTCTGAAGAACAAATTTGAAGAATGTGGCAGATTGGCTCATGAGAATAATCTGTTGAGAACTGATTTGGTACAATCCCAGAATAATGAACAGGAGCTGGAGAGACAAATAATGACTCTGAGAGATGATCTGACTACTGCAAGTGAGTATAAAGAAAAATTTAGGATTAGTGTTGCCTAGTTAGATGATTTATTGAAAAGACAAAGGCAAAGTGAAGATTCTAGAGGACTTGGATTTGTAGAAGGCGAAAGCTCCGGTACTGCAAATGAAGATCAGACAACCGGTATGCAAAACTCGTCAGACCAGAGGAAACAGGTAAGGCAATCTAATGCTTACAAATTCAATGGTAGATGCTTTGTTTGTAATAAATTTGGTCATATGGCTAAACAATGTAGAAATAAAGCAAATCAAAACTACAATTCAGTTCCCGGTCAATGCACAAATTGCAAGAAATATGGTCACAGGTCAGAAGATTGCAAAATGAATGTTAAATGTCATGCATGTGGAAAGTTTGGACATTTGGCTAATCAATGTAGGTCAAGGAATGACACCGGATATGTGAAAGCAATTCAAAAGAACAATGTTACATGTTATGCATGCAACAAAATAGGTCATATTGCTAAGTACTGCAGAAGCAAGACTAAACCAGTTAGCAATGATAAAGCAAATGAGAAAGGAAAGCAGAAGGTAGATGAAATACAACAAGATCACACCAAGAGATGGGTTAGAAAGCTTGAAGAACCAAGTGGAGATGCAACTACATCGGTAACTGCACCATTAACTCCACCGATAAAACAGAGCATTCCTGCACCGACAGGAAATTCAACTGGTAACTGAGGCATATGCCTTAGGAGTTGGCAAATTCATTACAAATCTTACATATTCCCCGAAAGAGATCTGGAGAGTTGTATTGATCATTGATGGAGGTTTATCAGGCATAAAACTGTGAAACCGACATCCGGTAGGGTGCACTGCTAAGCATTTATGACAGTGATGAATTAGGGTTTACTCGCTGATAAAAAGGGAAAATGGACTCATTTTCACTCACCTAGCACTCAAGCAAACCAAAGCGAAGCAAAGGCGAATCACAGGCGATCAAGAGCGAGCAAAGTCATTCCAAAAGATTTCCAACAGTTATCTGAGAAGTAATCAAAATCTTTCAATCGAAAATTTTATCCACGTATTTCTTTGAAATGGCATCCGGATCATGATCAGCTCCTACTTTCATTGCGAATCCCATTGTTGTTGAGGTTAAGGATAGGTGTTTGCTGGTACAACTGGTAAATTAAATACAGGAAATAATAATGTACATGGCAATGCATACCAGACACGACATAAAATATATCTTTATTCGCACATTCAATTATTACAGAGAAGAGACCAAAGATGGTTGGCCAAGGATTACACTAGATCCGACAATACCATCCCCTTCCTTGACAATACACAACATATTTAAAGGTCCCGACAGATGCCAAGAGGTACACAATCGTCAACCAACCGACACATAACCACCCGAGACTGACAACCCACTCAATACAATTAATTAATACCTTGTCGGATAATAAATATTATCAAACATAACAATAGACAATTTATATTGACAACATCATCCCCCCCAAAATAAAAAGTCATCTTCCAGACGACAACCAAACATCAAGTAATATTCGGGAAGACTAACGACAAACAACGACTTTGACTAGACAACCCCAACTTGTAGTGTACTTGCCAAATCAAATGGGGGTTTGGGGCAACGCCCCCAATGGGGTCAAGGGGCAACACCCCTTGCGAGGGTTTGGGGGCAGCGCCCCCAGTGGGGTCAAGGGGCAGAGCATGGCATGCATCAATTTTCTGCTTTTTAAAGACGTCAGGAACGAGGCCAATGAAGTCAAAATTCTGATCAAGGTGCATTCTCCCGTATGGGTATTGTGTTTTCTGACTTGTTCTCCTTCCATATGGGCTTATCCTCCTTGCGTATAGACTTGTTCTTTCTTACAAGTTTGTGCTTCTCTCTTGGTTGTACAATGCATAGGTGTGTGGCTTGAGACTCCCTTCATCCAACTCAAAGCTAATGCCTTCGAGCTTTTGATATACTGCTTCCTTGACCGTACGGTGTTCCTCCTGTGGTCCGTACGGATTTCTCTTGGTTATCGTACGGCCTCCTCCTTTGGTTGTTGTGCCTGTAGCATGGTCGAACGACCTCTCCCTGATTGCATCCTTGTATATCGTATGATGCCTCCTGTACGATGTCCGTATGGCTTCCATGTATGTCGTACGATGCCTCATGTGCCATATCCGTCGTACGGTTTCACTGTACACTGTACCCTATTCACTATGCAATTTATGTTGTACGTCGTACGGGTCGAATGAATGGACTATGCCGTATGGAATGGGTGGATAAGATATACCGTACGGAGTGGGTGGATGAGCTACATCGTACGGGTTGATTGAACGAGGTACACCGCACGGGTGAGCTACATTGTACAGAATGGTGTTCCGTCGTATGCCGTACGGACTCCTCGCCTTGCTCTACGCCTGTGTGTTGACCGTACTTGTTGACTGTACACTGTACGACATTTCAGCTTCTTCACCTACACCGTATGGATTCAACTTCTGCTGTGGTTGGATGGGAATGTTCCTTCCCTCTCTCGATTTTGTCCTGCTGTCAAGTCTGCTTCCCCGACTCTCCCTTGACCGTACGGATCTCCAGTAGTCGGCTTCTCTAGTTTGTACGGTGTAGCTGAGGCTCTTAGCTTCGTGTGGTAACCTCATCACGTCGACGCAACCTAGACTCTCAGGAGCCAACTTGCTCTTATCTGCTCTGAACCATACGGCTGAATTACTTTCGGCTGATGTGAACCATTTAGCGTATAGTTTATGGTATAATACCTTGTCGGATAACATAATACAAAAATCCTCCTAAAGAGGTTATAGACATGGGTCCACATAAATCAGAATGAATAATTTCTAGTACATTTTTAGATTTGCTCCCACTGGAGTGAAAAGTCCCTTTCGTGTTTTTCCCTAAGGCACATCCTTTGCATGTTCCTTCATGATTTTGCTTGAGCTTAGGTAGACCTATTACCATTTTTTCAATTGAAGGGAGAGCTCAAAATTGGAGATGTCCTAACCTTCTGTGCCAAATTTCACATGTACTTGTTGACTCATGGATTAGGGCTTGAGAGGAAGAAATGCAAAGTTTGTAGAGGCACCCATGTCTTACTCCAATAGTGTAAGCCTTCTTGATGGTTGAGTTCTTTGGCGATGCCAAGACCTTTCCTTCCATAAAGGTGATTCTATACAACCGTCAACCAACCGACACATAACCACCCGAGACTGACAACCCACCTAATACAATTAATTAATACCTTGTCGGATAACAAATATTATCAAACATAACAATAGGCAATTTATGCTGACAACAATAGGCTTAGACCTGTTTTCAAGGAAGTTCCTCAAATTGCAATGAAGGAAGACTCTACTGGCGCATTTTTGAGGGTTCCCGATGGCATAGTTTATGTGCAAGATGTCAGGGCTTATATTCACTGCACCTTGGAGCATTTAGGCACTGAGGCAATCAAGGGAATGTATCAATCTGTGATACTAGGCAGCTCCGGAACAATCAAGCCGGAATATCAAATCATTGAAGACCTAGGGTTAACCAGAATACTGTATATACCGGAATTCAAGGATGAAGTGATTAGATATGTTCTGAGCAAGGTCCTCAATGAATTCATCTGGTTGGACCGACCTCACATGATCACCAAAGAAGCAATTTAGGCAGTCACCGACTTACCCAAAGTTGGATAGGAACCAGGGAAGAAGATCTCCAACACTAAGGTTGAAAAGCTCATCGGCGCAACCCATGATGGAAGGTCGATGAGGGTCAACACCATCAAAGATACAGATGTGAAATTCGCCAACATGATCATCAGCTACAAGGTAACACAATCAAGTCGATTGAACTCTGTTGCCAGTTCCTGTATCCATGTTGCATATCAAATGATAAAGAATAATGGAAAATATGATTTGTGTGAATGGTTAAGAAGTGAATTGATGTTAAATCTTGGCAAGATCAAAGGGGTTAAGAAAGGAACTTTCCAGTTTGACAATCTTATTGTCTGCTTGATGTTATATTTCATGAATGAGCTACCGGGTTTGGGAAAGAAACGTTGGGCTCATGACATACCGGTAGGCATGCAGATCAAAGATGCAATCATCGGTCTTGGCAGCAGCAAGGATGAGAAGCTTTGGGGTTACTTTAAAACTTTTCAAGAGAACATGAGACTGAGGGAGAGAATCTCCAAACACATTGTGGAGAAATACTCCACAGAAATCTGCTTCATGGTAAAAACAGATGAGACACTCATGGAAGCGGTGGAACCTAGAACAATATGGGTCACTGAATTAGGTTATGAAGTTGATGACAGCATCTTGGAACTATATGCTAAAATGTTGATTGATGCCCCTTTGGATGATAAGGCTGAACACTTTGGTACTGCAGAGGAGGAGGCTCTTGAGGTTAAAATTGGTTTCAACAAGAAAAGGAGGGAAAAGAAGATAGACAAAATGTCTGCCTTCGTTCAGAATGTAATTCACAGGATAGCTACAAAACTAGGTTTTGGATCTAAACCAGTAAATCAACCAGCAATGGCAGCTGCAACAACTGTAGTGAAAAGTGCTCCTGAGGTAAAGAGGCCAGCAACTTTCATATCTCCTATCACTTCTGATTCTAATCCAGAGGATAATCAACCTCTTGCATTTAGAAGGGTACAGAGGAAGAAAGTTGACAAGCCTCCGGTAGAAGAGAAGAAGGTGGAACCAAGGAGGAAGCTAGTAAGAAAGGTAACAATTGCATCCACACCTCCGGCAAGGAAACTTACTCAGAAGAGGAAGCCTGCTCCATCCGCTCCTGCAACCTATCGATTTGTTTTTTATGCACAAGCAAACACAGAATAAAATACCAAGGTATCTTATCCTCTCTTGAACAAAGTTTCCCCGAATGTTGAAGATTTCGCCTAAGGATCAATCAAGGCAACTCCAAGGTTCTGGTATGTGTTGTGACATATTCACACATCGCCCCATTTCAAATGGGGACCCCTACTTTCTGCTTTCTAGGGTTTGCTTTTTAGGTCTTTTAGGTTCTTGTCTATTGACCTTTTGCATTTGAAGGGTCGCCAAGGGGCTCATTAGGGTAGCAGGCTCTGCTTGAGTTAGGTGGATCTCCTGAAGAGGTCAGGTCAATTGAGTGATTTGGGGTAATTTAGATCATTCCTAGGGTGTTTTTCGCGTACTATTTGGTCGCACTTCAAGTTGCTAAATCAAACCTTGGTTGAATGCATAATGTCCTCCTAGGTCCCATCCCTTACATCAAGGGCAAAGCAAATTCGCCTTGAGAAGTCTAGAATGTCATCCTTATCCTGAAATTTGACTAAGTTTGGAAAATTGAAGAATCCTCCAAAAACTAGATTTTGCATTATAACTCCTGGAGGTCCGAAACCACTCTCAAACATCCTGACAGTATATATGGAATATAACTTAAAGTATAAGAAAGAAGAAAGATATAAGGAAATGTCACTTATAAGTAGAAGAAAGATATAAGGAAATGTTATATTCCATATATGAATCTTGATGGAGTGACCAAAATGTCAAATTTTGCTCCTGACCCTTCCAAAGGGTCCAAAGCAAATTTCAATTTCGCTCCTAACCCTTCCAAAGAGCGGATTCCTCTATAGGACATTCTACTTTGACCTAAAATTGGAACTAACTCATTCCCAGGCATTATTGAGGGCAAAACACTTGTTTGGATGAAGAAATGTGGGAAATGAGGTCAAGATTTGAGCCTAAATGTGAATTTCGCTCCTGACCCTTCCAAAGGGTCCAAAGTGAAATTCTTGTAAGACCCTATTTTTTCACAAAATCTTGAGCTAGATGTCAACTTGAAGAGCAAATTCACATGATCATGATGGAAGGAAGCCTAACAAAGTATGTCCAAGGCATGAGAAGGAAAAAAGAAGTGTGAATGAAATCAACCCAAAACTAGAATTTCGCTCCTGACCCTTCCAAAGGGTCCAGAGCGAAATTCTCCCTAGACACTATTTTCTCCCTTGTTTGGGCCAACATCCTTGTTCCTTGGACACGGTGGGGGTAGATTGATATGTTCTTGCCTCAGGAAATGATTGAAAGCATTGAGAAATGAAGATTTTGACCTAAGACATGGATTTCGCTCCTGACCCTTCCAAAAGGTCCAGAGCGAAATCCACTTTTCCTCCACTTTGCTCTTTGATATGACCAAGTTTGTTGACTTCGAAGGCGTGATGGGAAGGCTTTGATGCATATTTGTCTTTGAGAGGAGGTTTGAGGCGATGAAGTGGTGGAAATCAACCTAGAAGGAGAATTTCGCTCCTAACCCTTCCAAAGGGTCCAGAGCGAAATCCTCAATTTGACCTTCCTTTTTGCCTCAAGCACTAGGAGGACCTTGTTTTGAGCTAAGTAGATGGCAAATTCACTTGAATGTGGCGAAAGGAGCTTGAATTTGATCAAGTTTGAAGGACGATTGGATGAAGGAAGTGTGAAGCCAACCAAGAACATGGATTTCGCTCCTGACCCTTCCAAAGGGTCCAAAGCGAAAATCACCATAGCCCTCAATTTCTTCCTTGTTTAGACCAAGTTCTTAGTTTCTAAGGCATGTTGGAAAGTGGATTGCGTGAAGGATTTTAGCCTAAAATAGAAATTTTGCTCCTGACCCTTCCAAAGGTCCAGAGCGAAATTCCCAAAATCTACCTTTTTCTCTCAATTTTGTGTAAAGCCAAGTGTGGATCAAGATTGATGATGTCCTTAAGCATGGTTTTGAGTTGCTTGTGATCACCAAATGTGAAGGAATTGAGCCAAAACATGGATTTCACTCCTGACCCTTCCAAAGGGTCCAGAGCGAAATTTTTGAAAACACCTATTTTACCCTTGGAGGAGGTCAAATCCTTTGTTTTTATGGCGTGGATGGGAGTGGAGTGACGTGTCCTTGCCTTTTGAGGTGGATTGGAGTTGAAAAAATGAAGAAATGAGCTCAAGACAAGAATGTCGCTCTTGACCCTTCCAAAGGGTCCAGAGCGAAATTCCCAAAATCCCTCTTTCTTCCATTTTTTGTGTCAAGACAAACCTTGATCAAGGTGAACTGAGTTTGAAAGACCCCTAGGCGTGCCTTTGAATGGATTGTGGCCACCAATGATCAAGATTTTGAGCTAGAACAAGGATTTCGCTCCTGACCCTTCCAAAGGGTCCAAGGCGAAATCCTAAATAGGTCTTGTCCCTGGCCATGGTTTTTAGCGAAATTCTCCTTTCATGCCATTTTGAGGTCAAACAAAGTGTTGTCTTCATAGGGGAAGGATCCAAAGATGAGAGTCCAAGTATAGAAAGTGAGAAGGATAGATCTAGGTGAAGGAAATCAAGCAAATCTTGAATTTCGCTCTTGACCCTTCCAAAGGGTCCAGAGCGAAATTCCCCAAATCACCTAATTTGCCCATGATTGAGATTAAGAGATGGATTCCCAGGCCTTGGTGGAGAGAAGACTAGTGTATGCTTGCCTTGGAAGGCATTTTGGAGTAGAGAAATGATAGAATTTGTCCTAGAATGTGAATTTTGCTCCTGACCCTTCCAAAGGGTCCAGAGCGAAATTCTTAAAACCTCTATTTTGCTCCAATTTTGCATCAAACCTAGTGTTGATTGAGATTAAATGCATCCTTAGACATGCATTTGAGTAAATTGTGGTCACAAAATGTGAAGATTTTGTCCTAAAATGTGAATTTCGCTCCTGACCCTTCCAAAGGGTCTAGAGCGAAATTCCTTATCGGTCCTGTCCTTGGCCAAGGTCCAAAGCCAAATCCTCTTTTTTGTTCTTTTTGGAGGTCAAATCAATGATGTCTTCAGGAGAAAGCGGTTCAAAGGTCAAGAAAAGTTCAAGGCAAGGAAATGATGAAATTTGAGCTAAAATGCAAATTTCACTCCTGACCCTTCCAAAGGGTCCAGAGCGAAATTCTTAGGGCCTATCCCTGGGGAGGAGCTTGAGCGAATTTCATTCTAATGCCTTTTTGTTGATGTTTAAGGAAGAAAATGCTATGTGAGATAAATATATCATGTGTACTTAATCATCTTTTGGTTTGTTTTGCAGGTGGAAGAAAATCAAGCTAGGACAAGGACGGCCTATTCTAAGTCCATCACCATCAAGGATGTCCCAAATGCATAAAGGAGGACTCAAGGTGTTTTGAAGCATTGGAAGACTTCAAGTGTTCGAGGAGCTGCAAGCTAGCCTCAAGACCTCATTCTACCACATGATGATAGAGAAAAATGGCACTTCAAGGCGAGGTATGCTACCAGAGAAAGAACACTTGACAATGAGGAAGCCTCATCAAGCATATGGGAGTCAAGGAGGTACATCTTTCATCGCGTCAAAAGACAGAAAAGAGGTCAACCAAGACACAGACGTCAGACAAGGTGGCATCCCAGTCATTTTTCCTCCAGTTGGATTGGTCCACCTCAGCATGTCTAGATTCAATGTACTTGACTCATTGGAGATGGCACAAACTTCGGTGTACCTACCCCTGCTTCCTATTGGTTCTCAAATTTTGAATGTAATTTTCTCATTGGCTAAAGGAGTTTGTTATAACAAACCCTAATTAGGGTTTTCATCTTGTAATCCTAGCCATTGATTCTAAGTCAATCAGAGCCGTCAATTTGTAAAGGGCTCTCTATATAAAGCCCTGGCTCTTCATTTGTAAAGGTTAATAGTCAGAGAATAGTTAGGAGTTAGCAAAAAGGAGAGATAGTCAATAATTAGTAGCTCAATAGTAGATAGCATTTTAGAGTAGAGTAGAAAGAGAAGGCAAAGATTGTTGCCAAGAGATTGTTGCAAAAGACGTAAACTTCATTGAAGGAATGGTGAATTCTATGTGTTGATTCTGCAATTTGCATGGTCTCTATACTTCTCAAATTTAATTTCATGTTATTAGATGAATGAAAGAAATTTGTATGATCAATGGTGAAATTTGTATATCCATACTACTAGCGGTTTGTTGATTGCAAACTTGCCTTGCGTAGTCAACTGGAATCATTCAACTTAAGCTTAACTTCAATTATCACTTCTTCATTGATATGCACCAACCTGACGATGTCTATGCTTGTAGCGGTGATCTGAACATCATAAAGCTTTCCTTAGAAGATCGCACTAACCTTGTGGAGATGATCCTAGCATGTCAAAGCAAGACTTAGTTAAAGTTTCATCAAAGGTCATCCATTGCTCCTACATTCTTAGTGTTAGAATTAGATCCTTCTCCAACCCTTATCCTTTTCCCTTTTTAAAAAATCAAGGATCAATAAAGACCCACGTTCCAGTGATATCCAAAGCAAATCAGACGCTCAGGTCATCGAATGTAAGTCCCCTTGTGATTCCAGCAAAATCACATCATACCGCAAGAGCTTATCCACACGTAGAGAACCTACAATCAGAACCTTGGAGCTACTCCGATTGATCCTTCTGCGAGATCTTCAGCATTCGGGGAAGCTTTATTCAAGAGAGGATAAGGTACCTTTAGGTATTTTATTCTGTGTTTGGTCGTGTACAAAAGACACATCAACAGTATGTAGTGTCTCTACGTGCGGATAAGCTCTTGTGGTATGATGTGATTATGCTGGAATCACAAGGGGACTTACATTCAAATGCCTGAATGTCTGATTTGCTGGAACTTGAGTCCTATCTAATCATCGGGAAGAATAAAGAAATAGCAAAAGGTGAAAGTCTACTCTAAGACCTAGAATGTGAGAAGATAAATGAACAACTAGGTGGAGTCCTACTGGGTTGGGTCTCACCATCAGGTTGAACAATCCGACACCAACTCAATACGATCTTCTAAGGGATGTTTTGAATATATTCAAATCGTACATCATCAAACACTGATCACCATTCAAGCTAATGTGTGAACAATAGACGCGTAATGACTTGAGATTAAGCTCACTCTATGCCAGTTGACCACGCAGGGCACCCTTACAATCAACAAGAGGCTAGTGGTTTGGACTAGGTGGATTACACGCGAGTGCATTCAATAACTTCCTTCATTCAATTTAATTAACCATCATCTAAAATGAAGATTCAACAAGAGACCATGCATATTGCAAAGAAACAATGCATTTCACCATATCTTCAACGAAAATGGAGTCTTTTTACAACCAAGGCAACAATTTCTTGCCTTCTCTTCCTAATCTACTCTATTGCTATTCTATTTGCTATTCAATTTTACAAACTATTAACTATCAACTCACTATTAGCTAACTCTTAACTATTAACTATCAACTCACTATTAGCTAACTCTTAACTATTAACCCTTACAAATGAAAAGCCAGAGCTTTATATAGAGAGCTCTTTACACTTCAATGGCTCTGATTGATTTAGAATGAATGGCTAGGATTACAAGATGGAAACCCTAATTAGGGTTTGTTACAACAAACTCCTTTAGCCAATGAGAAAATTTTATTCCATGAGTGTGGACCAATAGATGTCAAGGGTAGGTGCCTCGAAGTTTGTGCCATCACTGGTGAGTCAGGTACATTGAATCTGGACATGCTGAGGTGGAGCTATCTGACTGGAGGAACAATGACTGGGATGCCACCTTGTCTTGCGTTTGCCCTTGCATTGATCTTCCTTCATCCTTGATGTACTTAGTGAATGATGTAACCCCTTGACTCTCATATGTTTGATGAAGCCTCCTTATGGTCAGATCACTCCTTAGTAGCCCACTTCACCTTGAAATGCTTACAAGATCTTTCTTTTGGTATCTTGTGGTTTCTCTATGTGGTAGAATGAAGATCTTGAGGATAGCTTGCAACTCCTCGAACACTTGAAGTCTTCCAACGCTTTAGAAGCACCTTGAGTCCTTCTCCATGCCTTTGAAGTGTCCTTGATGATGATGGAACTTGAATAGGTATCCCTTGTCTTGCCCTAATCCTCCATCTTGATTTTATTAATCTGCAAAACAAACAAAGGATGGTCAAGTATACATGATATATTTGTTCTAATATGATATTTCTCACCTTAAATCATCAATAAGAAGGCATTAGAATGAAATTCACGTAGGATCCTCTCCAGGGATAGGCCCTATAGTGAAATTCGCTCTGAACCCTTTGGAAGGGTTAGGAGCGAAATTGGACAAAGTTGCTCAATTAGACCTCATTTTCAACCTTACCTTACCAATATCAAATCATTCGCCTCCAAAATTGTTTAGGAATGGGTTTTGCTCAAGGACTTATTCAAAACATTAGACCTCCTAGGAATTTCGCTCTGGACCCTTTGGAAGGGTCAGGAGCGAAATTTGCATTTTAGCTCAATTTTCATTATCTCTTTGCCTCAAATCTCTTCTCAAGGAAAGAACACATTAATCCTTTCCCAATCATGCCATAGGAACAAAAATCTTGGTTTCAAACATGGAGAAAAATAGAGGTTTTAGGAAATTTCGCTCTAGACCCTTTGGAAGGGTTAGGAGCGAGTTAGCTATTTTGCTCAAATTTCCTTCACTTTCTCATAATTTTCTTCACTTCAATTGTTTCCAAAGCATGATAACGTCCTAGCTGAGGTCCCAAGGCATGAAATTAGTCCATTTTTGAAGCAAAAGGGAGGGTCTTAGGAAAATTCACTTTGGACCCTTTGGAAGGGTCAGGAGCGAATTTTGTCTTTTAGGCTTAAATCCATCATTTCCTCCACTTCAATTCACTTCTTAGGGCAAGAATATATCCATCTCCTCTCAACCATGCCTTAGGAACTAAGATTTTGATCTCAAACAAGGAGAAAATAGGTGTTTAAGAAATTTCGCTCCGGACCTTTTGGAAGGGTCAGGAGCGAAGTTCTTCCTTAGGCTCATTTCACACTTCTTTTCCTCCCAACTCACCTCAAACTTGACTTATCAAATCTCCTCTTACCATAATCAAGTCAATTCGCCATCTATTTAGCTCAGAACAAGGTCCTCTTAGTGCATTAGGCAAAATAGAGTCAAGTTAAGGATTTCGCTCTAGACCCTTTGGAAGGGTCAGGAGCGAAAATTGCATTTTTCAAGCTTAATTCTCATTCAAGTTGCCTAGGTACCTCTCAAGCCAACTTGCTATCAAAGTGGTGAGGAAAAAAGGTTTTCTAAGAATTTCGCTCTGGACCCTTTGGAAGGGTCAGGAACGAAATTTGCATTTTGCTTGTTTTTCCCTCACTAAGCTCCATTCTTCATCCTTTAATCATTAAAAACAAGTCTTTGGCCTTCAAAATTGCTTGGGAATGAGTTAGCTTGTAGGTTGGAGCAAGGTATAGTGCTTCATGAAGAAATTCGCTCTGGACCCTTCGGAAGGGTTAGGAGCGAATTTTGCATTTTAGGCTTAATTCACATCCCTTTTCACTCATCTTTTCTTTAGACTTGATCCTTGATCTTTCTTTCTGCTGTGCATGACCACCATTCAATATCCCTAGTGAAGAAATAAGCCATTTGGGAAATTTCGCCCTGGACCCTTTGGAAGGGTCAGGAGCTTGAAAAAATTTCGCCCTGGACCCTTTGGAAGGGTCAGGAGTGAATTTTACATTTATGCTCAAATTCCTTACCTTTTATTACTTCACTTCGCCTCACACAACAATTCTCTCTTCACTATGCCATAAGGACAAGGTTTATGAGGTAAATTAAGACCAAGAAGGGAGATATAAGGGAATTCGCTCTGGACCCTTTGGAAGGGTCAGGAGCGAAATTGAGGAATTAGCCTTAGATACCACCCATACACTCAAACCTCTCCCTCATTCATGTTGCTCTCACCTCAATACATGCTAACAAACCACCTTAAAGAAGTTCATGGCTCAAAAAAATTAGATTACAAGGACATCTTAGCCATTTCACCTAGGTACCTCTGGAAGGACAGGACCTATCCAAGAATTTCGCTTTGGACCCTTTGGAAGGGTCAGGAGCGAAATTTCTCTTTTAGACTCAATTTCCTCATCCCATCTCGTTCCAACTTGTTCACAAGACAAAAATAGGTCATTCTTCACTTAGTCAAGATGTAGGGGCAAGCTTTGAGGTCTCGACTGGGAGCAAAAGAGGCTTCTAAGAAAATTCACTCAAATTCTTCATCACTTCCTTGACTAAATGCCCTAGGTCTCAAAAGGCAAGACTGCTAGCAAGATATAAGGACTTCCTCAAACTCAATCAAAACCTAACCTAGAAACAAGAGCAAGACCTGACCTAGAGAAGGCTTCCAAAGAGACCCTGACCTGGACCATCTACTGACCAATTTGAACTCAAGCAAACCTTGCTATCTTAATGATCCCCCTGACAACTCTCCAATGCAAAGGCTAATAAACAAGAACCTAAAAGACCAAGAAAACTAACCCTAGAAAGCAAAAGTAGGGGTCCCCATTTGCAATGGGGCGATGTGTGAATACGTCACAACACAACCCCTAGCAAGAAGAAGAGTAAGAGTGATGAAGCAACTGAATCTGGTAATATGACTTGTGCAGAGTTAATTGATGAGGTAACAAAAGATGGAATTTTGAAGAATGTGTCAAATTTGTATGAGCATTTAGATGACAATGAACAAAATGAAATAGAAGAAGCAATTTTGTTACATTTAGACATATATAAGAAGGCTTTGGTAGAGATTTTGAAAGAAATTCCTTTATCATTGTATAATAAGTTAGATGCAATCAGGAGGGACAAAGAGATTAAAAAAGTTGAACTTTTGAGTATGTGTGGTTCTATAAATAATGAGGAAATGAAAAGATGTATAGAAGTTGCAAATAGAACAATCTTTAGCAGCAAACCCCGACAAATAAGCTTAATGATAGGTAGAGTCAATGAAATAATAAATGAGACCAGAGATGGTTGGGCTAAATTCTTCCAAAAGAATCCTGATTTCCTTACTTCTCAAGAAGAATTTGCTAAGTCAACAGCTCCCACCATTCCGGACAAATCTAAAGGGAAAGGAATTTTGGGAAGTTCAAATCAAATTTTGAATGAACCGGTAGTTGATCCTAAAATTGATAAGTGTGTATAGACTAAACAGGCAAAGACAACATTTGTACAGTCTGAGCAAGGTGATATAGGTAATGTACAGGATATTGATAATATTGTGGATAATACTCCACTGGCAGTAACAGATACTGCACCACATGGCGAAGCCATCAGTGCAAAAGAGGATGAGAAAAGAGATACACCAGGAGAGGATAAGGAGAAGATAGAAAGGGAAAAGGAGACTGTACCGGCAGTTGATTCCACAGGAAAACTTTTGGCAATTGACACTTCTCAAGTTGAGAAGAAACCAATCATAAAGATGAGTCCCACAGAGCTAATGATGATGGCTACTCAAAAGCTAATGAAGGAAGGATCTGCAGACAAAGGAATGCATGGATATGCTTGCAAAGCCCACACTAGCAGAAGTCACTGAGAAAGAAACACTAGCACATCTATTGAGTGGACTTGTATCCATATCTGGAACACTCAAAACCAGCTGGGATACCTATATACAATTACTAGAGAAAGCTTACCCGGAAATCTTGAAATTGGTCAAGCTCCGATAAAGTAATCTGTAATTATTCTTTTAATTCTTTCACTGGTCTTTGGCATTGATGCCAAAGGGGGAGTGTATATTATGTGAAAAATATGAATATGTATATAATCCTAGGGGGAGGATATTAGACAGAGAGTATATTGCAAACATAGTCAATCAGCTCAGGGGGAGCATGTTTCAGTTGAATCGGCAGGGAATCCATTTTTCACATTGGTGTTGTCATCAATGCCTTAGGGGAAGATTGTTGGCAATTGACACTCATTGGATTCATATGTTGTCATTGCTGGCAACAAGATTCTATTGAAGGCATATACCGGCAGATACTAGCATTGGAGGCATACACCGACATTGGAGTAATCAGGGTCATCATTGGCACCAGCATCGGCATCCAGCACTTTAGTGAAGCCGACATCAGTTTGGATCCGAAAGGTTTTATTTGTAAAATCATTTTGTAATTATTGTATAGGGCCGACATTGAATATCTTTTGTATTGTAAGACGACATAAGGCATATTGTTTGTAAAGGGTATATAAGTCAGTCTGTTAGGTCATTTTGATATATGATAAGGTAGTAGAATAAAGTGATGCGAAGGATATGTATGTAGATCATTTGTATGCGAAAGTTATATCATGCAATGATCAGTAGATGGTTTGTAGAGCATTCTAGGAGGAAAGGAGATATTGGTAGAAGGGTTTAGGGCTTATGAACCGGTACAGAACAGAGCTTTAACCGGAACTCTGTTTGGCATTGCAGATGCATTTTGTGAGTTCACCATTACTGTTTTATCTCAGCAAAAGCTTGTAGTCAGTGAGACTCTTTTGTGTTGAGCAATGTGCTCTAGGCAGTGTGCCTTCCTGCATGTGCAGGCCCCTATGCTATGTAATATCTTTCATATGGCCAGTGAATTGATATTGTGGGTCACAAATCCCACCGTGGTTTTTCCTCTTTGAGGTTTTCCACGTATAAAATTTTGTGTTATGGTGTTCATTCATGTGGCTGGTTTATTTACTTCATGTTATATGTTTCTTCATTTACCAGTTTATATGTGTATGTTATAATAAGGTAAAATCTTATATTACCGGCGGAACACTGATTCACCCCCCCCTCAGTGTTCTTGGATTCCAACAATATCCAACAAAGAATATAGTAATGATATGGCATAATTTTTGTTGATATGATAATTAAAACAACAAATAATATTGTATCTAGCAAATTAAAATCTTATTCATATAATTGATATAATAAATCTTTTGCAATAGATATAACAATTGAAAACCAACAATATATAAATATAATTTGCCAAGTATGAAATTAAAACTCTCAATAAATAATTAAAAGCATGAAGTTTCCACAGTCCACATTAGTCAAATCATAAGGATGCCTTGCTACAACCCCAGGATCTCCTTACAAAGCCCTTCAGGAAACATCTGGAAGATCAGGCCGATTGGAGAACTTAATTAGATAAAGTGACCTTATAATAATATTTTATTATTTTATTGTTATTTAATTAAATTAATTAATATTAAGTCACTGCATGAATAGTTTTTTGTTTTTTTGGATAACGTAATAAAAATCAATTTAATTAAATGTCACCTTAAAAATTTGGGGCATTACTAAATGAAAGTAGATAATGGTGGTTGGGAACTTCTTTTCTTTTGGTTTTTTATGTCTTTGCATTTTAGGGTTGTCTTTTAGGTTTAGATTCAATTGTGGGCCCCCCACGCCACAACAAATGTTAAAAAGAATTTAACAAAAATGTTTTTTATGACCTGGAACTTTTCCTTGCCACGGGGGACGACTTTGTTGTTTCTAGGACGACGAAGAACATTTCAGATGTCCCCGCGCTGTCCTGGAGACAGGGGGATGTCCCCAATGGCAGCGACACATTTCTTGCTGTCCCCTGCCAATTTTGCCGAATCGGAAACATTGGGAAAACATCCCCTTTGCATCCCACCGTCCCGGGGATTGCTAGGGGACTGGGACGGACTGGTCTGGGACATGTAGGTTTTATTGTAATTGCTCACTATAGGCTTTCCCATTGATTAAGTGGATGTGCCCATAAGTTTTCCCACTGAGTAAGCGGACATGCCCATTAGTTTCCCCTCTGAATAAGTGGATGTGCCCCTTCACTCACGACTCGACAAGTCTATTGGACAAGTGAGATACGTATTTTGATTTCCAATAATGAATGTGCACCCCATTGAATAAGTGGTATTGACTAGCTTGCTGCCTTGTGCTTTCCTTTTAACACTACATTTTAGTTTAATTGTAATCATGAACACCGTATGCTCTCACCTTGCCCATCTCAAGAACAGGGTGATCAGAAAGTGGAAAGGAAGTTGATTTGTATCTCATCTTCAGTTGTAATATTTATCACAAAAAATCTAGGTTGGTTATTAGAGAAAAAGAGATGTGCATAATTTGGCCTCTGACAGAAATTTGTTCTTGTCTGTTTGTCTCAAAATTGAGCGGTACACAAAGGTCCCCATGATAAGCTAACAACTTATTTTCTACCAATTCTTGTTGCAATACCATATCAGAGGGCTGTGTTTAATTAAAACCGAGACCCTGATTCCAGACTCTCAGAAGTCATATTGTCGACATCTTTGAGGCCATAGTTGCTTGAGAGGACTGTTAATGTTTTGTAGCTTCGGTCAGATTATTCTAACTGATGAAATCAAATGCTTAATTGGCCTATCGGCCTTAAGCATTTGATATCTATCCTTCACAAGTATTAATCAAATTATGTTCTATATGTGTTCAATAAGAGTCTTGCTTTAATTATTAATCTATGAAATATGATTGTAAATTAATCATATGTATATCGATATTGAGTATCGATCAGATTATATATTCTAAGCGAATCATATTATTAGAGTGTATCGGTATCAAATGCAAATTGGAATTGATAACAATCGATTAACCTTTGTTATGTATCGGCGTGACTATCACAGTTGATAAGACATATCTACATAGAGACATGTCTCTACATGGACATGTTTCACGTAGAGGCATGCCTCTACGTAGGCATGTCTCCCTCTATATGTATAGGTGGTCAATCGGTACTTGTGAACATACAGAAATATTAAGTGTTGACACAAGCCCGACTGCCACCTTCATCATAGCAGCCCGTATGTTGATAAAATTGATAAGTAATATATCTATTGTTTCTTTGTTTAAAACAACATTTGTAGAGAGATCGATATTATTATAAATTGATCATTGGAGCAGCAGTTCATATTATAATAAATCAATATTCTTAGTGATTGATAATACTATAATAAGACTTGGAGATTACATTCTTAAAATTAAAATATACTATATTCAAATCTGATAAAATGTAAGAACCCTTACTAACTTTGCCCTTAAATCATTGATTTCTACCCTTGGGAATTTTGTCAAACACTTGTCTTACAAAGTCTGTACTTGCTGTTATGAGTTTTCTGTTTGTATTGTTTGGGTCTTGTACACTGCAATTAATGTTTTGAATGCCTCTAACCATGAAAGATTGACTAACAATGTCATAGAAATGATATGCCAATTGATTTTGATGCATATAAGTAACTAAATAACAACTACAGCTGCTTGACAAATCATCAAACACTTGGCATGCAAACTAGAAATTATGTGGCAGCAACATAATGAAGTTTTTATTAGTTATTCTCACACCAAATAGTTACAAAAGTATAACATGTAATTTCCAAAACTTATGACAGCAAAATTAGAGAACCTGATATGTAAAATGCTTGCTGCAAATGATGGTCTCCACTCTTCAATGGACTGCCAATTAAACACGTTCCTGCTGTAGCTACGAATAATTTGCCAATTAAATGCCTGATTTCTTAGTACTGTAGCACGTCACTATTCACGCCACTGTAGCGTTTCACTATTAACGGATTACTGTAGCGCGAGTACTGTAGCGTCTACTGTAGCAGCAATTGTATCTTGAAATGATTGCTTCAATTCTAATTTTTAATGGCTGCCAAATGAAACTGTAGGTCTGCAATTGATATATATTCGAAAATCTGCATACCCTAGATGTCTTCCCTTCTTTTTAAAGCCCAAATAGAACTCCAGAATGAAGCTCTCCTGAAATGCCAAATTCAGTGGATATTTCACCACCTCAAATGGTTGCAACACTGAAGAATTGTCGCTCTCCAATGGCTGACTGAATCAGAAACCCTTGGCTTCTTCTCCCAAGTTCATAACAAACAAATATCAATTCTCTGGATGGATGATATAAAATGAGCTCTTAAGCCCCTTTTTATTCTTTCTTATGAGAGCTCAAACACTTTCTTGGCCAATGTGGGATTAAAGACATATTCACACATTATAATATTAAAGTGACTTTATTATTATAAAGTTACTTTATAACTTTATAATAACATTAAAATATTTAAATAAATCACTTAAGTCACTTTTAATTAAATTAATTAAATATAAAGTCACCTTTTTTTATTTTATTTTATTTAATGACTTAATAAGAAATTAATTTAATCAATTTCTCCTTATTTCTCCACTTAGCCTTCGGAGAATGTAAAGGCTAAGAACTCCACTGAGATGCTAAAAAGAAGAAGATGAGAAGAGACAATGGGTAAAGAACAACAATAAGTCCATGAAGCTATTAGTGGATGCAGTTAAGGATCACATAGTACCTATAATATGCAAGTTGGATACAGCATTCAAAATGTTCTCAACATTAGAAAACATGTATGAAATAAACAATACAAGCAGGGCTCTATCACTAAAACAAAAACTTCATCATGTGAAGATGAACAAAGGAGAAACCATCACATCATACTTCATGAGGATCACAGAATTAAGGGACCAACTCTCCACCATTGGTCACTTCATTGAAAGTAAGGAGTTAACTATGTTGGAATTGAATGGATTACTAGCTTCATGGGAAGGATTCATACAAGGAATTAGTGCTTGCTCAAAACTCCCAAAATTTGATCGATTAAAGACAAACTGCATTCAAGTGGAATCCAGACTAATCACAAGGGGGGATGGTCAAAACTCTACAAATGAAGACATTCATGTGCTAAACTCATTCTCGCAAAATGGGAAAGAAAAGGAACTTCAAAAGGAAGGACAAAGATACAAGAGGAAAATACTCATCTAAGAGAAAAAGGGATATGATCAAGGTGCAATGTTTCAGATGTGACCAGTATGGGCATTACGCCAAAAGTGTCTAGACAGGCCAAGACCCCAAGCCACTGTTGCAGAAGTTGGTAAGGCAGGGCTAGAGAATGATTCGAAGAAACTTGTGTTCTACTCAGCACTCTCAAGTCAAGTATCAACCAGTCCTAATACTTGGGTGATTGATAGTGGAGCATCATGTCACATTATAGGATTCAAAGAACATCTTGATAGTCTAAGAGAAAACTCCGATGAGGAAGTAACTATTGGGGATGATTCAAACTATCCCGTAAAAGGAATTGGGACTTGTACTATAAACTTGAATTCAGGCATTTCTCTTCAACTCACAGGTGTGTTATATGTTCCAGGGATAAAGAGGAATTTAGTCTCCATTTCAGCTCTTGAAGACAAAGGATATAGAATCACCTTTATGGAAGGAAAGGTCTTGGCATGGCCAAAGAACTCAACCATCAAGAAGGTTTACACTATTGGAGTAAGACATGGGTGCCTCTAAAAACTTTGCATTTCTTCCTCTCAAGACCTAATCCATGAGTCAACAAGTACATGTGAAATTTGGCACAGAAGGTTAGGACATCTCCATTTTCGAGCTCTCCCTTCAATTGAAAAAATGGTAATAGGTCTACCTAAGCTCAAGCAAAATCATGAAGAAACATGCAAAGGATGTGCCTTAGGGAAAAACACGAAAGGGACTTTTCACTCCAGTGGGAGCAAATCTAAAAATGTACTAGAAATTATTCATTCTAATTTATGTGGACCCATGTCTGTAACCTCTTTAGGAGGATTTTTGTATTATGTTATCTTTGTAGATGATTTCTCTAGGAAGACATGGATATATTTTTTAAAATGTAAAAAGTCAGAAGAAATCCTTATGAGATTTAAGGAATTCAAGGCTCTAGTAGAAAATATATCGGGTAAGAGAATTAAAATACTAAGAACAGATAATGGGGGGGAATATACTTCAGATAACTTTAAAAACTTCTGTATAAATGTTGGGATTAAGAGGGAGTATACAATTCCTTATAATCCTCAACAAAATGGGGTGGCAGAGATGAAGAATAGAACTATTGTTGAAACTGCTAGAGCTATGATGTATGATCAAAACTTAGAAACCTCTTTTTGGGCTGAAGCCTCTATTACTATTGTATATATACAAAATAGATGTCCTCGCTCCCTCCTAGATGACAAAACCCCTAAGGAAACTTTCACTCGAGTTAAATCTGACATAAGCCACCTAAGAATCTTTGGATGTCCAGTCTATATTCATATACCTAAAGAGAAAAGATCCAAATTTGAACCCTCAGGCAAAAAAGGGCATATTTGTAGGATATAGTGAAACATCTAAAGCCTACAGAATCTACATACCTGGACAAAGATTAATTGAATTAAGTAGAGATGTCATATTTGAGGAAGACATTGCTTTTAGAAAATCTAAAAGTACTCAAGAGTTAGAAGATCAAGAATCTCCTCTAAATATGGAAGAGGATCTTGCTCTTGAGATTCAGAGAGAGAATCATGAAGTAATAGAAAATGAAGGACAAAATGAATTCATGGATCTTGCAAATGAACCTAGAGACACTAATGTGAATTGAAAGAGGCCACTTTGGGCAAGGAAAATGATTCAAGAGGCTAAAGACTATGCAGTACCTCAAGGGACCTTCAGGGAAAGCAAAAGACCTCACAGGTTCTCCAGCTATGTTGCCTTGATAAGTGAGATCATCAAATCAGAACCTTCCAGTGTCAGGAGGCCATTAAAAATCAAGTGTGGAAGGATGCTATGACATAAGAGTATCAGTCCATCATTAAGAATGATGTTTGGGACATTGTGCCCCGACCTAAAGATAAATCAATAGTGTCTTCAAAATGGCTTTTCAAAATCAACCATGCGGCAGATGGCAGCATTGAGAAATACAAAGCACGATTTGTAGCCAGAGGTTTCTCTCGGAAGGAAGGGATTGATTATGAAGAGACTTTTGCCCCCGTTTGGTAGATATACTTTTGTTAGAGCTGTCATTGCCATTGCTGCATCTAAAGGATGGAAGATTCACCAGATGGATGTGAAGACCGCCTTCCTGAATGGGGAAATAGAAGAGGAAGTATACTTAGAGCAACTTGAAGGGTTTGTCATGCATGGAAATGGTTCTCATGTATGCAAGTTGAAGGCGGCCTTATATGGGCTCAAACAGGCTCCTCGAGCCTAGTATGAAAGGATAGATAAATATCTTCTAGGCTTAAACTTCTCCAATAATAATGCAGATCCGAATTTGTACTTCAAGGTAATTAATGGTGAAATGTTGATTCTCATTTTATATGTTGATGATTTACTAATTACAGGAGAAGATCACCTAATTACCAAATGTAAACAAGATCTTGCATCAGAGTTTGACATGAAGGACTTGGGTCCTTTACATTATTTCGTCGGTTTAGAAGTTTGGCAACACGCAGATAGCATCATTCTAAATCAAGGAAAGTACACTATTGATATTCTAAAAAGATTTGGAATGATGGAGTGTAAGCCTATGTCTACCCCTATGGAAACAAACTTGTACAAGTTAAAGGAAGCAGCAGCGGAATCAGAATTTGCAAATCCCACCTTATACAGGTAGATAATTGGGTCCTTGATGTATTTGGTTAACACCAGGCCAAACATTTGTTATCCAGTTAATGCACTTAGTCAATTCATGTGTGAACCAAAGCAGACAAATATGGTTGCAGCTAAGCATATTGAGATTCCTTATCACCATGTTAGAGATATGGTTGGAAGGAATGTGATTCAGCTAAAGTATGTCAGTATAGGCGAACTGACTGCAGACATTCTTACCAAACCTCTATCCAAGTCAAAAGTTGAGCATTTTCGGGATAAACTTGGTATGGTTGAAAATGTAAGTTAATTTGAGATTAAATCTAAATTATTTAAATCTGCTGTACTAATATCACTAAAGATGTTTAATGTGTCTACTCTTTTGTCATGTGTGAGACTCCATGACTACATGGGCCCTTTGAACATTTTTGAAAGGTGACGACTTTTCAACAATGAACACTTGTATCTGGTTGATATTGTAAAGTGACGACTTTGCAATATTTGACATCACTATCATGTTGGATATCATGGGACTTGATATCTATGGACACGTCATGATAGTTAGCATCTCAGTAGACATTATGGTGGATATCATGAGACTTGATATCAATGGATAACCATAATAGTTGAGATAATCATGGTGGATATTATATGACGTAATATCCATGGATGTGCCATGATTTAATATTCCTATGGTAGGTATCATGTGACGTGATGTCAGTGCACATATCATAGTTTCTGGATATATATATATATATATATATATATATGAGAGTCATGGCAATTATCATGTGACTTGATATTTATGGGCAAGCCATATCTCTTAAATATCACAGTGAGGTGATATCATTTATAAATGAATCCATTGTATTCTAGGATAGAATTAATCCTCCCTAGCTAAGAGGGAGTGTTAATGTTTTGTAGCTTCGGTCAGATTATTTTTAACTGATGAAATCAAATGCTTAATTGGCCTATTGGACTTAAGCATTTGATATCTATCCTTCACAAGTATTAATCAAATTATGTGCTTTATGTGTTTAATAAGATTCTTGCTTTAATTATTAATCTATGAAATATGATTGTAAATTAATCATATGTATATCGATATTGACTATCGATCAGATTATATAAGTGAATCATATTATTAAAGTGTATCGGTATCAAATGCAAATTGGAATTGATAACAATCGATTAACCTTTGTTATGTATCGGCGTGACCATCACAGCCGATAAGACATATCTACGTAGAGACATGTCTCTGCGTGGACATGTTCCACGTAGAGGCATGCCTCTACATAGGCATGTCTCCCTCTATATGTAGAGGTGGTCAATCGGTACTTGTGAACATACAGAAATATTAAGTGTTGACACAAGCCCAACTGCCACCTTCGTCACAGCCCAACTGCCCGTATGCTGGTAAAATTGATAAGTAATATATCGATTGTTTCTTTGTTTAAAACAGCAATTGTAGAGAGATCGATATTATTATAAATCGATCATTGGAACAGCAGTTCATATTATAATAAATCAATATTCTTAGTAATTGATAATACTGTAATAAGACTTGGAGATTACATTCTTAAAATTAAAATATCCTATATTCAAATCTGATAAAACTTCAACAAGGACTACTCAATGTTGCTGGACAGATTCAATTCAGAACTGTTTGCTAATCTTGATCTCAGGCTGTATTTTTTCCTGTTTACTGTCAATACTGTATTGTATTATTCTTTATATAGTAGCATATATTTGCAAATCTTGTAGCAGGTCAGTAGAATTTTTTAACAATTTAACATATTTGTCAGTAGTATTCCTAGTACAAGTTAAAAGTTCATTTACAGACAGACAGACGACCTTTTTTCCTTTATTTTGTAGCAGGTAGACAGTCATTTGAAGGCTGCATTTTTCTCTTTAATTGGAGGGCTGTAATATTTTTGGTAGTAGACAGTTAATTATTAGGAGTTTTAAAATAATTGCATAAATGTATTAGCAAATCGGTTCACTAAGTTCTATATTCCTAAATTCCGAAACACTCACTTTAAGAACCAAGCTAAATGGCTTAGATTTGAAAGCAAGTTAGAATGATTAAGTAGGTGAAGAGACGCTGCATATGGAAAACAAATCTAGGAAAACCTCGACTCCAAGCTGACTGGATGATATCCTAAGAATTCCAGCAGCTCATTATGTATTTTAGACAGCGAGAACCCAGTAAAGGGAGAGAAAAAATTATTAGAAATCATCGAACAGTGCACATTATGTACATTGTCTGTTTAATAAATAATAGATAAGTAGGCTATCCGCTAAAATTAGGTGTTCTTACAAGGGTACCAATATAATGTACAATAAACAGTTAACAAGACAGTTTAAGTAAACATGAAAGGCCCTGTAATAGTCTACAAATCGTCCTGCTGAAAGAAGGGTCCTGGGAAACCATATATAGAAATTTCGCATGAGCTAATGTCTGTCTTTGGAATATTCCAGGTTGCTTGTTATTGGGTGTGATTAATTTAATATGTTTGATTTGTATTACTTTGTGTAAATTTGAATGTTTTCTACTTGTATCCTTCACGCTTTTTGGGTTCTATTTTGCAGGTATGCATTGCTTGGCAACAGTCTTAGTGTTGCTGTAGTGGCACCTTTATTGAAGTACCTATTCACGGATTAGGCCTTCAATTTTGAGGAAGCATTTTTTTGCAGACAGAAACAAATATTCTAATTGAGTATGTTAGAGCTTGAAACACAATTAGAATGGGACTTATGTTGACATACACATTATGTCGCGCCATCTACTCTGACAGATTAAGTGTCGGGAAGCAAATGCACTCGATGGAAATTAAATAAAATTGTCAGGGGAACGTACTTCTTTGTAGAGGATATTATGGATTGGGATGTTTAATTTTCTCGTGTTAACCTATTTTAACTGCATGTGGGACAGTCTATTACAGTCTGTTTCTGATAAGTTTCTTATTGTTTACTTACATAAAACATTTTGTTTTCTTCTGAAAAAGTATAAACTTATATCAATATAGAACTCTGAGGTATACAAGACAGGAATACCTATAGTTGAATGACTATCCAAGAGAAAAAGAGAAGCTATTCAACAGCAGGACATTACAAAGGAGCTAAAGCGTTCAGTTAGAGCATGTTTTAGCTATGCCCAGCACGAAAAGCTTAACTTTCCATAATATATGGAGCTTTTCAGATATTGTTCATTTTTTCATGTACGATACTTCATACAACGTATTGATGATTGATTTAACTGTGAGGTAAGTGCAACTTACCTCGTGGAAAATGCTGAGTTGCCATGATGATGAAGCAGAGATATGAGGTTTGAAGAGTATCTGTCTTTTTTCCTCATGATCCGTGATTATGTCTTTTTGAAGTTTCAGGCACAAGCGAACCATTGATTGCCAACAAGGATTTTTCATTTAATGAATCACTTTGTGTAACTTGTCCATCCATTCGTTCATGGTATAATTTTTCTTCAACTCTTTTATGTATGGCCCAAGAGCCTTGAGAGAACCTTTACCTAGTATGAATGTGCGACAAATTAACATACTGAAAGAAGTAGCAACTTTTAGTGAATTAAAGATGAAAAGTAATATGATATTCATAGACTCTGGATATTATCCAATGAAATGGTTTTAACATTCTGAGGCACTACTCAAGGTCTTGCTCAGGTATTTATCAGGAGAAAATGCACAATGAACGCTCCTTCAGAAAATTTGGTATCTGAATAGCACCTGATTTCATTGCACTTATTAATGTGGATGGTAAAATATCGGATTGAACTGTTTTTCATCCATTGCGTCGCCAATGGGTAGAGGACGAACCATAGGATTTTAATGGAATGGAATTAAAAGCTAGTCAATGGAAGATGCCACTCATTGAAAACATTGCTTTGGCCTTTTGATGTAAATTTAGTGGTAATAAGCTAAACTGTCTAATTAAATTTAATATGCAACCTCTTTCTTGGTTCTTTCACGTTTTAAATGAATAAAAATATCATAGAATTAGGGAGTTATCTTCTATAAAAATCCCTTCGCTTGATTCTATACATATGTTGTCCCTTTGTAAACCTTTACTAAAAGGATTTTAGGGACACAATTGTAAAGTTGTAATTATATGAAATGTGAATCAAATTTCTGATAAAACAATTGAATCCTGGAATGTTAATAAAAAATTATACACTTAGTAGCTTATCACATAAATTTGAATGAGTTGACAACAATTAATAAGACTTAATAAGTTAGGGTAAAATTGTTTAAGATTGTTTAATAAATATTGATAATAATGGTTCATTGAATTTTCATATTTAATGTTAAAAGATTACTTAAAGTTTAATATAGTGTGATGTTAAAGATTTATTTATTGTAATATATTAAAGTTTTATTTTGTTTCAAATGGTTTGAAGTTAAAGTTAATAATGTTTTAAGTTAATTCAATAATGAGTCATTCTCAATAATTAATAAATTCAAATGGTTTACAACATTAACAATTACAATAGTGAAGAAAATGGCGACGAAGACTCCTGCCGTCCATGGCATTCCTGCCCAGGCATTTTCAAACTGCCATGCGTCTGCGGCGGCCAATGGCACTTCTGTCGGTGTGAGTTGCAGTGGGGGCGATCCCACTGTCCCTACAGTTCCTGCCTAGGCGTTCTGCCCTGCGTTTGCGAATGCTAAGGACGCTTCTGCTGGTATGGGTAGCGGTGTTTCTGTTCCGGTTTTGGACTTGGACGCCCAGGCTGTTGCCGCTAATGCTCAGGCCACTGGTGACTCTCCTTATATTGACGGGGCTCCTGACGACCCTCCTGTGACTGCTAATGCTCTGCCCAGATCTTCTTTTGTTGGGAATCGTAGCTTTGCTCATGTGGCAAGATCTGCTGCCCATCCTTCCAAGGGGGTTCGTCCTCTTCCTTGTGCCAAGACTTCTCTTGTGGTGGTCTGTGGCCAGGAGGTTGTGGAGAATATCGATTTCTACCAACACAGTGCTTTGGTCTGTAGATTTGTTGGGTTTTGGCCTTCCCTTCCTGACCTTCATCATTGGGTGGGTGTTTCTTGGAAGCCTTTAGTTGCTTATAGCATTGAGCTTTTCTCGTGTGCTAAAGGTTTTTTCATTGCTTCTTTTACCTCTACTCTTGACCGTGATTTGGTGCTGGGAAAGTTGTGGTCTTGGGGGGATCACTCTCTCTCCATTAAGCCTTGGTCTCCTTCCTTTAATCCCCTTACTGAATCTCTTTCTATTCGTCCAGTTTGGGTTTGCCTCCCCAATCTCCCCCTCCATTTCTGGGAGTCTTCTTGCTTTGAGGCTATCGGTAACTCCATTGGTAGTTTCTTGAAGGTTGATGATGCAACGACATCCATGGATCACTCTACCTTTGCTCGCCTATTGATTGATATTGACACATCACTAGCCCTCCCCAGGGATGTGGTGCTTATGGTTGGGGATAAGCCTTGGGCTCAACCGTTGGATTATGAGGGCCCCCCCTTTCGCTGTCGTCGATGCTTCTCAACGGGACACTTGGCTTCAGCCTACTCTCTCTCCCGTCGCAGAGGCACTGCTACTTGGTGGAAGGATGCTATTGAAGATCACTTGACAATTAATGCTTCTGACTCTGTCTCGGTTGAGTCCTCTCAAGAGGAGGTGCCCCTTACTGCTGATGATGCCTTTGTTGAGGCTACTACTATGGTAGGCTCTTCCGTCCCCTTGGCTCTTACACCTGTTGCTCCTAATCCTCAGCTTCGCTCGTCCACTGGCAATTTTGTCCTTCTTCAGCAGCAGTCTGTTGTGTTTCTGCAGCATCAGGCGACCAGTGTTTTGTTCCAGCAGTTTGACAGTGTATCTGCGGGGTCTCCCCTGCCTGATTTGTCTTTGAATATTCCTAATGATAGTGTCGCCTGGACGGTTGTGTGTCGCAGGCGGAAAGGAAAATCTACCCCCCTTCGTCAAGGTGTGGACCCTCCCCACCCTTGAGCTGGGTTGATTTGTAGATGGTTTGACAGTGGGTTTGTTTACCTTGTCTAACTTTGTTTGTTTTGGGTTTTCTCCCTTTCTTGGTTCCTCTTTTTCAGTTTACCGTTCAGCTTTGTATCGAGTCAGCGCCCTTGTTATCGCTGCTTTATTTATCAAAAACAATTACAATAGCTTACATCTATCATTTTCACGCCCACAACATTAATTGAACTAGTATAATGTGGCTAAAAATTTGCAATCAATGAAGCTCTTGTGTGATCTTTGAATGATCATTCTACAACCAAAGGGGTTTCATCCTTTGATCTCCATGCTTAAACAATTTGAACAATGATTTTGGATGATTTGAACAAGATTTTGGATGGGAAAATCTTTCTTGTTAAAGTTATGGCAACAAAACCCACTATTAATTATATTATGACATGTGTTTGGAAAGTGGAAAAGAGAATAAAGCTACAAGTGGAAATATTAGGGGTTAGGGGTTGGAAGAAAAACAAGGTTGAAAACATAGGTTGGGGCATTAAGGGTTGAGTAACATACATGTCGCTCAGGAGGTTCAATTTTTTTGACTAATACAAATGAGAGTGTAGGGACAAAAGGTGTGACAGGAAGGATATGTTTGAATCTCTAGAAAGAAAAAATGGTGTTGGAAGGAAAGACCTACTTGGAATGGGGACTTTGACAACTTACACAAACTTAAAAGAAGAGGAAGAAAATGCAACACACAAGACCAAGAAAGACATAAGATAACAATGAAAAGACCTAGTATTTGCAAACCCAGATTAACTAAAGATGTGACATGACAAGTATGATTGCTCAAAAGTGCTTGTCCTCAAACAATTGCAATTCAAATGCTCCAATATTTGAAGATCTTTTCACATCATATATTTTATAGGAAGATCTTTCCATCGAATCATATACTCCTTAGTTCTTTTGTTTCTTAGTTTCATTTCTATTATTTCCATTACTACTTCAGGAATCGAAATCAATATTCATATAACAGATGTGCTTCTTCTAATATGCCTTTCAAATGATTTTTAAGGCAAGACACATCGAACACATTGTGAATCTTACTACCCTTTGACAACACCAACTTATTTTAGAAAACCCATAAAATTGAAGGCTAAGTTTTCAAAGTAGCTTGTGTTCAAAGATGATTGTTTGTATGGTTGCATTCTAACAAAGACCATATCTCCTCCCTCAAATTTCCTCTTGATCAATGTTAATTTCTCTAATAACTTTCAAAGGAGTGTTGTGAACTACTCTCAAAACATTTCCTTTCATTCTCAATTATGGCACTAAGTAGGTTCTTCCCTTATAGACAATGAGCTTGATACATCATCATCATCATCATTATTATTATTATTATTATTATTATTATTATTATTATTATTATTATTATTATTATTATTATGATTATCATCATCATTATCATCATCATCATCATCATCATCATCATCATCATCATCATCATCATCATTATTATTATTATTATTATTATTATTATTATTATTATTATTATTATTATTATTATTATCTTGGCAATTGTTGGGTCCTTTAAATAGTTTTTGCATCATCCAGGAAAGTAGTATGATATAGTTGGATCAACTTTGATCCTTGGCTCTCTAGTCTACTTGTGTAATAATGTCATATGTGGATAAAGATATATTTTTACTGTATTTTGCATCCACTATTATTTTTGTTCATAATTTCAAGTATTCATTTTATCAAATAGGAGATAAAACACTAATGCATTTGCCTTGATAGAAATTAGGTTAGATTTGATAGATTCATGCCCTTAGACCTCAATAAATGTAGGAAGAAACCACAAGGTGGTTAAAGACCAAGATATCAAATGATCTTTAAGGATTATCAAGGAAAGGTAACAAAGAACTTGTGAAAATATAATTGTACAATTCTCAAGTCAAAGCCCTTCCCGAAAATGAATTTAGAGTCAGAGCATAAGCCAAATTCAAAGTGCAAACCAAATTTGGAACCTCAATACAAAAAATAAAAACCCCATCATACAAAATTTTACAAGGAATGGTAAAACATAGCAAGACATTTTCCCTTACTAGACAAAGCGTAGGTTGATATTGTATACCAAGTTGAAATGTCAAGGCAACTTTCTCTAGATGAGGGAAGTTCATAGATGGAGTCAATTCTTTCATTAGGGCATAAAAGGTTGTTAATCAAAGAAAGGAAGTCAAGCTAGGGGTGTACAAAAGAAATCATGAAGGTGGAACAAGTGTGTAGAATGTTGAGGCAACATGAGTTGAGGATTCCTACATGTCCAAGAGTGCAAGAAAATTACCAAAATATCTAAATTGAAACTCCTTAGCAAGGAGGTACTAGACACTAGGTTTGCATCAAAATAAACTCATGGTAAGCCCTAGTGGAGGAAAGAAAAAACTGTCGAAGTTTATAGGCAATGGATTAAAGGGTCCCATTAGGCACCATAAGACTTGTAAACCAATTTGAGCAACACATGGGCAAGATGATAAAAATAATCTGGTTGCGACCTTTTCTAGCCACCTTGTGAGCTGTAATGATTGATTGGTATATAGAAATTTTCCAATCTCCTCGAAATACATGAGAGATATTAAAGATGATCTTCAAAGAGAAAAGTTTAAGTTTCTTTACGATCATAATGAAATAATAGTATAAATTTACACTACAAAACAATGTAAGAACAAAAATGAACAAGCTTATAACCGTAGACTTGAAGAATTGCTTATAAATTTAGAGAAAAAACTAGTTGATGATAAAAAGGAAAGATGGTTCATCGAAGGTCTACATCCATCATTAAGAAAAAAGATGAAGGTAGTAACACTCTCTTCCTATTAAAAAGCCTAAAATCTGACAATAAACATACAAAGTGAGATAAAATGACCTCTTGCAATAAAATAAAAATTGAAGAAGATGAAAGTTCGAATGTCAATAGAGAGAATGGATCAAAAATGGTACAAGCACTCTAAAGGGATGTTATCTGAGTAATAAAAGAATTAAGGGTGGAGAAAGAAACCAACAAAGAAGCTAATGAACTATGGTGTATTGAGTGCGAAATTGAGGGCCACAAAAGATAACTTTCCTAGAAAGATGTTTTTTGAGATTTTCTAGGTTATGGGATATTTAATAAATGAGTTCCTATACAATTTCAAGATCAAGAGTATACAAGTACTCTTCATGTAGGGAGAGAAATACACACAATCAAAGCCACAAAATACATCTCCAAGTAGTTATCAAAATCAAAGCGGAGGTCAAAATCAAATGTAGTATGACTTGAAAGGAGGTTTGATCATACAATGTCAATAGTATAATGAATGAGGACACTTTGTGAAAGATTTCCAAAACAAATAAGGAGAATTTGCATCTAATGTGCAAAATGATTTAGCACTTAAGGATGTTATGGTTGATAAATGACACCATGCAAATGTAAATACAAGTATGATAATACATCAATTACCATTAAGTTCAAATGTTACAAGACATGTACTTCAAATTTTGGTACTAATTAAAGTAGTGGATCTATTGCAAATTCAAGAACTTTAAAAAGTTATTGGATTAGGGAACAATGATGTGCTATATGCTGCAACCTACATGGAATCTAGCAAGAATGAAAATCCATAATTAAACCTTTGTTGTCAATCAACTGAGTAATTGATCCAATGTTTTTGACAGTTAAGAAAACAAAGAAATAGTGGTAGTGAATATGGAGATCCTTGGAAGGAATCTAACCAATACAATTGTTGATGATAGGTTTGGTATGAATGTATTTCTAGAAGAGACTTGAAGAAGTTTGGGCAAGGCAACCATTTGGCTTGCAACTCTTAAACTATTGAGTATAGATCAACAAGATATTAAGGTACTTCAAGTTTTAATGGGACAAAAGTTAATTATTGGAGCCTAAGAGTTTTGGTTGAAAATTGTGGTCATTTCATTAGGGAATAAAACATATGATGCATTTTTGGTTTAGGGTTGGCTAGTAGAAACTAAAGTTTTGCACAATTGGAAAAAGATTATATCTCCATTGAGAACAAGGATTGGAAATGCATAATTAATTTGAAGAACCAAACAGTTAGCGAGGAAGCAAGATCTCTAGATTTGTAAGATTTAGACTTTGGAGATAAGAATGGACTGAGAATTAGGGTTTGATGGAATTGAATTATGTGGGAATTTTAGAGTTATAGTCATGTTCAAAATATGAATTTATTTTCTCTGTGGTCAATTTCATTGGAAAATGGAGAATCATGAAGTATTTTTATCACATTATAATTTTATTGAAGCTATAGAGATTGATCAAGATAAACAAGGATTGTGTAATAATAAGTAGCCAATGAAGAATGACTTGAAAAAATGGATATTTTACTTGTGCCAAACATAGTTCATGGTTTACAAAAGATGACAATTTTAGTAGAGGCATCTAACTTTATAGGTGAATGTAAAATTAATGATAGTACATCTGAAATAAAATATTTTATTTGAAGTGTAAAAATATTTGTCAAGTCAAATCAACTTTACTAAAAATAATAGAAAAAAGAAAAAACAATCTACTAAGAAGATTGATATATAAAAAATGTGGTCCAAAAAAAGTACGATCTATAAGTTCTATTGTACGACCTATAAATTCCATTGCATGACATAGTTTCACTATATAGTTAGCTTTACTTTTTTCCTTCATATAATTTGATTAGACTTTGGTTGTGGTATGGTCTAATTTATCCATTTTATTGCACTAATTGGCTCATCCTTTTCCACTATGTTGGCAAGAGACACCGTTCCAGTGAAGATTTTTGCATGATCGATGCTTAGGAGTTGTCATTGATGGCAAATCAGTCTAGAAAACACATCTGGTGTACATAAGATTTGATTTACCGGAAGTCATATTGTTCATGAGGCATAAGTTTGGAAGGTAGAACACAATAACCGGTAGAGTATGAGTGCAGTGTGTATATCTTGATTTTGGTTGGATGATTTTGGTTGCGGTGATTAAGGAAGATGATTTGAGGTTCGAGGAAGATTACTTTGTAATCCTGATATCCGGTGTTGATTCATGAGCAAGATTAAAGGTTCGGTATCTGGTGATTAAGCTAGAACATAACTATTTTGGTGTAATGAATGATGTCAAATTGTTTGGTTGATTTTGGTGATTGGTTTCAGGTTTGAGGTGATTGGACTGACTTTTATGAAGCTTATTATCATCATGTTTGGGTCTACATATAAATTTGTGGGCGGATTGAGATAATTTTGTGATACACATATCATGTTGCGTGTTATGCAGTTTTTGGAAGCCAACATGGTAAATGATTCATTTTGTTGGTGTGAATATATAAGATCAATTTGGTTAAACATTTTGACATATGTTATGAGTGAGTGAAGTTTGTATGAGTGAATGTGTGGTCTAGTGAATGTGATTGAGGGTTTTGGTGGTCCGGTGTATGACAGGGCAGGAAAACAGAGCACAGAGATAGAATAGTTGTAGAAGTCAATCTGAGCATAACCGGAACTGCTTTTTGGCATATGTAGATTCTATACTTTAGTTCATTCATAATTGTAATCAATTGTAATCGCCTGTAAGGTAGTGAGCCTTCCTCTAAGTTGTAGCTCTTTTGTATTTGAGCAATGAGCTCTAGGCAGTGTGCTTGAATGCAAGTGCATTCCCCTTATGTAATATTATCATACTTCTGGCCATTATATAAAAATATTGTGGGTTCAAATCCCACTGTGGTTTTTTCCTTTCTGGGTTTCCACATAAAAATATTGGTGTTATGGTTGTGTGGTTGTTTGCTTTAGGGTGAACTCACAAAGTTGGTTCCCACTTTTTGGTACATCCTGATTTTTGCTGAAATCATACATTTTTTGGAAAATATAATTATTTAAGCTTTAAGAGGTCCCATTTGAAGTAATTAATAGAAGAGAGTTAGATCAAAGGCTCTTAGATCAAAATTTCTTGGATAGAACCTCTCTACTTCTAAATCATACTTGCAATGGAGTCTCCTTTGCATCTATCAAATGCTGATAAAAAACCAATTTTACGTTAGCTTTTGAGGGGTCAGACGAATTCATTTAGAAGTTTTGTTTTCTTAAGGATTTAGTCCTTATTATAAGCTTTCCAAATAGTATGATTTTTAATATATTTAAGTTCATTAATATATTTTTATTTTATTTTTTATGAATGTAGGTTTTTCACTGAACATGAACTTCTTTGTTCAATGCATTGGGAAAAATAGTAAACTAATTCAAAAAAATTCTGAAAAATATCTATGCCCTAGGTATTGATGTCTTCTTTCTAACAAAAAAATAAAAACTTAATTTTGATATATATAGAGCAAGTTATGTGTTCAAACGTACACCTATATCTAAATTATAATTAGTCGGACTTCAAAACTTAATAAAATAAAACATATTCAACATATCACTATCAAACCAACTGCATGCCCTGGGTATTGATGTTAAGAACCAAAATTTAAAAGAGATAAGTTTTTATCATTTGTAGAAAAAAATTTATACGTTTCGAGATGCACATCACTCTTAAAAAATGTTGTTTGCTGTAAAAAACTACTTTTGAGGGAGATGGAAAAATCAATAAAATTTTATTCAAAAAAATTTGAAAAAAATATATTTAGAATCTACAAAAAGGATGTTACAAATCACTAGTTTACATCATCTTCAAATTCTTAACGATTTAAAAGTTATAGGTGTCAGAAAGTGAAGGTTTTATGTAAAATGTTCATCTAAGTGTCAAAGTTGGTCAAAAAGTGGGAACCAGTATTGTGAGTTCACCCTTTATGTTTCTGCATTTTACTTTGATTCTTATGCATCTGGTGGTTTAAGAATCATGTTAATAACTTTGAAAATTGTAGAACATTCATTCACCCCCCCATCTCAGTGTTCATTGATTCCAACACACTATGTGTTCTACTTCATCCTTTCCCATTGTATGTTGTACTTCATAATCTGTTATTATACAATTTGATGCATCCATCATCATACAATCCTTCAAGTTCCCTATACAACCCTACTTCCAGTTGTACCCCTTACATAAGTCTTATTTTGTCCCTCAACTCTCCTCACTATATTATGGAATTTTTATCTACAATATCCTTTTCATATAGTTTATTTCCACATACAAACTATTTACTATATAATGTATTCTCAACCAAAGTCCATTCTTAGTGCCTCCAATATTGTGCATAGTTAGGAACAAACCCAATACACCCTTGTTGCAATACTCTTTAGGTTCAGTGATCAATTGGGTGTACCATTCTCATCTTTTAGTGTAACCAAATAAGGTACCTTAGTTGGTTAGTAAAAATACTTATTCATATATTGGCACATATTAGTTCAACACTCCAAAAATTTTATCTTTCGGCTTTATCAATATTATTTTTTAACTCTTAAAAATAATGAAATTGATATGTTCCATGAAGGTTTTTGTGGTTTTGAAGGTCTTACTTTGGGATTGGAAGTGTTTCTCTTAGACCTCAAAAAGGATGATGCCCCTTGACCTCATTGGGGGTGCTATCACCAAACTCGTTGATTTTTCAAGTACTCTCATGGTCTAATTTTGCAAAGTACAGTTCCAAGTTTGTCCACAATATTTTCATTAGTTTGGAAAATGTCCCTAATGTTACTTGATTCTTGTTTTCTATATCATTTGTAAGATGATGTTGTCTGTTTTCTTGTAGGAGTGAGATTATGTTTTGATAATATGGTGTAACTATGTATTAAATTTTCGTCAACTTTAGGTAGTTATAAGCATTGATTTGTCAACAATTATGTTCCTCTTAGCAACCATTGGAGCCCTTAAATAATTTTTTTTATTATCAATAAAATCTATATGATCTAGTTGGCTCTACTCTCACCCTTGGTTGACTATCTGTTATCTACCTATATAAAAATTTTATGTGTAAATAAAGTTAATTTTACTCTATTTGGAATGATTTATCAATTTTTTTAATCATTTCAAGTATTTATTTTATCATATAGGAGACTAAACATCTTCCTAAATTTTTCATTAGCAACAACGTTTTTCTTATCTTCAACGTATTCAAGTCAAAATAATATACTTGAATCTTACTTTTTGTTAATGCTTGTTTAGATCCTTGTGATTGATAAAATGATTCAAGTTGTTATGATTAATTTGAAGCATAAATCAATCTATCTCCAAGTATTTCTTGAATTTGATTAATGCATGCATAATGAGCAACATTTCCTTATCATATGTGCAGAATCACCATTTCATTAGGTTGATTTTTCAGCTATTGAATGCAATTAAAATCTTATTTTTCATAAGCATTTATCCAATCCCTTCTCTCAATGCATCTTGTTCTAAAACATTAAGAAAGGAAAATAACAAGAATAGCTAACATAAGACATAAACTCAATACCTTCTTCATTTTTTTCTAAATTTTGTTGTACAAACATTTCCACACAAAATCTTCTTATTTGTTAAATTAGTTAAGAGGGTAACCAATTGAGAGAACCTCTTAATGAATCTTCTATAGTAGCTACCAATTTTAAAGAATCCACACAATTATTTTAAATTTTTTAGGGGAGGTCAATCAAGAATCACATTGATTGTCTCCTTATCTACCTACACCCCATTTGCATTGATGATTCTCCAAATATAGAATCCTAATCATGGTGAGCTGATATTTTGATTCCATCACAAAAGAGTGTGCTTTCAAAATTCTTAACACCTCATCATTAGGTTGTAAATTCTCATCCCCACATTTTGTTGTAGATAATAATGCCATCAAAGAAGTTGGGGAAAATTTTCTCAATTGATTGCAAATTTTTTAGTCCATTCATGATTAGATGATTATTAAGGCATGTGTTAAATAAATGACATGGAAAATTTTGTATAGTGTCCATATTGGCACCACTATCCCCCTCTTTGATTTAGATCTATTAGTAATCAGATCTTAGATTTATGTTCATGAAATAAACTACTACATGAAGATTGATCATAGGGATTAGGTATCAATTTTGATTTTCTTCTTATTTAATGCTTTATATTTGATACGCATTCTCATTGTGTCATCTTTCTTCTTCACTAGAATTACAAATGAAGAAAAATGACTCAAACTAGATTTGTTGTTTTCCTTATCCAAAAGTTCCTTTATTGTCTTTTTTATCTCCTCCCTATGTGTCCTATGGTGATAGAAATGAGTATTACTGATGTGCTTAGCACCCTCCTCCAACTCAAGGACATGTTCATAGGCTACTTGTATCTGATAGTCTCTCTTGGATAGTGTTTAAGAAGACTTTATTGTTCTTGTTCAAGATGTTTTTCAAATCCACATGGTATGATTTCTTAGCTTCTAAGGAGTTTGTCATAGACGCCAACCAATGAGTTGCCTACACTACTTGTCCATGAAAAAATACTCTCTCCATTATTTTACAAGAGATAACCCTTGGTTCTCCATTCATTATTCCTCGATGTACTACTTCTCACCCTTCAAATTGAAACTTTAGTTCCATGGTCTAGAGACTTTGCGTAATCTCACCCAGCGAGTGCAACCATTAGATGCCTAGATCCATGTTTATGTCCCTTATACTAACAATATAGAAATCATTCTTCATGTCACAACCTCCCAAATTAATGTTTAACTAAGAGATCTTTCTATTGCATTATATAGTGAAACTTCAACCAACATTATATCAAACCCTTTGAAGTCCTTTGTTTTGAGACTTCTCTTCACCCATCAATTCCTCATTTATGAAATTATGAGTAGGACCATTGTCAATGAGTACAATGACCCTTCTTCCTCGTAATATCTAATAGATTAAAAAAAATAGTACCTTGGAATACTAGAGTGTTTAGTGAGAGTGATTCCTAAGATTTTTGCTTCCTCTTTTGATTTGTCTTTTTCTTCAATCTCCAGTTTGAGTTCTTATTTACTATGTGGTTCAATTTCATCAAATTTGGATTCGTCTTTAGATATTACCTCAATGTAAAAGACCAGTCCTTTCCCAAGATACCAATTTCCAAGTGACTAGAGCTCCTTGCAACTGAAACATTACTTCGAAACTTTTGTGACATCCATGTTTGGCCTTGATAGATGATTCTTATTTTGTTGTACGTTTTTATGAAAATATTTTTTGTTGAATGAAAGTCTTGGTTTGAAACTTATTCTTTGAAATGGAAGTATCAAATTTCAAGGCCCACTTGGTTGCCTCTTGTAAGGAAAGTGGTTCAAATTCTTTGACCCATCCCTTGAAAGATTCATTTAACCCTTCTTGGAAGAGAATAGTCAACCTCCTCTCCATAATATCTAGCACCATCGTAGAAAAATTCTAGAATTTTGTCACGTAATTCTCCACTGAACCAAACTACTTGAGTTGAGTCAATTCTCTAAGATAGATATTAATAAGTCCCAAGCCACTAAAGCCATACAAGGCCATACAAGCTTTAATGGCTTCTTAGAAACTTGATAAAAGCCATTGAAGCCATACAAGCTTTAATGGATTCTTATAAATTAGATAAAAGTCATTAAATTCATTAAAGCTTGTATGGATTTATCTAGAATTATGGCTTTAATGGCTTCTTAGAAACTCTTTTCAGACACCTTGAGGCAAAATGTCCTATCTTATTGGATGAAAAACATTTAAGAGGCAATTTTCCTTCATACTTACCAGCTCCATTCAACAATCTTCTAGCAACCATGGCTTCAAGCTCTTCAAGCTCTTTCATCTCCTTCTCATATTTGGACACCCTTGTAGAAATTTCTCTTGGATCATATTTTTGCTTCTCGAAAACAGTAGCTTTGAATGCAGATTCAAACTTAGGAAGAGATTTCCCAAAATTTACCCAAATCAAAAGCAGCAAGCTTTCCAATCACCATGTCTCTAGTCACATTTGTCACCATCCGGATCTCCTCAATAGCAACAGCTTTGTGCTTATAAGCAAGAGGCAAGGATCTTAGCACTTTAGCCACAATCTTTGATTCTTTCAATACTCCTCTAGCACATCTAATATTCAACACAAGCTCATTAATTCTCTGCATCAAGAAGGTAATGTTCTCATCTTCATCCCATCTTCAACATCTCATACTTTCCCTTCAAGCTTTGCAACTTAGAAACTTTCACATGATTGTCACCTTCATACAATGTCTTTAGCTTCTTCCAAATCTCATGAGCAGTCTGCAAATCCATCACATTAGTCATCTCAGAGTCAATCAAGGCACTCAACAATGCTTCCTTAGCTCTAATATTGAATTCATCTTCCTTTATCTCATCTGGAGTTGTAGGACCATTCAGAGGGACATTATACACATTCTTAGTAATCTTCCAATAGTCTTCACCGATGCATCTCAAGTGACATTCCATCCGGTTATTCCAAAGAGTGTGGTTTGTTCCTTCAAATCTCGGACTATCCTTCTTAAAAGAAAAGGTTTCCATCCTTGATCACCTCAAGTGGTCAAGCTTCTTCCAGAGGATCTAGCTCTGATACCAATTGTTGCAAACAAGGCAACAAAATGAGGGGGGGTGAATCAGTTTGCACATAAACTTTAATCAACTCAAACACAACTGCGGGTCTAATAATTAAAAATGAAAGCATAAATCAATACCACTTCAATAACACACATAACACCAAGATTTTTGACGTGGACACCCCGGTTAAGGGAAAAATCATGGTGGGAACCTACCCACAATGATATGATACCTTATTAGAAGTATATGAAATATTACAATGGGGAATGCACATGCATTTAGCCACATTGCCTAGAGCTCACTGCTCAAATCACAAAACAAGAAGGACTGCAACCCTAAGGAAGACTCACTATCTTACAAAAACATTCGGATTACATTCAGAATATCATGAACTGATAAAATAGCATCTCCTCATGCCTGGTTACGGTTCTGGTTAAGCACACTATCTGATCTTCTCTGCCACACACTTCTTCACAGTACCGAAAGATCAAAAACTTGTTCACACACTTATCCAATCACACACTCGTAGATACCATGCAGATAGATCTCTCATATGAATATTGCATATATTTATACAAATCATCAAGCTATATTTGAAGGTCGGCTTGACACTTATAAAAAATAACAAGAATATAACCACACACACTACAACAATACATGCAAACCAAAAAAATGTCGGCTAAGATATAGTATGGACCTAAATCACCACTACAAACAAGAAACACCTCCAAGAATTATGCTACAAACATCCACAACACACTACAATCATCATGTCGACCAAGAACATGAAGATCACCGTCCGATCAAGAAAATGATCAATAACGCACACAATGATCAATATGGACCATCAACACAGATAGGACATGATCTAGAAACATCTAGAAGCAACATGAATTACCCATACAAGCCTAAGCCATTAAAGCCATACAAGCCATACAAGCCATTAAGCCATACAAGACATTTTGGAAAGAGCTATGTTGAGTTGTGTGCATGATCTTTGAGGCAAATGTTATTTGTTGAATTCTTTCTTTAGCATTGATGGTAACATATGAATGTGAAAAACAATCAATGCAAAGAAATAATTCAACAACCAATAATCTCCCCCTAAGATCATGTTGTTGGCATTACAGTAAGAAAGATTGTTGATATTCAATAAGGATATTGAGAAGGTTGTTGAAGATTATTGATATAACTGAAGAAGGATGATAACTATCTTTATAATATTATTTTGTCATTGATGTCAAGAAATTGATTATCTGATTTAGTATGATGTTGCCATATCTTGGGAAAATTGATTAGAAGAGAATTAAGATGTCAGTAAAAGACAGAGAAAGAATGTGATGAATAAAGGGAGGAATAAGTTATTCAATGGGCAACTATTACCGAGTTAGACAATGATGGGATCACGATGTTTAGATTGTTTTGATATCCTACATATGTTGTTGATTGTAAGATTAATACTATACTATGCAACCGAGCAAAGAACCTAGTCGCTAAACCCTAAGGAACCTAGTTGGTAAACCCTAAGGTTATCGATATCGGTTAATGAAGGCGAAATGTCTACCGAGTAAAGTTTAGTATTTACCGAGTTGCAACCGAGTTGTGATAGTGCGCATTGGATGGATAAAAGCATTATTTAATGACGGACAATGATTAGCTGGAAATGTATAAATGATTGGTATGGCGTGCATTAAGTTTGTTAAGGATCTATGGCAAAGGAAAATCAGCAGGAAGATCTACAATGCAGATTGAACCGCAATAACCTTATGCAAGTTCCAAGATAGGAATGCAAGTCCCAAGGTAAGGTAAAACATTTTCAGATCGGAAGGATACATTGAATCTAGTCAAGTTTGAAGATCTGATGGCTAAGATTGATCATGGGAAATGTGATCAAGGAGATTCAACGGTTAGCAATTGTTTATAAATAAGGAATTGTTGATAAATAATGTATGCGGGCAAGTGTATGCACAAGGGATGCTACATAGTAATTACCGAGCACAAAATCTTGAAGACCTGTTTGAATAACAGAGTAGAGAGCCTAGCAAAGGGACAAGATAAGTCCTATGACTAGATTGTTTTGAGCAAATAAGAATCCGCTTTAGCATTTTAGATGTGAAGTTGCAGATAGATTTTTATTACTGTTATTTTGTAATTGACAGAAAATCTCTTAATCGAGTGGACTTAACAGTCTTATATGTAAACCCTCTAGAAAGGTAACATTCTAAATGAGTGTTTGAAATCCTTTGACAAGATCACTTCTAACAAAGTGAAGATCCTAATAGATCTGAGGGAAATCCCTTAACCGGGTCACATCTAGCAATGTGTTTGTAATCTTTAATAGAATTTGCTTTTAACCGAGCATACTCTAGAAGAGTATATTTCTTAGTGGGTCCGAAATCCCACAGTGGTTTTTCCCTATTTGGGTTTCCACGTTAAATCTAGTGTTATGAGTGTTATTATGATTATGTGTTCATAAGTTTGCATGCTTAGCAGTTTTTTTTTGGTTAAGTTGCTGAAGTAAAGTTACCGAGGTTGAATCTATTGATTTTATGGAAGTTTAAGTTTGTACAATTCACCCCCCCCCCTCTCATCTTGTTAGCTATTGGCATCTATAATTTACATTAAGTATCAGAACTAACAATTGGTATTAGAGCTTTGGACTCCGGAAGAAAAAGTTTAAAGGTACTTGAGGCAAAGATCCAAAGATGTATAAAAGGGATGCATCGAAGCTGAACAAGTCAAGTTTCTCCACATGGCAGAAAAGGATGAAGCTGCATTTATCAGGAATTGGAGAATATGCAATATATTATCTGGAGAATGATTACATTGCACCGAGTACCAACCCAATGACCTTGGAAGAGATTAAGGCAAAGCAAGAACATATTCAAGCTATGATTGAAATAACATCAGCATTGACCGACTCAGAGTTTAATGATCTAGAAGGCTGTAATGATGCAAAAGCAATGTGGGCTAAGCTCATATCTGTGTATGGAGGTGATGAACATGTTCAAAGAGCAAAAGTAGATAGTCTAAGAGGACAACTTGAATTCATGAGGATGAATGAAGGTGAGAACATAACCCAATACAGTACAAGACTAAAGGAGATTGTCAATCAAATTAAAGGAGCAGGTGGAACTATTGAAGAAAAGGATATAACAAGTAAGTTGTTGAGAACCCTTCTACCAGCTTATGCTATTCGAGTCTCTGCAATCAATGAATTGAGGTCTGTACCTAACATGCCAGTTTCTTTGGATGCTACTATTGGTAAGCTACATGCATTTGAGTTAAGTAATTTTGATAATAGTGGGTCTTCGGTAAATAAAGTAGAATCTGCATTCAATTCTTTTCATATTGGTGAATTTGATGATTACAATGATAGAATGAGTAAGTACTCTGAAGGGGATCACAGTGGAGCAAGTGAAAGATTTCGCAAGAACATGGAAAAAGTGCACAAACTGTATGAGGAAATCAAGAAGCAAGAAGAATTTGAAGCATTATTAGCCAAAAGGTTACCGAGAGGAAAAGGTAAGTATAAAGGAAAGCTACCTTTAAAATGTTTCAATTGTGATAAAATAGGACATATGGCTTCTAACTGCCTTTACAAAGAATCTAGTGAAAAGAGAGAATATTGAGATAACAGGCAAAAAAATAACCAATATAGAGGACACTGAGACTTTAAAAGGAGAGATAGAAAGACATGTCTAGTAGCAGATGAGGAATCCAACGATGACAAATCTGATGAAACTGATACTGAGGAAGTTATTTATGTGGCTATTAAAGATGGATCTGATGAAGAAAGGTATGAAGAAAAAGCCCTAATATCTCACATAAATAATAATGATTCTTGGATCATAGACAATGGATGTTCACATCATATGACAGGTGATAAACACAAGTTTGTTAAATTAGAAGACTATGATGGAGGCTATGTAAGATTTGGTAATGATGCACCATGTCCGGTAAAAGGCAAAGGATCTATAACACTTCTTGACAATGCTAAATATGATGATGTATACTGGGTTGAAGGTTTGAAATACAATTTGTTAAGTGTAGCACAGCTAAACAATACAAGATACCGAATAGAATTTTAGAAAGGAATTGTCAAAGTTCATGACAAGCATGGAAAGTTAGCTGCTACCGGGACACAAACAAAATGTAATACATTTCATCTTGACTCAACTTGGAACAAGTGTCTTTATGCAATGATAGATGATACCCAGTTATGGCATAAAAGGTTTTTTCATGTAAATTTTGATAATTTGATCAAAATAAGTAAGAAGCACCGAGTAAGAGGTCTATCGAGTCTTGAGAAACCTGAGAATGCAATGTGTCGAGGATGCCAAATGGGTAAGATGACAAGATAAAGCTTTACAAGTAATTCCTACACTTCTAAAGGAATTTTAGATCTAATACACACTGATCTTTGTGGTCCTATGAAAGTTCAAAGTTATTATGGTGATAAATATTTCATATTATTTGTGGATGATTACTCAAGGATGATGTCAGTTATGTTTTTAAAATAAAAATCAGAAGCTTTTCAAATGTTCAAATGGTACAAGGCAAGATTTTAAAATGAAACAGGAAGACAACTGAAATGTCTTAGATTTGATAGAGGAGGAGAATTCACTTCTGATGAATTTAACTTATACTGCAGTGATCATGGTATAAAGAGGCAAGTATCTGCACCGAGAACACCTCAGAAAAATGGGATAGCCGAGAGAAGAAATAGATCAATTGTGGATTGTGCAAGAACCCTGATGATAGAAAAGAGGGTACCTCAAACATTTTGGAGAGAAGCAATCAGCACTAGAGTTTACACCCTGAACCGAGTTCAACTGAAGAAAGGAACTATGAAGACACCATATGAGATCTGGTATGACAAGAAACCTAATGTAAGTTACTTTAAAATCTTTGGAAGTAGATGCTATGTTCACAAAGATGACAAAAATGGAAAGTTTGATCAAAAAAGTGAAGAAGGAACATTTCTTGGTTATTCTTCTAGAAGTAAAGCATTTAAATGTCTGATCAAATCATTTAACAAAATAGTGGAAAGTGCAAATGTGAAAATTGATGAATTTGCAGAAAGAAATGATGAAGGAAATTCCAAAGAACTAGAAGATTATGAAGAATTTGTTTATGTTCAACCGAGAAGTCCTACCGAGAAAGCTGCTGAAGAAAATGAAGATAATGTCCAGTTACCGAGTGATGAAGAAGATCATACAGAACCTACCGACTCTATATTAGCCAAATATGTCAGAAGAGATCATGCATCAAGTCAGATTATAGGAGATAAAGATGATCCATTTATGACAAGAAATAAACCGAGACAGAACACATGTCTGATTTCTGAATTTGAACTGAGAATAGTGAAAGAGGCATTTGACAGTGAAGATTGGGTAAATGCTATGACAGAATAAATTGATCAAATCAAGAAGAATGACACATGGACACTAATCCCAAGACCAAAGGACAAAAATGTAATCGGTACTAAGTGGATTTTCAAAAACAAGCTAAATGAAAAAGGTGAGGTCATTCGCAACAAAGCAAGACTAGTTTGCAAAGGTTATGTTCAAGAAGAAGGAATAGATTATGGTGAGACTTTTGCACCTGTGGCTAGACTTGAGGGAGTAAGAACATTGTTGGCATATGCTGCTTTCAAAAATTTCAAGGTATATCAAATGGATGTTAAATCTGCATTTTTGAATGGTATACTCGAAGAAGAAGTTTTCATTGAACAACCTGAAGGATTTGTTGAAGATAGGAGTAAAGATCAGGTATGCAAACTGAACAAAGCCTTATATGGTCTGAAACAAACACCTAGAGCATGGTATGAAAGATTGCATTCTTATTTAATCAAGATTGGTTTTATAAGGACAAGTGAAAACAACAATATGTACATGAAGAAATATGAGGACAATGGAATACTGATCTCAACCATATTTGTTGATGACATTATATTTTGTGGTAATGACTCCTTATGCAAGAACTTTTGAAATGAAATGTGCAAATAATTTGAGATGTAACTGTAGACACCTAAAATTGTCCAGTCTAATTAAATAAATATTTTATTTATTTAATTATCTAAGCCTAATTCTTCTATTAATTAAATAAATTTTTATTTATTTAATTAATTCATTTATCCTCTTCTAGCCTTATTTCTCATTTAAATAAATACATTTATTTATTTAAATTATCCCTTTCCTAAATTAAATAAATATTTTTTATTTAATTGTCCCACTTCTTCTATTATTTAAATAAATCTTTATTTATTTATTTAATTCATTATCTTTTTCCACCCATGACACATGTCATTCATCTCTTATTTTCTACACTACCTACCTCTTTCATTATTTTGGTATTTCTTATACCTACCCTCTAATCCTAGCCGACCTCTCTTTTTACACCTCTCAATCTTAACCCTCCATTTCATATTGTGTCTTCTATTTAAGGAGATGCTTTCTTCATTGTCAAACCCTAATCACTCATGCTAATAATCTTTCATGCAACTTGCTACACTACGATCCTACTTGCAACCACATTCTGTTCTTTATTGAGCTCTTGTGCATACAAAAATCTGAGAGCAAATATATCAAGCAAGATCAATGGAGATAGGAAGAATGGAGATCAAAACCCTATTGGACATGTGATGGTATAATCTTTGTGATTTTTGAGTTATTTTGCATTGTCTTAGGTTATCTTCATATGTTATGGTGGATCTTTGTTCATTGTTAGGCTAGGGTTTTGTGGTTGAATTCATTTAGCCTTTCAATATTGTTATTATTGTTATCCATTTTCACCATATACATTTTGGCACGCCCGGTGGGACACTTGTCCCTTTGCATTTAACATTTTTGTTGCAGATTTTGCATTTTTGAAGTTGCAGACCGGACGATTTCGACGACATTTTAAGTTTTTTTCCGCGTCTGCGAGTGTTCGGATCGCGTTTTTGTGTTTCAGAAGCGTCTATGATATCGTGAATCGCGCCTGTGTTTTTGCCAGATTTTTATTTTTTGCAGGTTTTTGGAATCGCGTCTGAGAATTTTAATCGCGTCTGTGACTGATCTTATCGCGTCTGTGTTTGGCAGTCGCGTCTGTGACCTTTGATCGCGTCTGTGAACTACAGAACTGCGTCTGTGTAGCTCAGACGCGTCTGTGTCTGGTATAAAGGCGTCTGTGCTTTCTGTTTTGCAAATTTTTCAAGTTTCTTTGATTCGGGTTTTCGGATTTTGTACTTAGGGTTTCAGATCTGGTTTATTTTCGGCTAACCTTTGCAGATCTAGCTAACCTGGTTTGTGCAGCTTGCTTTGGAGGCAAATACGTTTTTGTTGAAGGCCCCTTTTCACAAAGTCTTTTTGGGTTTTCTAAAAATTTACCTAACTTGTGTGCTTGCAGGAAGGGGTTATCATTTGAAACAATCCAAACTACTAACAATTTTGTTGCAGGGCCTTAGCTAGGGTTTTGTAATTTTTATTGTGTGCCTTGTTTTCATAGCTTAGCAAACACTTCAATTGGTGCACTAAAATTGAATCATAGTCTTTTGTGTCTTGAGCAATAGGCTCTTTTTGTTTACTCTTTAGAGGGCCTATCTTCCCGTGTGGTCATTAGGACTACTAGTGAGAAGAGAACGACCCAAGTGGTAGCGAGGAAAACCCACCTCATCCGAACCACTATAATCAAATGTATTCATGGTGAAAACTATGGATAACGTGTGCTGATTAGTTCATACCGACACTATGTCTCCCCATAAACCTGTTTGATCAAATTTATTTGATCATTTGTAGGGCGTAACCCCTACCGGCTGGGAGCCTTCTGTATTTACAGAGCTGAAAGTTCCGCATGTATGGCCACACGAGCGGATGCCCTTACTAGCACCATTTTATTTTAGAGGCCCAAATCCTTCTAGTTGTTGGGGCAGGAGGTCGGACCTCTGGTAGCGGCCCACACACATACGGTTCTTAGTAGAGATACAAAGTTCGCCATGGGGAGTTTTCATGGGGACTGATGCTTGGCTGACCCGAGAAGTGAGTGCCGAGGGTGGAGCCAGTGAGGTCAAGCATCTAAGTATCCGCTCTAAATAGCGTAGCCTCGGGGGTAAAACCCCATGTGGGATCAACAACTATTGTCTTGGCCAGCCATAAGAATTGTGCTTGACTTATGATAAACATTCAAACACTCAAAAACAAAACAGCAAAACATTGTGTCTTTTGTGTCTTCAAGTGTATGCAAAAACTTTTTACATCAAACAACACACTTTCTTGGAGTCATTTTGGAGTCTAAACACTAGCAAACATTGAGTCATCAACACTGTGTCCTCTTGTCACGAAAAACAGTCGAACAATCAGATTTGGTCACAACAAAACAACTTCACAGATAGGAAAGATTGCACTAAGGTTACAGAAACGCGTCTGTGTCTGTTCAAACCGCGTCTGTGTCGGATAAACGCATCTGTGAAGTACAGAATAGCGTCTGTGTTTTTATCAGCGTCTGTGTCGAACAGAGACACGTCTGTGTCTGGGAATCACGTCTGTGAAGTATACAGGCGCGTCTGTGTCCACAATTGCAAAAAACTGTTACAGTCCCAGCAAACATCAACAGGAAAATCTCAGAATCACGTCTGCATTAAACAGAGTAGCGTCTATGTCTTAAAACCGCGTCTGTGAAGTATACAGAGGCGTCTGTGTCAGGATTTGAAAATTTTATCAGTCAAACAAACAAAGAAAATCAGTTTCGGCATACTTGAGCTTCCTAGGTTGTCTCTTCAGGTTTCATCTAGCATTCAGCCTGTCCTAAGGTCTCACACAGTCCATCATTGCTTCATACCTCATTTTACATTCATACTTGTCTAAAACTTGAGTCAAAAGGTCACTTGCTTTTCCTCATCATACTTTGTCAACACACTACATACAACAACACTTTGCTAAGTGGTCCCTCATCAAGGTTTCTTACCTTTGGGTCTCATTTGGTCTTAGAGTCAAGGTCAGCTTACCTCATCAAGAGAAACTATCCTCTCTTTGGAAGTCACACCTACTCTACTACTTACATACTTGGTCTTACACTTTGGACATTGCAAGTACACCTCAAGATTCATTTACACTCCATACAACTCTTGGTCTTCCATACTCTTTTCATATTTTCCATCTAGTCTCTCACATAGGGGTCAAACACCTAGTTCATGGTTGAAACCCGCCTTCAAAAATCTAGGAGAATAGCTAAAGAAGCTCAAGAATCCGCAAACATGAGCTCTTATGAGTATGACAATGATCTATTCTACAATCCTGAGCACACTACATTACCAGACATGAATGTTTATAGAAACAATCCAAATGTGGAAAGCGCAAACACTATAAACAACAATGCTACACACAATGACACAGTGGACAACTCTTCAATACTATCAGCAGACATACAAGAATCTATAATGGATCCTCAATTCAATAGATTGGTTGAAGAGATAATGAGGAGAGATCGTCAATACTTTCTAAACATGATGGCACAAAGTGGAGCTAAAATACCGCATGATTTTGACTTATCTCAACTTATGGAAAGTAGACCTTCACAAAAAACTCAACATAACATGGATCAAAGGAGACCAAATAGTGGAGGACCAAATAATATGATGCCGGAGTCACCATCAGTTTTGCTTCAAAAACCAGCAATCCCACATACACAAGCTCAAACATATGATACTTACATTCAAAGACCATCATGGAGGCCTTATGCTCAAACACATGCTCAAGATATGGGTCAATCAAGACAAGTAGATACTCAAGGACATCCTCAAAATTTTGACACAAGGAGACCTCATGTCAAAATTGGGGGCAACACAATGGAAAATGAAAAGCCTATTGAATATGGTGTATATACGCAAAACAGATATGGGGTCCCTCAACAAGAAGTTATGCCAAGTGCTCCACATATGTCGCAACAATATAGACCTCCATATGGACATATCTACGATCAGTATCATCCATACATGCAACAAGCTCCTCCTCAAATGGGTGTTTCAAACATGGGATATGCTACAAGAAATCCATCTCCTCCCAAAAATAATTTGGAGCAACAAATTAGAGATCTACAAAAGAAAGTGGAAGACATGGGCACATCAAAACCCACATATACTATGAGAGATATATGCCCTTATCCCTTCGATAAGAGCATTCCAATGCCTCCGTTTCCTCCGCACTTTGTAACACCAAAATTTGACAAATATAGAGGGAGAGGAGACCCCAAGGCACATATAAGACAATTCTTCACAACTTGCATTGAGGTAGTGGCAGAAGAAACATACTTAATGAGGTTGTTCCCACAGAGCTTAGGAGATCAAGCTATGGAATGGTTTTCTCAATTACCTCCTGGTATTAAGTCATGGGGCGACTTGGCAGAGGCATTCATTCAACATTTCTCTTACAACATTGAAACAGATGTCTCAGTTACTACCTTGTGCAATACGAAACAAAAGGAAGGAGAATCTTTTGCGTCATTTTTACAGAGATGGAGAAACTTAGCTAGCAGATGCTCTTGCGAAATTCCGCAAAAACAAATGGTGGAGATGTTCACACAAAACGTTAATAAAGCTATTGGCTATGATCTCAGAAAAGCTTGTTTGTCTACATTCAAGGATGTCATTGAAAAGGGCCTAGCAACAGAAAAGGTCTTAATTGAACAAGGAGTTATCAAGCTATTCAAAGAAAACAAAGAGGACTTCAAAGGAAAGGACAAACCAAAATTTTGGAACAAGAACAAGAACACGGTTAATGATGGTGTTGTTGATGCCAATACAGTGAGACCAAAGTTCGTCTTTTCTGGATCAAGTTCTACCAACAATCAAGTGAACAATCAAACGGCTGCTAAACCACGAAGGAAGTACACTCCATTGGGAGAACCACTTGAATCAGTATTCAAAAAGCTTGTAGCAAACAAAGTGATCACGGTCCCAGATTTTCCTCCATATGAACCAAAGGTCAAACCAAATTGGTGGAATGATGATGAATTTTGCGAATTTCATAAGAGCAAGGGTCACAAGACAAGTAATTGCCATCAATTGAAAAACATTGTACAAGATCTCATTGACAGAGGAGATATTGAGATTGAGGGACATTCATCTAACCAAGAGCATGAGGTGTTTAAGGAACCATTCCCAAAACATGACAAGGGAAAAGGCAAAGTCACAGATGATCAAGCCAATTACACTAGAGCATCTTACAATTATGATTCCACTATTAATCACATCTCAATGGACAATCATATTTCTACCATTACTATCAAAAATAAAAATCCTGAGAATCCTTCTCAAAGACCTAAAATTGTCCTAAAAGGTGTGGGATCTTCGTCCGCATCTACCTCTGAATGTCATGTTACAACCCGTCGAGGTAAGATTACATTGCCAGGTACCTCTACTAAGAATACCAATCTTCCGTCAACTAAGCCTGAGTACGACCTTGTAGAACAATTAGGGAAAACACCCGCACTCATCTCCATTCTTGAGCTCTTACGTATATCTCCTGCACATAAAGCTATCCTTGACAAAATCTTGAGAGATACTGTCGTCCCTACTGATCTGAACGTGGATCAGTTTCAAGCCATGGTGGGATATTTATCCGTTCCACACTCCCTCACATTCACAAAAGCCGATGACGCCTCCATAAGTCAGCCTCATAATGCACCTCTACACATTGAAGCCTTCATACATAAACACCAAATAAAACGAGTCCTGATAGATGGAGGAGCAGGTCTTAATATTTGTACATTGAGCACCATCAGACAATTGGGATATTCTGACAAAGCTGTAAATTCTACAAACCAAATCACTATTAAGGCTTATGATGATGAAGAGCGTTCGTCCAAGGGCACGGTCATCTTACCACTAAGAATAGGACCAGTCACAAAGGATGTGGTTTGTCAAGTCCTAGATCTAGACCTCACGTATAACATATTGCTAGGACGTCCGTGGATTCATGAAATGAGGGCAGTCCCATCAACATACCACCAATGCATTAAGTTTCCTCATAATGGAGTCGAGGTAACGGTCAATGGTGATCCAAATCCATTCATATATTGCAATAACTTGAGATCACATACTGAGACTATCATTCCCAGCAATCGTGAGGCTACTCCTTCTTCAGCATATATTGATCCTGAGTCATTAAAGCCCTCGACATCCAAACAAGGTGAACTTAGAGCCAAGTTTCAAGACAAAGGCATGGGAGAATACACTCTAAATCAAACAATGTTCTTACGACAAGTCATGAACTCCCCCAAGGAATATGGGAGGCCACATCCTAATAAGCAAATCTCCATCATGCTACTCGAATGGGATCCTACCGTCTTTCAAAAATGGGGCGAACTAGAGGAAGAAAATTTATATAAAATGCTATATAAGGACGCTGAAGAGGATACACATGATCAAATTATAATACCCTGTGAGAACTATGGTAAAGGTTTCAAAATTTTGCAAAGATTCGGGTATGATGGAAAGAGTCCTCTTGGACTACGCAAAGAAGGTGTCATGGAGCCTTTACAACCTGAGCTAACTACAAGAAGGGAACGCTCCAAGGGGCTTGGTTTTCTAAATCCCAAGATTCACAACAAAAGAACAAAACAGATATGGCGAGTCAAAGTGGCTGAAGTCCAACAAGAAGATGACTATTCTACAGATTCCAACGAATGGGAATGGGGTTCAGACAAATCCTCTAGCGACTATGAGCTCAACGAGACATTTAGAGAGCTAGAGGAACCTACAGAGGAGGAGGAGTTTTACAAGAAATTCAGAGTTGGTCAAGAACCGACCCATGAGGATCCCGCACAAGATTCGTTTCAAGGCCCTAGGTCAAGATCACATAGGATGAGGACACCTGTCCCTGAGGGTGCTACTAGTGATGATAATTTGGACTCACTCACGATCGAAACTGATGAGGAGAGTGCCATTGACGACCTCGATGACTATCTTGACATACCTGAATATAACCACATCTTCACTGTTAGCCTTGCGAACTCTGAAAACACTAAAGACCTTCCCCTCGTTCACCCCCAACTCATTGACTGGGATCAGGATGGACCAGCACAGCTTGATACATTTCAAAATGACGAAGCTATTGTCGATTATCTTGGCATTCGCGATGATCTTCCTCTTGGAGACCATAAAGCAGGATACGCCATAGAGCTTAATAACATGGCATACTTTGGTGAGGGTGTCGGGCCTTCTAGTCGCAAAAATGTGAAAATAAAAACAAAACAAGGGTCTTATGGCGAAAACCACACTGTGGCGCTATCTGACTCTAAAAAAGTAAAAAGAAAGGACGTATCTGAGGGTGAAAACCTCTCTGAGGCGCCCGAAGATGGAAGGCTTGACATTCTCCCAGCATCATACGAGGAAAAATCATCCATGTTGGTAGAGGAGACTATAAAGACAAACATTGGTACAACAGAGGTTCCACATAACATATTTTTGGCTCAATCATTGACAGAGGCCGAGAAAGCAAGGTTCATAAGCTTCTTTAAGGAACGACAAGTCAACTTCGCATGGTCTTATGCTGATATGCCTGGACTAGACCCCGATTTAGTAATGCATCATTTAACAGTCAAACCGGGGGCAAAACCAGTAAAACAAAAATTGAGGAAAATGCATCCACAAGTGGCATTATTAGTCAAGGCAGAGCTGGAGAAATTACTGGATGTCGGATTCATACGCCCAATTGATTATCCTGAATGGATTTCCAACTTAGTACCTGTTAGCAAACTAGATCGCAGCATCCGAATATGTACAGACTTCAGGGATATCAACAAGGCTTGTCCGAAGGACGATTTCCCATTACCAAACATTGATTTAATTGTTGATCTCACAGCAGGCCATGAGATGTTATCTCTAATGGACGGATTCTCTAGATATAATCAGATCAAGATTGCACCTGAAGATGAACATAAAACATCATTCACTTGTCCATGGGGAACCTTCTGTTGGAATGCCATGCCCTTTGGGCTGAAAAATGCAGGTGCCACGTATCAACGAGCTATGACTACTATCTTCCATGATCTCATGCATGTAACGGTGGAAGATTATGTTGACGACCTTTTGGTTAAATCAATAGACAAAAATACACACTTGGACATACTTTCAGTTGCTTTTGATAGGCTGGAAAAATACAAGGTAAGGCTAAATCCTAAGAAATGTGTCTTTGGAGTAACCTCCGGGAAGCTCCTAGGATTCATTGTGTCTAAAAGAGGAATAGAAGCTGATCCAGCAAAGGTCAAGGCTATCTTGGACATGCCGCCACCCAAGAATATCAGTCAACTTCGGTCTTTACAAGGGAGACTCCAGTCCATACGAAGATTCATAGCACAACTTGCAGATAAGTGTAACCCTTTCCAGCACCTGCTACACAAAAACATCAAGTTCAAATGGGATGAGAACTGTCAACAGGCTTTTCAGGCGCTCAAAGACTATCTTTTGAACCCGCCAGTTTTGATGCCACCAATTCAAGATCAACCATTGCTACTTTACATATCAGCTACTCCAACAGCACTGGGGGCACTCCTAGCATAGCAAATACCTGACGGCAAGGAAAAAGCAGTTTACTATATCAGTCGCACATTGGTGGGATATGAGCTGAACTACACACCAATTGAGCGTGCATGTCTCGCTGTGGTCTTTGCTTCACAAAAATTACGACATTATATGCTCACTCACAAGACTAAGTTGATTGCCAGAATTGATCCACTAAAGTATCTTCTCAACAAAGCTACACTTACTGGGCGGCTGGCCAAGTGGGTAATGATTTTGAGTGAATTCGACATTGAATACGTGGACAGAAAAGCCATAAAAGGACAAGCCATCGCAGATCAACTGGCAGATGCTCCCATGATAGATGATGTTCCTCTACAGTCAGAATTTCCAGATGAGTCCATTCTAACGATATCACCTGCAAAGCCATGGCAACTATACTTTGACGGCTCATACACACAGCATGGGGCAGGAGCGGGTATACTCTTTATAACTCCCCAAGGCGATTCTATACCAAAGTCATACCGCTTATCATTTCCTTGCACCAACAATATAGCGGAATACGAGGCATTAACAACTGGGCTAAGAATTGCAGTTCAGTGGAAGATCCAAGAACTTCGTGTTTTTGGGGATTCTCAACTTGTCATTCGTCAAGCAACTGATGATTATCAAACAAAAGATGAAAAGCTAATGCCTTACAAACAACTGGTAGATGATCTGAAACAGCACTTTGCAAAGATAGAGTTTGAGCAGATACCAAGAGAACAGAATCGTGCTGCTGATGCCATGGCTACAATTGCTTCGCTCATTGATCTACCGCAAAATGAGACTCGCTATGAGTTCCTGGTTGACAACTTGCTGATTCCGTCATATGAGATCACTCCTACGGAAATGATATGTGTTGTTGGTCCTGAATCCCAGTTATATGGTTCCATATTCACATACCTCCACGACAATATCTTACCTCCCAATCTATCGAACAACCAACGCCGCACTTTCATTCGCCAATCCTCCCGATACGTTATCCTAGCTGATATCCTATACCGACGAGGTCTAGATGGCACCCTTCTTAGATGTTTAGAGAGTGACGAAGCTCAGATTGCGTTACGAGAAGTGCACGAAGGGATATGTGGTCCGCATACTAGTGGTCCTACCTTGGCCAAGAAACTCATTAGGACTGGATACTACTGGCCTACTATGGAAAAAGATGCATATCAGTTTGTCAAGAAGTGTAAGCAGTGTCAAATTCATGGAGACCTTATACATGCACCAGCACAAGAACTACAGCCACTTGCATCTCCTTGGCCCTTTTGTCAGTGGGGACTCGATCTCATAGGCAAGATTCACCCTCCTTCTTCCAATGGACATAAATTCATTATCACAGCCACAGAGTATTTCACAAAGTGGATTGAAGCCGTGCCTCTCACACAAGTTACTGGGAAACAAATCGCTACTTTCATCCTGAACTACATCATTTGCCGATACGGGATTCCTACTTCCATTATCACCGATAACGGGTGTCCTTTCAAGAACCAGGATGTTCGTGAACTCTGTGAGCGCTTCCATATCTCTCACTGTTTCTCCACACCATACTACCCCCAAGGTAATGGCCAAGCTGAGGCGTCTAACAAAACAATTCTCAAAATCCTTAAAAAGACAGTCGACGACGCTGGCCGTAACTGGCATGTCCAACTCAATCCCGCACTTTGGGCCTATCGTACTAGTGTCCGCACACCTACAGGAGCTACACCCTACTCACTTGTCTACGGTGCTGAAGCCATCTTGCCTATTGAGGTCGAGCTACCTTCTTTACGGGTCTCCTTGAGAAACATAATCAACGATGAAGACTATAGGGTCTCTCGCTTACAAGAACTAGAACTGCTGGAGGAACGACGACACACTGCTTTTAATCATCTCAAGGCTTACCAACAATGAATGAGTCGCAGTTACAATCACAAGGTCAAGCCTCGCACATTTGAGGTAGGTGACTTAGTCCTCAGAGAGAACCCCAAAAATCAGCAAGATAGAGATAAGAAGGGCAAATTTGAACCCAACTGGCTTGGTCCTTACATCATCACAGCAGCATATGGATCTGGGGCATATCAGCTCTCAACTACAGAAGGCAAACCCTTGGAGGATCCTATCAACAGCATGCACCTTCGCAGGTTCTACACATAAGCTCTTTTGGAATATCCTAATTCAAAAATACAAAAAAAATCAAAAAATTTCAAAAATACAAAAAAAATTATAAAACAAAAAAATCGTTACTTGGTGAAAACCTGGCAAACAGGCGCCTTGTGACAACAAAAAAATTGAAAAATCCAAAAAAGTAAAGAGAAATAATTTCGTCCAACGGTGAAAACCACTTCGGTGGCGCCCTGGGCAAGTACCATGGTGAAAACTGGGTCACCAGCGCCATGCGTAGAGACTTTTCTCCTCTCTCCTTCAGAATTCTCTTTCATCCTTTCACTTTGCACACACTCACAACCTATTCACTCACAATAAACTTACCCATTCCCATCATGGCTTGTTATTGATCTACCCAAGATTGGTTAGCCATCCATAACCCTCCCTTTTCATCCCTTTCCATCCATAATAAATCGGCTCCTATCTGTGACTACGGCCAATTCCTAAGTCTAGTAATGGGTGTGGAACTGAGAACATCACATGTTTCGAGGAGTACAGTTTCTTTCATCTTTCTTCAGTCTATCCGCGCACAATCTGCAATAAAGCAGCATTTGCATCATAGATCCGCAATAAAGTTTCATCTTCTCCACAATAAAGTATCAGTTTCATGGATTCAGTCAGTTTCAGATGAGACACAGCAGCAACAATGGGCTTCAACAAATCAAATCTTTCAACAGACTCAGACAACATATGGTTCAGTGCCATCTATCCTTTTTGTGAAAGTAAACATTGTGACCACAATCAAAATAAGACTTATACCGGTGACAAGAGACACTAAACTTGAGGACTACAGTGGATGTTGGTGTCAAGTCTTGGTTTTCTTTTGATTTTATCTTTTTGGTGACATGTCTTTTAGCTTTTCCAGGATGTCTTTGACTAGAGATTCTATCTCCAAGATGTCTTTGACTAGAAAGGCGAGGATGGGGTATCGTCACCTATTTGCATTTGCTGTCTGTGGATTGTCTTTTAGTAATGCTATGACTTGTCCAAGGATATGAGGACACTGTGAGTCTAGTATGAACTGGGGCATTCCTTGTTTGTGACTGTCTTATCTCCATGCAAACAGGTACAATGACTTTCTGGGTCGAACAAATGCCTCGATTGTCATAACCTACTTGCCATAATAAGCTCAATGATGATAACGCACAAGAAGCTCTTTCACGTTCATATCTTCTGTCTTCCATCCCCCTTTCTTGATTAACTTCCATTGTCCTTCTCGAGTCGGCGTAGCCCGCTGTCACATGACTGAGTATAATGACACACCAAAAACATTTGCATTTCATATAGTTACACCTGCATCACCACATATAAGCATTTCATACATACATATAGATATTACAATTGCATCACATCCTGCATACAACACATGTTAGCACATTTCACATTTTCATTATGTAAATAATCATTTGCATTATCATATTCATTTGCATTACATACATTCACATTTGCATCATGCATCTCATATAAAACATAAAAGAACAAAGATATATTGCATTGCATCATATAAGCATCCATATCATAAAACATGTATCACATAAGAACATCTCATCACATAAGGTACACATGCATATAGCTGCCGTAAAAATGGTGACTCATCTCATATATAATCAAAAGTGTCATGATACAATGATGTCAAAAGAATCATATGGCTACAAAAGAATCACCCGCAGGTGCCTACAATACAACAATGATACATATACTGATACAATGGGAGCCCACTATAGCTATGAGGAACTCCCTCCCTCGGAGCCGCCTCGCCTCGACGGAGTCTGAGCTATAGATGGCCCCGCCCCAGGATCCCCCTGTCTCTCTGGTGGTGGTGGAGGCCCCATGACCCCACCGCTGGATGCCTGTCTCCTGCGACTCCCTCCCGTAGCCGTCGCTGTGCGTGACGATCTATGGAAGCTCCTAGCCCGCTGATCTGCTGGCACGACTGCATAGTATAGATCCCTCCAGTAGGCGATCTCCTCTCCGGCTCACAAAACATATGCGTAGCCTGCCCCTGCATCCTCTGCTGCCCGCCTACCTGCCCTCAGAGCTGTCTTGGCCTCTGTGTATCTCTGGATGGCCTGATCCCTCTCCCGCTCTGTGTCTCGGACCCTGATCCTGAGGTGGTCCCTCTCCCGCACCAAATCCTCAATCTCATCTGCCTGGCCCTGGCAGATCTCCCACAGCCTCAACACCTCATCCTCCTCAGAATCTCCGCTCTCCGCCTCCGCCTGTGGCTCCTCCCCTACAGGTACCTGTCCTTCAACCTCTGCCTGCACCTGTCCCTGTGCCTGTATAGGTACCTGTGGCTGCACCTGTCTCTGTCCCTCTGCCTGTACCTGTCTCGGTCCCTGTCTGGGACCCTGTGCTGCTGGCACCTGTAGGGGCAGTCCACCCCGTCCTCTCACCACCGGAGCTGCTCTCTCCTGTCCTCCCTCCCTTCGAGGTGCCACCCGCCTCTCTCCCACCACTCCCCTCCGCCTCCACCGGCCCCTACCTCCATCCCCTAATCCATCATCATCATCTCCTCCACCCTCTCCATCCAGTGGCTCTGCCGGATCTGTCAATCTAGGAAATGGATGCTCTGCCCAATACGCAGAGTACTCTGCGTCCATCCCTGCATCATCTACCTCTGGCCACATGTCCCATGGCATCGGCATCATCTCCGCTAGTTGCGTCACCGCCTGATCATATGATAGCAGTGGGCCAAACTGCACCTGATCTCTGACCGTACGGGCATACATGCCCGAGCCCCGTGGCATCCGCTGGATCCGCCCAAACTGCCTGCACACCCTATCAACAAGCTGCCTCTCCAGAATATAGGGCGTCCGCCCAATCAGATACTTGCTCCTGAACACATAGGGTAGCTCCAGCGCGTCGTCCTCCCACTCCTCACACCCCAGGTACAGCCTCCAGATGACCATGTCTATATCATCAATGACTCGCCTCCAATGCTCCAATCTCCCAATCCGAGGCTGGGATGTGATCATGTCATACAGGTGCACGAAGCTCCGTCCCTGTCCTCTGCCTCTGAAATGAATGGGCCGTGTGATGGGAAGGTGCTCATAAGCCCACACCTGCAAGAGAGTCATGCCGCAGCCCAAACCCACTGATCCGTGGTACACAAACTGATGCAGCTCATAATACAAATGTGCCAGGACACATGGCCCCCATGCATACCTAGTGTGCTCTGCCATCAGCGTCTCCAATGCCCCTCCCCAGCCCACTGCCAATCCTCGTGTGGCCCTGTCTGGACACAAATACCCACTGATGACTCCCCCAATAACTGCCGGCAATGCTAAACCTGTGGCAGTCATGGTATCCCAGGCTACATGACCTGCTCGCATCTCCAAACCGGGATCCTGAAACACCCGTCTCAATGCTTCCCTGTCACCGTCACGGTCATAGGGAATCAACTCTCCATCAATAGGGACATGTAGTATCCTATACACATCCTCCAATGTCACTGTCATCTCACCCATCGGCAGGTGAAACGTGCACGTCTCCGAGTGCCATCTCTCGGCCAACGCAGTCAGCAACCCCATGTTTGCCCGAAACTCAGGCACATAGAGCACATGTGTGAGACCCATCTCCTCAATGGTTATCATGTCCTGGATCGACAACTCTGGTCGCAGTCTCTAAGTCGACAGGAATCTCTCCCGTGACTCTAACATCGGCAAATACTCCTGCAGTCACACAATCAATCTTGTCAGTTATCGTGGCATTCACTGTTTATCACAAAATGCTACTTGCTACCTAAATGCATCTGGTTATCTATCCTAGTGACACTCACTGTTCATCACAAAGTGCTGCTATCTACCCTAAGTAGTGCTCCCTGTTCATCACAAAGTACTACGTGTGTGACATTCCCTGTTCATCACAAAGTGTCACTCACATTCGCACTCCCTGTTCATCACAAAGTGCTGCCTATCCTGGTGCTCCCTGTTCATCACAAAGTGCCTTGATCTATCCTAATCTTCCTAGAGGACCTGCTTGAGTGTATCCTCTCAGCAGCTTATCCAATCGACAGCGTATGTTCATCACAGAACTGCTGATATGACCTAAAAGACTAAAACCATGCATTTAAACACACAAATGCACTTTTACAACACAAACGCGCTTTTAACTCCTAAACGCGCTTATAGACTGCATAAACGCGCTTCTGAAACACAGACGCGTTTTCTGAACACAAACGTGCCTATGCCAGACACAAACGCGACCAGGGAACACAGACGTCCCTACATTACATAAACGCTTTTATAAAGCACAGACGCTGCTACATTTCACAAACGCGTCCGCATTCAACACAAACGCGGTTCCAGGCACAGACGCGCCTGGACCCGACACAGACGCGCCTGTTGAACACAGACGCGCCTGGCACTGACACAGACGTGGTTGCGTGTTTTTGCACTTTTTAAATATCCTATTCCTAGCGCATTTATTGCTCCTAAACATGCATTTATGACAAAACTCGAAATGCGTGAAAGTACGAGGAGGTTTTCGGGTACTTACCGGCTCTCCTGCATCGACTGGTCGCTGGAATCGGCGGACACGGTCGAATCTATGAATGAATGCCATCGCTGCTGACTGCTGCTGCTCTTTTCTCGCTCTGCACTGTGATCTTCTAAGGGTGTGGATGACAATGAGGATGTCTTTTGCCCGTGGTCTATCTTATAGCCTACCCTAGCCCTGGCCTTCATTTCCCGAGTCAGTCTTTCTCATCCCGTGACTTTGTCACTTTATCCAATCAGTCCATTCTATCCCGTCTTTCTTATCGAGAGATTGTCTGCAATCTTTTCAGACATTTTCATCCAATCTCTCGAGGGGGCATATAATTCCCATCTTGGGGCAACTCTGTATCAGTTCATCTTATCTTCTTTGAAACAACGCGACAAGCCGCATTGTCTCAAAGAGGGGCAAAATGTAGACACCTAAAATTGTCCAGTCTAATTAAATAAATATTTTATTTATTTAATTATCTAAGCCTAATTCTTCTATTAATTAAATAAATTTTTATTTATTTAATTAATTCATTTATCCTCTTCTAGCCTTATTTCTCATTTAAATAAATACATTTATTTATTTAAATTATCCCTTTCCTAAATTAAATAAATATTTTTTATTTAATTGTCCCACTTCTTCTATTATTTAAATAAATCTTTATTTATTTATTTAATTCATTATCTTTTTCCACCCATGACACATGTCATTCATCTCTTATTTTCTACGCTACCTACCTCTTTCATTATTTTGGTATTTCTTATACCTACCCTCTAATCCTAGCCGACCTCTCTTTTTACACCTCTCAATCTTAACCCTCCATTTCATATTGTGTCTTCTATTTAAGGAGATGCTTTCTTCATTGTCAAACCCTAATCACTCATGCTAATAATCTTTCATGCAACTTGCTACACTACGATCCTACTTGCAACCACATTCCGTTCTTTATTGAGCTCTTGTGCATACAAAAATCTGAGAGCAAATATATCAAGCAAGATCAATGGAGATAGGAAGAATGGAGATCAAAACCCTATTGGACATGTGATGGTATAATCTTTGTGATTTTTGAGTTATTTTGCATTGTCTTAGGTTATCTTCATATGTTATGGTGGATCTTTGTTCATTGTTAGGCTAGGGTTTTGTGGTTGAATTCATTTAGCCTTTCAATATTGTTATTATTGTTATCCATTTTCACCATATACAGTAACTAATCAGTGAGATAAAGTATTTTATAGGTTTACAGATATTGCAAATGAAAGATGAGATTTTCATTACTCAATCCAAGTACATAAAGGAAATCTTGAAGAAATTTGGAATGGAGGATTCTAAACCAGTAAGTACGCCTATGACTACTAACTGTAAATTATCAAAGAATGATGAATCTGCATCTGTTGATGAGACACTTTACCGATCTATGATTGGAAAATTGCAATATGTTGTGCATATTAGACCGGATATAGCAAATGTAGTAGGTATTGTAGCAAGATTCTCTGCAGATCCCAAGGAAACCCATATGACTGCAATCAAGAGAATTTTTCAGATACCTGAGAGGCACTGAAGATTATGGCTTAGTATATGAAAAGAGGAATACTTTTGATTTAAAAGTTTATACTGATGCTGATTGGGTAGGCAACATAGATGACAGAAAAACACAAGTGGTGGAGCTTTCTTTTTGGGAGAAAGACTAGTAAGTTGGCTTAGCAAGAAATAAGGATGCATTTCTCAGTCTACAGCAAAAGCTGAATATGTTGCTGCAACATTGAATTGTACCAATATAGCATGGATCAAACAACTGTTGAAGGTATAAATGAGAAAGTTACCGAGCCAGTAACTATATTCTGTGATAATACTAGTGCCAGTAACATTTCAAAGAATCTAGTGATGCACTCTAAGACAAAGCATATATCTATAAAGTATCACTATCTCAGAGAAGAAGTTCAAGAGAAGAAAGTTGTGCTGGAATATATCAGTTCAAAGGAGCAATTAGCAGACATCTTCACAAAGCCACTGCCAAGGGACACTTTTGAGTATCTCAGAAGCAAGTTAGGGGTCCTACCCCTATCTTCTACTCACTGACCGAGTTTGGTGAAAGCATCAATTCGATGAATCTACAGAATATTATGTGTGGATTGATGTTGATTTACTCACTTTAGGAGGTCACCTAAAGTTTTGTAAGAAAAAGTGAATAGAGACAAGTTGATCTGACCGAGACTGAGATGTTACATAGCAAGGCAAATCACTTCACAGAGGAAGAAATCATGATTTAGTTCTTTGACTTTTTGGCTTTGTTGTCAAAGGGGGAGAAGACTAAATGGTTGGTTGAAAGACTAAATGGTTGACTGCATGGTAAAGCCCTGAATGATGAAAATAAAAGAAGACTAATGACAGGGAGAATAGATTGCAAAAATGGAGAAGACTTCAGAAGACAACAGATCAAGGATAACAGGAGAAGTCTAACAGCAATCTGAATCCAAATCACTTTGAATATCTTGTTGGTATTACCATTTAATTGTTGGTTTTTCCATCAATGCCAAAGGGGGAGATTGTTGGCATTATAGTAAGAAAGATTGTTGATATTCAATAAGGATATTGAGAAGGTTGTTGAAGATTATTGATATAACTGAAGAAGGATGATAACTATCTTTATAACATTATTTTGTCATTGATGTCAAGAAATTGATTATCTAATTCAGTATGATGTTGCCATATCTTGAGAAGATTGATTAGAAGAGAATTAAGATGTCGGTAAAAGACACAGAAAGAATGTGATGAATAAAGGGAGGAATAAGTTATTCAATGGGCAACTATTACCGAGTTAGACAATGATGGGATCACGATGTTTAGATTGTTTTGATATCCTACATATGTTGTTGATTGTGAGATTAATACTATACTATGCAACCAAGCAAAGAAACTAGTCGCTAAACCCTAAGGTTATCGATATCGGTTAATGAAGGCGAAATGTCTACCGAGTAAAGTTTAGTATTTACCGAGTTGCAACCGAGTTGTGACAGTGCACATTGGATGGATAAAAGCATTATTTAATGAAGGACAATGATTAGCTGGAAATGTATAAATGATTGGTATGGCATGCATGAAGTTTGTTAAGGATCTATGGCAAAGGAAAATCAGTAGGAAGATCTACAACGCAGATTGAACCGCAATAACCTTATGCAAGTTCCAAGATAGGAATGCAAGTCCCAAGGTAAGGTAAAACATTTTCAGATCGGAAGGATACATTGAATCTAGTCAAGTTTGAAGATCTGATGGCTAAGATTGATCATGGGAAATGTGATCAAGGAGATTCAGCGGTTAGCAATTGTTTATAAATAAGGAATTGTTGATAAACAATGTATGCGGGCAGGTGTATGCACAAGGGATGCTACATAGTAATTACCGAGCACAAAAGCTTCAAGACCTGTTTGAATAATAGAGTAGAGAGTCCAACAGAGGGACAAGATAAGTCCTATGACTAGATTGTTTTGAGAAAATAAGAATCTACTTTAGCATTTTAGATGTGAAGTTGCAGATAGATTTTTATTACTGTTATTTTGTAATTGACAGTAAATCTCTTAACCGAGTGGACTTGACAGTCTTATATGTAAACCCTCTAGCAAGGTAACATTCTAAATGAGTGTTTGAAATCCTTTGACAAGGTCACTTCTAACAAAGTGAAGATCCTAACAGATTTGAGGGAAATCCCTTAACTGGGTCACATCTAGCAATGTGTTTGTAATCTTTAACAGGATTTGCTTTTAACTGAACATACTCTAGAAGAGTATATTTCTTAGTGGGTCCAAAATCCCATAGTGGTTTTTCCCTATTTGGGTTTCCACGTTAAATTTGGTGTTATGAGTGTTATTATGATTATGTGTTCATAAGTTTGCATGTTTAGCAGTTTTTTTTGGTTAAGTTGTTGAAGTATAAGTTACCGAGGTTGAATCTGTTTATTTTATGGAAGTTTAAGTTTGTATGATTCACCCTCCCCCCCCTCTCATCTTGTTAGATATTGGCATCTGTACTTTACATTAAGTATCAGAACTAACACATGCACATAGTTCAACATGTCTCTCTCCCACATAGAGTTTTTCACATGACTCTCTCCACCTTTGATATCAATGTTAAAGGCATATATCGCACAAATCTCTCTCCCACAAATTAACAAAGTTGAACATCTAAATGACCACACTAACTACTCCCCCTAAGTAATAGCCTCACTCATCAATCCGGATGGATCACAAGATCTTTGTGAAATCCATTGGACTGATGCAACTCAATGCATCTTAGTTCTCATTAGGAGGGGCAATCACCCCTAGATTCTCTTTGAGATGCTCAAAAGTATCCTTAGGCAAAGGCTTCGTGAAGATATCTGCAATTTGTTCCTTTGTAGATACATACTCTAGTTTGATTTTCTTTTCATTCACTTTCTCTCTCAAGAAATGAAAATTGACAGATATATGCTTAGTATTAGAATGCAACACTAGATTCCTAGAAATATTGATAGCACTTGAATTATCACAGTATATAGCAGTAAGATCATCAAAAACAACTCTAATATCCTTCAACATCTACTTTATCCACACCACCTGAGTACAATTGCTAGCAACATAAATGTATTTGGCTTTTGTAATAGATAAAGAAATAACATTTTTTCCTCTTACTCATCCATGAAACCAATCTTTTCCCCAAGAAAAATGCACCACCACTAGTACTCTTTCTGTCATCAACATCATATGCCCAATCAACATCAGTAACAACACTCAAATTAAAGTCATCATCTCTAGGATACCACAAACCAAAATCAATAGTCCCTTTCAAATATTTGAAAAAATTCTTTTCACATCTACAACATGAGATTCCTTAAGACTAGCTTGAAATCTAGCAACAAGACAAACAACATTCGTAATATCTATTCTAGTTTGAGTCAAATACAACAATCCACCAACCACAGATTTGTATCTAGTCTGATTTTCTTTCGGAGAATCATCATCCTTGGTCAAATTGCATCTGATCACCATAGATGTAACAACTAGCTTTGAATCATTTAAACCAAAATTATTCAACAATTCCTTCACATACTTAGACTAAGATATAAAAATTCCTTTATCCAACTGAGTATTTCAAACTCATTCTGCATATCATCAACAACTTCTTGCATAAACCATCATTTTCACCAAAGATAATATCATCAACAAAAACTTCAACAATTAAGATATTATCATTATCAATCTTGAAGTATAGATTACTATCAGTGGTACCTTTATTGAATTCAACTTCCATCAAATGCTTATCCAAACTAGCATTCCAAGCTCTTGGGGCTTGCTTCAATCCATACAGTGCTTTCTTCAATATGCAAACCATATCTTTCTGATCTGTCAACTGAAATCCATTTGGTTGCTCAATATAGACTTCTTCTTCCAACTCACCATTAAGAGAGGTTGACTTGACATCCATCTAGTAAACTTTAAAATCTTTGTAAGTAGCATAAGCAAGAAATAGTCTAACAACTTCAATTCTAGCTATTGAAGAAAAAGTCTCCTCAAAATCAATTCCTTCCATCTAAGAATAACCCTTACAAACAAGTCTTGCTTTATTCCTAACAACTTCACCTTTTTCATTAAATTTATTTCAAAATACCCATTTATTTCCAATTACATTTTTATCCTTAGGTTAGGGAACAAGAATCCATGTATTATTCTTTTCAATCTAGTCCAATTCTTCTTCCATTTCTTTAACCCAAATATTATCTTTGCATGTTTCATTAACATCTTTAAGTTCAATCTTAAAAATCAAGCAATACTCTTCAACAATTATACTCCTAGTCATCACACCTCTATTCTTATCACCTATGATCTGATTCTCTAAATGATTCAATCTTACATACCTAGGAGTCTTAGGATTTTCTTGATTTTCAGACTCTTGAGCTCTTTCTTTTGCACTAGCACTTGTACCTTCTTCTTCATTCTCAGGATTTTCAAGAGAAATTTGAACTTGATTATGGGTTTGGACTTTCTTTCCTTCATCTAAATTGACATCCTAATCATCTGAATCATATCCGAAGCATCTAGGATGATACTCATTTCTTTCATCAACCTTTACATTGGCACTTTCAACTATCTTCCTCATTCTCTTATTATAACACATGTAGGCTTTGCTCTTAGTAGAATAACCAAGAAAAATTCCTTCATCACATCCAACATCAAACTTTCCTGGATCTTCATCTCTTCTGATATAGCATTTAGTTCCAAAAATTCAAAAATATCTAACTATAGGAACATGACCAAACCATAACTCATAAGGAGTCTTACCGGTATCACCTTTGATATGCACTTGGTTGAAAGTGTATACTGCAGTACTCGCAGCTTCTCTCCAATAGATATGCAAAACATTTCCTTCAATCGTCATCATCCTGGTAGCTTCCTAAATTGTTATATTCTTCCTCTCCACAACACCATTCTGCTGAGGGGTCTACAAAGCAGATAGTTATCTCTTTACCCCATATACTCTTCACAAAAACAATTGAACTCACCAGAAGTAAATTCACCACCTATGTCAGATCTCACACACTTCGTCTTTAGTCCAATCTCTGTCAACCATAACTTTGAAAAACTTGAACTTTTCCAATGCTTCAAACTTCTCCCTTAAGAAAGTAACCTGTATCATCCTTGAGTAGTCATCAATCAGCAACATGAAATACTTGTCACCCTGCAAGCTTCTCACTCTAGAAGGACCGCACAAATTAGTATGCACAATATCCAATTTTCCATTAGAAGTAAACTATTTGCTAAGTTTGAAAGTAACTCTTGTCTACTTCCCTAATTGACATTCCTTACATACTAGATTAGTAGGCTTTACCATCTTAGGAAGATCTCTCCCTACTTGAGTGGAACTTATCTTAACCATGCAATCAAAATTTACATGACCATCCTTCTATGCCATAACCAACTTTCATCAACCTGAGCAATCAAACAACTTTTACCACCTACATTCAAATGAAAGATATTACCTTTAGTCTTTGTACCTGATGCAATCTCAATTCTAGAGCTACTCAAGATCTTACACTTTCCATTCTTGAATTGCAAATCATATCCCTTATCAACCATCTATCCAACACTCAAAAAATTATTCTTTAAACCTTCAATATACAAGACATCATCAGTGTTATGCTTACCATGAAGAGAAATAGAACCTCTACTATGGATTATATCATCTTTGTCATCTCCAATCTTACTACAACACCATCATACTTTTCCATACTCACAAACTTACTCTTATCACCTATCATATGATGAGAGAAACTACTATCAATAACCCATTCATATTTCTCTTCAACTTTAGCAGCTAAAGCTTTCTCTTCATTAATACAGCTAGTAGAATCAATAGTCATTGGATCATCTTCCTTGATAGTCATTCATCTCCTGAATTTCCCTTATCAGATTCATCATATGTCACACCTTCATCAACAACATAATAATATTTCTTTTGATATTTAGTCTTGTATGCTTTAATGGCTTCTTAGAAACTCTTTCCAAACACCTTGAGGCAAAATGTCCTATCTTATTGCATGAAAAAAAATTAAGAGGCAATTTTCTTTCATATTTATCGGCTTCTTTTGGCAATCTTCTAGCAATCATATCTTCAAGCTCTTCAAGCTCTCTTTCTTCTTCTTCAATATCTCTCATCTCCTTCTCATATTTGGACACCCTTGTAGAATTTTCTCCCGGGTCATATTTATGCTTCCCATAAATAGTAGCTTTGAATGTAGATTCAAACTTAGGAAGAGATTCTCCAAATTTTCTCAACTCAAAAGATTCAAGCTTTCCAATCAACATGTCTCTAGTCACATTTGTCACCATTTGGATCTCCTCTATAGCAATAGCTTTATGCTTGTAAGTAGGAGCCAAGGATCTCAACACTTTAGCCACAATCTCTAATTCTTCCAACACTTCACCAGCACATCTGATATTCAACACAAGCTCATTCGCTCTCTGCATAAAGGAGGTATTGTTCTCATCTTTGCCCATCAAGCCAACATCTCATATTTTTCCTTCAAGCTTTGCAAATTAGCAATTTTCACATGATTGTCACCTTCATATGTCTCTAGCTTCTTCTAGATCTCATGAGCAGTCTACAAATTCATCATATTAGTCATCTCAGAATTAGTCAAGGCACTTAGCAATGATTCCTTCGATCTAATATTGAATTCAACTTCCTTTATCTCATTCGGATTTGTAGGACCATTCGGAGGGACATTATACACATTCTTAATAATATTCCAATAGTCTTCATCGATGCATCTTAAGTGACATTCCATCTGGCTCTTCGAAAGAGTGTAGTTCATTCCATCAAATCTCGGACTATCCTTCTTAAAAGAAAAGTTTGCCATCTTGAATCACCTCAAGTAGTCAAGCTTCTTCTGGAGGATTTAGCTCTGATACCAATTTTTGGTAACAAGGCAGCAAACTAAGAGGGCGGGGGGGGGGTGAATCAGTTTGCACACAAAATTTAATCAACTCAAACACAACTTCAGATCTGATAATTAAAAATGAAAGCATAAATCAACACCACATCAATAACACACATAACACCAAGATTTTTGACATGGAAAACCCGGTTAAGAGAAAAACCATGGTGGGAACCTACCCACAATGAGATGATACCATGTTAGAAGTATATGAAATATTACAATGGGGAATGCACATGCATTTAGGCACACTGCCTAGAGCTCACTGCTCAAATCACAAAACAAGAAGGGCTCCAACCCTGAGGAAGACTCGCTGTCTTATAAAAACATTTGAATTAGATCCCAAAGATTATGAACTGATTAAATAACATCTCCTCATGCATGGTTACAGTTTCGGTTAAGCACATTGTCTTATCTACTTTGCCACACACTTCTTCACACTACCGAAAGATCAAAACACTTGTTCACACATTTATTTGATCACACACTCTTGCAGATACCATGCAGATACATCTCTCATATGAATATTACATATATTTATACAAATCATCAACCTATATTTCAAAGTCCGCTCAACACTCATCACGAATAACAAGAATATAACCACACATGCTATAACAATACATGCAAACCAAAACAATGTTGGCTAAGACATAGGATGGACCTAAATCACCACTGCAAACAAAAAAACACCTCCAAGAATTATGCTACGCACATCCACAACGTGCTACAATCATCATGTCGGCCAAGAACATGAAGAACACCACCGAATCAAGAAAATTATCAATAACACACACAACGATCAATGTGGAACATGAACATAGATAAGACACGATTTAGAAACATCCACAAGCAATGTGAATTACCACAATATCACCACTTAGTAGAATCTCTATCATCATCATACTGAACCTCAAGAACACCAACAAAATTGACTGACAAACTGAAAGATTCACTTGTGGACCTCCAAATCATGAACCATCTGAATTGAGTACACATAAGAACATCCCAAATACGCTTCCAAATCCACAAACCAAGATCTTGCAACATAGAGCAATGCAGATCAAAATATAGAACACTGAAAAACATCGAACAACTGAAAAACCCAACCTCATTACCGAACCTCGTAACTTGATCAAATCATCATGCAGACCACTGAAACTTTAGCTAAATCAATAATGCAAGAGCATCTGATGGTGTAAGGGCAATCCTACATCACCCAAAAATATTTCCTTTTTCTAGTTAGTTTTCTTTTAATGTTTTTGCAGTTTTGGATACCTATTTGGACGAATAAGAGATTCCAACTTTCAAAATTGTCAAGCTACTTTTTCCTACTGACTGTCAAAAATAGAAAGTTTTTATTTAAAGGCGAATGGAGCCCGAATTTTGCAGGAAGCTTGAGAATGGAAAATTAATCACATTGGGAAAAAGTTAGATTAAAAGAATTAATGGTTTGAAAGTTATTCGAGTTTCAGTTTCCCGAAAAAATAAAAAATTCTTCTGAGTCAAATTTGAGGAATTAAATGTTTCAAATGGCCCTAAAAATGGCGAGAATCAGCAAAGTGGATTCTTAGCATATTCTTCACTCAGAGAGAATTCAGACTATTCAAACGACGCGTCAATCTGATTCCCGGATCAAAAGGTATGGCTGCTGGAAGTTGGGTAATTTTTCAGAAAGTTTCAATTTTTGAATCTGGTTGTATTTTCATATTTCCAATTTCATGATTTGGCATTTGTTTTCCAAATGGTAATTTCTAAATTGTAATTTTGGCTCCAAATTGGAAAAGGATATTTAGGACTCATTGAGGAAACTTGTGAGTAAGTTTTGGGATGTGAGTTTTTGGAGAGTGAGTTTTGGGAGTTATGAATTTAGATTGTAAGGGTTTTCCAAAAAACTTTGTAAGCTATTGAATTGCAGCTTGTGAAAATTTATTCCTCTTATTTATAATTGCATGTATTGAAAATAATTTTTCAGATAATAATATATATTTTTTTGTCTCTTTTGCTGTGATTTTTTGTATCTTGGGTTGTGCCCTCATCAATCAACCAGAGATACTTATCTCAAAACCCTTTAACTTGCAACAATGCATCTGTAACACACTAGCCAAACCAACGTACTCAATATGACTGCAACACTGAAACACAGAGGAATGTGTTGATATCAATGACAACAACACATTCCAACAAACTTCTCAACAATATCCAATAGGTCCTAGGTGTCCTTCTAGAATATTGATGATTTACACATGATCTTATTTTTTCTCATGATAACTACTTTTAGTTACCAAGGTTGACACTTTAGTTGTATCAATGCATAGTATTATGACACATCTCAACATATTGTCTAATCCTACCTCTCACCTTACCTTTATTAGTAAGGCTTCTCATGTACACTTCCATGTCCATTCATGTGTTCATAATCAAGTAAGTTATTAATGTCATTTTCTCTCTTGTGAAAGTTATTTGGGTCTTGCAGTATTCCTTAGGGTGTTGAGGAGACACTACTCAAATCCTACATGGTATTAAAGTTCTAGATCTAAAGACTCCTTCCCAAATTTAAGGGTGATTTGGCATTGAGATAATACTAGGTGTAGTTTGGGAGAAAAATAGGCATCATAGTTGTTTTCAAAAGGCCAAAAACCCTCAATTCATATAAAATAATTCATATTTTAGTGTTAAACAAATTTTGGCCATATTTAGGGTTATGGTAAAAAATCTACAAGTTGCAACCTATACAATTGTATAGATACATAAGATCAATACTCTACTGATGCCATAATCATACATAATAGTAATGATTAAACTTCATCATATGTTGTCGTTGATGAAACACATACACATACATATGTTCATATTGTCTACCGGTGTGATTTCAAAGTTGTTTATACTACAACTGGTATTCTATAGGTTTATATCCAACCGGTAGATGGTGACAACTGGTATCTATATATGGAGACAACCGGTGGATTTGCATAACTCGGCATCAACATGAGGATCCAACGGAGATTATCACAGGAGCATTAAGGATAAAGGGTTTATATGTTTAACTCCAACCGGTATTGATTGCTCCAACAGGTATTCATTGATTATATGATGAGTTATCACAAGTCGTGATGAGTTATCCTTATCGATAAGATTTGGCAATATTTTTGTGATGAGTTATGATCACTTGACCAGATACACTGCACCTAGGCAATTGTGTTATGATTTCTAGAGGCCGACATGAAATCTAAATGTCTATATATTGACATCACAATGAATCATTTTGTATGAGCAAAAGTGATATGCTGTGTGTAAAGGAAGAAGTGTTAAGTCGCAAAGTATGTTGGTAAAGAAGTGTTAAGTGCATAGAGGAGGATCTATACAAGCAATTTGTACTACTACTAGATCACATCACATGTTGTTTTCTAATCATTGCAATAGTCAAATTCTCTAACCGGGTAAGCTCTAACAAGCTTCATTGTTCAAATCCTCTAACAAGGTGATCCATTAGTTTGGATTCATAAATCCTCCACTGAGGTTACTCGTTACAGGGTACTACCTTTTACAGGGTATATCTTTTAACTAAGCTTTGGGATCTTTAATAGGATTCGATCCTAGCAACGTGTTTTGTAGACCCTAACCGGTCAGTTATCTATTACTGCAGATAGTTAACTTGTGAGTCCCATCTCACCGTGGTTTTTACCTATTTGTGTTTTCCACATATAAACACTTGTGTTATGGTGGATGTTTTAATTATTGTGGATGTTGTTATATCATTTTTTATTGCATGCATATTGTTTAACAAACTTGTTAAGTTTATCTATCGGTCAATGTTTAAAGTAGTACTATTTTTGGTGTCACTGATTCACCCACCCTCTCAGTGCTTTACAAGTCCATCAATTGGTATCAAAGCCTAACTTCTTTAAAGCCTAATTGCTTGGAAGGGAACCCTAAAGCTACCATGGGGGATATAAGCTAATTTGAGATGGCTAGAGAGCTTGAGGCTAGTAGGAATGAGCTTGAAACCCTAAGGGTCAAACTAAAAGCTTCTGAAGTCAAAAGAAGAGAGCTAATTGAACAACAGTTAGAAATATCTGATAATAGTTCTTCAGATGAGGCCAATATTTATGCTTTAGCTGAGGAATTTGAAAAACTAAACAGTGAAAAGCTAAATCTAAGGAGAGAGCTAGAAGGTCTTACTATCCACATGAGTCAGGAACTGGAAACCAAGAGAACTGCTGAAGATCTCACCAAATAAAGAGATCATGAGATTTCCAAGATCAAGTGAGAGAATGCTACCTTGCATGAGCATTTGAATACAGAAAGACAATAAAAAGATAACCTACAGCTAGATCTTGAATTAGCATCATCTCTGAGAGAGAACCTCTCAAAATGTAATGAAGATCTCACCAGATAGCTCACTAAAGCGAAAGGGAAATTGGAAAAGTTCAACAAAAGTTGTACCTTGCTAGAAGAGAAAATTCAATCACAAAGAATGAATGGTGATACTTCTGGACTTCGTTTTCACACATCTGAAAAAGGTGAATCCTCTGGTACCAAGAGCAACACTCTTAAGAATAAATCTTCTCCTAAGGTAAAAAATTCTACCGGTAAGAAGGTCTTGTTTGTTTGTTTTCCATAAACCTGCTCACATTGCAAATGTTTGTAGATACAAACCTAATAGAAATGCAAGCTACAATACTAATACTAGGTATGTGTCCAAGAAATTTGAAGGTCATTGCTTCAAATTTAAAATATATGGACATAGATCAGTTGAATGCAGATATGGAGCAAATAATCATGTACCACATATGCATTCAAGACCAAATGGCAACTGGATGAGAAATTTTGACAACCTGGTCAACATGAATTGGCAAAGACCCTACGGCAACCGGTTTAATCCATTTGAGATGGAAAAGGTAACAAATGTCATTTGCGTGCCATCTGTAACAAATTTGGTCATGTGGCTATGAATTGCAGAAGAATAATTGGGAGAGGTAATGCAGGAACTTGGAGATCATCTGGTATAGCCTGCTATCACTGTCATAAACTGGAACACATGGCAAAATTTTGTAGATCCAGAAAGAGAAAACCGGTCAATCCTTCTAAGGATTAGAAAGGAAAGCAGAAAGTTAATGCTCAAGAAACCAGAGAAGAAATGAATCGAACATGGAAAAACAAAAGTGATGACTCACCTGGAGAAGAAATTGTTCCTTCACCAAGTGTGAAGAATCCTACACCAGTGAACCAAGCTTTTTTTTCATATGGCTAAGGGGAACTTAATAACAAATCCACTTCCGGACCTCTTGAGATAAATGAGCGGTAAGAGAATTTAAATGCATAAAATTTTGATCTTTTTGTCAATTGGTTATCAACCGGTTTTACATCTATGTATCATTAAGCAGTGTAATTAGGGTTTGTAACCCTAACGGGCGAGCATTTAATGTAGTAGGTAAAAAGGATAAAAGCGAGTTTTCACTTTTTTATTTTTACCCTAACTCATACGAGAAAGAATTTTTGAGTGCTTGTAGAGCTAAGAAAGGATTGTTAGTTGATTTTAGTCGGAGTTGCATTGTGATTTGAGTAATCAAGTTGATTTGAAGGTTGGTGAAGACTAAACTGGTGTGCACTTGAGCATTCAACCGGTTAAAGAGGCAGCGTGCATGAAATAAGGTATTTATTTTAAAAAACTTGCTTCAAATCTAGTTTATCTAGAATGGCATCGTCTTCTAAAATAGTAGAGAAATTGATGATTACATCTGAACCTATGGAAGTTGTAGAAGCGGAACAAATTGTGTCTTATAATGCTTTATCACAAGTTCCTAGTGGTGTTGTAGTGAAAGGAGATTTGTCCATCTACATTGATTGCAAGATTGAGGATTTAGGATCATTGTCGATATATTCTCAGTTAAAATCCCTTTGCGATGAAAATGAAGAGATTCAATCAAAATATATTAGGGTTTATGAAAAAGGTTTTCATAATGCAACTTACTTTCTTGAAGATTTTGAAGAAGAACATATCCAAATTATTTTGAGTCGAGTTCATGGAGAAAACATGTATTTAAAAAGGACTCATACAATAACCAAGGAAGCTATTCAAGCTGTAACTGGTTTTTAATCAACCGGTGAAGTACCTGTGCTGAGGCGTATTTCAAAAGAGATAGTATACACTCTAACCGGATCAACATCTGATAAGCATTCTTTTTCCATCAATAACATCAAGCACCCAGTGGTAAAGTTGGCAGCTATGGTTATAGGCTACCGGGTATTCTATTCTAGCAGATTAAATAGAGTTCCATAAGCAATGGTGCATACTGCTTATAAGATGGTAGCTGGAAATGCTAATTATGACCTATGTGAGGCCATAAGGAGCCAATTATTGTTAAATCTTTGATCTATCAAGAAGGACAACAGTCTAAAGTTTAAATTTGGACGGTTATTTATCAGGGTATTCTTTTATTTCCGTAATTTCCTACCGGGAATAGGTGATCTTGAATGGTCTAAGGATCTACTAGTATTTGCCCAGATTAAGAACAGTATCAAGGCTGTGAAGAACACCTTTTTTGCTACAATGAACAAATACTTCAATGAATTTCAAAAGAAAATGAGCATGAGAGTAAGATTGCCTAAGGATGTGGTAAAACACTTTGCTAAGGACATTATTTTCATAGTTACCACTAATTTCTATTTGATGGAGGCAATTGAGCCTAGAGAAGAAGAAATGGAAGATATGAGTTATGAGGTCAACTATGACTTATTGATTGGTTATGCTAATAACCCGTTGGCATCTCCAAAGGATAAAAAGAAGGCGAAATTGAATATTGTTGAAGATCGGAATACACAAGTTGAAACCAATATTGTTTCTACCACGAGTGGTAAAGGTAAGAAGAAGAAGGTTGATCAAGCACCTTCGGTGATGAAAAATACAAGAGTGACACGAAGTGTCCAAACCAAAAAGGAACCAACACCTAAAGTTTATGCAAAAAAGGAGAATGCATCTAAGAAAAGAGGTCAGAAACTAATTCTCCAAGAAGAATCTAAAGGTACTGACATTGAAGAAGAACCCAAGAAAATAAAGGCAATCGGTAGAGCAGCTAAGCAAGTGAAGGAAGTGCCAAAGGCAACTGTGCCTTTTGATATTTCAAATTACAAACTTGAGACTACCTTTGAGAGTACAATGAAGACATTAGGAAGAAATAGATTTGATAATGTCAAAGATCATTTTGATTCGTTCAAAGAAGAGGAAAAGGAACAAATTATTCAATAGGTAATCAATTATTTGTGTCACTGCAATAGATACCTCATGATCTTTTTAAGGATATCTCTAATTCCTTGTATACTATTCTTTTGAAAAAACGGCAAGAAGAAATAAAGAAAGAAAAAGGAATCATAGATGATGTATTTGTACAATATTTTCCTGAGTTGTCAAAGGATGAGTTGAATAAATTGGTTGATAAGTACAAAGTTCATTTTTCTTACAAAACAAGAAGATTGAAGCTGGTCAATGGAAAAGTGCAACCTATTGAGACTGAGACTCCTGTTGAGACTGAGACTCATTAGATTGCTCATAATATCAAACACATGGAAGATCTTATACATTCCTCCAAGGATGAGCAAGATAATGTTGATTGACCTTAAATGGATGAGGAATAAACTATACAAGTTGGTGTTGTCTATCCTGTCAAGAGAAAGGATGACACTATTGTCCAACAAGTCATACTTGTTGATGATACTCAAGATACAATTGATCTATCTGGATAAATTATTGTACCAGATATGCAGCCACCTAAAATCACTGACTTACAAGTTACTTCAATTGAGAAACTGACAACTCAACCAGTAGTGGATATTCCACCAACAAAGGAACAACCTGAAAAACCCCAATCCCCACCGATTTCACGGAACATTCAGAAGGAATCTAATGAAAAAATTGATACTCAGGTCTCTGAATAGGGAATAGAGAAAGGACAAGAGAAAGCAATCGTTAAGATAACATCTTTTGAACCAGTAAAAACATTAGTCATACAACAGACTGATGAAGATGATGATGACTCATTAGGCATATCAAGGCCTATAATTGTTGATAATATGAGTGCATCTGAAATGATGAAGATTGCAACTATCATATAATCTAGAGCACATAAGAAGAGACTTAAATAGAAAAGAATGGAAGCTGACACCATTTAGAATCCTGTAGATATTCTATCAAGTCTACTACCAGAAACTGCTACATGACACCTGGCAACTCCTATTAGCAAACTTGGTCAATTGGTTGTTGATGCATCTGACCAAATTAAGTCACTTAAATAAGCAACACAAACTTATGCTGAGAAGAGTTATAGGAAGAGGCATGGAGAGAAGCTTATGAAATAAATTGATACAAGGAAACTTTCTCTATCTTTTAATAAAGATTTGTTAAGAAAAGCTATTGAAACAAGAGGAAAATATCTTGCTTCTACTTCTAATGTTTCATTCTTTTATTCTGATATCAATAATAGGCGAATTGAAACAGAGCAAGAGCTAGAAAAGATATGCAATGCATATGTACCACTTCAAGATTTTCTTTTTTCTTTTAGCAAATCTGTGGACGATTTGCACAATAGGTTGGATAACTATGATCTTGAGAAAGAAAAAAGACTCCAGTCATTGAAATAATTGAAGAGTCTACTCAAATCCCAAGTGGACATACTGCAGAGAGCCTACAAGAATGCAGAAGCTATTTTAGCTACTCCAGAAACCTGTACACTTGATTCCATGGAAGAGTTCCATACACAGTTATGTCTATACTTGAGTACACTAAGAACGTGCTAGAGACATGGAAACATGCCTTATCACAGTTGAAGACGAAATTTAATGTTTTTTTCATGAGACTTGTGAATGCATCAATCTTGATTCAGTTTTTCAAGTTTTTGTATATGTAAAACATTTTGATACAAACTTCTCTCTCTCTCTCTCTCTCTCTCTCTCTCTCTCTCTCTCTCTCTCTCTCTCTCTCTCTCTCTCTCTCTATATATATATATATATATATATATATATTTCCTTTTCATTTTGGCATTGTTGTCAAAGGGGGAGTAGAAATATGTATGTGTGTTTTTGAAAATTTTGTATGATGTATGTAGTAAGGGGGAGTATGTGTATATGTGTATAATTTTCTTTGTAAGAACTCTTAGCGGTATTTCTAAAAAAAATCTAAGTGTTGCCATCAATGCCAAATAGGGAGATTGTTGGCTTGATGATGATTGTAATGATTAAACTTCATCATATGTTGTCATTGATGAAACACATACACACACATATGTTCATATTGTCTATCGGTGTGACTTCAAAGTTGTTTATAATACTACCGGTATTATAGAGGTTTATATCCAACCAGTACATGGTGACAATTGGTATCTATATATGGAGACAACTAGTGGATTTGTTTAACTCGACATCAACATGAGGATCTAGTGGAGATTATCACAGGAGTATCAAGGATAAATTATTTATATGTTTAACTCCAACCGATATTGATTGTTTCAACCAGTATTCATTGATTATGTGATGAGTTATCACAAGCCGTGATGAGTTATCCTTACCGACAAGATTTGGCGGTATTTTGGTGATGAGTTATGATCACTTGACCAGATACACTGTACCTAGGTAATTGTGTTATGATTTCTAGAGGCCAGCATGAAATCTAAATGTCTATATATTGACATCACAATGAATCATTTTGTATGACCGAAAGTGATATGCTATGTGTAAAGGTAGAAGTGTTAAGTCATAGAGTATGTTGGTAAAGAAGTGTTAAGTGTGCAGAAGAGGATATATACAACCAATTTGTGCTACTACTACATCACATCACTTGTTGTTTTCTAATCACTGCAACAGTCAAATCCCCTAACCAAGTAAGCTCTAACAAGCTTCATTGTTCAAATCCTCTAACTGGGTGATCTATTAGTTTGGATTCAAAAATCCTCCACCAAGGTTACTCCTTACAAGGTACTACCTTTTACAACGTATAGCTTTTAACTAAGCGTTGGGATCGTTAATAGGATTCGCTCCTAGAAGATCATTTTGTAGACCCTAACCAGTAAGTTATCTATTACTGCAGATAGTTAACTTGTGATTCCCATCTCACTGTGGTTTTTGCCTATTTGGGTTTTCCACATATAAACACTTGTATTATGGTGGATGTTTTACTTATTGTGGCCGATGTTGTTATATCATTTTTTATTGCATGCATATTGTTTAACAAACTTGTTAAGTTTATCTACCGGTCAGTGTTTAAGTAGTACTATTTTTTGTGTCACTGATTCACACCCCCCCCTCTCAGTGCTTTACAAGTTCATCAATCATAAGTTAAATTGGTAGATAAAAGGCATATTCGATAGAATATTCTCTACAAGCATTGAAATTGTACCCTATTCATACAAGCATCCTTTGGATGGCGTGATCTAGTGTAATTGGTACATAATTATTTAAAAAATAATAATAATTAATAAAAAATTTATATAATTTTTAATATTAAAATTATGTAGCTAATTTAGTTGTTTAGCACTTATTTTATTCATAGTTGTCATAGAGAAATGGACATATTTCCAGTCGTGGGACTTTAGCCTAGGTGGCAAGTGGAGTGGTGCATGGGGAGCCACCACATCCACTCCTCCATATCTTCACCTCACTACCACTAGGTGATGGTGGTTTTTTTTTAAACTAGGAACTCAAAAATTAAGTAATTGGTCACTTGGAAGACCTGTTACCAACCCCCTAGGGGGAATTTTTTGCCCAAAAGCCCTAAAACAAGCATAACTTTATCATACAATTTTATTTATTTTTTTGAAAAATTAATTTTGTCAAATTTTCAATTGTATAGGTGTTTTGTAAATATTTTTCTATTTTGCATCATTTTTTTCTAGGTCGAAGACAAACCTTATTTTTTCACCTCCTAGCTCATAACTTTTTTCCCTGGACTCTATTTTGCCTAATACTCATAGCATTAGGAAGTTATTCAAGATCACTATAGTTTCGTATGCATGCACTTTTTGTAGATTTGTTTCAAAAAATTCATAATTTTAGTTTTCAAAGTTGATTTGATACTTTGGATACATTGTTGTAATTTTGCGAAAAAAGTATCAATTTCTCTTAAACTAAGGGGTTATTTTATTTTATTGTGATGGGTATTTTTTTATTCCTCTATTTATACTCTTTTATTTGATTATGGATTTTCCAAAATTTGTACTTCTAACTCCATATAACTATCATGAGTGAAAATCACAAATGGAGGTTTTGTTGTTGACATTGAAGTTGCAACAATCACATTTGGCATAGATTTGGAACCCCAAGTTACCATAGAAAAAAGGAAACGGTTTGATAGAAGAGATGAAGCTCTTGGTACTCTCATTATGACCATTTCTCCTAGTCTTAGATATCATGTTGTATCTTGTAAACATCCTAATAAAATTTGTACTACCTTAAAGAGTCACTTTGGTAATCTAAACAACATTAGAAAATTTAAGCTGGAGAATGAACTAATAAGTCTTAATCCTTCTAATTTTGATAATATCTGGGAATTCTTCATAAACCTTAATTCTCTCAAATTGTAATTAACTAATTGTGGGGTCACTAAAGAGGATTGATAGTTGCTTTCGTCTATTCTAGCTAAGCTAGGCCCTAATTATTTAGTGTTCATTTTTGAATTTTATTCTACTATGTATGTCCTAGGAAATGCACAAAAAATACCTTCTCTTGATGGATTTGTAGCTCAACTCATAGGGTAACAAGCCAAGTTTTCACACATGGGGACATTGAATTTTTAAAATTCTCAAGCTCTTCTTGATAAGATCCAAATCCAAAGGCTTCAAGTGGCAAAGGTATGAAGCAAAAGAAGGAGTCTAAGTCTAATGAGCAAGCTAAGGATTTTCTTTTACAACATACACCTGAGTCCAATCCTTCTTCTAAAGAAGAATCCTCTAAAAGAAATAATTTGAAATGTGCTTATTGTAAAAGGCAAGGACACGATGACCAATCCTTCTTCTAAAGAAGAATCCTCTAAAAGAAATAATTTGAAATGTGCTTATTGTAAAAGGCAAGGAAATGTGCTTATTGTAATTCTGGTGGGTAAAACACATACATAAAAGTTTGTGGTAAAGGTTATATTGAAATAGGATAAGGAACCTTTAATGGCATACTTTGTTTCCTTCTTTGTCATCTAATATCCTTTCTATTTATTAAATTACTCTTAGTGGACAAGGTAAATAAATTGAGTTCACTCCTAATTATGTTTACATTAGGGAAATTGATAGTAGAGAGATCATTATCGTTGGGGTGGTTGATCATTCATTCCATTTGTATTCCTACTCATTTTTCTCATGATGATGATAATCTTCCTTTAACTGATGTACGAATTATGTTTATGAGGAGAAGTTTGGCCACTTAAATCTTGGTATTGTAGAGATTAGTGTTGAGATTCCTACTCTTCCAACTCTTTCTTATTTATCTTCAAGTGATTTCCTTCTGTAAGTCGATCAAAGTATTTCAAATATTTCTTTGTGGGATGAGTATTTGATAGGGATATCAAAATTGTTTATGAAGTCTCAATTTAGTAGAGTTGAAAGACGCATTTGAGGGGATTTCATTCCTCTTTAATGATAGTTTCAACATAATTGTTATCACATATTTAGTGTCTTTGAAGATTTACGTCCATAAGTTTCCTCATTCTATTGATTTGTCATGTTTCTTGGTTAAGCATGAACATGATGCAGTTTATTCAAGATTGGAGACTCCTACTCAATTTTCAAAGACTCACATTTGGAGGCTACTTCCTTATTTTAGATGGACATAGAGTGGATTCTTCATCACCTTATGACATTATTTACTCCTAACAAAAGATGTGTTGATTGTAGGTGTTGTATCATCTTTTAGTTTTATACATACTTCATCAGCATTAGAGCTTCTTCATTATGGGGGGATATCTTATTTCTCATTTTCCTTCTTATGTGAGATCATTGATTTTATATTCATAATGAGTGTAGTCCTTGGTGGGTGTCATTGATTCCTCCATGCATCATCCTTTCTTGTTTATATATTTTCTCTCTTTTAAAAAGGAGTGTTGTCTCATTGTATTTTATCATTTTCTCCATTTGTGAGTGATCTAAATTGTACATGGGTATGCAAAGAAGTTTTGTTATTGAGACCCGCGATAATAATTTTGCATATTTGAATAAAAATATGCTCCCTAAGTTTCAATTAAGGGGAGGTGCTGGTATGAATAAGGTTTTGGACCTAGTAAGGTTGTGTACCTAGTGTTTTTGCTACTTCCTAGTAAGCGACATATTTACATGACTTAGGTTTACTTAGGTCCTAGGTAGGCATCTATAAGATTGATTAATTATCACCTAATATTATCTTATCTAATGATAAATACTTGTAGTTACCTATGTCAACACTTTACATGCCTTATTGCATAGTATTATGTCCCATGTCAACATCTTGTCTAATCCTACCTCTCACCTTCGTTGGAATTGTGTTGTCATTGATGTCAACCGGTATAGCTTGTCACCAGTAAGAAGAGGATGTCAACCAACATTGTGGTCATTGGAGTCGCTGGTACACAAGTTAGTGTTGGAGACATAAGTAAGGATGTTGACCGGTGAATAGGCATTGGAGACAGTTGGCATTATGGCAATGCCAATTGGTGAGTGATGTGTTGGTAGTGTATGGTTGCCAACCCGGAAGCATGTGACTGGTAAGCAAGCAAGGTTGAGCTAATGGAGTAAGTGAATACAACCGGTATGTAGTTGGATGTCATACAACAGGAATCCCACCGGATGAAGATGTCATCACAGGATGAAGATATGACCGACAGAGTTTGGGTTGTTGCAAGTTAGTGAGGTAGACAAACGGGATGTCTACCGGGTTATGTGCCTGATTGAAGATGTATCTACTCAATGTCATCTAAGTTATACCAGTGCTATATCGGAAGCAGAGAAAGAAATGTATTGACAACCAGTTCCTATCAGATGGTGGTCAGCAAGTGACAAAGATCCACTTCCATCGGTAAGTGGTAATAATTAGCTTATCTCACAATCTACATAAAATGCATTATAACCCTCTGGGATAAAACAATCAGAGAAGTTAAAGGTAGGTGGTTGAAGACACCTATCGAATGACCAAAGTGAAACATCATAAGTCTCCAGCATGTGAAACCAGAGATGTGAATCGGATTAGCAAGAGAAGGCATGATGACTTACTGGTACAGAAAAGGAAGGATAAGGTTGTTACTTTGACAAACCAGTTGAGAGGAGAACTGGACTAATGAAGATGAAGGTAAGGTTTAGCAGTTTCTAACATGGAGTTACCAGAATGTTGATATAAACAGAGATCCATGTTGATGATTGATGTATGTGTTGTCATATCATCGATATGATAGAATGTGTGTATCGAAGACTATTGACATGCTAGTGTCAACTGGTAAGGATGTCAACTGACAAGAGACCAAAGAGGAAAAGGTGAAAAGCTCTCATCATGGAATTGTGCATTAGTGGCTCACTCTGAATGTATGTTGAGGATTGGCATGTTTAGTGACCGGGTGAATGTGATCCAACCAGCAGATTAGGAGAAGGCATGGTTTGAAGGGTGACTGATTAATGTATAACCAACAGGGAAGTTGAACCGGTAGATGAACACCAATAGTATGTTGGTCAGTGACTAAGTTTAAACTGACATAGTGGCCAGAGCAGAGGTGGATGTCGATGATGATGACACGTAGGAAATAGGTGGCATACGTGCAGTGGAGGATAAACAATGCATCGATGAGGTAGTTGGTGATTGGTTAAACATTAATGTCGACAGCAAAATACAAGGATTGCTTACAGAAGTGTGTGGCTCTAGGCAGATTGAAAGGTTGATTGTTGTGTTGTGATGATCGATGCAAGTTGTGATGATATAAATTTGATTTGGAGTAAGAAGTTTGGAGATCATTCATTGTGATTGACAAGTGCAGGCCGACAAACAGGTCGTGTTTGCTAAATATAGAAAAATATGTATTGGAAGAAACAAGATTGGTGGAGTTGAGTGATCTATTGCAAGTGGTCAACTCTAGAACAAGATTCGATCTAATTTGATATGGCTCATGGTTGGTGGAGAAAACCCTAGAACGTCAAGTTTAAAGTTTTGCTTTGGCAAGAAGAGTGATGGATAAATATGCAGACCAGAGATCATAGAAGGTGATGCTACCAGATGATGAGGTGTCAAATATTGAAGTTTGGAGTGTGAGAGTGTAGTAGAGTGTTAATCTGCCAAAGTGTAATCTGCAGAAGATCATAGTGACTGAGTGTTGTAAAGACATAATCAGTAACAAGGCTTAAGAGGGGTTTAACCGGTAAGTTGCAAAGAGTGTAGCAGTCAAGTGAACCAGTAGTGACAAGTTGTAGTGGGTTATGATAGTTCTGATACTTAATGTAAGTACAGATCCAATAGCCAACAAAATGAGAGGGGGGGGTGAATCATGCAAACTTAATCTTCCATAAAAACATCAGATTCAATCTCGGTAACATATACTTCGGTAATATAACCAAAACTACTAAACATGCAAATTCAAAAGCATATAAACATCATAAACCTCATAACACCAGATTTAACGTGGAAACCCAAATAGGGAAAAACCACTATGGGATTTCTGACCCACTAAGAAATATACTCTTCTAGAGTATGCTCGGTTAAAAGAAAATCCTGTTAAAGATTTCAAACACATTGCTAGATGTGACCCAGTTAAGGGATTTCCCTTAGATCTGTTAGGATCTTCACCTTGTTAGAAGTGACCTTGTTAAAGGATTTCAAACACTCAATCAGAATGTCACCTTGCTAGAGGGTTTTACAAATAAGACTGTTAAGTCCACTCGGTTAAGAGATTTTCTGTCACTTTCACAAAATAATAGTAATAAAAATCTATCCGCAACTTCACATCTAAAATGCTAAAGCAGATTCTTATTTGCTCAATACAATCTAGACATAGAACTAATCTTGTCCATCTGCTAAGCTTCTATACTCTGTTATTCAAACAGGTCTTCAAGCTTCTGTGCTCGGTAATCACTATGTAGCATCCCTATGCATACATTTGCCTGCATGCATTGTTTATCAATAGTTCCCTATTTATAAACAATTAGCTAACCGCTTAATCTCCTTGATCACATTTCCCATGATCAATCATAGCCATCAGATCTTCAAACTTTGACCAGGTTCAATGTATCCTTTGATCTGAAAATGTTTTACCCTGCCTTGGAACTTGTGCTAGGGTATTGCGGTTCAATCTAAGCTGTAGATCTTCATGCCGATTTTCCTTTGCCATAGATTCATGAACAAACTTCATGCACGACATACCAGTCATTTAATCAATTCCAGCTCATCAACTTCCTTCATTAAATAACACATGTAACCATTTAATGTATTCTATTACAGCTTGGTTACAACTCGGTAAATACTAAACTTCACTCGGTAGACATTCTTCCTTCATTAACCGATAGCGATAACCTTAGGGTTTACCGACCAGGTTCCTTAGGGTTTACCGACTAGGTTCTTTGCTCGGTAACATAGCATAGTATTAACCTTACAATTTACAACATATGTATGATGTTAAAACAATCTAAACATCATGATCTCATCATTGTCTGACTCGGTAATAGTTGCCCATTGAATACCTTATTCATCCCCTTATTTATCATATTCTTTCTGTGTCTTTTACCGACATCTTTATACTCTTCAAATCATACTTCTCAAGATATGGCAACATCATACTAAATTAGAAAATCAATTTCTTGACATCAATGACAAAATAATAATATTAAGACAGTAAACATCCTTAATCAGTTATATCCATAATCATCAACAACTTTCTCAATATCCTTATTGAAATGCCAACAATCTCCCATTGTCTTTTATAATGCCAACAATCTCCCCCTTTGGCATTGATGGAAAAACCAATTGATTTGACCTTAAAAAGATTCGGATTGCTGTGATTCTGAAATGTTGAAATGCTCTCTTGCTGTCATCAGAATTCTCCCCCATACATTAGACTTCTTTTTTTTTCTCCAGTCTTCTCTCCTCCAGTTTCAGTCTTTTTAATCAGTCTTCTCCCCCTTATATTAGTCTTCTCCCCCTTTGACAACAATGCCAAAAATTAAAGAACTAAAACATAATTTCTTCCTGTATGAAGTGAATTCCTGTTGTAATGTGTCAACTTAGTCTCGGTCAGAGCATTTTGTCTTCAATTCCTGCTCCCTATATTGTTTCCTATATTATTTCATGTACACCTTTAGAAAACATCTTTAAGTGTGTAAATCAACATCAACTCTAAAAAGATATTCGGTAGAGTCATTGAATTGATTCTTTCACTGAACTCGGTCAGTGAGTAGAAGATAGGGGTAGGACCCCTAACTTACTTCTAAGATATTCAAAAGTGTCCCTTGGTAGTGGCTTGGTGAAGATATCTGCTATTTGTTCCTTTGTGCTAACATACTCCAACACCACTTTCTTCTCTTGAGATTCTTCTCTAAGATAATGATATTTGATAGAGATGTGCTTTGTCTTAGAGTGTATAACATGATTCTTTGAAATGTTAATGGCACTAGTATTGTCACAGAATATAGTTACTGGCTCGGTAATTTTCTCATTTATTCCTTCCAACAGTTTTTTGATCCATGCTATGTTGGTACAATTCAATGCTGCAACAACGTATTCAGCTTCTGATGTTGTCTGTGAAACACATCCTTGTTTCTTGCTAAGCCAACTCACTAGTCTTTCTCCTAAAAAGAAAAATCCTCCACTTGTGCTTTTCCTGTCATCAATGTTGTCTGCCCAATCAGCATCGGTATAAACTTTTAAATCAAACTCATTTCCTTTCTAATATACTAAGCCATAATCCTCAGTGCCTTTCAAGTATCTAAAAATTCTTTTGATTGTTGTCATGTGTGTTTCCTTAGGATCTGCAAAGAATCTTCCAACTATACCTACTGCATGTGCTATGTTTGGTCTATTGTGAACAACATATTGTAGCTTTCCAATCATGGATCGGTAAAGTGTCTCATCAACATATGCAGATTCATCATTCTTTGATAGTTTACAGTTGGTAGTCATAGGAGTACTTACTGGTTTTGAATCTTCCATTCCAAATTTCTTCAAGATTTCCTTTATGTACTTGGATTGAGTAATGAAAATCTCATTTTTCATTTGCAGTATTTGTAAACCTATAAAATACTTTATCTCACTGATTAATGACATCTCAAATTCTTTGCTCATTTCATTTCCAAAGTTCTTACAAAGAGAGTCATTTCCATAAAATATAATATCATCAACAAATATGGTTGAGATCAGTATTCCATTTTCATCATTCTTCATGTACATATTGATGCTCTCACTTGTCCTTATAAAACCAATCTTAATCAAATAAGAGTGCAATCTTTCATACCATGCTCTAGGTGCTTGTTTCAGACCATATAATGCTTTGTTCAATTTACATACCTGATCTTTATTATTGTCTTCAACAAATCCTTCAAGTTGTTCAATAAAAACTTCTTCTTCTAATATTCCATTCAAAAATGCAGATTTGACATCCATTTTATATACCTTGAAGTTTTTGAAAGCAGCATATGCCAACAATGTTCTTACTCCTTCAAGTCTAGCCACATGTGCAAAAGTTTCACCATAATCAATTCCTTCTTCTTGGGCATAACCTTTGCAAACTAGTCTTGCTTTATTTCGAATGACCTCACCTTTTTCATTTAGCTTGTTTATGAAAATCCACTTTGTACCGATTACATTTTTGTCCTTCAGTCTTGGGATTAGTGTCCATGTGTCATTCTTCTTGATTTGATCAATCTCTTCTATCATAGCATTTATCCAATCTTCGTTGTTAAATGCCTCTGGTTCAAATACAAATATCAGACATGTGTTCTGTCTCAGTTTGTTCCTTGTCATCACTGGATCATCCTTATCTTCTATAATCTGACTTGGTGCATGATGTCTTCTGACATACTTGGCTAATACAAGCTCGGTAGGCTCTGTATGATCTTCTTCATCACTCGGTAACTGGATATTTTCTTCAACAATTTTCTTGGTAAAACTTGTCGGTTAAACATGGACAAATTCATCATAAACTTCTGGTTCTTTGGAATTTCCTTCATCATTTCTTTCTGCAAATTCATCAATTTTCACATTTGCACTTTCTACTATTTTGTTAGATGATTTGATCAGACATTTAAATGCTTTGCTTCTAGAAGAATAACCTAGAAATGTTCCTTCTTCACTTTTCTGATCAAACTTGCCATTTCTATCATCTTTGTGTACATAGCATTTACTTCCAAAGATTTTAAAATAACTTACATTAGGTTTCTTGTCATACCAGATTTCATATGGTGTCTTCAAAGTACCTTTCTTCAGTTGTACTCGATTTAGGGTGTAAACTGTTGTGCTTATTGCTTCTCTCCAAAATGTTTGTGGCACTTTCTTTTCAATCATCGGTGTTCTAGCACAATCCACAATAGCTCTGTTTCTTCTCTCAGCTATTCCATTCTGCTATGGAGTTCTCAGTGCAGATACTTGTCTTTTAATATCATGATCATTGCAGAATAAGTTGAACTCATCAGATGTGAACTCTCCTCCTCTATCTGATCTAAGACATTTCAGTTGTCTTCCTGTTTCATTTTCAACTCTTGCCTTGTACCATTTAAACATTTGAAAAGCTTATGATTTTTCTTTTAAAAACATTACTGACATCATCCTTGAATAGTCATCCACAAATAATATGAAATATTTATCACCATAATAACTTTGAACTTTCATAGGACCACAAAGATCAGTGTGCACAAGATCTAAAATTCCCTTAGAAGTGTAAGACTTACTTGTAAAGCTTGATCTTGTCATCTTACCCATCTGGCATCCTCGGCACATAGCATTCTCAGCCTTTTCAAGACTCGATAGACCTCTTACTCGGTGCTTCTTACTTATTTTGATGAGATTATCAAAATTTACATGACAAAACCTTTTATGTCATAACCAGGTATCATCTATCTTTGCATACAAACACTTGTTCCGAGTTGAGTCAAGGTGAAATGTGTTACCTTTTGTTTGTGTCCCGGTAGCAGCTAACTTTCCATTCTTGTCATGAACTTTGACAATTCCCTTCTAAAATTCTATTCGGTGATCTGTATTGTTTAGTTGTGCTACACTTAACAAATTGTATTTCAAACCTTCAACCCAATAAACATCATTGTATCTTGCATTGTCAAGAAGTGTTATAGATCCTTTACCTTTCACCGAACATGGTGCATCATTACCAAATCTTACATAGCCTCCATCATAATCCTCTAACATAACAAACTTGTGTTTATCTCCTGTCATATGATGTGAGCATCCACTATCTATGATCCAAGAATCATTAGTATTTACATGAGATATTAGGGTTTTTTCTTCATACCTTTCTTCATCTGATCCATCTTTGATAGCCACATAAACTACTTCCTCTGTATCAGTTTCATTTGATTTATCATCATTGGATTCCTCATCAGCTATTAAGCATGTATTTCTATCTCTTCTTCTGAAGTCTCGGTGTCCTCTGTAATGATTGTCTTTCTGTTTGTCATCTCGGTAATTTCTCTTTTCAGTAGAATCTTTGTCAGGACAGTTAGAAGCCATATGTCCTATTTTATCACAATTGAAACATTTCAAAGGTAGTTTTCCTTTATACTTACCTTTGCCTCTTGGTAACCTTCTGGCTAATAGTGCTTCAAACTCTTCCTACTTTCTGATTTCCTCATACAATTTGTGTACTTCTTCCATGTTCTTACGAAATCTTTCACTTGCTCCATTGTGATCTCCTTCAGAGTACTTATACTTTCTTTCATTGTAATCATTAGATTCATCAAGATGAAAAGAACTAAATGTGGATTCAACTTTATTTACTGAAGATCCACTGTTATCAAAGTTACTTAACTCAAATGCATGTAGCTTACCAATAGTAGCATCTAAAGAATTAGCATCTTGTCTAATCCTACCTCTCACCTTTGTTGGAATTGTGTTCTCATTGATGTCAACTGGTGTAGCTTGTCACCGGTAAGAAGAGGATGTCAACCAACATTGTGGTCATTGGAGTCGCTGGTACACAAGTTAGTGTTGGAGACATAAGTTGGGATGTTGACCGATGAATAGGCATTGGAGACAATTGGCATTATGGCAATTCCAAACAGTGAGTGATGTGTTGGCAGTGTATGGTTGCCAACCAGGAAGCATGTGACCGGTAAGCAAGAAAGGTTGAGCTAATGGAGTAAATTAAGACAACCGGTATGCAGTTGGATGTCATACAACAAGAATCCCAACGGATGAAGATATGACCGACAGAGTTTGGGTTGTTGCAAGTTAGTGACGTAGACAAAGGGGATGTCTACTGGGTTATGTGCCTGATTGAAAATGTATCTACTCAATATTATCTAAGTCATACCAGTGCTATATCAGAAGCAGAGAAAGCAATGTATTGACAACCGGTTCCTATCAGATGGTGGTCAAGTGACAAAGATCCACTTCCACCAGTAAGTGGTAATAATTAGCTTATCTCACAATATGCATAAAATGCATCATAACCCTCTGGGATAAGACAATCAGAGAAGTTAAAGGTAGGTGGTTGAAGACACCTACCGAATGACCAAAGTGAAACATCATAAGTCTCCAACATGTCAAACCAGAGATGTGTACCAGATCAGCAAGAGAATGCATGATGACTTACCGGTACAGAAAAGGAAGGATAAGGTTGTCACTTTGACAAACCAGTTGAGAGGAGTACCGAACTAATGAAGATGAAGGTAAGGTTTAGCAATTTCTAACATGGAGTTACCGGAATGTTGATATAAACAGAGATCCATGTTGATGATTGATGTATGTGTTGTCATATCATCGATATGATAGAATGTGTGTATCGAAGACTATTGACATGCTAGTGTCAACTGGTCAGGATGTCAACTAACAAGAGACCAAAGAGGCAAAGGTGAAAGGCTCTCATCAGATGGAATTGTGCATTAGTGGCTCACTCTGATTGTATGTTGAGGATTGGCATGTTTAGTGACCGGGCGAATGTGATCCAACCAGCAGATTAGGAGATGGCATGGTTTGAAGGTTGACCGATTAATGTATAACTAACAGGGAAGTTGAACCGGTAGATGAACACCAATAGTATGTTGGTCAATGACTAAGTTTAAACCGACATAGTGGCTAGAGAAGAGGTGGATGTCGACGATGATGACACGTAGGAAATAGGTGGTGTACGTGCAGTGGAGGATAAACAATGCATCAATGAGGTAGTTGGTGATTGGTTAAACATTAATGTCGATAGAAAAATACAAGGATCACTTACAGAGGTGTGCGGCTCTAGGCAGATTGAAAGGTTGATTGTTGTGTTGTGATGATCGATGCAGGTTGTGCTGATATAAATTTGATTTGGAGTAAGAAGTTGTGAGATCATTCATTGTGATTGACAAGTGCAGGCCGACAAATAGGTCGTGTTTGCTAAATACAGAAAATATGTATTGGAAGAAATGAGATTGGTGGAGTTGAGTGATCTATTGCAAGTGGTCAATCTCTAGAACAAGATTCAATCTAATTTGATACGGCTCATGGTTGGTGGAGAAAACCCTAGAGTGCCAAGTTTAAAGTTTTGCTTTGGCAGGAAGACTGATGGATAAATATGCAGACCAGAGATCATAGAAGGTGATGCTACTAGATGATGAGGTGTCAAATATTGAAGGTCGGAGTGTGAGAGTGTAGTAGAGTGGTAATCCGTCAAAGTGTAATCTGCAGAAGATCGAAGTGACTAAGTGTTGTAAAGACATAATTAGTAACAAGGCTTAAGAGGGGTTTAACCGGTAAGTTGCAAAGAGTGCAGCAGTCAAGTGAACCGGTAGTGACAAGTTGCAGTGGGTTATGATAGTTCTGATACTTAATGTAAGTACAGATCCAATAGCCAACAAGATGAGAGGGGGGGGTGAATCATGCAAACTTAATCTTCCATAAAAACATCAGATTCAACCTCGGTAACATATACTTCGGTAATATAACCAAAACTGCTAAACATGCAAACTCAAAAGCATATAAACATCATTAACCTCATAACACCAGATTTAACGTGGAAACCCAAATAGGGAAAAACCACTGTGGGATTTCTGACCCACTAAGAAATATACTCTTCTAGAGTATGCTCGGTTAAAAGAAAATCCTGTTAAAGATTACAAACACATTGCTAGATGTGACCTAGTTAAGGGATTTCCCTCAGATCTGTTAGGATCTTCACCTTGTTAGAAGTGACCTTGTTAAAGGATTTCAAACACTCAATCAGAATGTCACCTTGCTAGAGGGTTTTACAAATAAGACTATTAAGTCCACTCAGTTAAGAGATTTTCTATCACTTTCACAAAATAATAGTAATAAAAATCTATCTGCAACTTCACATCTAAAATGCTAAAGTAGATTCTTATTTGCTCAATACAATCTAGACATAGAACTAATCTTGTCCATCTGTTGGGCTTCTATACTCTGTTATTCAAACAGGTCTTCAAGCTTTTGTGCTCGATAATCACTATGTAGCATCCCTGTGCATACATTTGCCCGCATACATTGTTTATCAATAGTTCCCTATTTATAAACAATTAGCTAACTGCTTAATCTCCTTGATCACATTTCCCATGATCAATCATAGCCATCAGATCTTCAAACTTTGACCAGGTTCAATGTATCCTTCGATCTGAAAATGTTTTACCCTGCCTTGGAACTTGTGCTAGGGTATTGCGGTTCAATCTGAGTTGTAGATCTTCATGCTGATTTTCCTTTGCCATAGATTCATGAACAAACTTCATGCACGACATACCAATCATTTAATCAATTCCAGCTCATCAGCTTCCTTCATTAAATAATGCATGTAACCATTTAATGTATTCTGTTACAGCTCGGTTACAACTCGGTAACAACTCAGTAAATACTAAACTTCACTCGGTAGACATTCTACCTTCATTAACCGATAGCGATAACCTTACGGTTTACCGACTAGGTTCCTTAGGGTTTACCGACTAGGTTCTTTGCTCGGTAACATAGCATAGTATTAACCTTACAATTTACAACATATGTATGATGTTAAAACAATCTAAACATCATAATCTCATCATTGTCTGACTCGGTAACAGTTGCCCATTGAATACCTTATTCATCCCCTTATTTATCATACTCTTTCTATGTCTTTTACCGACATCTTTATACTCTTCAAATCATACTTCTCAAGAAATGGCAACATCATACTAAATTAGAAAATCAATTTCTTGACATCAATGACAAAATAATAATATTAAGACAGTAAACATCCTTAATCAGTTATATCCATAATCATCAACAACTTTCTCAATATCCTTATTGAAATGCCAACAATCTCCCATTGTCTGTTATAATGCCAAATGCCAACAGGTTAGTGTGAGCAAAGAACCGGTAGAGATCAGAGAAAAGTGAACCGGAAGAGAAGAGGTAGAGCAACAAAAAGAGGACTCAACTGATAAGGTTGCAGAAGAGAGTGAAGGAGAGCAAGATTAGTGTGAGAAGAGAACCAAAAGAGAACATAGCAGAGGAAGACCAGTTGAGAAGAGATGAACCGATAGAGTGATTTGATTGTGAGAGGTTACAAAATTCATTTGTAACCGGGTAATAACTATTGTATTGTTTATAATCATTTTGATCACTAAGTTGGCGCTCAGTGTAGGAGTTGGTGCTCCTTGGGTCCATGCCCTAAATCAGCAGGGGTTGGTGCTCCTTGGGTTGGTGCCCTAAAACATGGGTTGGTGCTCATTGGGTTGGTGCCCTAAACTTTGTAATACAAGTGTTTGTTATGAGGCTAGATTGGAGCAGTAGACTCCAGCAACATTTCTCACCAAGGTTTTTCCCATATTGGTTTTTCTTCGTATATTGGGTGTTATGTGATGTGCCCTTTATGTGTGCTTGCATTTTGTTCTTCTTCTTATCTCACCAATATATTCACTTTGTGTTAGATCTACCAACCGGTACACACATTTAGGATTAAAAGGGTTAAGTTTGGAAATCACTGATTCACTCCCCCTCTCAATGGCATCTTGTGTTCTACAACATTGCCTTTACAACCAAGGCCTCCAATGTACATTTCCATTTCTAATCTTGATTCATAATCAAGCAAGATATTATTGTCATTTCTCTCTTGTGGAATTTATTTTTATCTTGCAAGGTTCTTGGGGGTCTTGAGGAGTCACCAATCAACTCCTACATTGAGAAGAGATTAACGAGATCAATAATTGGAATATTAGCATAAAGCATTTAGAGTTAGGAGGTATTATTATAAATTATGTTGTCATATTTTAAAGTACACTTGTAATAAGAATATGATGGCCTCTGAGATAGACTATAATCTAAATGTAATAGGAAAATGATAATTCTATAATCATTATATTACTTGAATCAATGTGAATTATTTTTTCTGTTATGATATTTCAGTTATGATAACTCTTGGCTACATGGATAGTCCTACCTCTATAGCCTCCATTTGTAACTACATCATGTTATCAGATCTTCTTTCAAGTATTTGTGGATAAAATGTTGGAAACTTAAGTAGTTTTTCTTTGTTTTCATTGATGTTGAAGTAAGGATGGTGTAGTGGAAGTTTCAATATGAAAGAAAGAGTATTTATGTGTTTTGATATTGTTCAATCATCTTAAGGAAGTGTCGAGGTATTTCCAAAAGGGTGGTATAGTAAAATTTTTAGTATGCAAAAAACAATATTTAATGTCCCAATGGAAGAATGCCTTGCATTCCTCCGATATGTGAATATTATGTGTTATGCTTTTGAATATAATGTCTATTATCCGTGTATAGTGCACTATCTTATTTGTAGGTCCTCTATTGTTTTGTTGGAAAAGTTGGTTCTTGATGTTTTTGATAGTAAGTTTGTCTATTAGAATAGGTCCAAAAAAATCCTAGTAGCTTCTAGATATGTGGCTTCAAGTGCTATTGTTTGGAGGATATGTTCATATGGTCTGTGCAATGTTCCAGTTCATTTTTTCAGGTGATAATTTGATTGGAAAGTGGAGTTATGATGTTCTAAGTTTAATGTTGTCAGTCGATCTAGTTTTCGATTAACTATGAAGGTATATCCTACTTGGATCATATTCTTTAGGTCTAGGTTTTCTTTGGAGAATTATTTTAGCTAGTGTTTTGGGTTTCACAATGGCATGTGGAGATCTACATTATCTAATTTGAATTGGAGGTCTGTTTTGGGTCCGGTTAACATGCTTTAATGATTATCTACATGTTTCATTTGATGTCAACCTTGGAGGATGTGTTAACATGTTTAATTAATTGGAATAATTTGAAAAGGATTTATTGTGATGTATTTGGATCCTCTCTATCTCCTAGTGTGGACTGGGATGGATGTTTTAACTCCAAGTGGCCAAATTTATGTAATATTGTCCATTCTTTGTGTGGTTGACCTAGTCAAGGGTTTTGATGATTAATCTTGCATATAAAGGAGTATAGATGTATGAGTGAAGTTATAGATTGTGTGTGAATTGATGTACAATGGGTGTGAATAATTTACAAGTAGATTTGGTATTGGATATGTGCGAAAGATTGTTGTGAAGCGCTTTGATGATGATATCTTTAGTGTGACAGTGTTTAGCGATTGTGTTAAAGGAAAATGTGTTTTCCATGATATTGATCACATGACACAAGGGTTCAAGGAAAATTTCATGATCAAGATATCTTGTTCATTTCAATTAAGTTATTCCTTTCTTTTTTGAAAGATAGTGAGTCTCTAGGCAAATTTCTATATCTTGCACTGAAATAATGTGTTTTAGCCTTGCAATTCATTTGTATCTTTCCCTAAGGTTGTGCACCTTGGTTCTACAATTCCACTTAGGAGAAGTGGGTTCTAGAGGCAACATTGTAACAAATTATATTTATATTGTGAGTTTGATTCTCATTGTGGTTTTTCCCTACTTGGGTTTTCCACATAAATCTAGTGTTGATGCGTTTATTGTGCTTTATGATTTCATGATTTGTTTCCATTGTGATTATATGCTTGTGGTTGAAAGTTTGAAGATTAGGAATTAAGTACTTTTGAGGTTCAGGTTGATTCCCCTCCCCCTCTCAATCCTATGGTGTGTTCCCAAAAATTTCCTTTGGTAAACATATTGCTAACTTGAGAAAATTAACAAGTGCTTGTCAATAGATTACCAACTATGAGGCAATTATAACCTTATAATCAAATTTCCAACTTAAGGCAATTGCACTGGATCTAAAATAAATATTCCACCAAGGAGAATGTCTAGCATGGATATTGTTGCTATAAGGATTAAATAAATACTAGAAACCATGAGGATAATGAATATTAGATTGGATGCTATAAAAGAATAAAGAAAGATAGGTCTAAACACTAGATATAATGATGAGATAAATTATTATGAATGGTAGCTCAATCCTTATATCTGAATGAATACACTCTAGAAGAAGAAAATTCAAACCAAATTTAGATGCTAAAATCCATTTTTGATATCGATAAGGGACCTAAGATTAAAAAAAATCTTATTATGATGGCAATTTAGATCTTGAGGAATTGATAGACTAGATAAATGATATGGAAGAATATTTTGAGTATGAGGAAATTGAATATCCAAATAAGGAAAAAATTGCTAAAGCTAAACTAAGTGTTCATGTTGCAATTTGGTGGATATAAGTATAACTAGACAAAAATAGGAATAGAAAATTAAGAATCACAAAGTGAGATGGGATTGTGACAAACCCAAAGAATCAATTTATACCTACTTATTATGAACTATAAATGTTGAAAATATTTTTAAACCAGAGGAGAAAGGAGAATCCTATGAAGGAGTACTAAGGAGTTCCACAAAATGGTCATCAAAACTAGACATTGTAAAGCTAGAATAAACATAAATGGCCTTAGAATAAACATCCAAGAAGAATTGAGTTTGGTAAGAATACTAAAATTTGAAGAAGCCTATTAATTTGTCTTAATATTTGAAGAAAAATTGAACAAGAGATTTGAATAGAGACACAAAATAGTAGTGAGGAACATTCCAAGGAGATAGAAAATAACATGGTGGACGGAGATCATAAGAAAAGTGAAACAAGAAACGAAACCTGCATCATAGAGATGAAAGAAATGAAATTTTTTTAGGGATGACAAACATTCTTATCATAATAAAATAAGTAATATTACTAAATTTCAAGAGAGTGAAATAGTGAAACCCATATGGGATTTTCTTGGATTCAATATGATCATAATATATTTGTAAATGAGTAATATTTGGTCAAAATTATATAGGTGTTGGATAAAGGTTGCCATTGATGTCAAATATGTTGTTCAATTCTATCATTGATATCAAGGTATCTAGAGAGTGTAATTATTTTAATGTCTATGTTTAAGCATTTTATTTATAGAAGGACAATGACAAGTTACATTGATAAGATCTATTGCAGTATTTTTGTAATATCATCTTGCATCTATTTAATTGATTAAAGTGATCCATAATGGTTTGCAAAATGCTACTAAGGTTTGTCTCTTAGACAATGTTGACATTAGAAATTTGTTATGCTTTGCATTCTACTATAGTGGAGAGCTATGGCCTATGGTTTGGAAGAAAGTTCAAGTTGCTCGTGAGTCATCACACTCAATAGTTTTAGAGGTTGAGCTTCATCAAACAAAAAGTTAGTAATGACAAAGTATTCATTGTGTGAGTTGGTCGATTGAATTGTTATTTCAAATTAATGCACTAGAGGTTTTAACATGTTCTCACTAGAGATAGCATGCAGATGAATTTTGCGATGAAATAAGTTTGTATTGGGTGATGCATAGTGTTTTCCTTCTTATGGAGTTACATATGAGATTTTGGACCTAGCCTATTACAAGTTTGATTTGAGTTTATCCTTGTGGTTGACTTGTAAATGATTTAATCTTGTTAATGTATGCTTCTGGATTTGATTGTGTGAGTGTTTTTGCACCAACATTTTGGATCACACTCCATGATCCATCATTAGGATGATAGAGAGAATAAGGATAAAAATAGATAATGTTGCAGACCTAGACAATTAAAAAGATAGTGAGAAAGGTAGAAGGAGAGAGAGTGAAGGTATCAGGTTATGACAAGTGGCAACCCAAGAGAGGATAAAAATAAATAAATAAATAAAATAAGTATAAGAGATTGAATATAAAACAAAGCAATGAAAAAGACAAAAATGGAGAAACAAAGAAAAGAAAAAGGAGAAAGAAGAGAAAATAAAAAATATCAAATAATATATTAAGAAAAACATAAGTGGAGGAAACATTATTAGAAGAGAAAATATATATTAAAAGTCAAGCAACCAAACACAACAATAATAAACAAACAATTGAGAAAATAAGTACTAATTGAACAAATCAAAGACAATTAGGAATAATTAAATAAAGAGAAAATAAAAGAGAGAACAATGACAAAAAGAAACAAAATATAAGATAAGAAAATCAAGCAAAGGAGAAAGAGAGTAAAAAGTAAGAAAAAGACCTAGGAAAGAAAAGAATTTAAAAAGAAGAAAACCCAAGCAAGAAAACAACACTAATTAATAATAAATGTAAGTAAAGAATTAGTAGCAATAAGAACACAATACTATAAACAATACAAAAATAATAAAATAAAAATAACAATCAAGAAAAAATAAGAAACGAAGAAGAAATAAAATGAGAAAAAATGAAGCAAAAAATTAAGATGAAACAAGGATAAAGAAAATAGAAACAATAGCACAAAAATAGAAAAGATGAGCTAGGACTAAAAGGAAAATAAACAAAAAAAGCATAAAAAATTAACAAAGAAGGAACAAAAGAGAAAGAAAAAAATATAGAACCAAAAGACAAACAAAATAATCAATGAAAGAGAGGAGATAAAAGGAAAAACTAAAACAAAATTAGGAAACTAAACTAATAACTATAAAGATTTTTTCAATACGCGATCTTCCAACCTTATTTTATTCCAAATGATTGTTTCTGCTCCTAATTGCATGGTGGACCCTACGAGATGTGTTTCAATTCATTTCTACCAAGGAAATCTTACCTCCCAACTTTTCTCTAATGACCCACCATTTGTCAACATGACAGAGAAGAAAGATCATCTAATACAAGGGGGCTCCCGACTCTTCGATGATGTGCCATGTATGACGAGAACCATGTTCTAAATCCGACAGTTCCTATGGGATGTCTTAGGGCCTGAGAAAGGAGACTATGTGGAGTCCAAGGATGATACAGGGTTCAAGGATGCCATGACCTAATCCACGTGTCCAACATGTTGATGATTTTGATAAGATTAGTAAACTCGCAAGCCTTCAAACACACAACTAGACAAGCGATGTCATCCAAATCAGATCTTTCTTAATGACAGTGGAACAAGAATCTTATCCCTTTCATAGAAGGCTATAAAACCAGAGGTCGAGGATGGTTAAAACTGATTTTTTTCTTCACAAAGAAGATATACACGATCCAATCAAACATCTTTTCCAAGTTCCAAAAACTTAGATGTATCAATTTAAAATCTTTGTATAAGTAATTGGAGTTCTTCGAAACATCTTGTAAAAGTAACAAATTACATAAGATAATCCAATTTGGTTTTATAAGCTCCATTGAATAGGCAATTGAGCCTTAATATTATTTCGAATAGTGAAATTTTACAATTTTGCCTTCTCAATGTTCTTAATAATGTTTTATGCTAGGTTTAAGTTGCCAAATTCTAGCTTGAGTTTTTTTGAACTCTTCTTATGAGACTGTGAATCATGTGCATGAATCACTCCTTCATGTTCATAAGGCGAGCTTCAAATTATACCATTATTACAAAACTAGATAAGGATCTTATTATGAATGGCAGGATTGTCTATTGAAGCTTTTCCTTGATAGTTAGATGTTTCTAAGAGTTTGATGAATAATGATGAACTACTAAGGTCCTAACTGGTACTGAGAAGGGGGGGTGAATTAGTATACACAAAAAAAAACTGCTTCAACACTTTGTCATATCAAAACACAGCTGACCGGTTGCCTTCATCGCTGAACTTAACCATAGCTATACCGGTTAAACAAAAATACTTCAAACAACATTCAATAGATCTCAAACCTTGATAACTACTTCACTGGTATAATCATGCATGAGTTGTACCAATAATACCACAACCATTTAACAATGCAAGCATATCTAACTTAATCAAAACCACACAATCATCACATGAAAATCTCACAACCCATAACACAGATTTTTCACATGGAAACCCAAATGGGAAAAACCACGGTGGGAATGAATACCCACAAGTTGTTTGTGAACTCTTTTGAAGTCTGCTCTGTTAGGAGCCTAATCCGGTTGAAGACTTTACAATGAAGGTCATGTTAGGAGCTGATCCTATTAGGGATCAACCGGTAAAGGGATGGCTATATACCCTATTAAAGGTTGAAACCCTGTTAGGAGTTACCTCGCTTGAGGATATAAATAACTCAATAACCTTGAGCCACCTGGTTAGAGGACTTACAACAAAGCCTGTTAAAGCTACCTGGTCAAGGGATTTACCTTCTATTGAAATGGTTAGAAGACAATAGGTAAAATACCGATCTGATAACATCACTTCTTGCTAAGGTAGATCCTTTTCAGTTCCTCTCTTCTGCAATCTCACTCTGTAGATTCCTCGCTCTGGTTCGGCAAGTATCAAATCTCCAACACGTGGACACAAATACAGCTTTTGTCAACACCACTGCAATAACAAAACTCATCGACCTTATAGACAACAACTAGGTCGGTAGCATAAACCCTAAACCCTAAATATTTCAAGTTTACACTTACAAGTGGTCCAATCCCAACCGTCCAAACACATTATCACCGCTTCATCATATGCCAACAGAGTTCCCCTTCATTTTTCAATTTCCCATTCTATTTTCCAATTGGGATAGGTTTAGAATATTTTCTTTCTCTTTCCAAACCTCCTTTCCAAAAACAATGAAGAGCCAACTTCTAAAATCCTGAGGTCATTCCATAGGATGCAATCAACCCCGCCCCTATGAAACTTCCTGACTACCTGCTTAGGTTTTCATATCTGATTGGGGATCAGTAGTACTTTCTGGCACGTCTGGTGGGACCACTCCATTTTCCCCTACTATTGGTTGTCCTTTTTAGGAAATCACAATGGGGAATCACTCCCATGGTTTTCTGCATGAAAATTTGACTATGGTATTACCTTCCATCGAGGAGAATCTCCCTATAGCTAAAGAAAATCTTATACAATCTGCAAAAATAATTAAGTGTTATTGATAAAGAAAAAATGTTACACCAGTCTTATCAAGCTAGGTCCACCTAGTCTATATGGTGGGGAGGAGACAAAGTGGTTATCAACCTCATTACCTAAACAAGCAAGCAGTAAGGTTTTTGTGATAGAAGATTGCGCCACCGAAGAGGAGGATATTATCCATAACAAAGTGTTTTTCCTCTCTTTCTTGGAAGAGTGTCTCCTCTCCAACCCTAATTGACCCAAAATTATTTTTATTTATAGGGGTGGACCCATAGTTTGGAGATCATGATGGTCAAAAAAATTGTAAATGGAAGCCTCTGAGCAGTCCTTGAGCTCCGAAAACTAAGTAATTAGAAGAAATGATGAAAACAATGAAGATATTTTTGTTTCTAGAAGATTCAAAGTTACTCAACAAATCTACCAAGACAAAAGTGATATGAACAAATCTGGTTTTTGGGAGGATCTCAAACTAATCTACAATTCATTGGATGCAAGCTCTAAACCTGCAAGTTTTGAGGCATATTTTCTCAAAGAACATTAATCACACATGGAGGAGGTGATCGTCAATGACAACTCAATAACTCAGTTAAGATGGCCCTTTGTGCCTTTATGCAAATGCCCCATAAGGTTCTTAGTGTGACAAATAGGTAAAACCATTATGACTTATCCTTTTTCGAGAGGATGACAACTATTCAGAGGTAGAGCTCTTTACCTACTTCTCATTAAATAATAATACAAATACTCTCTTGGTCATTCTCTTTCCCTTTCACGATAAAATAAAAAAGGCTCAATGTACTGAAATTTTAATTTCCTTCCATTTTTCAATTCTTTCCCTTAAACAAGAAAGTTTCATAAGATTAGGAAGGAAGGCGAGTTATTTTCATAATCTGATTAATGGGGTTGTTTAGCTTAAACTTTAAGGATTGTAGACGTAGGTTAGTTATCTTTTCCATGAAATGCTACTACATAATTTCCCTCAAGGTTCTGTACAAACTTAATAGTTTTTTTAAGGATTCGTGGAATCTTCTCCAATCTCCAAAGAACTTTGCACCTTAGGTGGTAAGTACGAAATCAAGTATTTCCCTACCCATTTACTAGTTATTGCATAGAATGTGTGATTATTTCCTTTTATATCATTCAAACATGGAATTTTATGATTTCAAAAGTGCATAAAAAGCAACTTTTTGTTTTGCTAACAACTTTTCATAAATGCAAGAAGGAAACAAGATATGCATAAGATGGTTCAATAAAATTCTTTATATTATATTATATATAGATCAATTTATATTTACAATTTATATTCGCCATCTTCAAAAACAAAAAGGGATTGTTGTTTCATCTCCACAACAACACCAACACAGCAACATAGAAGACTAATTCCCATCTGAACCAAATGAATTCTGGTTATCGTCATTCTCATCTTCAATCACCAAAACCTCCTCCTCCCTAAGGCTCTCATCCATATACCACCCATCATCATCCCCCATGGCCCGAAACTCTTCAATCCAACAGGTGCAAAGGCAAGGTCAGTCCTGGTAAGTTTGCAAAGAAACTCACAGGCTGGACCAGAATGGCCAAGGAACCACTATGTCTCACTCCACATGTATTTTCAGGTCAATGGTAGTAGCCAGTCCTATTCCATATTTTGCCACCCTCAGAGTTTGTTCCAGGCCGTCAATATAATCACTCCCGAACAAACCTTGTGTCATTCTAATTATGTCATCCTTTGGCTCTCCCAGGTCTAGCAGAGAACCCACAAAGAGAGATGAGATATCCAATTTCACTCGATATTTGTCCTCACTAACTAGGATTTCAGCTCCCAATATCCATTTTATGACCCCTATGATGAGGACATTATCAGTTCCAAGCAGATACTCGAGGTGAGTATCGCTTATCAGCTCCAAAAAGGGCCTCTACTTCTTAGAGCTTGTCAACCTCACAAGTGTATCCATCTGCAGGCACTTATATTACTCTCATTGTTCTGCTAATTTTAAATGATAAATTTAATTAACATGAGCACCATTTTATAGACAACTGCACTGCTTATACGAGTAGGTTTTTTAGGGAGTTTTATTTTATTAGATTTTCCTAAGAATCTAATGATTTTTAGCGACTTTCTCAACGATAGTGGACACTCAAAGTAAACATTCCTTTGTGCGACAGAAGGGATGATGTGGATTGTACGCCTCAGGCCAAGTAGATATTGATGTTTTAATATTATCTTTTATGGTATGAAATTTATGATGATCTTGTTGCTATTCTTAACTTATGATTATATGATACATAATAGTTTAGAATGTCCCATCATGTATAGGTGGCATTCTCGTAAGGCTCACACAATAAAATCACATTTAATACCTCCATAGATGACACGGTGGGAATTTAATGACTCTTGGGATAAGTGAAAAATCTAAAGGCCACTCTTGCTACCACTCTAAAAGCCAACCTCTTTTACAAAAAGAAAAAGAAGGAAAAGAAAGAAAATTTAAAAAACTATTGTTTTAAGGAGAAAAGGTGATGCAAACAACTCTATTGGGACTATAGATGTCTGATTGGTATTAGAGAAATCTCTGAAGGGGTTTAAAGCGATATCCTTGCTAGGGCTATGGACGTCCATCTGGCAGCAAGGCTCTATCCAATTGGCTTTAGGAGATGGGTCCAATTATGGAGCTTATTCCAATGTTGACTATCTTGTCTATCTCTATCTAAGGGGAAATAATTAATCATGAATGCACACATGAGAAATGAGATAGTTCATCATAACTTGCAACATTTTACAAAATTAGTATTTATTACTACATGTTAAGGACACCAAAAGGAGAATCTCAATTTTATGTCCTAAAGGGAAACATTATTACTATTAATATTTTCTTTTAACCTATGGTGTATGTTTTTATTTCTTCTGCACTAACATTCATTGACCAAGTATTCCCACTCTTTCCTTCAGATAATTTTTGGGCATGTATTTAAAACATTCTTAGCTCTCATCTTATGGAGACTATAGTATGATAAGTTTTTGTTTCACAAAAGATTTAAATTATTTTTATAAATATGTTTTAATGACCATATTTTTTGGCAGGAACCTCGTGTTTTGGAAGACCTTGGAGCATGCATGATCTGGACCCCTAAGTGATTGAGAGTATATATGCACTGTGTTGGAGCTTCAAATTTTCACAAAATTTGATGTTCTATTTATGAAAAAGAGTGACTATAAAGTGCACATTATCTATGTTAGGTGACCAAATTTGGAGGATTATATTTCAAAATCAAGTGATCATTATGACAAGTGACTTGGTAGGACCATTAATATGTCATAAAAGAGCATATGTGCCAAGTTGCAACCCCCTGTGATCAAATTTTGATACACTTTCTTTTTCCTCCCTAAGAAGAATTGTTGCTTTGCACATTGGCTAATATGCATAAGTGTCTCCCTTTGAAGGTCGATATCTCAGTACCGAATATGTTTCCTCTCAAATCGATAGTTCCTTGAAATTGTCCTAGCAATGGTGAACTCCTATGTCCGTTTGTAAAACCCTAGGATATCATTTAGTATTTTTCCCAAGTCCAATCCATTTACAATTTATTTAGTTTGTTGCTTACACATTGCAAAGTTTGTCAAAGTAGCCTTCCATGAAAATTGATATTTCACACCCAAATAACCTTCACAACAAACTAATTGGTCCCTACAATTTTCTATACTATAAGGAACTTCTATGCAAATTTTTAGAGCCCCAACATTCCATTTGATATTTTTCCAAAATCATAACCAAACACAATTTATTTAGATTTTGCAAACTATACTGCACACAAATTTTTAGAATGTCGACTTTGAGAATTAATTTCTTGACACCTTTTGATCATCGTGAGAAACCAATTTGCAAAAATGCGTATGTTACCTTTGTATACATGGCTGGCAGTTTTTGTGGACATCGGACATTGTTTGATATTTTCTCAGGGCTTCAACTTTTCTTGGTTTGAACTATTTTTAGAACAATGTTTTCTCAAAACAGCTTCGGTGGTGGACTTTGATGAATAATATTTTACACTCTAGGATGAATTTCTTAGAATTGTTTGTTGTTGTGCATTCTTTGGTCAAATGTCTACACGCCTACCAGTCTTTGTGGTCTTAAAATGAGGTTTGATCAATTTTCCAAGGTGATTTTTGATGCAACTTATTTAGTTTTGGGGGATTTGAAAAGTGCCAAAAATTGGTTTTTATGATGACTCGCTTCATCATCTCAGCTCTGGATACATTTAGAACAGATGTGATTTCAGTTCAATAACATTTCAGGTTCAATTGTTTGCAAACGACTTTTTTTTCAGCTAGGCCCACAAAGGACCTGACATCCATTATAACATCTGGAATAATTTCAAAATTTGATGTTAAGGTTAATATTGTTTAATTTTTTTTTATTTAAATAATTCATTACTCAATGGTAAGAGGGTAATGGCTCTTAATTTGCTTTCCAGGATGGGTATAAAGTTTTGACCAATCAAAGTTAGGAATGAAATGTTATTTAAAAGAAACGATTTAAATATATATTATTAAGGGGAGTGCAAATAAAGAATTATTTTAAGTCATTCTTAAATGATTTAAAAATATAACATTTCCAGCAATATAAGAGGAAATTTGAAACCATTGTAGGTCTTATTTCCCAAAACCATGCAGCAAGGTTTCGATGTGAGAAAAATTAAGTCTCATTGATGGTAATGTCTCTTCGATGGGAGATGCAGATAGTATGGGTTGATCAGAGAGAAAAAAAAATGTCGATGCTCGTTGTCTCCTCAATGAAGGATGAAGAAACCCTAAAAGGAAGATTTTATATACCTAACGAGTCGAAGTGGGAGCCATTGGAACTAGTTATGAACCTCAGTCAAAGCATATTGAAGCCGGATTTTTGTCATATTTTGCGCTACAACAACCCACATAGACATATACACAAAGTGTGGAAGCTAAAATGAGGCGTATACGTGAAATGGGGAAGCATCAAATAGGTGCATGGGCTGTTTGACAGACTGTTTTCAATGAACTGTGGTGTCATGGTGTGCATCGATAGAATCCATAGGTTTTGCTAACAACCGTCTAGCTTACGCATTCATGGAGTTGAGAATAATATCCAAATTACAACTCATGTGGAAGACTGTGGTGTATGAGCAGAATTAATGTTTGGTAAAAAGTCAATTGTGAGAGTTCAGGCGGATATGCCTGCAAAATTTGGAAGCCTAAACAAGGTGCATGAATTGTTCAACAAATTACCTCAAAGAATGTCATCTCATGGACTACAACGTTTGCAGGATATGCATTAAATAAATTTGGGAAAAAAGCTTTATATCCTTTTGAGCACATGCAATTGACAGGCTTAACGTAAAATTCTACAAACTTTGCCAACATCCTATCTGCATGTACCAAAAATGAAAGGTTTGAAACAACATATCAACATCCACTAAAGCATAATGAAGGAAGATTTGTGTCAGATGGAGTAAGGCCAAATCGAACAACCTTTGCCGACATGCTTTTGTACCTACACCAAAATGGAACCTTGGAAGAGGGTACGAATATCCATCAAAGTATAATGGAAGTGGATTGTTGCCAAGTTGGTGCAATCATAACTGGTAAAACCTTCAAAGAGAATCAACTGGCTTATGCAGCAAGAGTAACACAACGAAAGCAGCAAGAAAACATAACAAGATTACATAAACAAATCATATTATTTCTTTATAACTTCCGACAACCATCTGGTTATCATCATATAATCATCTAAGAACATCTAGTAGTTAACCGGTTACATGCAAGCTTCAAGCCAGCTACAATCCAACCATGACTCTAAGAATCAACCGGATCACAAAATGTGAATCTCAATCCTCAATCTCAATTCTACTTACCTTGCCCCTACAAATGATTACATAATAACATAGTTATACCCACCGGAACATATCCGGGTCGGCCTCATAAGATTACATTTACCAAAGTAGGAAAATGAAACGTGTAACTAAGTCGGCCCAAAGAATTAAAGAAATCTTTCCAAAAAATAACAACCATGAAGTGCGGTTCAGTAGGAAGGTCGGTCACACGCCAAAGAACATCGGACAAGACCCAAGATAGATCCACATGCCAAGAATCATGCCGATAATGAAGGAAAACCAACTGGTAAGCACAAGAATTGTCCCATAACCCAAAAATAGTCAACCGGAAGCGATAACTGACCGGAAAAGAACCCAAATGAACTAAAAATCTGGAATTAAGCACATGCACCAACCTAGAAAGTGAAAAAAAGATTTTTCACGAAAAGAAAGCAAATACCGGTGCCAATCGGTAAGAACACGGAAAACTGCATAAAGAACTAGACAAGAACAAAACTGAAAGGAAATATTTTTGGTTGATGCAAGATTGCTCATCGACTAGGGATGCTCCTGCATCACAAGTGTAGCCGGAAGTGCCCTCCCATGCATGCACACAAAATGTGGAACCATGGACAAAGTGCCCAAATTATCTTACAAAGAATCCCAGAAAATGTTATTCCATGGAATTTATTGATTGACAAAATTGTGAAAAAATAAATTTTTGATGAAGAGGCATTATGTGGAAGATGGTATAAATGAAAAGTTTGGATTCATATGACAAGAAAATTTGATATCGGCAAGAGAATTAAATTGCCTCTCCGATATTGCTAAGTCTCTTTGATGGGTTAGACACAAAATAAATTTGTTGAAACCACTTTAGAAACTCTAGAAAATGCAACAAATATAATTATTTTCTCAAATATATAGCATATCATGGAATACGATAATTGTTATGAAGTAAATGAACCTCTAACTCGGTCAGTTTACATTCATCAGTGTACTCTCATCCTTTTGAGTACAATGAGAGCCTTCATATAGGTTATAGATATCTAGCTAAAGATGAAAACTACAAATTTTTATTTATTTTAGCAAGTGAAATTGAAGATGCTATATGAAACAATGAGAGATTAAAGGGGCTTACTAATGTAAAAGAAAAATGTGAAGCAAGAAAATAAAAATAGATCTAGTAAAAGGTGAATGAAAATGTGAAACTAAAAAGAACAACAAATTTGCGAAAGGGAACTAAAAATCAGAGGGATGGATGGTCTTTACCATCAAAGTTGGGCTTCTACATTCCAAGATTAGTCCTTGAAAGACTAGACATGTAAGGGTTACTGCATTGCGTGCCAAGAGAAAATAGGAATCTATGCATAATACTTATAAAATTATGAATACAAAAAAGGGAGTAAAAGGGACACATGTTAGACTTGTGTGAATATTGTCATTATTGTCATTGAAATCAAACTAGTTATCCGATTTGGTCTAAATAGTATATGCAAGTATATGCAGTTGGTATATAGTTTGTGTGTGCAATTTTTTCTATGAGAAAGTTCTGGTATTGCTACAGGATGTGATGTAGTAAGATATAATTGGTCTACTAGAGTTATTTCTGGAAGATCCTTCAAAATTCTGAGTTTTGTTTACACTAGTCCCGATATCAGTTTATGTATTTTGGTATCAGCTATTTTGGTTATGACAGATGTATCTTTTTACGTTTTGTGGTTCAGTATCTATGGTATGCATGGAATGAGTATTTTGGAGTTTGGAGTTGCTATGTTTGGAGTTTTGGGTTTATGGGTTAGCATCTATGGGTCTAGTTGACCCTTGTCCTATTTCAATAATTAAGGCATATGCATTGGTGAATGAATTATTTAAGAGAAGCCTGTAGAGATCTTGCAAAGGTCGACTTGGTTATCATGATCATAAGCCTTTATTGGATAACGTGTTAGGCTAGGCCGACATATTATCTAGGTATGTGAGCTTTCCAGTATATATATGGAAGTATGTGATATGAGTGTGAGATATTAGCGATGATAGAAGAGAAGTAAGTGATAGAGCGTGAAGTGCGAGTTGCGAACAATAAAAGTAGTTGGTGCAGAATCAAAGTGCAGTTAGCATTGCAATAATCCTTCACCGGATCTGTTGAAGATGCTTGTGGTTAGTAGTAGAAATATCTTTCACCGCATTTGTTGTAGGGTTTGTGATTTGTAACCTGACCTTAACTTGGAACTGATCTCATGCATTTGGAGATGCAACTTTCTTCAGTTCAACTATTCCTGTTGCAATGAGCATTCTGGTAATAAGCCATTTTTCTAATTTTGCAGTGAGCATTTTGACAATGAGTCATCCAACAGTGAGCCCCCCTTTTGTAAACACTATATAGCTAGTTATATTCTCTTGATAGTTAACACTCTTTGTGGTTTTTTCCATTTGGATTTTCCACGTATAAAATCTAGTGTTCCATTTGTGGATGTGTTTTTTCATGTTTATTCTACATTTGTTCTTTCATGTTTGATATGCTTAATTGATGAAGTTTGATACATCTATAAGGGGTCTAGTTTTTAAAAAGATTATAATTAGTGGGAATACTAATTCACCCCCCTCTTAGTATTTCAGTCCCTTCAACCAATCCAACAATTGGTACCAGAGGTTTGGTCCCTTGCTTGGAAGCTTAACCGCTTGAGGGAGATCCTTGTTGGTTGAATCATGGCACCTATGTGCATGGCCGGAGAATTTCAGTTGAATGAAGAATTGCAGACAGCTCTTGAAGACTTGAAAAGTGTTGATTCAAAGAATGAGGAGTTGAAAGAAAATGTGAAAGTAGCAAATTAATGTGTGCGGGAAGCTAAGAGAGAAAATCAGAAAATTCAAATTAATACATAAGGAGGTTAACAATCAGCTGAAGCAGCTAAATGAGACTGTTAAAGATCTAATGCAGAAGATTGAGGAGAAAAATAAGATAGAAGAAACTTTGAAAGAAACAATTAAGCTAAAGTTTGAAGAATGTGAGAAGCTACAGCAAGAAGTGAAGCTAAAGGTAGAAAATAAGGTTCGCAACAATATTTAGCTCCTGGAAGAATTGATCGACATGCAAAAAGCTCATTTGGATAAGACCATGTTGGAATCAAGGAACACTGAGAGGGGGGTTGAATCACTGTTCTACCAGTAAATAAATTTTCAAACTTATTCTCAGACCACCGGAAGCAAATGCAAAAAAGTAAAGTGCAAAAACACAAGTTAATTTACCACAAAATCATAAATTTTTACATGGAAACCTGAAAAGGAAAAAACCACAATGGGATTGGAACCCACAATATTCATATATTGTGATCAGGAGTATATAAATATTACATAAGGGGCGGCAGTTTTTTTAGTGGCAAATTTCGCCAATCGACGAATTGCATAGGTCGACCACATCAAGAATTTGGCGAATAAAACCGTTATACGAGTGGTTGGATCGCCTCGTGTTCATGCAAAATCTGTCCCATGGCCCTTTTTTTCACCACCTTTTGGTTGGACATTATTTTTTAAACACGGTTTATTCGCCACCAGATCATACACGGCTTGAATATTTATTAGTCATAATTTCGCCCCAAAGTTTTTGGATGAATGCAAGAAACCACCGATGGACACTCATGCATTTGCCAATATCGACATATCGCCAATAATATTAATTATTTTATTCTTGAGACTAGCCCCAATTCGCCCCGACTAGTATTGAACGTTAATGCCAGCTCCATAATTCGCCTTCAAATTTAAAATTGCATCACCTTAATCCAGCCCAATTTCGCCAAATTTCGATATCCCAATTGTAGAATGGCGCGCAATTTGCCAAAATTTGTTTCATATAAATACATGAGAAGGTGACGTTTTATAGTTTACACCTTGTTCAAATCGGTCTGCACTTCCAGAATCCACATGCTCTTCTCTGGACACAAATTGTTGAGGAATTCTTTAAATGCAGTCGTTGACGGACCCTGTCACTGTGAAACTAACGGTAAGTAACAAAGGATATAAGATTGATATTAGTGTTTGCCATTTTGAGTTTTTAGTGTCTCTGTGTCTGTCATTTTGATTTCAGAATTTTCTTGCAGCTTAGTTGTTATGGCTTAGTTTTTTTCCATTTTAATCTATTATTCTTTACATAGCATGCATTGTTACAACAAGATACAAAGTTTATCTGTTTTATTTTTCCGTCTTTTTGTCTGTTATAGTATTTCGTAGCCTGTAGGAATCAGATTCCTTCTTGCAGTTTTTGTTAGTAAGAGATGTCAAGCGACGGGACTCCTAAAAGTGACGAAGGGAGGCCATCCAAATGCATAAATAATAATATAAGGTCATACTTTGGCACTCAATCAAGTAGAGCTACAACATTCGTACTTGCACTCGATGCCTTTGGCTCTATCGCAAAGAATGTTCCAATGGGTACCTAGAGTAGCCAAACTAAAACAATCGTCTTGGTTGACAACATCGGTGATGCTATTGCTGACAATGTCGTTGCTGGTGGAAGTGCCAATGATGTTGTTGTTGATAATGTAGCAGATTCTGGTGTAAATGGCGGTGATGTTGATGTTGATAATGTGGGTGATGCTGCTACTAACAATGGAGGTAATGTTGCTACTAACAATACCGGTAATGTTGCTCCTGTCAATGCACAGAAGAGGGGAAGAAAATCAACAACAAAAATTAGGCAGGAGTGGGATGCAAAAAGGTCATTTCAGATAGGTTGGAGTTAAAAGTACATATTCATTGAGCCAGTGCCAAATCCAGAGAAGGGCAAACCTCCAGTAGAATTCTTGTGTACAATATATACTTGGAAACATGGCAAGGACAAAAAACTACATTTGAAATCGGATACAATAGAAAAGCACGTCGGCAAAGTTTATGAGAAACAAACCATAGACGGAAAGGAAGTATCAATGGTTAGATGGAAAAAGAAGGAAGAATGTAATCATGTCAGGTATGCAAAGGAATTTAATGCGAGTAAAGAAAAACAAAAGGAGAAAGGAAAATGCATAGGTTCACTTGAAGCTCAATTTCAAAAGGTTATGGATGAAACATATATGTCCAAAACTATTAAGTTGGCTACACTTTTTTAATCTTTTGAGCAGAGGTCGTTTTATGACAGACTACTCCGATATTGTTGGATTATTAAGATTTCTCAGTGTTCCAAGATATCTTGCAACTCATTGGTTAGTAAACTGTGGATGGGATTTGGCGAGTTGTCTTGCTGAAGTGGAAATAGTTGATCTACGGGAAAAAGTAAAGGAGTCAAACTATATTGCATTATCTTTAGATGAAGTTACAGTGGTGGAAAATATGTGTTGGATGTGTATGCATGTGTATGCTATCCAGAACTATGTCCAACACCCTCATCTACTATGTGTTGTTAATATGGAGAACACCAACGGGCAAAGTATGTATGAACTGGCTAAGAATCTTTAAATAAAATTGCCAGTATGGATGACTTTACAATTGCCAAAAAGCTAGTGTGTGTAGGAGCAGACGGAGCTGCAGTGATGCAAGGTCATAGGAATGGTCTATGCACAAAGCTACAAATGAGCATTGCACCATATATGGTTCCCATTAACTGCATGGTGCACAAACTTAATTTAGCATGTATAATTGTACACGATCATGAAGAGGTAGCCAGAATTGATGAGCTAATTGACGAGCTCTATGCATACTTCTTCCTTTTTCCCAAACTTTTTTTAGAATTTCATAAATTTGTTGAAGGAATAACTGATGGTAACAAGCTACTTAAGGATGTTGAGACCAGATGGATCTCCATTCGTGGACCCACGGAATGAGTTTTCTCATAATATAGATCCTCGGTTGGTCTAATGTACGAACAAAGGAAAGACGCTCAATGTGTTACACTTTTGCATAGGTTAACTAATGTAGACACACTGTTAACCTTGACTAGTATTCTCCCCCTGTTGGACAAAATGAACTCACTTATTAAACAAGCCCAACAGAGAACTATGTATGTTCAAGAATATGCTACACTGCGTAGAATGACTATCATGGGTATCGATAATCAATATTTTAATGATTATCCATTCAATGATGAAGCATTTAGTGAATAGAATCAGATTATAGCTTTGGGTCATGCTAATAATTATTTATGGTTTAATGATTGTGGTGAGTTATGTGTCCTTGTTCGTGGAAAGCAAATACCAATGTTCTACTATGGCATGTGTTCCAGTGTGTGGTCTATTAGAATGAGAGATGGACCTGTTACAGTGGAAGATTTCAATGACATTGTGAATTTTGTGAAAACCAATTTATAGAAGATTGGAAAAGAGGTTTCAACGCAGATTTTAAAGTGATTCCCTCGGGAGGAACTATTAGAAGTCATGTCTATCTTCTATCCTAATTTTGGAGAACACTTGATCCACAAGATTTTCATAAGAGGCTACTGGAATTGGTGAATTATTTTGGTAAAAGTGTCAATTTCAATGTTGATGGAAATGAAGTAGAAGGAGCTATAAGTATATCTAAGCTTGCAGAGCAATCTGCCCGTTTTGCAGCAACAATGCATGAATAGGTTAAGGATTTGGATAGTCCATACCTACCAGGATCAATAACACGGCTTTGGGCAAAAATAAGTCAGTGCTCAACTTTGCGTGATGAAATCTCAGAATATTTCAAACTGGTTGACTTGTGTCAAACAATAATTTTGGGTTTTGTTGAGGATGAGAGAGTTTTCAGTGCATTGGGATTCTTAAAATAAAAAACAAGAAACAAACTCAACAACAACCTGGAAGTTTGTTTGAGGATTTATACCAGTCGGTATAATGTCAAAAATTTTCCTTATGAGAGGGCACTCACACACTGGACATCCACAACTGAAAGGAGAGGGTTAGGCAACATTTTGACTTGCAATGACAGTATTAAAATGTAGAGCTCATCAAGTTCTAGTAGTCGTGTTGAGAGTAACACAAGCGAGAAAAATGAAGAGGAGAATGAAAGAGAAAGTGAAGTACAGTTTGACGAGATGAATTGGCAATTGGATTTGGGTCAATCGTGACAAGTCAACTATCAGTCAGTGATATTTTGCATTTTGTAGGAGACTGTAGAGACCCAGACTATTACTAGGTATTTATACTATTTATTGTAATTCATGAATCATGAATGGTATTGAAAAATCCAAATTGATTTCTTTATACCAGTGTAAATCCACGAGCACTTTTTAATTTTTCATTTATAAATTATATATTAATTTGCTTCAATGTTATGTACCTTTACTATGTTGCATGTTTCGTTGTATAATATTTGTAAACATTGTCTTCAATTTGGATTTATTAGATTTCCAATTTTTGTTTATCAAATTTAATTTCCATAGACTTTCATGGGACAGTCTTATAAACAATTATCAAACAAATTTTGTAATCATTTTAATATTTTTTAAGTTGCGATTTACCTTTAAACTATTAATTTTTTAAGTCTTTGGGTCCTACTAATAATATGCGATGATGCAAAATAATGTCATCTAGGTTTTCTACTATATGATCGGTTACTTCTATCGCGTGTTGTTCAAGATGGGCCTACCACCATAGTGAGACGAGGCCATAACTTTCCACATGGCACAGATCTTCATGACCTTATAAATAATTAACAAATAACTTATGAAATCATTTTAATATTTTTTATGGTATGAATTAGTTTTAAACTATTAGTTTTGTCTTCAAGTGGTGGTTCTAAGTCCTACTAACAATATGTGATGACGCGAAATAGTGCCATGTGGGTTTGGTAATATATGAGTGGTTAGTTCTATCACATTTTGTTCAAGATGGGCCTACCACCATAGTGTGACGAAGCCACAGCTTGCCATAGACCTTCATGGGACCCTCTTATAATCAATTAACAAATAAATTATTGTTCATTCTTTAAATGATGGGTCCTACCACCGATATGCAATTATAAAAAATTATGCCAGGTGTCCCCTTTTATTATAAATAGATGTGAAATAATTGATTTACTACTACCGACAATCTTCTTGACCGATCAAGATCAACAGTTCAAGTTCAAAACTATGGGGTAGGGTTTGTTTTATGTTGTTGTTTCATGGGCAGTTTCCGTTGGTTCCCCTCGAACATGTCTGGTCACTTGATAATTGCATTCAATTTTTAGATAATTCAATATTTATGAAGAGTCATAGTTGAAAAATTTATGTAATTCAGACAGTCCAACAGTACAACTCCAAGCATTAGCAATTTAGCATCTAACGAAACTGCAAGGGTTTGAACTTTGACACTGTTCAGTGCGGTGTCAAGTACAAGTTGGCGTTTTGTAGTTCAGTTTAGTTTTTTCTATCTACGAAAGGGTTTTCTCACTACGAAAGGGTTTTCTCAGTATTTTATCCTTAGTTTTAGAAAAGTAGTACTCAGATTGCGATTTTGCAAGATCATAAATTTTGAATACTCAATTTCGTTTTGGAAGCGTTATTTGTACATTTCTTAAATACCATAAGCTTAAATAAGATGAGTGGAAATTCAAGAAGATATTATTGCGCAATTGCCTAGTTCTTTGAAAAGGGGAAGACATGCCCAGGTTACGGATATTATATCTGATACAGTTATGGACAGGGCAGCATCATGTAGGGATCCTTACACATCGATTAGCGAAATGGATTTGTTCATGTTTTTTTAGAACATGAGTAGAGCCCCAATTCTAGTGAATAATGCATGGAGATTGGATTTGGGAAGGCTTGTTGTCGCAAATCTTTTTGTCAATGTAGACCTAATTAGAGCTATGACAAAAAGCTATAATCCAGACAGTCATTTTGTCTCGACAGAGAAGGGTGTTTTGTTGGCCAAGTTTGACAGGGAATCTATTTCTGAAACATTTATGTTAAACTCTAATGCCCAAGTGTGGGTGCCCAGTGATTTTCTATCTCTAGGGAGGGAATACGACAAGAACAAAGGTAGCTTCAAGGTTAAATGGCTTCCATTTCATAGAAGGAAGAAGGGGGACAAGAAGCCTATTGCATTTTAGAAGAAAGATGTTGAGCCCTTTGATTATGAAATTTTTGAGGATTATTTCATATACACTTACTTTTCACTTTGCCAAGTGTCGGGAATCGATGTAAAGTCCAAGATGCCTGTGCATCTTATGATGTTGGCCACCGAAGTTTAGCACACTTATAGCAATACCTTCTTTGACTTTGCCTCATTCATTTCCAATGTTATTCATGAAACCCTTTTAGATATCCAAAAGGGTAGCCCTGTTGTTCGATTTAGGTGGTATTCTCTATTGTGCCACATTCTTTTGTATGGTGGAAACAAGGTTTCTCCTTGCCCTTGGGGCTCAAAGCTGAATTTGAGAAATTTAGATGAACAAAACCAGAGGTTGCCTATCCAAGAATGGATGTATTTATGGGGCATGCACTGTGACAACTCCAATTATGTCATGTTTGAGGAACTCTTTGTCAGAGTTGTGCTGCAAAATTTGGGGTACCCAATAAATTGGAGTTTATCAAACACGGTGAGGAGATTTTTGAGGCCTCTTGAGCTAGAGCCCAAGCTAGGAATCTGCCATAACTGGGGAGACTTGTTTTTCTACCCCAAGTACATAATCATCAGAGTTTACGGTGCACCAATTAAACCTCATGTGTTGCCTAGATATGTACCAGATAGAATTGATTTCTTAGAAATAATTTGGCAGTTGAATGAGTCTGACAAGGCTCATTTACGAAACCCAAAGGTAAAGAAGGGATCCTTCCTCCCAAAAACCATATTTTTCTGTGATTTTGAGATCTCGAGAAAAGGAGGATTCGACCTGTTATATTACAAGTTACTGTCATACAAGATGAATTTTGCAAAATTCAGAAATTTTGGTCCAGGACACTTTATTGATCAAACCAAGGTTGGATTTAGATTGGCAACTTTTATTCATGAGCATGATCATTTTGAGGACTTAATTATAAATGCTTCTTCTAATGTCAAAGTTCAATGGAGAATACACATGGTAGAAGAAAAAATGAAAAAAATTGACCCAACATACAAAGTGGTATACACTGAATTGGAGGAACAAAGTGTCATAAATTTTGAAAGAGTAAAGGCAAGAGATGATGTTAGACCATTGGCATGGTCTACATTTCTATCTGATGATAATTTTGTGCATTCCCGAGAGTTCGGGGACTTTGTCCTAAAAAAAAAGGGAGCAATTTTCCAAAATGCTCAAAGAAAGGACCTCATCGAGGAATCTGGCAGACAGCGATATTGATAGATTTATAGCTGAAGTTTTAGGGGAGGTTAATTATTTCATATTGAAGATGGCCCCTGAGGAGGCAAGGAATTTTGTAAGGAATAGTGGATGTTAGTTACTTGAAGTATGGGACCTCTCTTTTGCAATTGTATTGAACACAATAAGAAAAGAATCTTTAGAGTTGGCAGCTTTACCAACTAAAGAGCAAGCTCATGAGGTGTATTTTGGGTCATATTATAGCCCTTAGTATAAGGCATTGGCAGTGTGGTCAATATTTAATGATGACTAGATTCAGAAATCCCAGATTAAGAAGAGGTTAGGAGATCTTAACGGTAACTTGACTCTTATGAAAATGAGACCTCCTGACAGATCTGTAATGCTCTTAACAAAAGAGACAATAACTTCTTAGGGAGATGTTAACAAGCTTATAGAAGATTTGAGTAAGTTAAAACTTCAAAATGAAAAATTGTTGCAGGAGTATAATAAGGTGGTGTCACTCCTACCTTCTCCACATCCTACTTCAACTTCTTATGTTTCTTCAATTTCACTTCAGGAGATAAAGGTGCTCAAGGCTAAAGTAGCAAGGTTGGAAGATGAGCTCAAAATGAGAAAAGTGGCTGAGAAAAGTTCAAAAGATGATGAAGAGAAGAGAGTAAGTGATTTGGTTGAAAAGAATAACACCTTGTCATAGGAGATAAAGGCACTCAAGGATGAAGTAGTAAGGTTGGAATATGAGCTCAAAAGGAGAAAAGTTCAAACGATGATGAAGAGAAGAGAGTCAGTTATTTGGTTGAAGAAAATAATTCCTTGTCACAAGAGATAAAGGCACTTAAGGATGAAGTAGAAAGGTTGGAAGATGAGCTCAAAAGGAGTAAAGTGGCTCAAAAAATTTCAAACGATTATAAAGAGAAGAGAGTTAGTGATTTGATCGAACAAAATAGTACCTTGTCACATGAGATAAAGGCGCTCAAGGCTGAAGTAGCAAGATTGGAAGATGAGCTCAAAAGGAGCAAAGTGGCTCAAAAAAGTTCAAATGATGATGAGGAGAAGAGAGTCGGTGATTTGGCAGAAGAGAATTATACCTTGTCACTCCACCCTTTTGTTTACACGTTACAGGTCATAGATGATTCATCTGTGATGACTAGAAATCTGCGTGAATATAGGATAACCCGCATCTACGACATTGATGAACTTGTTTGGGTGACTTATAAAGAATTGCATAATACAATGAATGAGTCTCATGTTAGGGAAACAATCGGATTTAAATGCTACTTAAAAAAATGGTCTCCTCAAATGAAATGTTTACAATTGTTGCTAGAACATGCAAATTTGGATGATATTACTAGCAATTCCATTTTGAAAATTACTGAAAAATTTGATGAGTTGTGCAATATTCTAAAAAATTATATCTTTTTTCATGACAAGTTTATTTAGATGGTGAGGTTTTATGATGACTGACCAATACAGGTTCCTCCTATTTTGACAGCAGAAGGGGAGTTGAAGAGATTTTCAATCTAGAGGTCTTATTTTTTCCTTAATGTTAGACAAGCAACGAGAGGATATGATAATTTTGGCATTATAAACATGGGAGTGTTGAATTCTATGTTGGACAAACTTTACTCCATTGAGTATTGGATGCTCGATTTTTGCAGGATTGTGGCGATAGTGCATGACCAATATAAGAATAATCATATGATGCACGTCAAACAATTTCCTGGGTGGTGGGCCTACTAGGTACTAAGGTAGAGAGCTTTTTGAACAAACTTACAAAGAAAAAGCTCCATTTGTAATTGGAGATGCACTTTTTTTTACAACTACATGTTACATATATATGTATACATACATGCATTTATTAATTCTAGTATCCGTGATGGGATAAATTTAATTTGTTCTACTTCTCATTACTTGGATCTGAAAGTGGATATGTTGTTTATTTTTCAGCTGAAAGTGAATATGTCATTTATTTTATAGGTTGTCATTGCATATGGGAAAGTAAAATATAATCCAATTACACAAAACCCCACCGAAATAACATTTCTCAGATTCCTATAAAAATTAAAATGAAGATCAAATTAAAACAAAGTTACATAGTCATAGAAGACAGAAGAAATTGTAATTTATATTATCTCTTTCATAGAAACAAGTTTGCATGGCACTGTGGCACAATTTATATCTTTGGGATGGCATGTGTTGACAATACATATTATGATATCATCGTGTAAGTTTTTGTAGGGTGCTCCACTCTGCATCTGATGGAAGCTAATTTGTTGTAACGTATGGTAAGCAACCTGCAAATTTGTTATCATTTCATATTTGGAAGAGGAATATGAATTTGACACCAATGTTTCATTCAATATTGCATTCAAGGTTATCAATGGTTCAATGTAACCCAAAAAGCTCACCTCACTACTGTGCTTGGGAAACTTCTCTACATCACTGTTCATTTTCTCCTCCATCTTCTTTTTGAAAGCAACATTTCCAATGTATTGATTGTTTGCATCAACACTCTTTGCCAAACCAAGCTCTATCAATTTTTGTTCCTTTTCATCTAGATTCATCGCCTTTTTTGCAGCCATACCCAAAGATTCCTCTTCTTCTTGTATCTATTCACATTTTTGAATGATAGATGATGCCTTTACTGAGGCATCAATGCGGTTGTGAATTCCCTTCATTGCCAAATAGTTGTCACTGGCTTTGTAGAGTGTTTACAAAATTTGTTTTGCAATTTCCTCTCTTGAACAAACCTCTTTGTTCTGATCAATTATTCCTTGACCTTTAAAAAGTGTCCTCTCACACTTTCATTCAATTGAAACCACTGACACAACTGGTCATTCCTCTGCATTATTTGCCCCCAATTTTTTTCTTTTATATACCTCACTATCTTTTTAGAATTTTCCTTCATTCTGTTCTCCAAAGTTTTGATCATGTTTTCAGCCTTCCATAGCTCTTGTCCCATTTTTTCACTTGATTTCCTTTCATCCTCTATTTTTTCTTCCCACCATTTTTCCTTTGCCCTCTTTTGATCCAATTGCTCCTATAAATGTTTGTTTGTGGCAGCAACAGTCTCCACACTATTGTATAATCTAGCTGAAGTGGCTTTTTCATTGTCTAATTCTTTATTGTTTTCAACCAATTTTTCATTTAGTTCATTCAGTTGTGCCTCCATCTGTTCGTGTTCTATAATTGCTAATGCAGAGTCAAAAAAAAATATCCTTTTTTGTAATTCAATCCACTTGTTATCCGTTGCTTTCCTCTTTGCTTTCTCATTTTCCAAGTCTTCGTGTAACTTTTCTATTTGTTTCTCCAACTTACTTTTATCTCTCTCCATCTTGACCAATGTTGTGTAGACCACTTAGTTGGTCTTTTTTGACACATTAATTTTGTCCACATTTTTTACTTTGGAAAAATCTATATGGAAGGTGCTAACATGAAATTCAAAGGGATCTATCTGATTCTGTGGTAGATTTTGATTATTATCTGGGGGCATAACAACCATGTACTCCATCATTTCGTTGTTTGGGTCATATGTGGGAATTACCTTGTTCGATGCAGGTTGTTCCTCAGAAGTAGCAGTAGTTGCATCCCTCTTCAATTTATTCTTTTTTTCCTTTATTCATATTTGATTTTTGTACAAATTCATCAAATTAAGTATTGTAATGAGAACCTGGAGTTGCTGATGCAATTGGATGTTTGAAAGCTGGTGAAATAGCATTTGCAGTAATGTACGCACCTCCACCTATGTCTATGTTTCTGACTAATGCATTTTGAGGATTAACAACATCCATTCCTAATCTTGTCCCACTGTCACTTGCAAGTGGAGTTTATGGACTCTTTTGAGGGGTTTGTTATGAAGCTTCAAACAATAGATTTGGAGTGGCAATGGATAGAGTTCGTGATGTACACTCAATTTTTGTCATAACCTTTCGTTTCTTCACACTGCCTTGATCATTGTCCATGGGATTCTGTAAGTCTATAATATCTTCTACAGTTGGCCTCTTGTGAGAGTTTTTTTTTGTTTCTCTTATTCATGACAACTAGTATTAGTACCCATGTCATCCTCACCGGTGGCAGTGGCAGTTGATTCAATACAAATAGCATGTTCTAGTTGTGAATGTATCTGAGTGTTGGTACCATCCACACCAATGGCAGTGGCAATTGATTCAACACCATGACCAATCCAATGTTTTGGTTGTGATTGAATATGAGTGTCAGTAATATCCCTAGATTCCTTAGCAATGGAACTTGCGCTAGCACTTGATTCACCACCAATAGGTTTACCTTCTCCTACTAGTGGTTGTGATTGAATCTGAGTGTCTGCATAAACTAGATTTGAATATTTAACAAAATAAGAAGCAGGGTTATGAGTAATACCTTCCTGTGATAATTAACCTCTAATGACTGGTGTCTCACCATTTTTTCTTGGAACAAGTTATGTCAATAGTGGCGTCCAGTTGTCTTCTCCTTGGGGACCCAGACCACCACCTTCATAACCCAATTTTTCTATTAGGGTTTCCCCTTTGGTATATTTTTCTTTTATGGACTCACTCAATATTGCAGACCCAGAGTATGCAGTAGCTATTTGAGTTGCTATGGTATTGGTATTCTCATCAGCCTCATCCACATCCTTATCACTTTCATCATATGCTTCATTGGGATGCTCATTATTCCACAATTTGCTAAATTCAAAATCCTTTGGGATTTCATCAAGATCTGCACTGGTCTTTGGTTCACCGAGATTCTTCCTCATAGTCCAAAAATCAGTAATTTTGGTTCTATTCCACCTTTTGTCCTCACAACCTATCTTTATGTTTTTTGGGATAGCTTTTGTAGATGGATGAGCAACTTTTTGGTAGAAATTATCTGACCTCCTATTTTCATTTTGATTTTTTTGCCCTGCTTTGTTGTTCCCTGTGCCATAATTTGTGATGACAATTCTTTTATTGAAATATTTTTGTCAACGGCAGTTTCCTCCATCACTTTTTTGACCTCATCCCAGGAGTCCCTGTATTTCAAAAATTCTAGCAAAGGTTTACTTTCATGTTGAAATTTGCTTACAGAGTTCAAATTATTCCAAAGCCTTTTCAGAATGACCCCACATGGGTCATACTGCCAATAACTATTAGCATCAAAAATAAAAATCTCCAAAAAATTATGTACCACATTAAATGCTTTTCTCTCAAATGTGAACCCTCCACATGAGAAAGTTAACAAAGAAAATATGGTCTTAGTTTTCTAGCCATAGAAGAGTTCATCAACAGTCTCGATCTTCCATACATATTCCAATGCAAAAACCCTCTTTGTCACATGTATTGGAATTTTGTGGGGTTGTACTTGTGCTCCATAAAACCTTAACATTGTATATTCTTCCATGAGGAACCATTCCACCAATTGTATTTCAAATCCAAGTTGAACACAATCTCTACAAGACACAGGCAATCTAGGTATTGGAGTGTCTATAATTTCATGATACATTGGTGCCAAAAATGAGTCTACAAAATGGGTGTAGTTTCCTCTTTTATCATGCATCCTTATCTTAGGTTCCCATTCATATATTAGAGCCAATGTTCTATCCTTGTCTTTCTTGTACACATGAATCTCAAGCTTGTTGGCCTCGAACATTCCACAAAATTTTGCTAGAAGAAGATGACACAAGTAGGTTGTGAACCTAAATGTCTTAGAGCTACCTCCTTTAATCATTACAAATAGATTATGCATGGATTGAACAACATGTTCAACAAAATTATATCTAACTGTTTGAGGAATACAATGGATATTAAACATCATTTGAATAAGGCTTGCACCCACTGTCCTATCACTTTCCAGTCTGAGACAAAATGTTAGTAGGGCAATAGTATCCTTAACCCATGACACAAAATTATCAACATTATAAGGAGGCTTATGGTTGTGATCCAAGTTGACACCATCAACTATTATACCTTTGACAAATCTATCTTTCTTGTCTTCACTGACATATTCATATTCCTTTGCAAGCTTTTCTAGGTCAATGTGGATGTTTGAGTTTTCTGCTCCAAGCCCTATGTCCAACAAACTCTTAAATTCTTTCTTGGTGATGGATAGAATTTCCTTTTGGGTATTTTTATTAACAATTGCTCTTCTACTTACATCATAATTTTTGGTGCACAGCATGACAATTTCCGAGCAAGGGAAAACTTGAGGTAACATCATGTGTCCCAATCCAACATCCCATGATGCAATTTTATTTGTTTCAACTCCTATTTTAGGGTTATAAACTTTCCAATTTGACCCTCTAGTGTTATTTGTTGACTTTTTAGTTCTAGTTTCCCACTTATTCTGCAATGCAAATCTAATTTGTGTTGTTTGCTTCTTACCATGGATCACAGGATCAAAAATATCATGGTATTCATTAGTGAAACTTGAGGTTTTAACCAGCTCGGTTACTTTCGTACAGTCTATATTTCCTGTTGTTGTGCTTTTCGTTTTGCCCATCGCGGTAATGCTTAAAAAATGGTGCTACAACTACACAAGCTCAAAAATGTAAATCTTAAACCCTAGGTTTTATAATGAAAGTATATGTGTTTGGTATTTTACCTAGAATTTGAATATTGAATTTGCACTGGCGAATACAGAGGTCATAGACTAGCACTGGAAGACTTTGTTGCATCCCTCAATCTTGTTTCTGAATCTGAAATCTCCTTGGTTAGCTACTAGCTAGTTAGTCCAAAGAAAACTTCACTCAATCAAAACCCTCAAAGAAAAAATGGTACAATTCGTACAATAGTCAACATAGTCTCAAAGTTTTATTAATTTTAACAAGCACTATTGGTCACACCGACATGTGTCACGGATTTCTAGAAACATTCTGAACATTTTTTATGCTTCACAACCTCGGTCCGAAATAGACCTTCTGTCGTTGATCTTCTAACATCCAACAATCATTTGTGAATGAATTTACTACAGTCTATTCATTGATTATACTTAATTAACTTTAACTATATAATTTAATTTTAAGTATACAAATAAAGGCCCATACAGTTCGTAAAAAATTTCATCTTTTGTAAAGGCAAATAAACCTTCCAATGCCCCAATGAGTGGCCAACCTGTTGCTAATTTGTCCAAACCATTTGTGTGTCGCTATGTAGCACCACGTAAGCAAAAATATGTCAGGTAGTCTTGGTCAAGACCATTTGATGGTACATTTGAATGCTAAAAGGAAGTTTGAGGAATCCAAGAAAGAAGTGACACCTGATCTTCAGATGATGTTAATTTTGTAGAGTGCCAGAGTCTTTCTTATTAGTATAGGCCATGGAGTGATGCAGCCTGCCATCGAAGTCTTTCGAGAATCTAACTGGGTTTGCTACAACCAAGATTCACCAAGTTCGAGAGCTTTTTGCAAGGTATGCTCGGTGCAGGATTGCCAGAATTAAATGACATGTTGTCGCCATTTTTTGCAACTTGGAAATCGAGAATCATTGCCTCGGGGACATGGGAGGAAAGGATAAATATGTCCAGGAGGATATACATTTGCATTCAAGAATTGTTTCTCTTAGATAAGTGTGTGATTGTGCTACTAATGCGAAGATGTTTGGATGCAAAATATTGCAGTTGCAGAAGGGATATTTGCAGGAGATATACAAAGTCCTAAGTACATCATAAATGGTCTTAGATTAATAAGGTTGATGCCAATATATTGTCTAGCTAGATCTATCCTGATGTGCAGCTATAGCTGCAAAATTTTACAAATTTTCCTATTTAGAATGGGTGAAATTGGAAAGAGTTACAAGGGTGTCGTTATACTCTAACAACTAGAGTGATGAAAGAATGGGAGTTCCTAATAATTCTCCCACAACATTATGGTGAGAGATAAAGCCATTGATATTTTCATTATGCATGGGACATTGTAACATTGAGCCTTTGAGTAGGAATTGACTGGTTATCCTCATGACCTTTCTACATCACACACCTCCAGAAGAAAAAGAAAAAACAGAGCAATGAGCATTTCTATCCCATAACTATAATGATTCATGTGATCTTGAAGGATACGAACCGACTACAGAGGTGAGATGGAGATGACACATATCTCGATTAATGAATTGGAAATTGTACTAGCCTTCATGTCATGAGTTTGCACTCGTTGGAAAATGTGGAAAAGACTTAGAGTCCAAGCCTAAATAAGGCTAATACAACCCGCAGTCATCCATCGGGTTTTTCTATAAATGCCTTTTTGCATCCTTTTCGAGCACAAGTTTGAAGAAGATTGTAGGCTTTCTCTCTAAGTTGTACGTATGGATACTCCAATTCTCCTAGAGGCTATGAAACAACAAATGGCCTTTTTGGGAGAGATTTCAGATAAGAGGCCTGGGCAGTTCATGGAGTTTGGTCATCCCCTAGTCTTGCATGTGGTGAAAAGAGTGTTGGGGATGGAATTTTTGCGTGCTAGGTATCGCTATTGGGTAAATTCTGATATCCAAGCAATGTTTTTGGCTATAGGAATTCATCTGGGAATATTCAAGCCGCACATGAAGAAAATGTGTTAGATGGTGTTTTGACACTCCTTCTTGGGTGGAATATAGGAAGTGTCAGATAATATTGACAGAGATAAAAAATCCCCCTTGGTTGGTTTCTATCATCGGACCGAGCGCATGAACATGGAAAAATATGGTCTCTTGCAGACTCTGGAACTAGAACAATTTAGAGAAACCTTTGTAAAGTGCAATCGAAGTCCGACATTCCTACTCTACATCTCCAGAGGTCTTGTGGCATCCCACCCCTTCAATCTGAAAGACTAGGTCATCTCGGAAGGGTTGGTGGGGCGACGGGACATTGGGGTCGATGAGCAAGGGGTGGAGATGGATGAGAATGACTGGGAGTTGGGAATGGGGGATTTGTGGTACCCAAATGAAGAAAGAGATATTGTAGAGATCGTGGAAGGCCCTGCTCATGTGGGATGCAATGCGAAGTGCCCTATGGTAGCATACGCCCTGGCTGCGCTGGAAATGCGAAAGAATGAAGCAGACTCAAAGGAGGATTCGGGCTAAGGGTGCAACAAAGTTTTGTTTATCTGTGTCGATATTTGTACTTTCTAATTTACCTGCGGTAATATGTAATACCAGAATACATTGATATGGTAGGATTGGGAGGTAGTGGGCTTTTTTGAAATTTTGGAAATGATCTATGGTTTTTTAATATATGGGTGGTAAATGGTCTATAAGAACCCCCAATATGTACCTCCCTCCTTTTTTGAAAGTAATAGAGGTGTTGGCCTATCCAAATATTTACCGATCAAAAAAAATAATCAATTAATGGTTGTTGTTTATTAAAATTTATTCAATACATTGCTACTGGTACTCTTCTTCGTTAATGTTTACGTGAAAATATCATTTATTAATTAATTAATGATCTCGATTTATTAAGGGCATCTTCCTCTCACCAAATTTCCCATTTGTTAATTTTATTTAATAAATGCATGTAAACAAGAGACTAACAAAATATGTACTCAAACATAATTCAAGTATTTTCATCAAATTTGGAACAAGGACAGATGAAATGAGATACAAAAATTAACTACAACACCTTGAATTAAGCTAAGATCAATGTGTTACTCCATTGGAACTTGGATTCATGAAATACATGATGTATTGTGACTAAATTTGACAAATAGCTTGTAGATCTAAGAAAATATTGCCTTACAACATATCTGAAATGTTTAAGCAATTTAATTGACTCCTTTAATCAAAGCATAAACATAAACTACATACAACACAACAATGCAAAGAATGAAAAAAATCCTTGATTCAATTCCATTCAGAAGATAATAGAATTACACAATGTAGAGAAAAAAACTTGAATTATATTTCATTGATTCAAAAATTATCTCTGTCGCAATACAAAATATATGTCAATTCTTCAAATTCTACAAGAAATTTGATAGAAGACTCATTATAATTGCTCTACAAATTGACATTACAGCTTTCTCATTCACCTGGACATGTTACTGGATCCTAGACTCGGAGTTCTAAACATATAACTCAGACTAGAGACTTTTGAACCGAGTCTTTGGAACCTTGTCTCATGGCCTTGAATTACCTTGAGACTGCTCCTGGTGGTCCTTGTGTACTGTATCCCGTCAGGTCCAAAAACTGGGCTGAAGGTGCCAGCTACTGCTACCTTGGAAACTGGGATGATGGTGGGTGAAATTTGTTAGCAGCCTTCCAAAAATGGCATTGTCACTCCAAAATTGCAGGGGGACAAAAAGGTAAAAAACAACGACTAGTCTTCCTCCTCATCTAAGCTTTGTTAGAGGATGGCACAAAACTTGTTGTACCATTCATCCATCTTGCTGATTGGCCAATCAAAAGTCTTTATGCCTTGCAACCTATTCATTGCAGTCTTAGTTGCTTGAGGTGGGACCCCTACCGCATCCACAACAAACTTATGATACAACCCATCCACGTCCATTATCCTATCCAAAATTGTACTATAGGAAGCCTCTTGATATAGATCAAATTCCAATGCTTCAAGGAATCCTGTTATAGCCTTTTCAAAATTTGGACGCTAGAAGTTCAAGTTCTTAATGTGTTGCATTAGTGTCAAAATTGATGGAATGTCCCACTGTTGTAGCCCCTTGAGTGATTCAAACCTATCACTCATTGTTTTCTTTTCCTTCTCAATGATTGGAAGCTCCTTGATCAATTGATTATAGTTTTTCCATGTCACTTCAATATCCTTTGCTTCACTCCCTTTATTTTGAGATGATGCCAAAAGAATCTCCTTCAATTGTTGCCCCTTTGGAAACCAAGTAGTCCTAATAGGCTGAAAGAATAAAAGAATGGAATCCAAATCACTGTCAATCTTGGTTAGAGAAGAATACTTAGCATGGAATTTCTCTAATTTGTCCATGACTCTACCGGCTACCTTCAAAATTGAAGCCTTTCTAATCTTATAATAATTCTTTGAAGCTTCCTCTTTGGCTTCTTGTAGCTCCTTTGTGGCCTTCTCTAACTCTTCAGGCCTTATTCCTCCTGAGGTCCCCATCTCAGTTTTAATCAATTTTTCTTTCAATTTGCAATTTTCAATGAATAATAAATGATAACTATGATTAAGCTGGGCCAAACTATCCCTGAGAACAATGTGCTTTGCCTCTAAATCTTGTACCACTATCTAAGCAAATTGGGCTACATGGGAAGTTAGAGAAACAACCTCTCCTACAGTGGTGTCATTGGTTGTCATAAAAATTGCTTCCCCCCTTTGTTTTTCTAATCCAAAAGGAACAATTGGTCGATTGACATTTGATCCTCTAGCCCAAACTCCAAAGGCTTTGATATCTACATTTATCCCAGACCCATACTTCTCATATTCTTTAACATACCTTGGGTCATTTTTCCTTATTACTTGGTCTAACAAAAATATTTTTCTATGGTCCCATCCTGCGACCAGGAGCATGCCACTTTTGGCAACCATTTCCCTTGCCTCTTCAGGGCTACATTGAATATTGTCGGGGTCCACATTTATTTCTTCCCCCTCAGCTGCATCTCTCAACTTTTCCTTGAGCCAAAAATATTTGAATTCAGGGGAATTCACAAATTCATCATCTGACATGAACTCCCTTGAGGCAGCCACTCTCTCATCATCCACCTCATGTATAGGGATGATACTAGGGACCAAAGCTCTGTCTATGTCATCTAGTTTCTCTACTACTTCATCCTCATTGAAAAAACCTCTAGGAGGGGAAGGGGGAGGCACATTGGGATCATCAGTCTTAGGAATATCTAAAAAATATGAGATCTTTGTTTTTCCTTTCTCTACTCCTCTTATCTCTCCCATCAATGGCCTCCTATATTTGTCTTCTGATTTGGAGGACCCAGGTTGCCCCTCTTCTGTGATAACCACCCCTTTTTTGGAAAATATGGGGATATCAACAACAGGTTGCTACTGAAAATTTTCTCCCTTATTCCTGGCTTCCTTCCTTTGGATGTCCTTTTGAATTATTTCATTAGCATGCCAGACAAGAATGATCATTATGGAAATGTCAGATTGGAACTCCTCTCTGAAAATCTCCTTGTAGTTTTCATCCTCTGTTATTCTCTCCTTATCTATCCTTTTTAGCAGCTCCCATTTCTTCTTCCTTTGGATGGCCTCAGTTAGCAAAGCATTCCTTAATACGTCTTCTATTTCATAAAATTGGTGATGGTAGCTTCTTTCTTTGAGTTTATTTAGCCTTAAATCCCCTATGTATCCCTTGGGATCATAATTTTTGGCTATAGCTACCTTAAGCCTATAATTCTTGATCAAAATATCCTAGATCTTCTCCATATTATCATAGCCAATGTTGAATTCATTGAATCTAGTGGCTTTGGGGAGATGTTGCCCCTTTCTTTATGGGATTTGATGTTTATCCACACACATCATTTGCCACATGAATTCCAAAAATGCAAGCCTGGGAGATACAAAAATTGGTAACTTGTGAGGAGTCTTCTCAAAATCATATCACCTTATAATTGTAAAATCATCATAAAAGAATAAGTCTCCAAAATTATTGCTAAAATCCCCTTCTGCATGTTGTACATTTTGATCCCTATAGGCTTTTATTCTTTTATGTGTGCAAGAAGCCTTGTTATTACAACATTCAACATATCCAAAACCCTTTTGACAAAATAATCAAAGAATAAACAATAATCCCCAAAGAGCCCTTGTCCCACACTTGTGTCCATCTCTGAATAGGCCATGGTCATCCTGTTTGTGGATCTATCATTTTGATGTTCAGTTTTGGTGACCATGTTGATTTGTTCTGATACAAAATGAGATGGCACACCAAAGAATAGTGTTTGAAGTTCAGTGCAGTTGTTTCATCCTTTGCCTTCATTAGGCTCTCATATAACTTTGTTTGGAAAATTGTAGCAAAGTCAAAAATTTCATCGGTGGACGGGTGTTGGATGGACACTGCTAGCATCATGTAATCAATTGGCAACAAGGTGAACCCACAATATTCTCCTAGGACCTGGCATAGGGCATAATATGTCCTTACAAAATAAGTTTCAAACTTATCTAGTGCGAAAGGCTCAGTCTTGGTGGGCAAGATGTAGATTGGGGAAACTTTGGTGAGCCTTCTCAAAAACATAGGCAAATACTCCCTCCTTATTCTCCCCTTGTTCTTCTCATACATTCTCACCAAAGCCTGCTTGTTGATCCCGTTAATGGCTAACCCTTCCAACCCAAAATATTCAATGATAGCCTTCTGAGAGATATCCGTAAATAACCTGTCCTTGAAGGTTTCCGACAACAAGGCTTGGGGGGTCAAATTTCTTAGCCAATTCTTTGATTAACATTGGCTCAATAATTAAATGAGTCTCTATTATAGAAAATTAGGTTACTCCATGTGGGATTAGTTTTTGAATCGAGAGAATGCATTGATTTGAACTACGCCAATCTTTTGTGCTTAATAGAGACCAGTCAGTTTTGGCATTGTTATTAAGGATGGTGCTAAGTTTTGGGATTCCTGAGTTTACATTTGCTTAGATTTATCTAATTCTTTTATTTTCTTTATGTCATTTACTTTCTATTAGAATAGATTCTTTATTTTCAACATTAGATATAATAGACTTTAAGATCAGTTTCAAACTATTCACTAATAAGTACTGGAAGGTAGTGGATATTTTTATTGCATGAAACTTTAGAGGGATGCTTTAGGAAGGTTTCTTCCCTCTACATAGAGTCTAAAAGACATCTTGGCTTCACTAAGGGGGCTTGAAGATCCATTTAGTGCTCCAATAAATTCGGTGAGAGTTGAGAAATACAACACCACAGGAGCCCAAATGATCTCTGCAAGCTGAAATAAGCGTGTTACAAGGAGAAGCAAGGAAGCAATAATGAAAAACCAAATACACAGAAATATGCTCAAAAAGATGAGAGCTCAATATTCACCAAAATGTGTAATGTGATCATTAATGATACAAAGAAAAGAATTAACCTCTAATAGGTCAAGAAACCCTAAAAGGGAAAACCCTAAGCTTGCACATAATAATTAATAAAAGAGTTAATTATTATGCACCTAAAGTTAGCTTAAGTGTAAAAGAGATAAAGGGAACTTAAATAATTAAACAAATGTTGTTTAATTAATCAAGTAAAGACCCGATTACTCGAACACCCCCCCTTAAGCTAGACTTAGGGAGAAGCTAAAACCTAGAACAACTACTGAAAGCAGGAAAGATGGGTTCCAGCAACAAGGCCTGATCATGTACCCAAATACAACCAAATCTCTATGAGCTGGAGAAATAGAGAAAACCACATGGGAAAAAACTCTACTCCAAAAAGAGATGGAAAAGAACACCACTGCAACATGAAATAGATGCAAACATTGTCGAAGAGTAACTACTAATTTGAAGAACCTACACTGAAATAGAACATGACCAGGTAGAGAAAACTATAATCTGTATGAGTGCCCTCAAATGACACTACTCGAATCAGATGGAAAACAAAGGCAAACAACTAAACTCGAAGATACAGATGGCATGAAAAACCAAAGCATGAAGAGCTGATCAATCGAACCATGAAAGTAATAGAACCAATAGGACAAACCTCCCTATAATGCTGAAGAGGGAGAGGGACAGGTACACTGAAAAGAACGGCCAACAAGAACTGCACGACGAAGAACTAGGAACATCGAAGGTGCTAAGAAAGTACATAGTATCGTGGAAGGAACACTCACTTGACACACATCATGAGGCAAATTTTGTGGAAGGAACACTCACTGGACAAAGGTAGATGGCAAACAAAAGGCAAACATCAATGCCCCCATCACACTTTATAAGTAGTGCATGTACAATAAGGCACAAGTTGTGCAAGATCCCAAGTAAATAATGCATGATGGCACTTTATCTCACTGTGTTTGCATAAATAAAATGCTACAATGATAAGAAGACTGGAAAAGGAAAGAACAGTCAAAACCGAGACATCCTACTCAGAGAAAGAGATCTCATGACCTGAAACAACCAAGAGATTTACCAGAGTGTTGAAAAGCAAAAAAATTGAATAAAATATTCTTGGAGAAGAATCTAGAAAAAAAAACTCATATGAATTGAAAGAAAATAGAACAAGCTTTCAAAAAATATAAAGTTTTCAAAAAATGGAGTTCGGATGCTCATTCTATGGCCCTGGAAGTGCAGAAAAGAGACCCCACTTTGACTGAAAAAAAGTATAGTCAAATAGAAAAATTGGAAAAAAATTCCAACACCATGAGGTCCGGCTCGGAACTAGCTTTCCAATACCTATTCATTTTTGAAAAAATGACTCTTTTTGCCCAAGTTATGACAAAAAAACCAACCCGCCTTCAAAGGCAAGAGAGAAGGGCAACGGTGGTTGTTTGGTGGCAAGGCCGGGTGGAGGTGGTCCATGGGCGGCACTCTGGTGGTGGAGTAGTCGTTAGGCGGTGTAGAGGCGTGCGGGTGGCGGTTTCCAGTGGGCGTGGGTGGCGGAATCCGGCGGGCGTAGGAGGAGCAAAGGCGGTTGGGCAGGCGGAGGCGATCGCAGGGCAGAGCAGCGGCGGCCAGCGAGGGGGCCAGCAAGGGTCAGTGGACAGTGGCCGATAGGGGCCTAGAAGAAAGCGGGGCCAAGAAGCGGGAGCTGGCAACGAACAGCTCCGGCAGTAGGTGTAGGGGTCAAGGGACAAAGGGACCCACAAGACCTGCTACTGTAGGTACCTGTGAGTACCTTGTAATAAATGCCCTCCCTTTTAAAACAAATCCGTCCACTTTTTTAAAAAATTTGCCAAATTTTTTTTTTTCTTATTTTTGACCAAAAAATCAAAGTTCGGCTTGCATACCGTAAAAAGGCAAAAAAATTGAAAAAAAAAATTCTCGAACTGCGTTCTAGGGTCGTACGGCTTGGTACAGAGAAAAAATATACCCCCAGAGGCTCAGGTGATGAAATTGGTCAAGTTTTATATGACCATAGGGGTTTTTGGGCCTTTTGAGCATGATGGTGAGGTCCCTTTAGGCCCAAAGTGCTCAGAAAAAAGGCCTATCCCTAGGTGCATAAAAAAACTTCTGAAAAAACCCAGATCTGCTTCCAATGCAAAAAACTCAAAACAAGAATAGGTAGCTGCAGATCCAAAGCTCTGTTACCATGTGAGAGATGAGAAATACAACACCATGGGAGCCCAAATGATCTCTGCAATCTGAAATAAACCTGTTACAAGGAGAAGCAAGGAAGCAATAATAAAAAACCAAATACACATAAATATGCTCAAAAAGATGAGAGCTCAATATTCACCAAAATGTGTAATGTGATAATTAATGATACAAAGAAAAGAATTAACCTCTAATAGGTCAAGAAACCTTAAAAGGGAAAACCCTAGGCTTGCACATAATAATTAATAAAAGAATTAATTATTATGCACCTAAAGTTAGCTTAAGTGTAAAAGAGATAAAGGGAACTTAAATAATTAAACAAATGTTGTTTAATTAATCAAGTAAAGACCTGATTACTCTAACAAATTCAACATCTTATGAGGATAGACAAATGCAAGAAGCACCCACAAAGGAACTAGCTCAAGAAATGCTTGCAAATATGACTAATGCAAAGGTGGAAAACCCTACATAATTGGTTACTTTTGAATTCCCCGTCTTTGACCAAGAGAGAGAAATAACACTTATGAATATATCTCCATCTTCTCTCCTAAATTTCTATGGCTTAATCATAGAATACCCTATTACCTTCTTGATTGAATTTGATGTATTTTTTCGGAGCTATGACTATACCATTGATACCTACTAACTTAAACTCTTCCCAACAACCCTAAAGAATGTTGCATTGAGATGGTTTATGGGATTGGACAACAACGCTATAACTATATATGAAACAATGAAAGAAAAATTCTTGTAGAAGTATCAAGATTATTGCAGCAGTGGAGATATGAGGAAGGAGTACATCTTTACTATGTACCAAAGAGAATATGAACCTCTTGAAGACTATATAGAAATATTTCAATTCTATCTAAACAAATCTAGTCTAAACAAATCTAGACAAAACAAACTCTATCTTGAGTCCCTCAAGTTTTTCTTCCTAAGAGGAATTAATGAGGATTGTATAGATGCATTGAACCTAATTGGAGAAGGTGACATCTCCCAAGGATCATTTGAAGATATCTACAAGCTTGCCAGGAACTATTCTAGGTTTATCGTGAGGGAAAAATAAAGCTCTAATCTTCTTCCAACTTCGAGAACAACTAATTGTGTCTCCAAAGTGGAGGCAATAAACCTTCTTTCTAGCATGAAGAAAGATATTATTAGTCATCTTGCTACTCTTTTAGACTTTTCATGTTAAAAAGAAGCAAGAGGAGGCAAAATATTCCCTTGCAAAATATTGCCCCAATGCAAACAAAAGAATTCCAATTGCAAATGTAAAAACATTGTTGTCATTTTTGAGAATTTGACTTGGCCTAAGTTTCAAGCCTTGGAGGATAAAGAGGGACAAGTATTCTGTATTTCTTGACATTAACTATAGCAACAAAAGCATGCTATGCATCAAGATCCATTTCTTATAATATTTCATTTCCTAGGGCCAATCAAAATGTTACAAGTTGGAGTCACTAGCTTTGGAATTTTATGCCCAACCAACAACAACAAGGTATTACAACATCAAACTTGATGCCACAACCAAGGGCATGGCCACGAAAACCTCAATATCGATTTTCAACTTATAATCAGTCGTAAAACTCTCAAAATGTATGGTCCCAACCATGGATGGGAAACCAACAATGGCAATATCCTAATGCATCCAACCCTCAACACCAACAAAACCTAGCCCAACATCCTATGCTTATGCCTAATGCACTTCCTCAATAGCCAGTCATTATGCCCAACCAAAACACGCCTACCCTTGCAGAATAAAGAGCACCACATTTACCTACTCAACCTGCACCCAATCCTAGAAATAAGCATATTTAATAGGCTTAATCTAATGAGGCAACACAATATTCAGCTTATGCAATTGAAATTATTTTGTTAATGTTGTATTATTATGTTTTCAAGTCCTCAATGATTTAGGTGTTGAATATTAGTTATTGTAGTTTACTTATAGTGAAGTTGTTTGTTAGGGATGGTCTAGAGAATGCTATGTATTGCTTTGTTATGTTGATTCAAGTGTTATGGCTTGGAGGAAATGTTCATATTGTTTGTGCAATGTTCCAGTTCAGAATTGAAGTGTTGATTTTCTCTGCAAGTGAAGTTATGTTGTTTTCTTGCTCGGTGTTATCATTTGTGTTGGTCTCTGGCCGACTCTATTGGTTCATATTATTTGGATCATACTCTTTTGGTCTAGATATGAAATTTAGGTTGAGTTAAGGTATTTTATGGGTCTTATTGTGGCATGTGAATATTCGTAATAAGTAATTCGCATTGGATAATATTTTTGAGTCGTCTGGGTAATGTGCTTTACTTTTTATCTACATGTTTCATTTGATATTGACTTTGAAGGTTGTGTTGTTATGTGTGGCTCATTGGAATAGAATTAGGAAGACATGTGATTTATTTGGGTCATCTTTATCTCCTAGAGTGGATTGCATTTAGCTCAGTTTCTCATGATGGCCGGCTTGGTGTAATTTATGTTTATTGTTTTTGTGGCTCACCTAGTTGAGAGTTTTAGTGAATACGGTCAAATAAATAATTGTGCAGATGTGTAAATTGTGTGTGGACATATTGAGAGTATTGTTGGAAGTAGATGTGATAAGCATGATGCAGGAGCATCCTCGGTCGATGAGCAATTTTGCATCAACCAAAAATATTTCCTTGCAGTTTTGTTCTTGTTTAGTTCTTTATCCAGTTTTTTGTGTTCTTACCGGTTGGTACCAGTAGTTGCTTTCTTTTCATGGAAGATCTTATTTTCAGTTTCCAAGCTGGTTCATGTGCTTAATTCCATATTTTCAGTTCATTTGGGTTCTTTTCCGATCAATTATTGCTTTCGGTTGACTGTTCCTAGGTTTTGGGATAGTTCTTGTGCTTACCAATTGGTTTTCTTTCATTAACAGCATGATTCTTGGCATGCGGATCTATCTTGGGTCTTGTCCAATGTTCTTTGGCATGTGGTTGGCCTTCCTATTGAACCACACCTCTTGGTTGTTATTTTCTAGAAATATTTCTTTAATTCTTAGGGCTGACCTAGTTACACGTTTAATTTTCCTACATTGGTAAATGTAATCTTATGATGCCGACCCGGATATGTTCCGATGGGTATAAATATGTTATTATGTAATCATTTGTAGGGGAAAAGGAAGTATAATTGAGAATAAGGGTTGAGATTCACATTTTCCGATCCAGTTGATTCTTAGAGTCCCAGTTGGATTGTATCTAGCTGATAGCCTACATGTAACTGGTTCACTATCGGATGTTCTTTGATGATTATATGATGATAACCAGATGGTTTCTGGAAGTTATAAAAAAATAATATGATCTGTTTATGTGATCTCGTTATCTTTTCTTAGTGTTTTCATTATGTTACTCTTGTTGCATAAGTCGGTTGATTCTCTTTGAGGGTTTTACCATCTATGGTTGCATCAAGTGGTATCAGAGCTGGTTATGGACTAGTTGATGGAAGAATTGTTTGTGAACATTGAGGCATTCCTTTGGGTGGATAGATCGCTGATTGGAGGCAGGTTGTGTGTGTGTTCAATAGATCGCCAAGGGGAGACAATTGAAACTAGTAGTCAGATTGTCGAGTTGAGGCAGTTCACCGAAGTGGAAGAGGAGATGCCGCTTAGAAGGACAAACCCCCGGAGGGTAGAGAAGATGATGGAAGACTTCAAGAATTAAGTGAGGAATGAAATTCGAAACGCTTTGGCTGGTTTGTGGAGAAACCCTGATTCTGAGGATGAATATGAAGAAGTCGATGAAGAGCTTGAAGAAGTTGAAGGACCGGAATATGAAAGAGAGGAAAGATTCCTGAGAGCAGTGGTGCAAGAAAGTAAAGTTCATAAAGTTGAAGTTACCAACTTTTCTAGAACATTGAACCTGAAGGATCTGATCGATTGGATCGAAGAGTTGGAGGACTACTTTGAGTTTGAGGATGTCAAGGACCAGTAGAGAGTCTGGTTAGAATAGACTAAGTTGAAAGGGCATGTTGCCTTATGGTGGAAAGAATTGTAGGAATACAGAGTGGAGAATGGTGAATTGAAGATCATTCGATGAAGACAGATGGTTGCAAGATTGAAGGCCAAGTTCATACCGGGAGACTATGAATTGGAGTTGTTCAAGAAGTTGTAGAACCTGAAATAGAGAAACATAATTGTGAAGGAATGTACTAAGGAACTATACAAGGTGGTGATTAGATCTAGACATAGAGAGATGGACAGAGAAAAGGTGGCGAGGTACATAAATGGACTTGCTTTTAATATTCAGGATGAGATGAGTATGTTGAGGGTTTCCACAATTGAGGAAGCTTACCAGTATGCTTTGAAGGCTGAGGAGAAGATGAGAAGAAGACAACCGAATAGAGGGAAGGAGAAATTCAAAGGATAGATGAGTGACAGTATGAAGAAACCGGTTGAGGAAGATGAATCAAAACCTAAGTGGAGTAAAGAATCAGAACAAAAGATGGAGAGGAAAGCTAGTAGCAGTACTGGTAGAGAATTTCCTGGCAAATGTTAAAAGTGTGGAGAAACCAGATATAGATTGTATGAATGTAAGCAAGGAATGGCAAGAAGTTGTGTGGCAAATGAGGAACCGAAAGGTGAAGGTACCAGATTTGACTGTGCAGCGGAGTAAGGATAATCTCTTATGTTCAGAAGAAAGGATATTGGATCTACTCAGAGGAAGAGTCTTTTCTAGACTGTGTGAAAATCAGGTGGTAAGTGTTGCAAGGTTATTGTAGATAGTGGAAGTACTGACAATTTGGTACATGAGGAGATGGTTGTGAAGCTTGAATTGAAGAGGCTTGAACATCTTTGTCCTTATGAGGTAAGTTGGTTGCAAGATGATCAAAAGATAGAGATAAAGGAGCGGTGTTTGGTGAATTTTAATATTGGGCCTTTCAGGGATGAGGTTTTATGTGATCTTGTATCTATGAGTACTTGTCATGTCTTGTTGGGAAAACCTTGGTAGTTTAATAGAGGAGTTATTTATGACTATAGAAGAAACCTAGTCACTATTGAGAAGGATGGGTATAAGTTCACATTGATTTCTTTGAAGGAGAAAGAGAAGGAGGTGAAGAATTCGAGTCCTGAGAAACTGGTGGTAGAGGTTATACCGGAAGGTTTGAAGAAAGATATGATAGAACTGGTTGCAGAGGTTATAATAGAGGTTGACATGAGTTTGCATAAGGATCTGATAGATAAACCTGGTGGACAAATAGAACTAGATGATAGAAAGTTAATGGTGACAAACCAGATGAAGTCTTGTGGCAGAACCAACTTAGAATTGTAGAAGAAAGAGAGCAGTAAATAGAGACAATGTGCAGATCTGAAGCAAAGGAAGAGAAACAAAGAGGGTCAGAGGTTAGAGAAGTCGGTTGAGGCACTGGAGGAGCTAAAGAAGAGGTTGGCAAATAAAGAAGATGTTTGGATCAGAAATGAGAATGGGGTCTTTATTCTTAATCCTTTTAGATGTACATGAGTTGCCTCTCATAAAAAATCTTGTCCTACCTGGGTTGTCTGATGCAGGAGCATCCTCGGTCAATGAGCAATATTGCATCAACCAAAAATATTTCCTTTCAGTTTTATTCTTGTTTAGTTCTTTATGTTGTTTTTTGTGTTCTTACCGATTGGTACCGGTAGTTGCTTTATTTGCATGGTATATCTTATTTTCGATTTCTAGGCTGTTTCATGTGCTTAATTCCAAATGTTTGGTTCATTTGGGTTCTTTTCTGGTCAGTTATCGCTTCCAGTTGACTATTTCGGGGTTCCGGGATAGTTCTTGTGCTTACCGGTTGGTTTTCCTTCATTATCGACGCAATTCTTGGCGTGTTGATCTATCTTGGGTCTTGTCCGATGTTATTTCGCATGTGGCCAACCTTCCTATTGAACCGCACCTCTTAGTTTTTATTTTCCAAAAAGATTTATTTAATTCTTAGGGCCGACCTAGTTACACATTTTGTTTTCCTGCATTGGTAAATGTAGTCTTATGAGGCCAACCCGGATATGTTCCGGTGGGCATAAATATGTTATTATGTAATCATTTGTAGGGGTAGAGGAAGTAGAATTGATAATAAGGATTGAGATTTGCATTTTCTGATCCGGTTGATTCTTAGAGTCCCAGTTGGATTGTATCTGGTTGATAGTCTGCATGTAACCGGTTAGCTACTGGATGTTCTTCGATGATTATATGATGATAACCGGATGGTTTTCGGAAGTTATAAAGAAATAATATGATCTATTTATGTGATCTTCTTAAGTTTTCTTGTTGCTTTCATTGTGTTATTCTTGCTGCATAAGCCAGATGATTCTCTTTGAGGGTTTTACCAGTTATGGCCGCATCAAAGAAGAAGTGTGAATATTAGTTTGTGTTGAGCTTTGATGTCTATATATTTTAGTGTGATAGAGTTTTGAGGAAACAAAGTGAGTTTTGTTTACTATGATATTGGTCTATTTAATCAAAGGTAAACGGACAATTTTATGATCGTGAGATATTACAATTTTAACTCATCATCTCTCTATGCCTGACGAAAGACACTGAGTCCTTTTGGTAGCTTGTGGGTAAGTGCAAGAAGTTGTGTCCACTTTTTGGCCAAAAAGTGGAAGTTTTTTCCCTTTTTTTTGATTTTGTCCCGTTTGACCTAAATATTTGAGGCACTTAAAAAATAAATCTTGAAAAAATTCACTAATAGAAAATGTAGTGCTCGAAGTCTACTTTCCAAATATGTAATTTATTTTAATACCCAGATCTTAAAAATGAATTTTTAATAGGCATTACTAAAACCTATAGTTTAAAAGTCACTTTTTCAGGACCATACCATGCCCGTGTACGGCAAGCATAATTTGACCTAAATGAAATTATTTTTATGAATCCTTTTGGGAAAATATCTATAACTCACTCACCTTTGATGAGAATATTTTTTTGTAATTTTTTTCTACATAATTTTTTTTTGTTAATTTTTTATTGGGCATAATCATTGTTTTGAAAAATTCTTGTGTACAGCAAGCATAATTTGACCTAAACTTAACATTTTTTGGTTGTTTTTTTTTTTAAATTGTATAGAATTGTCTCTAGTTTGATGCCATATAAAATTTTTTTCAAAAAACTTAGAAACAAAAAAGTTATTAAAAAACTAAAAAACCATGTTATTTCGAGTTTATAGACCTCTTTCATTAGTAATTATTTAAAAAATAAAAATATTGATCATTTTTTTTTTAAATTACATATTTAGAATCTAGACAGTCTCTACTATAATGGGTTTTCATTGTTTAAAAAAATTCTAAAAATTTGGTGTTCAAATATATTTGTTAAGTCATTATTTTATATGAAGATTGATTTGGCCTTCAAGTTGCAGGTCAAACCAGGTCCAAGCCTAAGGGTCAGCTCTCCAAGTCATTTCCCTAGCCAAAACCGAAGCTACAACCGAACCAAAGTTGAAATTTTTAGAAACGGGATCCCGTTTCGTTTTTTAAAATAATTAAAAAAGGGTTTAGCAAACAAGATCCCGTTTCAAAAACAAAACGAGATCCCGTTTCCCTTTTTTTTTATTTTTATTTGTTTTTGAATTTTATTTTTTTTAATTAATTTTTTTTTTTAAACAAACTCTATATACATGAAATATAAAATTTAAGTTTAAGTGACATTTCCCTTTGTCTTTTTCATTTCTTATAATTTAAGTTATATTTTATGTATATATTAGCAGGATGTTGAGAATGGTTTTAGATCTCTAGGAGTTATAATATAGATTCTAGATTTTAGAAGATCTTATAAATTGTGACATAATAGGACCTATAATGTCATAATACAACCTATTATGTCATAATAAGTCCCATTGGTACATAATAGGTCCTAATGTGTCATAATAGGTCATATTGTGTCATAATAGGTCCTATTGTGACATAATACAGCCTATTACGTCATAATAGGTCATATTATGTCATAAGACCCCTCTATTATGACATTATACCTCTTAATAGGAACTATTATGACTTAAGACCCCTTAGTAAGACCTAATATGTCATAATAGGTCCTATAATGTCATAAGACCCTTTAAGAGGACATGTCATGTCATAATAGGTCATATTATGTCATAAGACCCCTTAAGAGGATGTATTATTACATTATACCCCTTAGTAGGACCTGTTGAAGGGTATTATGTCATAATAGGACTGATTATGACATAATAGGACCTATGATGACATAATAGGTCATATTATGTCATCATAGGTCTTATTATGACATCATAGGTCATATTATGTCATAAAATCCCTTAAGAGGAACTATTATGACTTTATACCCCTTTAGTAGGACTTGTTAAGCGGTATTATGTCATAACAAGACCTATTGTGACATAATAGGACCTATAATGTCATAATACGACCTATTATGTCATAATAGGTCCTTTGTGACATAATAGGTCCTTTTGCGTGTCATAATACCCCTTAAGAGGACCTATTATGACATTATACCTCTTACTAGGACCTATTATGACATAAGACCCCTTAGTAGGACCTATTATGACATAATAGGATCGATTATCATATAATAGGACCTATTATGTCATATAGGTCCTATAATGTCATAAGACCCCTTAAGAGAACCTGTTATGTCATAATTGGTCCTATTATGTTATAAGATCCCTTAAGAGGACATATTATAACATTATGCCCCTCAGTAGGACCTGTTAAAGGGTATTATGTCATAAAAGGACCAATTATGACATAATATGATCTATGATGATTTAATAGGTCCTATTATGTCATCGTAGGTCCTATTATGACATCATAGGTCATATTATGTCATAAAACCCCTTAAGAGGACCTATTATGACTTTATACCCCTTACTAGGACATGTTAAGGGGTATTATGTCATAATAGGACCTATTGCAATATAATAGGACCTATAATGTCATAATATGACCTATTATGTCATAATAGGTCCCATTGTGACATAATAAGTCCTATTATGACATAATACGACCTATTATGTCATAATACGACATATTATATCATAAGACCCCTTAAGAGGACCTATTATGACATAAGACCCTTTAGTAGGACCTATTATGACATTTTTAGAGAAAGATAAGTTGGTTGGAAGAGAGAGATGGTATGTTTAGATAGAGTTGAGGGGTATTGTGACATAATAGGTCCTATTGTGACATAATAGGTCCTATTGTGACATAATACGACCTATTGTGACATAATACGACCTATTATGTCATAAGACCCCTTAAGAAGACCTATTATGGCATTATACCTCTTACTAGGACCTATTATGACATAAGACCCCTTAGTAGAACCTATTATGACATAATATGATAGATTATCACATAATAGGACCTAGTATGTCATAATAGATCCTATTATGTCATAAGACCCCTTAAGAGGACCTATTATGACATTATACCTCTTACTAGGACCTATTATGACATAAGACAGACCTTAGTAGGACCTATTACTACATAATAGGGTTGATTATCACATAATAGGACCTATTATGTCATAATAGGTTCTATAATGTCATAATAGGTCCTATAATGTCATAAGACCCCTTAAGAGGACCTGTCATGTCATAATAGGTCCTATTATGTCATAAGACCCCTTAAGGGGACCTATTATGACATTATACCCCTTACTAGGACCTATTAAAGAGTATTATGTCATAATAGGACTAATGATGACATAATAGGATCTATGATGATGTAATAGGTCCTATTATGTCATCATAGGTCCTATTATGACATTATAGGTCATATTATGTCATTAAACCCCTTAAGAGGACCTATTATGACTTTATACCCCTTACTAACTTTATACCCCTTACTAGGACTTGTTAATGGGTATTATGACATAATAGGACCTATTGTGACATAATAGGACCTATAATGTCATAATATGACCTATTATGTCATAATATGACCTATTATGTCATAATAGGTCCCATTGTGACATAATAGGTCCCATTATGACATAATATGAACTATTATGTCATAATACGACCTATTATGTCACAAGACCCCTTAAGAGGACCTATTATGACATTATACCTCTTACTATGACCTATTATGACATAAGACCCCTTAGTAGGACCTATTATGACATATGTAGAGAAAGATAAGTTGGTTGAGAGAGAGAGAGAGAGATGGTACTTTAAGAGAGAGTTAAGGGGTATTATGTCATAACAGGACCTATTGTGACATAATATGACCTATAATGTCATAATATGACATGTCGTATTGTGACATAATATGACCTATTATGTCATAAGACCCCTTAAGGGGACCTATTACGAACTATTATACATAATATGACCTATTATGTCATAATACAAACTATTATGTCACAAGACCCCTTAAGAGGACCTATTATGACATTATACCTCTTACTATGACCTATTATGACATAAGACCCCTTAGTAGGATCTATTATGACATATGTAGAAAAAAATAAGTTGGTTGAGAGAGAGAGATGGTACTTTTAGATAGAGTTAAGGAGTATTATGTCATAACAGGACCTATTGTGACATAATATGACCTATTATGTCATAATATGTCCTATAATGTCATAAGACCCCTTAAGAGGACCTGTCATGTCATAATAGGTCCTATTATGTCATAAGACCCCTTAAGGGGACCTATTATGACATTATACCCCTTACTAGGACCTATTAAAGGGTATTATGTCATAATAGGACTAATAATGACATAATAGGATCTATGATGATGTAATAGGTCCTATTATGACATCATAGGTCATATTATGTCATAAAACCCCTTAAGAGGACCTATTATGACTTTATACCCCTTACTAGGACTTGTTAATGGGTATTATGTCATAATAGGACCTATTGTGACATAATAAGACCTATAATGTCATAATATGACCTATTATGTCATAATAGGTCTCATTGTGACATAATAGGTCCTATTATGACATAATATGAACTATTATATCATAATACGACCTATTATGTCATAAGACCCCTTAAGAGGATCTATTAAGACATTATACCTCTTACTAGGACCTATTATGACATAAGACCCCTTAGTAGGACCTATTATGACATATGTAGATAAAGATAAGTTGGTTGGGAGAGAGAGATGGTACATTAAAAGAGAGGTAGAGATGTATATATAGAGAAATATATAGGTAGTTAGGGGGTAAGGGGAGGTGTATAGAGATAGCGAAGATAAAGAGTAAAGAGTTAAGGACGTGAGAGAGAGGTAGAGACATAGTTTTAGATTTTGGGAGAGGGGACAAAGTGAGATAGAAAGGAAAAAAAAGACAAAGAGAAATGTGACTCATATATAAATTTTATATTTCATGTATATATAGCTTTTATTATTTATTAACAAAAAAAAAAAATTATTTTTTTTTTCTTTTTTTTTTAAAGAAAACGGGATCCCATTTTGTTTTTGAAACAGGATCCTGTTTTGTTTTTGAAACAGGATCCCGTTTCTTAGATCTAGGCTCGGGTTCCTGAAGCTAAACAGGATCTCGTTTCAAATTTTGGCTCAAGATCCTAACATGAAACGGGATCTCGTTTCGTTTCTCATGCGTTTCATGAGATTTGTCTTTTTTCTAAGTGTAAAACTTCAACACTAAGTGGACACAACTTTGTGCACTTACCCTTGTGTAGATCTATATCTTTCCCTGAGATCATGCATCTCAACTTGCAAGTTCATTGTATCTTGCCCTAAGGTTGTATGCCTTAGCCGAAAATTCCAAATCAGGAGTAGTGAGATTCCTTGGCCTTGTGCCTAAAACACTGTATCTAGTTACCCACGTAAAAAATCCGGTGTTTATGTGTTTGTTTTTTGTTGTTTTTTTTGGAAACTTGAAGAATTCTCTACTGTGTTATCATTGATTTCAAACTTGTCTAGTTTTTTATCATAATGAGTTGATGTAGCTAATTAGTTTCACCAATGCTATTTTTGGTCTATTTGTCTAGTAGTTGTCTAGTTTCAGATCTAGTTGATGAGTTCATGATTTGTCTAATGTTAAGTTGATATGTTTTAGCTGATGAGTTGATTATTTTCTTGGTGATCATTTGATATGTTTATCTTTTTATTCATCTATTGATCATTTTTTTGGTGTTTAGTTGTTGATCAGTCATGTAGACTACATGGTTTGGAAATACTAGTGCAAATGTTGCTAATTGTGGGCTTAGATGTTGATGCTTTTTTTGATAGCGGTGTTGTTGTTTATGTGTAGATTTATCGATATCTATAATTGTGGATCTTTTAGTGTGGAAAAGAGAACTTCCATATTGTTTGTTGAGTAAGCTTTAATATGCAGGAAAGAGTATTTATGTCCTAGGCAGAAAATGGTACCTTATTTGGTTTGTCACAATTAGTTTGTGTAAGTATGCAATAGATGTTCAATTAAGATAGAGATATATGGAAACTTGGAGATGATGGTTGTTGATGCATTGTGTTGTTATGAATGTCGGTCTCATATGTCATTCCTAGTGTTGTTTATTTCTGATTATAAGTGTTCAATAATGTATATGATCTAGGACTAGATGTTCATATGTTATCATGTTGCCTAGTATTAATGTTTTTCATACATAAGTTGGTTTTGAAAGCTTGCAATACAATTAATCTTAATATGCATGAAATCGTATTTAATGTTCTAGTGGAATAATGTTTTGCTCCATCTAGATAATGAACATCATTATGTGTGGATTTGAATATACTATTTATTTTTTGTTAGTGATGGACTACCAAGTGTGAGGTCCTCTGATTGCTAGGATGATGAGGTTAGTTGTTGTTATTTTCTAATAATAAATCTATTTGTCAAATTGGTTTAAAAATTATCTCTTGGTTTTCTAATATGAGGATTCAAGGGTTGTAGTTTGTAGGACATGTTCTTTTGGTTTGTATAGTATTCTAGTTCAATTTTCAAGTGTTGGTTTTGATCTACAAGTTAGTTATGATGGTATGTGCTCTACATGCTCTGTTGTGTTGAGCCTCAATTGTTCTAGTTGATCTATCTTGTTTGATTAATGCTCTTTTGGTGTAGATATACTTTCAAGGATGAGTTAGATTGTTTATTTCATTGTGGTGTGTGGTGATACACACTTATTAATTTGCATTGGAAGATGATATTGAGTTGACTGATTGATGTGTTTCATTATTTTTCTGCACCTTTTGTTTGGGACCAATTTTAGAGATTGTGGTAGCATGAGTGGCTTGATAGTATCTACTTGAATTAATGTAATATGATATGTTTAGGTCCCCTTTATCTCCTAGAGAGGACCAGTGTGATTGTTATAGGTCTAGATGATCTATTTTTTGTAATATTGCTAATTTTGTCTTGGTCGACTTAATTGAGGGTTTTTGATGAATAACTTTGTATATAAGAATAAATGGTTGTATGTATTGAGTTATGGAATAAGCATGAATTATTGCAATGTGGATGAGAATAATATTCAAGCACATTTTATGTTGGTGATGTGCGAAGTCAATTGGGAAGTGCCTTGATAGTAATATCTTGAAAGTGATAGTGATTAGAGACAATATTTGTGATCAAATGTGCTTGCCATGATATTGTTCACTTGACATCGAGGTTCAAGGTCAATTTCATGTTCAAGAGATCCTTCTCATTTTAGTTTTACCAATTTCTCTTGTCTATCAATGGATGGTGAGTTTGTTGGTACACATTTGTATTTTTCCCTAAGATAGTGCATCTCAATTTTGCAAGTCACTTTGTATATTTCCCTAAGGTTGTGTGCCTTACCATTGCAAGTCCATCAAGTGAATATTTCTCCTTAGCAATGAGCCTAAAACCTTTTAATCAACTTTATTATATTGTGAGTATGATTCTCACCATGTTTTTTTCCCTTATAGGGTTTTCCATGTAAATCTATTGTTCATGTGTTAAATGTGGTGTGTGCTTTCATGCTTTACAATTATAGTAGAAGGTTAATAGTTATATAAATATGAAAAAAATTATAGTAGAATGTTAATAGTTATATAAATACGATGTGTTGTGTGTACTCCACTTGACAAGCAATCTTCTTTCCATCTATCAAATCACACATGGAGCAACAAGAAAAACTATGGAGTTCAAACCTGATTTAGTTGTCATTAGAGACTTGAAGAGTGGACCTATCATTGCGACTGGGGTGGTTGATCATGCATCTCGGTTGTACTCTTTTTCACATTTTGGTCCTATTGATGAGGTTGATTCTTCCTATGTTGATGATTCAGATTTTGATTAGAACTTTGGGTACTTGAACTTGGGTGTTCTCACATGTGACCCCATTCTTGAGCCTTGCATTTCATCTCCTCCTCTTGATATCACATCTCCAATTGCACCTGATGATGCAGCTAGTGCGACAATTTTGCCTTCTTGTGATTCAATGCAGCAAGATATTTCATGTCTTCCAACTTCAATTGATTGGGATGCTTACTTGACAGACATTGCAGGTTTATTTGTGGAGTCCTACATTGTAGATTTGGGATACATCATTGATGAAATTCATCTTCTCTTTGATGAAGATGATCCTTCTTCGATTGTTGCAAGGGATCACTCAGACCCTCTTGTGCATTCTCTACATGATCATTCTTTTGAGGTTGACATGATTGTGGATACTTTTGTATAATAGTTGGAGGAGGTCTCTTTATGCTTAGAGGAGACATGTGAGTCTTTGGATATTGTTCTACATTCTTCTCCACTAGATCTTGGAGTGCCTTTTTCAGCAGTGTGGAGCAGTTTACCACCTTTGGAGGGGGTAACTTTCAGCATCAACATGGGGACACTTGAGCAGTTTCCAGAGACTTCATTCATCATGAGTTTTTTCCTACATCTTCCCTTCATGATTGGGGAGACTTCATGGATACACCTTTGATTTTGTTTCTTCCTAAGGGGAGGAACATTGTTTGACATTCGTGGAGCAATTTCTTCATTCATCATCGAGCGTCTATCATTGGTGCAGATTCTATATTAAGGGGGGCTACCTAGTCTCTCTTCTTCTTCTCATATGGGCAGGACTTTTTCCTCACATGGGGTTTTGTCCTTCAAATAGTTCTATGAGATTTCTTTGTATATGGTTTTCATCTCTCTTTCCCCTCTTTGTGAGAGATTTCATTGCATTGGTTTTCATGCATTTGCATTTGTACATGGGTACCTAACATGGCCTCGTCATCGGGACCCATCTTGCATTGCTTAGTTGCATTGTAGAATTAAGTGCATTCCCCTAAGTTTCACTTAAGGGGGGTGTTGGTGTAATTTATTATTCATGTTGGATATTATTACACCTTACTTAAGTTTACTTAGGATAATGCATTTCATAGTAGTTTGGGTATGAGACACTTTGGTATTTGTGCCACATTGGGATAGTGTATGTAGGAGAATTTCCACCTTTTATGGTGTGATCTTGTTACTACTTTATCATATCCACTTATTGTGGAGTGATAATTCCACCTTCGGAGGGTGATCCACCTTATGTGGAATATTATATTGTTTCTCCTACCTACCACACCTATTTCCTACCTACCCTTGTTTCTTATTGAGCTACATGTCATGTTTGTGTGCTCACATATCCATATAGCCTTGTCTATATATGCAAGCTCATATTCATTGTATGGAACAACGATTGATGATCCAGTTGATCAGTATTTTCATCTTGATAGAATACAATTTATTCCTATCATCTATTTTGTTCCCTCTTATTTGTGCTTTTAATTTCCTCTAGATCTTGGCAAAATCTCACAAGTTGCATTCAAAGCCACCTAGAAGATCGAAGATGTACCTAAAACAAGCAATGATCTAGATGATGAGGAAGAAAACATTATGAGAAGACTAAAGAAAGGATCTGAAAAATACAAGCATAAGCTACCATTTAAATTTTTTAATTGTGGAAGAGTCGGTTATTATGCTACTAGATGTACTTTCAATGAATATAACTATAAGATACCTAAGGATGATGTGTTGGTGAAAAAATAGGGTTTCATCATTACATGTAGTAAAACCACTATTTTTTGCTTAGGGACCATCACATTGGGGAAGAGATGGAATTTGATAGATCTAGATATAGATTCTAATCAGATTCTTGGTTTCGTAGGTGAAACTTTTATTTCCCTAAGATTTTAATTGAATTAATTAAAGATGTTGAGATTAGGGTAAATATGTGGATATTGAAGCAATTATGCACAAACAGTGAGCTATAGTCATCAAACGAAGCCACAAACCTGTATCTAAGCAGTAGATGAAGGTTTGGATCTGTTCCCAAAAATTTCGCCTAAATTGTCAGGACCATGGTGGTGTCGCCTTGGTTCTCCAAAAATTTTGCCATCCAAAGGGGATCTCGTTTGTCTCTACGAATCCTATCGATTCTTTGAAATGCAGCTCTATACCTATTCCTACACACAGTGAAAAGGGGAAAATGGTTGGGAATAGGGGTTTGTCTTACGTCGAACCCCATTTTTGGAACTAACCATGAAATAGAATTAAAATGTAAATGAAGTACTATAATGGAAATGTTTTCGTTTCGAGGGAAAGGCTCAAAATGTCTAAAACACTAATGATATACCTTTTATTGAAGTTTTGTTTGTCTTCACAAGGAATTAGAGTTTCATTTAGATAGTCTTCATAAAACATAGAACATGAATGTCATCTCCAATTATTGAATCTTGACTACACATTATTTCCAATGCTTGATAGAAGACTAATTGCTTGCTCACTTGAATTTGCTAGGTTGTAATTAAGAACTTGATTTTTCTAGATTAGGAGTGTTAGGTTTAAAATGAGAGGGGTAGACCCCCTTTTATACATGCTAGTCAAAAATTAAATTAAATGTTTGGCACAGACCGACACAAGATCTAGGTTCTCCCTCAAATTAAATTATTGTTACGAGGTCCCCAAATGGGCCCTTTTTTAGAGGACCATGGCGCCTAATGCCCTAGTCCTGGACATCAGGGTCCTAGGATTAAGGAGAGAAAAATATAGATGGTGAAAATTTGAGTTTGATACATGGTGTGAGCAGAATCAGAGTTTCAACAGGCCTTAGTGGACAAACACCAAAGTGAGAGCCTAATTAAGGACAAAATTGTAGGTGAGTACAATTTAGGATGCTACAGATGATAACAAGAGAAAGGATTATTATAGAAGAGATGACAAAAATAAAAGAATAGATGATAGAGACAAACCTAAGAATATTTTTATTCAATGGTGACCCACTCATCTGAGGATGAATGTTGTGATGAATTAAATGATGAATTATTATTTGTAAAGTAGAAAATTGGATCCTATTGACTCCCCACCTAGGAGAGAGAAAGGAAGCCACTAGGATGATTTTCACTTGGGAGATACTTTACATTCAAAAGAGGGGATTGAATCCACTAGATCCTAATCCGAGGGAAACAAGGATGTGAATTCTGAGTGGATTGCAAGAGGTTGAAGTGTGATTTACCCTCTTTTGTAAATGAGAAAGTTGACTTGTTGACTATGTGGAAAAGAGAGAGGAAATGAATGAAATGAGGAGCTACCAGTTTGGGATCGCGTTGTAACGTCGGATCTAAGCTAATTATACTAATACATATCTACCTTGCAAATTTGGAGAAAATTCGTCAGGACCGTGGTGGGAATGTACATGGTCCTCCACAAAATGAAAAGGGTTCTTCTGTCTCTGTAAATGAAGCCCAAACCTGCAACTACAGTTGCACACCTGCAACCTACACACAGAAAAGAGAGGAAAAGGGGGTTGTGGATAGGGGATTTCCTTAGTCAAACCCCAGTTGAGGATACAACCTTGAAAGAAAGTAATTGCAAATGCTTGAATGTAAACAATGGAAATGTATACCTTGCAGATCTGCAACTTGTTGATGATGACTGCTTTGTTTCTTGAATGTAACCACAAATGTTGTATGAAATGGCACATAACATGACAAAACCCTAACACACACATGCTTTCAAATGAATGTTGTAATGTTGCTCCAATGGATGAATGAAGAAGACTTGAATGCTTGATGATGACCTTGAAATCTTGTATCTTCTCCTTATGCTTCTTATCCTTTATCATCTGTCTCATTCATTTTTGAATGAGGGTATTGAATTCCATTTTATACATGCCTCAAGGATTAATTTTCAACCACCAAAGGTATACAAAGAGGAATTGCAAACCCTGAAGAGAAATTATGCATAGGAGACTAGGCAGACTTGACATAGGGCCACCCAAAGGAGTGGGGACAAGGGTGCCATGCCCCTGTCGTAGGGGGATAGGAGCGCCACGCCCCTGTCTTGACCTATTTTGGGGCCCGGACAGGGTCTAGAGCAGACACGGGACATGAAGGAGGAAGGGTGAAGGGGTGAAAATGTAGAAATAGGTCTCAGTTAGGAAGGAAGATGTCATCGCCAAGGTGAGGACCTAAAATGTGGTTAAAATTGTAGGGGTCGCAATTTTATGATACTAAATTTATCCCCCTCTTTAGTGGGAGTATGGCTTACGCCACTACTACCGGTAAAGTAGAAGAAAAGGAAAGATGAAGATGAGAGATGCGGAGAAATACCACAAGGAGTATAAGACACCACTAATATTGAGGAGCAAAAAGCCCCCAATCTTAGGGTCTCAACTCATGCCAACATACGCAAGAGAACACAAAACAAAAAGGAACAAGACACACGACAAGAACAAGACACAAGATGACAAACTAACTAGCTGAAGAGACCAATGCCATCACATAAACACAAGCGATCACATAAAAGAGCAAAGCCGACATCATCAATGAACCATCAATAGAAAAACTATGGGTTCATGAGAGGAAGTAGAGAGAGAACATGAATACACACTTAGGTGATCCATGAGAAGAAAGGCAAAGAAGAAAGAAACCATGGACATCTCGCCCCTAAAACTAGATTATCCATGGAGAGAAGGACATGGAAAATATCGCCCCTAGAGCCTATCTAGGTGATCCATGTAAAGAGAGAGAGTGAGAACACTGTTAGTTCCACTCAACCTCATGCGCGTGTGTGCAAGTGAGGTTCAAAGCACCTCATAGGAGTCTATGCCTGAGTACGCTACAACCTGTATAGAATATATAGTACAAGTGTCAAGAAAGGTGTGATATCTCGCTCTACGAGTCTACACTGGTTCCAAGAATAATCACCCCGCATGAAAGAAAAGTGGTGTCATCTTGCTCGAAGAGACCGTGCTCTAGTTCCGAGAATGACCCACTGTACAAGAGAAAAGTGACGACATCTTTCTCTAAGAGGTTTCCCTCTGGTTCCAAGAATGTCTCATTGTATAATAAAAGAAGAAGTGAATACATCTCACTCTAAGAGACCATGCTCTAGTTCTGAGAATGACCCATTGTACAAAAAGTGATAACATCTTTCTCTAAGAGGTTTCCCTCTAGTTCCAAGAATGTCCCACTGTAGAAGAAAAGTGACGATGTCTTGCTCTAAGAGGTTTCCCTTTGGTTCCAAGAATGTCCCACTGTACAATGCATGAGAGAAGTATAGTACAAAGGAGAAGTGTGAGTGCCCCCCCCCCTTAAGATCTCAACATAGGTTGATGTTGATATCTTAAGGAAAGTAGAACAAGGATACCTACCTTCATCACAAATAAGATATCCACTATGCAACAATTTCATAAATCCAAGCAAGAGAGGGAATACTCTTCAAGCAAGTATAAGATAGTTGACAAGAGATATTTTGTTGTAAGTGTAAAGGTGATCTTTGGAGGAGAAGAGATCTTTGTTCAAAAGACATCTACCCCAAGAGGAGTTGTCTAAGACAAATATAACATCTTCTAGAACAAGAAAAGGAAAGAACAAGAATGCAATTGTTCCTCCTATTTCTAGGTGAAAGGGATTCTTGATGAGGGATGACTCACTTTTAGCCCCCAAAGGGATGGTTGAATTTATCATAGATGTACATTACCAAGTGTAAAAGAGGTCATAGTCAAGGACTAACACCTCTTGTATAAAAGAGAATCCTTGAGTGAACAACAATTCCACACAAGAAATGACATCAAGTAATAGAACTCACACCATACACTTAATAGGGCAAAGTGGATCCCTAGAGAAAGAGAGAGAGAAGGATTATTGCCCCCAAAGCTAAGGGACAATGAGAAGAGCTTACACAATCTACTAGAGAGAGATTAAACATAAGCAAATGTGCAATGAACTTACATGAACACTTGCAAGAAAAGACATTAGTAAATGTAAAATACATGTCTCAAGAAGTGGTAATCTTCGAAAAGAAGAGAAAAAACATCATATATTCCCCAAGGGGGATTAATCATAAATGCATACCATTGTAAGAAATGATAATCACATATGAAAAATGCAGCCCCTAAAAAGAAATAATGATAAGAAAGAAAAGGGAAAGGAGTAAAAATCCTTGCCCCCCAAGTGAGGAGAACAAGGAGAAACATTACACATTTTCTGATGGTGATTAGTTTCAAGTGATATGCCATCCTAGTGGAACAAATCCTTTCAAGGAAGGGATACACACTTCTCAAGAGATCATTCCCTGCTAAGGGGCATATCATACTTGCGAATAATCGAAACCATAGTAGAGGTAACATTTCCAAGAGAATGAAGGAAAGAAAAGAATTGCAATAATCATTAAAGATGCCCCTCTCCAAGAAAAGAGGAAAACCAAAGAACAATTATATGCTCACATAAGAATAACCCCATGCAAGAAAAGAGATCTAATAATGAATAATTCACAAAGATGGAGATAAATGTATAGAAAGAAGCAAAAAAAAATGGACTTCATGTTGCTGCCCCAAAGTATGTTAAAATGAAACAATACCACCACTAATGATAAAGAGCCCCCATTAAATGGGTTAATTATGCCATAGGGTGAAGAGTAAAATGAAGGGAAAAGAAGTGCTAAGGCACGATGTTTTTACTAAAAAATATAGCTAGATCTTCTATGAGACAAATATGTGCAAGATCATATTGTAGTTGAACAAATTTCTTAAATGCATAACATTTTCCAAGAGAATGTGAATATGAAACATGAAAAACGCAATATTCATTACCTTTCACTTGCCTAAGATTTTTGTTTTTATTTTGAGGAGGAAAGGAAATGTTCTTGTCATATTTCAATCTCCAATAGATTCTTGCAACTAATATGTCAGGATGGTAAATATCGTCTTGCCATGAAGGAGAGGGTTTGTTAGAAGAAGAGGTTTCATTATCCACAATTCTAATTTTGCCACTATCTATGCCATCTTGAATAGATTTTTGAAAATCAAGGCAATCATCAACATTATGGTCATGGGTTTGATGAAATTAACAAAAAGAACTCTTTGAAGAAGAAGAATTCTTGTGGGCTCTCATGATTTGTTATTTTTGAAGGTAATCTTGAAAGTTTTGAAGTCTAAGGAATTCATCCATAGAAAGAGGGGTACCACTTCCTAGGCCTCTTGTAGTAGTTTGTGTAGGAGGATTTATAGGGACACAAATTCCATGCTCAAATTTCCCAATTCCTTGTCCTTTAAAATCTTGTTTTGTAATTATATGAAATCCACGACTATAACAATGTTGCAATTTACTAGATGGAGGAACAGGATCATGAATTTCTTTGAAATCTGATGTGTAAGGAGGTAGAAAAGGATTTGTAGATGAAGGAGGAGTATCATGTGGAATGAAAATATCTTTTCCTTTATCAAGCTTATCCTTTTTGGAAGATTGGGGAAGAACATCTTCATCATCTGAAAGCTTATTTTTAGTGATTTCTATGCGAGGAGAAAGGTCATGAATAACATGCATGACATCATCCTCTCTACATAGACTTTGATGTTGAAGATAGGTCCTAGGAGAGTAAGGAGGATCCTAGGAGAATAAGGAGGATCTAAAGATGTAAGAATGTTGATGTTGTCATATTGACCCCCTTGCTCAAGGATATGTGTAGAAGAAGAAGATGGATCCATATTACTTTCCAATTATTGCTCTCTTGTAGAAAGATCATTGGGTAAAGCATTAGATCTCATTTCTTTCACACAAGATACCCTAGGAAAGGTACAAGGGTTAGGATCTACAAAAGCTTTAAGGTGATCAACATAGGAAATGCATTTTGTTAACAACATAACCATAATGCAACATAAATGATACATGAAAGCTTTGAGATCTAATTGAAAAGAAAATAATTTGGAAATCCTAACAACACAATATGACCAAGTGCTATGAAGAAAGAGAAGCAACAAGAAATGGAAGAAACTCTTATCTAACACATGATAAATATATGCAAAAATTAATGTAATCACGTGCGAAAAAGCAAGTAAATCCAATTTATTAATTGTCATTTAAAAGTTTCTTAAGTGAAATCTGAATTTGCTGGAAAAGCAGATCTAAAATTAGGACCTTTTTATGAAAATTAATTTTAAGATGTGAATTTGAAGAATATTGAATTTGTGTTCGACCTTAGAGAGCGTTAAAATTGATAAAGTACGCTGATTTTCTGGATTTGAGCAGAAAAATACAGTCAATTTTGTCTCCTAAAATTTCGAGAAAAAAGTCGAGGACCGTGGCGGGAACGCACATGGTCTGACCAAATTTTTCCAAAATTTTTAGGGATGATAGAGATTATGATTTTAATGCAGAATCCAAAAAAATAGCCGATTTGGAGATGTATAGATCAGTCAAACTTGCAGTCAAAGTTCAAAAATAGAAGAATCTTAAAAATTAGGGTTTTATGATTTTACATTGAATTTTTAGAATAAAGAGACAAATTTGAATTGCAAATTTGAAATAGAAATCAGATCTAAAACAAGCAATTAAAATTTTACACCTCACAAGCTTAATTTTCTCAAATTAAAAAAATTAGGGTTTTTATGCAATTAACCTCTAAAATTTGCAAATAGATCAAACTTGAAAATGAAAATTTGAAATTAAAATTGCAATTAATCATATCTAAGAATGAGAAATCAGAATTAATGTGTAAGACGTCGGATTCACTAAAATGTAAAGTGGAAAATTGGATCCTAGTGACTCCCCACCTAGGAGAGAGAAAGGAAGCCAATAGGATTATTTTCACTTGGGAGATACTTTACATTCAAAAGAGGGTCTTGAATCCGCTAGATCCAAATCTGAGGGAAACAAGGATGTGAATTCTGAGTGGATTGCAAGAGGTTGAAGTGTGATTTACCCTCTTTTGTAAATAAGAAAGTTGACTTGTTGACTATGTGGAAAAGAGAGAGGAAATGAGTGAAATGAGGAGCTACTAGTTTGGGATCGCGTTGTAAATTTGGATATGAGCTAATTAGACTGATACAGATCTGCCCTGCAAATTTGGAGAAAATTCGTTGGGACCGTGGCGGGAATGTACATGGTCCTCCACAAAATCCACAAAATGAAAAGGGTTCTTCCGTCTCTGCAAATGAAGCCCAAACCTGCAACTACAGCTGTGCACCTACAACCTACACACAGAAAAGAGAGGAAAAGGGGGTTGTGGATAGGGGTTTGCCTCAGTCAAACCCTGGTTGAGGAATGAACCTTGAAAGAAAGTAATTGCAAATGTTTGAATGTAAACAATGGAAAAGTATACCTTGTAGATTTGCAACTTGTTGATGATGATTGCGTTGCTTCTTGAATGTAACCACAAATGTTGTATGAAATGGCATGTAACATGACAAAAACCTAACACACACACACATGCTTGCAAATGAATGTTGTAATGTTGCTCTAATGGATGAATGAAGAAGACCTGAATGCTTGAATGCTTGATGATGACCTTGAAATCTTGTATCTTCTCCTTATGCTTCTTATCCCTTATCATCCGTCTCATCCATTTTTGAATGAGGGTATTGAATTCCTATTTATACATGTATCAAGGATTAATTTTCAACCACCAAAGGCCAACATAGAGGATTTGCAAATTCCGAAGACAAATTGTGCATAGCAAACCGAGCAGACCTGACATAGGGCCACCCTAAGGGGTGGGGACAAGGGTGCCACACTCTTGTCCTAGGGGGACAGGGGCTTCATGCCCCTGTCCTGCCCTATTTTGGGGCCCGAAAAGGGTCTATAGCAGACATAGGACATGAAGGAGGAAGGGTGAAGGGGTGAAAATGCAGAAATAGGTCTCGGTTAAGAAGGAAGATATTGTCGCCAAGGTGAGGACCCAAAATGTGGTTAAAATTGTAGGGGTCACAATTTTATGAAACTACATTATTTTTAACCATAAATTAAAAGGATAATGAAAGGTCTGGTACTCTACACAATGAAGAGAACAATGAAAGATTAATGATTGTAAGGACAACAATATATGTAAAAGAAGAACCTAAAGCTTGGATAATTGAATCTAGTTGCTCAAAACATATGACTAACAAAAGAAAGTTCATTGACTTTGAAAATTATGATAGTGGATCAGTGAAGTTTGTTGGTGAAGATATTGCACCTATATATAGCAAAGGATCCATATCCATTGATGGTAGGCATATGACAAATGATGTTTACTATATTAAGGGTTTAAGACATAATATTTTAAGTGTGAGTTATATGTGCTGAAAAGGATACAAGCTCATACTTCATGGGTCTGAGTGTGATATCAAAAAAAGTAATTGTAGAAGGTTAGTTGAAGAATTTATAAGAACAAATGGGAATGTATATTACATAAAGGAAAATAGAGGAAGTAATTGTCTTTTGGTGCAAAGTAGTGAATGTTGGTTGTGGCACAAAAGGATGAGACACATTAGTATTGATAACATGGTGAAGATCAGTTCCACTAATGTAGTGATAGATTTGTAAAAGATTATCAAACTTGCCAATACAGTGTGCAAGGAATGTCAAATGGGAAAGAAAACAAGGAATAGATTCAAGAATAAGGAGTACTCTACTACAAAACCTTTGGAGTTGATTCATATAGACTTGTGCAGACTTGCAAGGACAAGAGGACTAAATGGTGAAGGTATTTAATGTTGCTTATTAGCGATTATTCTAGAATGACATGGGTTACTTTCTTAAAATAAAAATAAGATGCCCTAGATAGATTAAATTGTTCAAATCTATGGTTGAAAATAAAATAGAAGCTAAAATGAAATATGTAAGGTTTGATAGAGGTGGATGATTCACATAAAATTAATTTGATGGATTTTGTAAAGAGCATGGTATTAGAAGACAATTGTTTGCACCTAAGACCTCACAAGAAAATTGAGTTGTTGAAAGGAAGAATAGAACTATTGTTGAAATGGTTAGAATTATGATAAATGATGCTAACCTACCTAATGTGTATTGGAGAGGTGTTGTGCTTATTGTTGTCTATATTCTTAATAGGCTATAAGTAAGAGTGAATCATACAAAGACACCTTATGAACTATGGTATGGAAGGTATCACATGATCAAATATTTTAGAATCTTTGAAAGCAAGTGTTACATTCGGATAGATGGGGAAGACTTGGGAAAGTTTTATGCAAGATCTAGAGAAGGAAAATGTTTAGGATACTCTACAAGAGTATGGAATATTGGTGCTACTACAACATGAGGCTAAAGAGGATTGTGGAAATTACAAATGTCAAAGTAAGTGAAGAATAGAATTGGGATGCTCTAGAACCTAAGATTGAGATAGAAGATACCCCCTTTACTATAGAAGAGAAATATATTCTGGATGATAGAGTAGGATTAGATGCAGAAGAGAAGCAACTTGAGAAAGAACCTAAAACATCTACATTATGTGCAAAAGGTTCATGCAGAAGATCATATCTTTAGAGATAAAGACAAAGGAGTTTAGACAAGAAGAAGACTAGCCAATCCTAGTGTAAAAGAAAATATGTGTTTCTTATCTAAGTTGGAGCCAAAGACCTTTGTAGAGGCCTACAAAGATGATGGACGGGTGAAGGAAATGGAAGAAGAATTGAATCGGATATAAAAAAATCAAACATGGGAGTTGGTAGCTAGATCAGTGGACAAGACTGTGATAGGAACAAAGTGGGTATTCTAAAAAAAGCTAAATGAATATAGATAAGTCACAAGAAATAAGGCAAGATTGGTTTGTAAAGGCTCCTCACAAGTTGAAGGTATAGACTACATGAGAAAAAAATTGCCCCAATAGCTAGGATGGAATCTATAAGAATATTTATTGCATTTTTTGCTTACAAGAACCTTAAGGTATATCATATATATGTTAAGTCAACATTCTAGAATGGATAACTTGAAAAGAGGTTTAAAATGAACAACTAAATGGGTATTAGTTGTTAGAAGATCCAGACATGGTCTACAGACTCAAGAAGGAACTTTATTGACTCGAGCAAGCTCCTAGAGCTTGGTATGCAAGGTTGGACATGTATTTGCTACATCATAACTTTAAGAAAGGTACCACAAGCAATAATATTTATTTAAAGGGTAACAAAATATTGTTAGTAGTTGTATATTTTGATGATATCATTTTTGGTTAAGATGATGTTGTTTGTAATAGGTTTGCAAAAGAAATGTAGAAAGAATTTGAGATGTCTATGATTAGTGAGTTGTCATTTTTTTCTTGGTCTTCAAATTTCAAGTAACACAATTAGAAGGTGGTGTTTTCATTTTTCAAACCAAGTATATCAAGGATATGTTGAAGAAGTTTGGTATGGAGGATTGTAAGCCATTTGGAACCCTCATAGTCTCTAGGTGTCATTTAAGAAAAGATGATGAATCTCCGAAAGTGGATTGGAAACTTTATAGATCTATGATTGGTGGATTATTGTATCAGAATACTTCAAGACTAGATATTATGTATGCAATTTTTTTGATTTCCAGATATCAAGATGATCTTAAGTAGTCTCATGATAAAGAAGTGAAAATGATATTCAAATATTCGAAAGGGACTCTAGATTTTGGTTTGTGGTATAAGAAACATGATGATTTTTCTTTGAAATCTTACACAAATGTTGGTTGTGATGGATGTGCTAGGGACAAGATAAGTACAAGTGGTGGTGCATTTTTCTTGGGAGATAGATTTGTCTCTTGGTTGAGTAAGAAGTAGAATTCAATGTCATTATGTACATAAAAAGAAGAATATATTGTAACAACATCCTATTGCACTTAAGCAATGTGGATAAAGAAAAATCTTTAAGATACCAAGGTGGTGTATGATGAGAGAATTCCTATTATGTGTGATACTACAAGTGCAAATAACATTTCAAATAATCTGGTGGTGCATTCAAGGACTAAACACATTTCTATCCAATATCATTTTTTTAAGAGAGAAGGTTGTAGAGAAGGAAGTCAAATTGGAATATGTGCCTACAAAGGATCAGATTATAAATATTTTCACCAAGGAAAAGTCAAAGGATACCTTTAAGTATCTCCATCGGAGGTTTGTGGTTATTTCCCCTCCTATTTCAAACTAGATGTATAGAAGTCATGCATCTTTCCACGGGGAGACTCAAAGTCTATCTTATGTCTCCTCGATTGATGTGGTGGCTTCTCCCAAGGGGAGAAGTGAGGGTTGTGGTTTCCTGATTGTATGAAAATGTTGCAGGAGAGAGATATCCTTAACAGCGGGAGTCTTGCAAATATTAGAGATATAACCAGAAGGGGGAGAACTATTTGGAAGAGTGTTGGGCCCTTTGTCCTTGATGTTAAAGGGGGAGAGAGTTATAGTTGGAGAGTTAGTTTCCAGTCGATGACCCACAAGTTTTGCTATCAATGACAAATGGGGATATTGTTAACAATGTGTGTTCAATGTTATCATTAATGTCAACTTGATATATGTGGATTGTTGCCTAACATGTAAAGGTATAGAAATAAATATCCATATGTTGTTATGATGTTTGGTTGTGATACTGAGTTAGTATGTGGTGTTTTTGGAAGGTAATGGTAGTGGAAGTTAAAATATGTAGGAAACATTATTTAAAGTCTTTATGGGAAGATGCTCTACATTCCTCCACTTTTGGAGATGATGGCTTGTAGTTCTAGATTTAATGTCTATGTTTAGTAAATGTTGCACTATTATGTTTACAGTTCCTCGGTAGTTTAGGCGTTGAAGATTAGTTGTTGCAATTTGTTGACAGTCAGGCTACCTATTATTGGATATTGTTGAGAAGTTTGCTGGACTGTGTTGTTTTGATTGATGTCAACATATTCCTCTATGTTTCAGTGTTGCAGTCAGATTGATTGAGTTGGTTTGGCCAGTGTATTGCAGATGTGTTGTTGTAGATTAAAGGGTTTTGAGATAAGTATTTCTAGTTCATTCAGGTAAAGTTTCAGTGGTCTACATGATGATTTGATCAAGTTATGAGATTCGGTATTGTGGTTGGTTTCTTAGTTGTTTAGTGTTATGTATTCTACTCCGCATTTCTCTGTAATTGCAATATTTTGGTTTGCGGATTTGGCAGAGTGTTTGGGACATTCATATGTGTCCTCAATTCAAATGGTTCATGATTTGGAGGTCCGTAAGTGAATCTTTTAGTTTTTCGGTCAGTTTAGTGAGTGTTCTTAAGGTTCGATATAATGATGATGATGGAGATTCTAGTAAGTGGTGATGTTGTGGTTGTTTTTGTGGTAATTCACATTGCTTATGGATGTTTCTAGATCATGTCCTATCCATGTTGATGGTCTGCATTGATCGTTCTGCACGTTATTGATTATTTTCTTGATCTGGTGGTGTTCTTCATGTTATCTGACATTCATGATGATTGTAGTGTGTTGTGGTTGTTCGTGGTGTAATTCTTGGAGGTGTTTCTTGTTTGTGATGGTGATTTAGGTCCATACTATGTCTTAGCCAATATTTTTTTGGTCTGCATATTATGGTGTAGCGTGTGTCGTTATATTCTTATTATTTGTGATGAGTGTTGATCCGACCTTGAAATATAGGTTGATGATTTGTATAAATATATATAATAATCATTAGAGAGATGTATTTGCGTGGTATTTGTGAGTGTGTGATTGGATAAGTATGCGAACAAGTGTTTTGATCATTCGAAAGTGTGAAGAAGTGTGTGGTAGAGAAAATCAGATAGTGTGCTTAACCAGAACTATAACCAGGCATTAGGAGATGCTTTTTCATCAATTTGTGATCCTCCAGATGTAATCTGAATGTTTTTGTAAGATAGTGAGTCTTCCTCAAGGTTGTAGCACTTCTTGTTTTGTGATTTGAATAATGAGCTCTAAGCAGTGTGCCTAAATGCATGCACATTCCCCATTGTAATATTTCATATACTTCTAACAGGGTAGTATCTCATTGTGGGTAGGTTCCCATCATGGTTTTTCCCTTAACCGTGTTTTCCATGCCAAAAATATTGGTGTTATGTGTGTTATTGATGTGGTGTTGATTTATGCTTTCATTGTTAATTATAAGATTTGAAGTTGTGTTTGAGTTGATTAAAGTTTGTGTGCAAACTGACTCACCCCCCCTCTCTCAGTTTGTTGCATTGTTGCCAACACCTATTAGGGTTGGTTTAGATAATACTTCGTATTTCTCTATTGTGTTGATTCAATTTTTATGGGTTGGAGGAAATGTTCACATTTTTTGTGTAGTCTTCTAGTTTATAATCTAGGTGTTGGTTTTCTCTAGAACAAAAGTTATGTTGTTTTGTCACTCAATCTTATCATTTATGTTGGTATCTAGCTAAATCAATTGGTTCATCTTATTTGGATCATACTCTTTTGGTTTAGATATGCATTGGAGGTTGATTTAAGGTATTGACATAGGTTTCTTATCATGGCATGTGAATATTTTCATTAAGTGATATACAGTAGATAATATTTTTGAGTTGACTGGTTAGCGTGATTTACTGTTTATCCACACATTATTTTTAATGTTGACTTTGGAGGTTGTGTTGTTGTGTGTGGTTTATTGGAATTAACTTAGGAGTACATGATGTGATGTATTTTGGTCCTTTTTATCTCCAGGAGTGGACCACATTTAGTGCAGTTGCTCATGGTGGCTGACTTGGTGTAATTTACGTTTATTTTATTTGTGGTCAAACTAGTTGAGAGTCTTGGTGGATAAGGTCATATAAATACTTTAGTTATGGGGAAAATTATTGTTTCATCAATTAATAATAAAACCACTAATATTACCTAGGGACCAAAACATTAAAATAGGGGGCTGAATTCAATAGATCTAGCCACAATTCAATTAGGAAAAGGGTTGAAACACTAGTTAAATTTACCAATTTGTTGTCTCCCCCATTTGACTTGAAATTTGGATGTAAATTGTGAAGTTAGGGTAAAACAATGGATAATTTAAGTGAAACAATAACAACAAACTACTATAGATATAATTCAGAGCCACAAATAAGGAGCTAAGAAAAAGATTAAGATCGGAACCTATTCTTGAATGTCAAGACTAGGACAATAGATCTCCATGGTCCTGTAACTCTAAGATAAGAAATTGAGATCTGTTTCAAATCAAGGAGACGCATTGGATCCACTATCACAAGCTCAAGATGAATTCTTAGGATCAAGATTGTAGGTTGCCCTAGTCCTCTACTTTTAGGTTCATCAAAATCTAAACCTATTGTCATTGTCAACTCTATAAAAATCTTCAACCACAGCTCTTGAGTCAACTATTTGTACACAAAAAGAGAGGAAAAAGGGTTTTGGCTAGGGGTTTTGCTTGGGTCAAACCCTGATTTAGGAATTAATCTTGAAATTGAAATGATAATTGTTATGGAATTTGTAGCAAGATGTTTTCCTTTTGAGGGAAAGGCTCGATCTAAAATCAAATTCTTATAATTGAAATGTATACCTTGATGAAGCTTCTTGAATCCTCACACAAGGGTTTTTAGGACGTTAGGTAGAATGTATTCATAGAAGGTTGATCATGGATGTCATCTTGAATGCGTGATTGCTTTCTTATTTGAATAGAATTTTCTAGAGTGTAATTCAACTTAGATTAGATGGATTAGGTTTCAAATGAGAGGGGTAGACCTCCTTTTATACCTAACAATTCTAAAACTATTTGAATTTTTGAAGTAGGTTAACACGGGATCTAAATTTTCACTCACTTGATGTGACTATTGTGAAAATTTGGGTCTCGATTGAGAGGACCAGTGTGCTATAGCACAATGGTCCTAAGCTAGGACCAGGGTTCCCTATCACCCTAGTCTTGAGAATTAGGACCCGCCTTTGGGAAAAAGACTAGAGAGAAGGTTAAAATGCAAATTTGTGAAGGGTGTGAACATAATCAAAGAAAGCATCAGGAATCAAAAGACAGAGCTCCAAGGTGAGGTCTACATGAGGAAAAAATTGTATGTGGATACAATTTACAACACTACAAATAATTGTGTGGATGTGTGAATTAGTGTGTAGATTGATCGGGAGTGTTGTTGAAAGCATTTTTGAGAAGAAAAAGTGTGAATATTATTTTGTGATGAGCTTTCATGATCATATATTTTAGTGTGACAAAGTTTTGAGGTAGAAAATGTGTGAATTGTGTTTACCATGATATTGGTCACTTGAATCAAAGGTTGAAGATAATTCCATGATCAAAATATCTTACTCATTTCAACTCATCATTTCTCTATTATTGTTGAAAGAAAACGAGTCCTTTTTAAAGCTTGAGCGGGTCTATATCTTGCCCTGAGATCATGCATCTCAGCTTGCAAGTTCATTCTATCTTTCCCTAAGGTTGTGAGCCTTACCCTTCAGTCCAAATTAGGAGCAGTGAGCTTCCTTGGCCTTGTGCCTAAAACATTGTATTTAGTTATTCATATTGTGAGTTGGATTCTCACTGTAGTTTTTCCCATATTGAATTTTCCACGTAAAATATGTTGTTTATGTGTTTGGTGTTTTTTGTTTCATCTTTCATTTAAGTTTAGTTGATTAAAGATTATAGTTAAGTGTTTTTTATTGAAAAAGTTTCAAGGATTTTCTCAAGACAATTCATCCACCCCCCACTCTTAGTCTTGTGGTGTGCTCAACAAAAAATATTATGGACAATAGAAATCTAATATCCCCAATTGGAGATTTGTCAATACCCTAATATCATTAGTGTCCAACTATAGAAATATAAATGGTTTCTCCACCATGGTTCTTTTTATGGACAATGTGACTTCTTCTTCTATATATATGAGGCCTATTTTTTTAATTTCTCTATTTTAAATATATAACTCTTTTAAGGACACCCTTATGATTCTAAGCACTTAGCCAAGGATTGAAAGTGATGGGAGTTATGGGAGCATAGAGAAAATGGCAAGGGTTTCTCCATAATTTTATATTTTCTCATAAAAGCAACTCAATGAAAAATCACTCACCAAATTAAGAAAAAAAAAAGAGCTAGATATTAACAAAAGGAATTGCATAAAACACTAGGAAAGGGTGCCCCCTTGGTTCCAAGTGATAGCATGTCCAATGTTGATCTTGGTAGAATTTATTAAATAGAGGAGGAAGAGTTTCACAAAAAAATATTCATTGATTCACTACTTCCACAAATTCTAACTAAATATGTTAGAGCTTAATGAATTAATATTAAAATATTGGAAACTTATTTTACATGATGAAATTTACACCAACCCTTATGCTAAAGAATTCTTCTACATGTCTTGCAAATTTCTATAGTAGGAAGTCATGTTAGTACAAAAAGAACCCTAATTTTAAGATAAATACTACTTAGGCATGAAACTATGGTTTCTAGTTCAGTCCCTTCATAGAAACATTTTTCTACTATTCCAATTTAGCTAAGATTTTTTAATCTACCATTTTACTAATAGGGTTTATCTCATCCAAACTCAATTGAAAATTCCATTAATAAATTTATCTCAAAATCAATATCTTCTAAAGTTCAACACTCCTTTACTCTTAACTCTTTCTTCACATTTGAATAAGTTTTGATGGAAATGGATCATTCAAAACCTCTACTTTCTTTAATCTAAATCAAGGTTGGTTCCAACACTTGGAACAAAATAGTGGACTACAAAGACAATGTTTTTAGGTGTATCTATTGTTATGCTATAGGACAAAAAGTGGAGGGTTGCTCAAAATATTATCCTCCCACTTACCAAGATAATCCTATAAAGCAAGCAACATGGTGGAAAGGAGCTAAGCTTAGTTACTATAGCCTCATAAATTGCATCCCTATGCAATTTCTTGCTCAACTAGGACCTATTTTAGCATGTATGGCCTCTCGCATCTGGTTCTACTCATCATAACCCAATTCAGTATATCATTCCAAATGCTCTTCCTCATTTAGGACCTCGGGTCCCAATGTAGAAACATCTTGAAGGGAGAAAGGTGCCTAGGATGCTCCTCTCCAAGGAGCAAGTAACCTTGGGTGCTCAACTCCTCCTAAACTAGCCCCAAATTTGGTCCACACAACAGTCAAGTGGATTTAGTGGGAAATATTTTCCCTTGTCAAACTACTCCATGTTTTGCACCTCAAACTACTTAGGAGAAGTATATAAGCAAGGTATCCTCCCTCATTTTGAGAATAAATATCAAGTCATAGAGAGATCATGATTTTAAGTGAGCATTAAGTCTTCAATCATTCAAGAATTCAAGTATTTGAGCATCCATTGTGACAACCTTCAACAACCTTCATGCAAGCATGTCTTTTATGATTTCCTTTTAGGCATTTTGTGTGGAGTAATGTAATTGAATCAACATTCAATATCATCTTCAAATAATAATTTGCATCATCAAGGTATAAGACACTTCCGTTTTCAGATCTAACCTCTTCTACCTAAGGTCAGGCTTTCCTTTCAAGTTCATTTCAATTATATTTCAAGGTTAATTCAAAAACTAGGATTTGACTTAGGAAAACCCCTTTTTGCCCAAAAATTTCATCTTTTCAATGTGCAAGAACAGGTGGTGAAGCTACAAAAATAGGTATAGACTAATCAAGCAAATATCTACAGTCTACAATTCATCAAAGTAAAAACTGACAAGAGCGAGTTGAGCTAGGTGACTAAGTCCCAGGAGCAGGCAAAGTAGGGTGACGAGGTCCTTACACTTTTATGTAAAATTTGGACTATAGGTCTGCTACATTCTTCCTTATTGTCTCATTTCCTAGAATCAGGTTCTCAGTTTATGATATTCTGGTATATGCAAAAAAGGTCATCTCCTCACTCTTCCCACAGTTTGCAGAGTCACTTTTGACTCACAGTGAAGCATAATTGAATTCACCTTGTGCTCAAGGATCTTGAGCCAAGTGGATCATGTTCCTTCCAATGTAAGAGTGAAATAGGCCTAAAATTCTAAATTTACATGCAAAATCTAGTGGACCCTAGTTTACCATGTTACATTTTGGTGAAGTCGACACTTCTTACATTTTGTATTTTCCAATTTGGTATTTTTAGATCTGACTTTTCATAATTTCATTGCATATATTGAGTGAACATTACTTTGGTTAAATCTTTCATATGGCATATGAGTTTCTTGTTTGATCATAAGTGCATATGGCGTTTCTTATCTTATTTTTCTTGTTCAATTTCAAGTTACATTCAAGATGTTCATGATTTTCTCTTTCATGCATATGATGATAACTTAGTTCTCCCTTTCATTCATAGTTATTATTTACCCTCTCCCAAAATTGATCCCACCAATGAGGGCACATTGGTGTAAGAAGAGAATAGGAACACTTGTTTCAAAGATTACCCTCCTAAAGATGAAGCTTTGGAGAATGATGTTCATCCTTCTCCTAAAATGTACCTCCCCCATAAAGATTATTTAGTGGAAGGGGATGATATTGTAGCTACCTTTCCTAGTTATATCACACCTTCTTTTCATTTCAATGACCTTCCCCCTAGAGATAAAGAAATAATTATATATGATTGTCCCTTTCCTAAAGTTTGTCCTAATCATAAAGATACCTTAGAGAAAGAGGATGATACCATTACCCATCATTATAATGTTTCCAATGCTCTCTCTTCTAAAAATTATGAACCTAATCAAGATAAAATCAACGTCATTCATATCATTAAGAAGCCTAAGAATGTTTTCCACCTTTATCAAGATGTCTCTCAACCTCAAAAAAAACCAATAATTGTTGCTAAGAGAAGTGAATCATCAACTTTATTATCACGCAGTGCCTTACACATATAATAACAAAGTGTTTACTTTGGAAGTTGACAAGAACATACAAATTGAAGCACAATATACTTTTTTAGTTCCTACAATCTTCTCTCCAATTCGAACAAATATACCATCTCCTACTAAAGATGTTCTTAAAGAGGAACTCTTGGAGGATGATTGGGGGTCATTATATTTTGCACCTTCTTTTTGTAGAAAATATAAGATGCCTAAATTTTACACTCAAAATTTATGTCCTAACACATGTTTGGATATTGATTGGGCCTCTTTAAACTTCAATCCAGTTCCAGCTAATAACTAACCCTCTCTTTTGGACATTTCAACACCTATATTTGATCCTACACATGGATACAATAGAGATGTTTTGAGATGTGTACAACAAATTATTGAAAGTCATGCGAAATCACACTTTTTTATTGAAGAGCTAGGTTCCAACCTCTTCCTTTGTTAATATCCCATCCTTTATTGTCTTTTGAATCCATTTCTTCTCTTTCCAATATGGCATTACAAAAATATAATGTTTTGTTTAGCCTTTTTCACACAAACTTAATTTCTCTTCTTTGGCCTAAATGAAGAAAGAAACGTAGACAACACCTTGAAAATTCTACTTTTTGCAAGTATCATCAAATCCATGGCCATTCTACTAATGAATGTCAAGCTATGCAAATTAAAATACAACAATATATTGATTTAGGTATCATAAAAGTAGCATGTTACAATGATTGGCATATTTCTTATGATCATTTCAAATAACATTCAAGTTACTATTACGTTGCTCCTCACTATGTGACATTGTTAGCTTACCTATTGGGGGCTCATTGTCATTCATGGTGGTACAATTTCAAGAACAATCATACTCTATGAGAAACATAATAGTCTATTTATTCTTGTCTCTATGCTTGGGGGGCAAGAATAATTTTCTCTCTTTCCTCATTCTAAGGATTCACTTTTATTTTATGAGTTGCATTTTTCATAACTTGATGTCCTTTCTTCCATATAATTATCCTTCATGCGAGTACATGTATGTTCCTTGGTTAGTACCTATTCCTTGCTTGAAATGATATATCTCTTATAAATAATCTCTCCTTAGAAGTTGTGTGATCCTTCATCATGGTTATCCTTGTTTCCATGCTTGGAGGGGCAAGAATGTCATTTCATTTCAACCCTCTCTCTTTTATTCCAAACATTGCCTTTTCCTTTATGGGTTGCATTTTTCATAACATGATGTCCTTTATTTCATTTAATTATCCTTCATGTGAGTACATGTGTGTTCCTTGTTTAGGGCCTATTCTTTATTTGAAATAGTGTGTCCTTTATTAATAATATCTCCTTAGTGAATGTGTGCAATCTTTTACTAAGGATCCACTTTTTCCCTAGTTGGTTAGTATTTGCTTATGATAATATGATATCATTTCTTATATGGAATTGTTTGTTTTCTCAAGGACTATCTCTTATGAAAGAGGTGTGTATCATTGGGTACAATCTCTTCCTTGCTTAGTGATCTATGTCTATTTTAAACAAATCCCTCACTTGGGGCCCAAAGTGTGTTATCCTTCATCAAGAATTCCTTTACCTAGAAATGGAGGAAGGTGTGAATTCTTGTTCTCCTTCCCTTCTTTTGGTCAATGTTGTTATTTTTGTTCATGAACACCTCTTGGAGGTAGATGTCTTGGAGAAAATATATCTTCCTCCTTATTGTGCATTCCTCTAGAGGATCTACTTTACACTTATTGCAAAATATCTCACAAATATTCCTTCCTTGGCTCATAAGAGTTATGCCTCTTTGGCTAGGGTTGCTTGTACATTGTTGTTTAAGGATAACTACTTGCTAATTAAAGGTGTGTATCTCTCTTCTTCTTTTCCTTAAGATGTCACCATAGCTAGCTACATTTCCATCTTAAGGAGGGGGGCATATATGTAGCCTCTTAGTGTATTATATTGTGGATTTTCTTGCATAATTCCTTTCTTTGATATCCTTATTGCACATATTAGATGGGGTATACATCCTTGAAACTAGACCAAATGTAGTGCCCCTCCATGATTCATACAATATGATGGTTATGATAGATACTGGTGGACTCTATTCATGTCTTAATACTTCTTGTTTTCATTCTTTTGTCATGACCCGTTTTAGACTCATAAGTTTTAGATTACTTTGATTTTCCAGACACTGATATTATTGACATTTGATATTACTATGCTAATAAATGTGCATAACAAAATTATTTTTAATGTGATGTTATTAATGATGTTATTAAATGATATTGGTGATACTTAATGCTATTATTGAATTTTTAGTTATTAAATGTAATGATTATTATAATGCATTTTTATCGTGAACTGGTGTTTCTTTTGTCGAGTTTGAGTGGTTGTAGGGTTGACCGTCGAAGATGGACATATGATCGAGGAGGGGTCTCCTAGCTCGCTGGCAGCAACTCGCGGAATAGGACCTTGTGCAAAATCAAATTAAATAATAATAATTAAATAAATTAAACTTAAAATAAATAAATCAATTAAAAGGGGTTAAATTAGAAAATATAATATAATAATTAATTTATTCAAAAAGTTAAATTATTAAAATTTAAAATCAATTTAAAAGTTATAGTTGATAAATAAATTAGTAAATTATACTATTAAAATATAAATCATCATGTACAATTTCAAAATCCAATTAGAAAAATAATAAAAGATTAAAATATAATTTTTTTGATGAATAGGCCTTCTCTATTAATTAAAAATATTAAAGTACATATTCACAAAAAAGGTCGGGGATACAAGATCACCCCGCGAGAGTCACACGACCAGCGGCCAAATCAAAAAACAAAGCTATTCATCAAAATACTTCCTCAAGCAACCAAAGTAGAGGTAGCCGAGGGAGGAGGATCGGGATCATCTTTCTTGCCCCATACATCAGCAGGGTCAGGAGTCGGGTTCGGCATGGACCACCCATCTTCAGGATCTTTGTCAATTTCTCCTTCCTCCTGCCTAGAAGGCGAAATCGCCAGAGCCAGTGAGGAAACTTGGAAGGGGTGACAGAAGGCCACCCAAAGCCATCACCAGCAGGAGGAGAAAAAGTCACAGGAGCAGCAGAAGGCCACCCCTAGGCAAAGCCATGATACAAAGGAGAAGTCGAGCGATGCCTCCATGCATCGTCCCTCCTACTAGAGGAGCGGCAAGGAGCCTAGGACCGCGAGGTCTGAGAGCGGCGGGCAAAGGAACTGCGACCACGATGACGGCCATGGGGTGGAGTGTGGTCGGCAGAGACAGAATCCGATGGCACTCTGGCAACCGCACAAGGGGCATTGCCTTAGTGGTGGAGGAGCTCTTGTAGGTGGCCCACTTCCAGAGCCACTTTGTCAGCATGTATCTGAATCTGCATTAATACATTATTACAATTGCAAGCTTTAGCATAAAGCGTGACATTAATATCCAAAAAGTTGTGAGTAAAAAGAACAACATTTCTATCCTTTCAAAGAGTGAATAGGATCTTCATTCTAAAAGCATGCCATATTTGGGAAAATTTGTAGGGGATTCTAGGCGAATCGCCCAGAAGATCCATATGCCAATAAAAGGGCTCAGGTCGAAAAGGCCAAAAGAAATCATGAATCCAACTCCAGTACTGTTGAGCTCTTCTACAGAACCAAAAAATATGCATAAAAGTTTCTAGGTGACCACAAAAAGGGCATCGGGGATTCGGAACCACCAAATGCTTAAGTCTGGAACCCAAAGGCAACCCTTGAAAAAGAACACACCAAGCAAAGTGTGAAATCTTGGGTTCAGTGGTGGCGAACCAGACAGCAAGAAAACTAAATCTCCAGGAAGTCTGAGAAGACTACAAGTGCCACCACCGGTTGAGGATATGGACCATAGGCAAATGAGGAACTAGCCAGAGATAACCCATTTTGGGTTTGTAGCTAGTGAAAGGAGTCCAAGGATACCACTTCCAATCTTTCCACCAATTTCTAATAGATGGAATGCCCAGCTTATGTAACAAATGTGAGGGTAAGGCCAAGACCAGAAGGTCATATGTATGTCAATATGGTCGAGACATATGAAACTAGACTTGAAGGTCCTCCCATGACTAGAGGCTCATAGAAGCTCTGGAAAATAGATCCTTAGGTGTTCTAATGTCATGTTTGTGAAAATGTAAAGCACTAACACCCTAGATTTTGGCCTGTGGTAACCCTTGCACCTGAAAAAGAGGTGACCACCAGAGGTTGTGTTGATTCATGGATAATCCCATCACAAAAAACCATCACCCGCCCATCGAAACCAAGGCTTGATAGTTCCCAAGCATGCCAGATGCTTTTAACCACAAAAGTACCCTAGATCTGGATGGGGTCTTTCATAATGAGTAGGGTTTGAAAACCAATCCCCTTCCAAGTCGGCCTATTGGTAGGAAATCTAGAAGAAATGCAATGTTGAAGAAGGATTTATTGGGCCTCATTTCTAGATAAGCCTCTAATAATCCATTTAGCACATAAGGCAAGCCCTTTTTTCTGGGTAGAAATAAGGTTGAGCCCTCCAGACTCCTTGGGAAGACAACAATACTCCCAAGCGACCCTGTGAAAGCCTTGATGGTCAAACCCAGAGGCCCAAAGAAAAGCCTGCAAAAGTCTTTCCAACTTCATGTAAGAGGCCTTAGAAGGATCCCAACATGAGGAATAATACACATTGGTGGCAGCCAACACCTTAGAACAAATTTGGAATTTACCAGCAAGAGAGAGAGGCTTGGTAATCCAGTAGGCCAACTTTTTCTCAATCCTAGATAAAACAATGTTCCAAAGATCCATAGGCGAAGCTTGAAAGGCAAAGGGAATGCCCTAGAAGGGAAAAATTTTGCAATGATGAAGCCATTTCCAATCATATTGAAGAATCCAAGACGAGGCGGGAAGAAAAGACTGCCTATAACATTGCGTCTTGTGGTATTGAATGGTCGAACCAGAAGCCAAGCAAAAGGTGTTCAGACATTGAAGAGCGGCCTGCACATTGTCTTTTTCCTCAATGAGAGTGAGGAAGGAATCATCCGCAAAATGGTCATTGACAAGTTGAGAAGGTGACTTGAGCAGGGAGATACCACGGACACGCCCAACAGAGATAGCATCAGCAATTAACCAAACCCTTCCACCGCAAGAACACATAAAGAAGGAGCCAGAGGACATCCCTGGCAAATGGATTTGAAAAGGCCAAAAGCCTCAGACTGTCGGCCATTAATGGTGATACAGGTTGAGGCAGCTTCGAATAACATCTAGATAGACTGAATGAAGCTAGGACTAAAGCCAAGGGCTTTGAGCATAGCCAAGATAATTGGCCACTCAATGCAATCATATGCCTTAGAGAAGTCAATCTTAAGAAAGATTGCCCATTGTTTAGAGCGTCTGGCCTAGTCCATCCCTTCCCAAATAGCAATAATATTGTCCAAAATAAACCTGGACGTGATAAATCTAGTCTGCTCTAGACGAACAACAAGAGGCAGGAGATGGCGAATCTTGAGAGCCAAGGCTTTGGCAATGATCTTGTATGAGACATTGAGCAAGGTAATAGGCCTCCAATTGCAAATGTCCTTTGGATCCCCATCCTTAGGGATACACTTGATGTTACCTCGGTTAATCATTTTTCCCAGGGATTGGGAATGAAAAGCTTCCAGATAGACCTTATAGAGGTCAGGACCAACACAAGGCCAAAGAGATTTGTAGAATTCGCAGGGCAAGCCATCACACCCAGGGGCTTTATCATCTGCCATAGAAAAAACAACTTCCTTGAAATTATCAATAGTCAATAAGAGATCACAGAAGGATTATTGAGACTCAGAAAGTCATTTGAGAATAATAGCTAAGCAATATTGCAAAGCTTGGGCTCTGGCCGAAGAGTCTCCCTACGCTGTGAACACCTTCTCATAATGACAGACAAAAGCTTGCAGAATATCAGGCAACTCGGTGAGAAGAGTCTTCCCCTCTTTGATTTTCTCGATCCCTATAGAGGTATGACGGGAATGCAAAGCCTGGAAAATTCCCTGGAGGCCCTATCGCCCACCTTGAGCCAATGTAACCTGGCTTTGATTTGAGCTCCTCTGGCAGAATGGCTATCTACAACTTGTTTCTCATGGAAGAGCCAGGCTAAACGAAGTTACAGGTTAGAATCAAAAAGATTCAAGGCCAGAGCTTATGTGGCAGCACAAAGACTTTTGGTGGTCACGTCATATGATCGCCTGCGATACATGGCAATTTGTCTACCATAAATGCACAAAAACCTCGCAGAGCGAGTAATGGCGTCATGCCACCACACAATCCAACCAGTGTGATGATGAGGCCTTGGCTCTAAATTCCAAACCCTTTGAATATGGGCCATCATGGTTTGATGATGTAGGAGAGACGTGTTGAGGTAGAACTGTGTTTTGGAAGGATGTTGCCTAGCTGGCTGTCATTCAATGCTAAAATTTATGGGGAAGTGATCGGATAGTGTCACATCAACAAGAGGAGTGACGGGTAGATCTTGATCTTCAGAAAAAGAAAAAAAAGTTTGCACAATTATCATAGCACAATCAAGCCTTTTAAGAATTATGTCAGAGCCAGCTCTGAAATTAGACCAAGTGTGTCAGACCCCACCAAGGTAGTGGCGGTTGGTGTTGGGGTCGAAAAGACCCAACTTATTATGCATATAGTACTAGGCTTCCCGCTCACCAGTTGTCCAGCAAAAAGGCAAAATTCCATCCTTATCGGTCGCCACCTCAACCATATTGAAGTCCCCACACATGACCCAAGTTGTAGGTGGTAGATTATCAACAATCCAGTGCCATAGGTATGATCTATCAACCGCATCATTGGGAGCATAAACATTAACGATCCCAACAGAATTATTATCAATTGACAACAAAACCCAGATGGTGCGCTGCATGGGATCAAAAAAGTGAGAAATAACTGCAGAGAGCCAATGAGGTGAAATGAGTGTAGCAACTCCACCTCGACCAGCTTCATGCTGGGAGGCAAAAACAAGGCTATCCAGCCAAATAACACGGCATGCAATATTGAGCATGAAACCAACAATTTTGACTTCCTAGAGGCAGAGAACATCGAGGCCTACAACACGTTGACAAGAATCTCAAATAGAATACTTTCTGGTAAGGTCTGTGATACCTCGAACATTCCATGAGATGTAATTCATGAGAAAACTTGCATATCTTCCTCATCCCCAAGAGAGGAAAAGCTATTGCACGAAAATTTTGAATCCCCATCGGAGATGACTCGTCATTTTTCTGAACCACCATCTGCAATCTCAACACACCAAAAAGGGTTACGAAAGAGATGTAGAGAGTGTGGAGAAGAAATCTTAGACGCAGCCTAAGGAGTGTGCACCCAAGGTGGTCAAGTGACACCCTCAGAAGAGTCCTTCCCTTGTTGGTCAGGGTTTGAAACCAAAGTAGAAACCGCCTAGGTAGACGGTGTCTGTGTAGGAGGTTTTGTCGTTGATTGAGAACTAGAACCGACAGGAGTCTTTTGGGCCAAAGCCACAGAGTTTTTTCCTTTGTGAACTATAGTGGTCCATTCATCCTTCTTATCTCCCTCCACAGGTCAAGATCTGAACTCCTTAATAGGGGTTTTATTTTTGGAATAGCCAAGGGACAATCCCTGATCTTGTGTTTCGTCGACTAGCACCGATAACAAGTGTTGGGAAGGTTCAAATAAAGCATCTTTTGGGTGAAGATATTGCCTCCCACTTGGATATCAATAGTTTCTTTTAGGTTGTGTGAAAGGTCGACCTCAACGCAAACCCTCTTTTGAGGGCGAGCATTAAAATATCGGTCTGGCTCAAGGCAAACAACTTTGCCAACAGACTGAGAAATTATTTTAATGAAAGGCCAACAAGGAAAATGAAGACCAGGGAATGCAACCCAGACCGAAACCCATAATTTTTTGTCATCTGAGACAGAAAATTCACGAGACTGGCACTGAAAAACCAAGAGGGAAGACCGAACGGTCCATGGCCCATGGGAGAGGATAGCCTCAGTATGGGAAGGGTTCAAAAAGTGAAATAAAAAGAAACCCTTCATGAGACTTTGGACGCCATCAAGCCAGACTCCATGAGGAGACCAGGCTTTGGTGACCCAATTATGAAGCATGCTTTCAGGAGGGATCCTACCCACAAAATATCCTATCAAAGTGCATTTTTCAAGCCACTCATAGGCATTATCAAAATCTTTAACATGAAGTAAAACATTAGGCGAGGACATACCTCGTGAAACACTTTCAGAACAAATTTGCGAGGGTGCTTGTTTTGAGGCGCCATGAGGGTCCGTCACAGCAACTCCAGCACCATCATCAAGTGTTGGGCTAAAGTTGGTCAGAGCCATAATAAACGCAAAAATCCCACAATAAATGCGGTCTGAAAAAAGCAATATGTAATACGTAACCTCAAACCCTAGCAGAGCTCATCAGTTCTACAATCTCATTTTTTTAAGTGAAGTCATCATTAAAATATAATTTAAAATTCAAAATCCAAGGTAAACTACTTGTAATTAAGACATTAGAAAATTAAGCTTTGAATGCATAAGTCATGCAAATCAGTTATACTCCCCAATTTACTTTGTTTTCGTAAATTCTAACCATGCATTCTAGATTAATCTTAGCTAAATCAATTATAAAATAAGATATCAACTATCATATTAAGATGTCAAAAAGAAAAGCAAAAAAAAAATTGTTTTGCAAATAATCGATCGAATCATGCCCCCTTTTGATTCTCTCTAATTTTTTGGCTTGCAAGGGAATTTGGAAATTGCCTTGCCTAAGTGAAGAAATGAAGAGCGATTTAGGGGTCGTTTGGGGTGCAAAAAGATTGCTCCTCCCTCTCCTCATCTCCCATGTTTCTTACAGTTTGAAGAGACTGCACCTCCCTCACCTCATCCCCCACAATTTCTGTAGTTTGAAGGTAATTTCTTGAATTTATTTTAGATCGAGCAGATTGTTTCTTTCTGTTTGAATTTTTTTCTAAATCGAATTGACTCCCTTATCAATTCAATATGACTAGCATTAACTAACTTGAGCAAATAGGTGTGGTTAGTTCTAGCTCAATTAAATCGATTTGGTTACATTCCCAAACTACCTAAATTGTGTTGCATGTGGAATGTAGGGGAGGCGATTTATATATAAGTCTTAGTTTTGTTTGATTTAGTAGAGAATAGACTCTCCCTCTCTCTTTTTCTTTCTTCCGCAGACCACGCCTTGCACAAAAAGTTTCATTTCTCTTTTAGATTGTTTGCTTGAAACCCTTGCCAAAATTTGGTCAATTTCCCCCTCCTTTAGCTGAAATCGATCCCCACAGTGATTGAGTGATTCTTTCATAGCGTATTTTCTCACCTCCTTGCTAAATATTTCTTCACTCCATGGCTTCTTCTAGATCTTTGAAAAATATAGACAATAGACCATTTTTTAATTTCATAGATAGAAGATGGATTAAAATCTTTTAATAGATTTCTTAATTTAGCCTTGATAATACTAAGGTTTAATAGCTTTTGGATTTGATTTCCTTCCAAAACCAATTGAATTAAAATTTGATTCATATATAAATACTATTGGAGTTGAGGAAAAATCAATTCTATAGCTCCCAAAGATCACCTGCATGCAAACCTGTCACAGAAGGAGAGAAGCAAAAAAGCTATGGAGCCCAGAATTTAGAGATCCAGAAAAGAGGAGTCATATTGATTGTGCAACAAGAATGCAATTCAATAATTATAGTTGTTATATAAATACAAAGAGAGAATCCTTATAAAAGGATACTCGAAACCCTAAAGAAGAAAACCCTAAAGAATTATAAGATTCCTAAGTTTAGCTTAAGCATAGAGTATAATAGACTAATAATTAAATAAATAATTATTAGCTAATAAAAGATTACTCTAATACCCCCCCTTAAGATGAATTTAGGGAGTACATAAAAAACAAATAAGGATTAAAAAAGCATGTAAAAAATGCAAGAAAGCAACAATGGGTCCCGACTGTAGACACCCAAAATTGTCCAGTCTAATTAAATAAATATTTTATTTATTTAATTAATTCATTTATCCTCTTCTAGCCTTATTTCTCATTTAAATAAATAGATATATTTATTTAAATTATCCTTTTCCTAAATTAAATAAATATTTTATTTATTTAATTGATCCCACTTCTTCTATTAATTATATAAATCTTTATTTATTTAATTAATTCATTAACCTTTTCTACCTATGACACATGTCATTCATCTCTTAATTCTTACACTACCTACCCCTTTCATTATTTTATTATTTCTTCTACCTACCCTCTAATCATAGCCGACCTCCTTTTACACCTCTCAATCTTATCCCTCCATTTCATATAGTGTCTTCTATATAAGGAGATGCTTCCTTCATTATCAAACCCTAATCATTCATCCTAATGACCTAATTACTTGATTACTTGACTACACTACAATCATACTTGCAACCACATTCCATTCTTTGTTGAGCTCTTGTGCACATGAAATCTGAGAGCAAATATATCAAGCAAGATCAATGGAGATAGGAAGAATGGAGATCAAAACCCTATTGGACATGTGATGGTATAATCTTTGTGATTTCATTTGATTTACATTGTCTTAGGTAATCTTCATATGTTATGGTGGATCTTTGTTGTTGTTAGGCTAGGGTTTTTGTGGTTGAATTTATTTAGCCTTTCAATATTGTTATTGTTGTTATCCATTTTCACCATATACATTTTGGCATGCCCGGTGGGACTCTTGTCCCTTTTGCATTTAACTTTCTTGTTGCAGATTTTGTATTGTGAAGTTGCAGATCCGACGTTTTCGGCAGCATTTTGATATTTCCGCGTCTGTGTACTTTCGGATCGCGTTTTTGATTTTCTGGTGCGTCTACAACATCTGGATCCGCGTCTGTGTTTTGGCAATATTTTATTTTGCAGGTTCCGAGAAAACGCATCTGTGTTGTAAAGTCACATCTGTGCTGATTTTAGTCGCGTCTGTGTCCATAAGACGCGTCTGCGTTCTATAGTCGCGTCTGTGTCTCACAGAACCGCGTCTGTGTCACCCAGTCGCATCTGTGTTGAGGGTAATCGCGTCTGTGTTTACCAGTTTCAAATTTTGGATTTTGCATTTAGGGTTTCAGATCTGGTTTATTTTGAGCTGACATTTTCAGATCCAGCTAACAAAATTGGTGCAGCTTGTCTTGAAGGCTAAATCATTTTGTTGAAGGCCCCTATTTTCACAAAGTCTTTTGGGTTTAAAATTTACCTAACTTGTGTGCTTGCAGGAAGGGGTAATCATTTGAAACAATCCAAACTACTAACAACTCTTTGTTGCAGGTCCTTGGCAAGGGTTTTTGGATTTTTATTGTGTGTCTTGTTTTCATAGACTAGCAAACACTTCAATTGGTGCACTAAAGTTGAATCATTGCCTTTTGTGTCTTGAGCAATAGGCTCTTTTTGTTTAATCTTTAGAGGGCCTGTCTTCCCGTGTGGTCATTAGGACTACTAGTGAGAAGAGAACGACCCAAGTGGTAGCGAGGAAAACCCACCTCTTCCGAACCACTATAAACAAATGTATTCATGGTGAAAACTATGGATAACGTGTGTTGATTAGTTCATACTGACACTATGTCTCCCCATAAACCCGTTTGATCAAATTTAATTGATCAGTTGTAGGGCGTAACCCCTACCGGTTGGGAGCCTTCTGTATTTACAGAGCTGAAAGTGCCGCATGTATGGCCACACGAGCGGATGCCCTTACTAGCACCTTTTTGTTTTAGAAGCCCAAATCCTTCTAGTTGTTGGGGCAGGAGGTTGAACCTCTGGTAGCGGCCCACACACATACGGTTCTTAGTAGAGATACAAAGTTTGCCATGGGGAGTTTTCGTGGGGACTGATGCTTGGCTGACCTGAGAAGTGAGTGCCAAGGGTGGAGCTAGTGAGGTCAAGCATCTAAGTATCCGCTCTTAATAGCATAGCCTTGGGGGTAAAACCCCATGTCGAATCAACAACTATTGTCTTGGCCAGCCATAAGAATTGTGCTTGACTTTTTTTTAACATTCAAAACATTCAAGACCAAACAACAAAACATTGTGTCTTTTGTGTCTTCAAGTGTATGCAAAACATTTTTACATCAAACAACACACTTTTCTTGGAGTCATTTTGAGTCTAGACACTTGCAAACATTGGGTCTTCATCAACACTGTGTCCTCTTGTCATGAAAAATAGTCAAACAGTCAAATTTGGTCACAACAAAACGACTTCACAGATTGGAAAAAATTGCACAAATTTTACAGAAACACGTCTGTGTTGGACATAATAGCGTCTATGTGGTATAACCGTGTCTGTGAAGGGCAGAATCGCGTCTGTGTTCCAACAGTCAACATTACACTTTGCAAAAAAATCTCAGAAATGCATCTATGTTAAACAGAGCCGCGTCTGCGTCAGGAAACCACGTCTGTGAAGTATATAGGCGCATCTGTGTCTAGAATTGAAAAACTGTTACAGTCCAGCAAACAAACACAGTCAGTTTCGGAATTCTTGAGCTTCCTAGGTCATTTCTCTAGGGTTTCATTTAGCATTCAACCTGTCTTTAGGTCTCACAAAATCCATCATTGCTTCACATCTTACATTACATTCACACTTTTAAAACTTGAGTCAAAAGATCACTTGCTTGTCCTCATCATACTTTGTCAACACACTACATACAACAACACTTTGCTAAGTGGTCCCTCATCAAGGTTTCTTACCTTTGGGTCTCATTTGGTCTTACTTAGAGTCAAGGTCAACTTACCTCATCAAGAGAAACTATCCTCTCTTTGGAAGTCACACCTACTCTACTACATGCATACTTGGTCTTACACTTTGGACATTGCAAGTACACTTCAGATTCATTTACATTTCATCCAACTCTTGGTCTTCCATACTCTTTCCATTTGTCATCTATTCTCACACATCTTGGTCAATACCTAGTTCATGGTTGAAACCCGTCTTCAAAAATCTAGGAGAGAAACTAAAGAGGCTCAAGAGTCCGCAAACATGAGTTCTTATGAGTATGACAATGAGATCTTTTTCAATTCTGATCATACTACATTACCTGACATGGATGCCTATAGAAACATTCCAAATGTTGAGAACATGGACACTATAAACAACAAGGCTATGCATAATGACAATATGAACAACTTTTCCATACATTTAGCAGATGTGGAAGAATCCATTATGAATCCCCATTTCAATCGATTGGTTGAGGAAATAATGAGGAGGGATAGACAATACTTTTTACAAATGATGGCACAAAGTGGAGCCAAGATACCTCATGATTTTGACATGTCTCAAATAATTGAAAATCGACCTTTGCAACAACCTCACTCCAACATGGATCAAAGGAGACCTAATAGTGGAGGAAATAGAGGACCATATATGGTACCTGAATCACCATCAGCTTTGCTTCAAAAACCAGAGGTCCCACATACACATGGTCAAACATATGATACTCACCTTCGCAGACCATTATGGAAGTCTTATGGAGAGAAATATGCTCAATCACATAGCAATGCTAAGGATCAACCACCAAAGCAATTGGATATTCAAAGGCATGCTCAAAATTTGGACACAAGGAAACCCCGCGTCAAATTTGGGGGATATACATTAGAACATGACATGCCTGTAGAGTATGGTATACATGCACAAAATAGATATGGCATTCCTCAACATGAATCTATACCAAGTGGTCCATATATGCAGCATCACTATAGACCTCCTCCATATGAACATGTGTATGATCAATATCATCCATATATGCAACATGCTCCTCCTCCAATGGGTACCTCAAACATAGGGAATGGTCCAAGAAGTCGATCTCCACCTAAGAGCAATTTGGAGCAACAAATCAGGGACTTACAAAAGAAAATGGAGGACATAAATACACTGAAGCCAACATACACAATGAGAGACATATGTCCTTATCCATTTGACAAGAGCATTCCAATGCCTCCTTTTCCTACACACTTTGTGACGCCTAAATTTGATAAGTATAGAGGAAAAGGGGATCCTAAGGCACACATAAGATAGTTTTTCACAGCTTGCATTGAGATAGCAGCAGAAGAGACATATTTGATGAGATTATTCCCACAGAACTTAGGTGATCAAGCTATGGAATGGTTCTCTCAACTCCCACCTGGTATTAAGTCATGGGGTGATCTAGCAGAGGCATTTATTCAACATTTCTCCTACAATATAGAGATAAACATATCAGTCACTACTTTGTGCAACACCAAGCAAAAAGAGGGAGAATCTTTTGCATCATTCTTACAAAGATGGAGAAATCTAGCCAGCAGATGCTCTTGTGAAATTCCACAAAAACAAATGGTAGAAATGTTCACCCAGAATGTTAACAAAGACATTGGCTATGACTTAAGAAAAGCTTGTTTTTCCACCTTCAAGGACGTCATTGAAAAAGGCTTAGCAACAGAAAAGGTCCTAATTGAACAAGGAGTCATCAAGATATTCAAGGAAAACAAAGATGACTTTAAGGGAAAAGACAAGCCGAGATTTTGGAATAAAAACAAGAGCATAGTCAATGATGGTGTTGTTGATGCCAACACAGTGCAACCCAAAGTCATCTTTTCAGGATCAAGTTCTACAAACAATCAATTGAATACTCAAACAACTTCCAGATCATGAAGGAAGTACACTCCATTGGGAGAACCACTTGAGTCAGTCTTCAAGAAGCTAGTGGCAAACAAGGTAATCACAGTTCCAGATTTTCCTCCATATGAACCAAAGGTTAAACCAAATTGGTGGAATGATGATGAGTATTGTGAATTTCATAAGAGAAAAGGTCATAAGACAGGAAATTGTCATCGACTGAAGAACATCATACAAGATCTCATTGATAGAGGTGATATTGAGATTGAGGGACATTCATCTAATCAAGAACATGAGATGTTTAAGGAACCATTCCCAAAACATGACAAGGGAAAAGCTAAAGCCACAGAGGATCAAACCAACTATACCAGAGCATCTACAACTATGATTCAACCATCAATCACATCTCGATGGACAATTATGTCTCTACCATTATCATCAAGGACAAAGTGTCTGAGAATTCTACTCGGAGCCCCAGGATTGTCCTAAAAGGTGTTGGATCTTCTTCTGAACCTACCTCTGAATGTCATGTTACAACCTGTCGAGGTAAAATCACTTTGCAAGGTGCTCCAACTAAAAACACCGCTTCCTCATCAACCAAACCTGAGTATGACCTTGTAGAACAACTAGGGAAGACACCCATGCTCATCGCGATCCTTGAGCTCCTACGCATATCTCTCGCTCATAAAGCCATTCTTGACAAAATCTTGAGAGATGCTGCCATTCCTACTGATCTAAATGTGGACCAATTTCAAGCCATGGTGGGATACCTTTTTGTTCCACATTCACTTACTTTCACAAAAGCCGATGATGCCCCCGTAAGTCAGCCACATAATGCACCACTACACATTGAAGCCTTCATACACAAACATCGAATAAAAAGAGTCGTGATAGATGGAGGAGCAGGTCTAAACATTTGCACATTAAGCACTATTACACAATTGGGATATTCTGATAAAGCTATGAATTCTACAAACAAAATCACCATTAAAGCATATGATGATGAAGAGCATTCATCCAAGGGTACAATCATCTTACCTCTCAGAGTTGGGCCAGTCACAAAGGATGTCGTTTGTCAAGTCCTGGATTTAAATCTCACTTACAACATATTGCTAGGATACCCTTGGATTCATGAAATGAGGGCAGTCCCATCCACATATCACTAATGCATTAAGTTTCCTCATAATGGCATGGAAGTAATAGTTAACGGTGATCCAAATCCATTCATATACTGCAATAATCTGAAATCAAAGACTGAGACCATCATTCCCAGTAATCGTGAGGTTGTTCCTTCCTCGGCATACATTGATCCTGAGTCATTAAAACCTTCGACATCAAAACAAGGTGAGTTTAAAGGCAAGTTTCAGGACAAAGGCATGGGGAAATATACTTTAAATCAAACCATGTACTTACAACAAGTCATGAGTTCCCCAAAAGAATATGGAAGACCACACCCTAAAAACAAATCTCCATCATGATGCTCAAATGGGACCCTACTACCTTTCAAAGATGGGGTGAACTAGAAGAGGAAGATTTATACAAAATGCTTTTCAGAGACAATGAAGAGGAAACACGAGATCACATCAATCTACCATGTGAAAAATATGGCAAAGGCTTCAAAATTCTACAAAAATTCAGGTATGATGGAAAAAGCCCTCTGGGATTGCGAAAAGAAGGCATCATTGAACCTTTACAACCTGAATTGACTCTCAAGAAGGAACGCTCGAAAGGACTTGGTTTCTTAACTTCCAAGGTCCACACCCAAAGGACAGAAGAATCCTTACAAATCAAAGCTGCCAAAATTCAACAAAAGGATTGCTATTCCACAAATTCCAACGAATGGGAATGGGGTTCCGACAAGTCTTCCAGTGACTACGAGCTCACTGAGACATTCAAAGAGCCAGATGAACCCACAGAAGAAGAGGAATTTTATAACAAGTTCAAAGTTGGTCAAGAAACAACCCATGAGGAGTCTACACAGTCCTTGTCTCAAGGTTCTAGGTTGAAATCACATAGGATGAGAACACCTGTCCCAGAGTGCGCTACTAGTGATGATAATTTGGATTCGCTCACGATCGAGACTGATGAGGAGAGTGCCATCGATGACCTCAATAATTACCTTGACATACCCAAATATAACTACATCTTCACTCTTAGCCCCACTAACTTCGAAGACATTAACAGCCTTCCCCTTGTTCACCACCAACTCATTGACTGGGATCACGAAGGACCTGCACAGTTTGACACATTCCAAAATGATGAAGCTTTTATTGACTATCTGGGCATATGAGATGTGGAAACCATAAAGCGGGATACACTATAGAACTCAATAGCGTGGCATATTTTGGTGAGGGTGTCGGACCTTCCAGTCGCAAAAATGTGAAAATAAGAACAAATCAAGGGTCTTATGGTGAAAACCACACTGTGGCGCTGTCTGACCCCAAAAAAGTAAAAAGAAAGGACGTATCTGAGGGTGAAAACCTCTCTGAGGCACCCGAGGATGGAAGGCTCGACATTCTCCCAGCATCATATAAGGAAAAGTCATCCATGTTGGTAGAGGAGACTATCAAAACAAACATTGGTACAGAAGAGGTTCCACAAAACATATTCCTAGCTCAATCATTGACAGAGTCCGAAAGGTCAAAATTCATAAGTTTCTTCAAAGAACGACAAATCAAATTTGCCTAGTCATACGCTGATATGCCTGGATTAGATCCAGATTTGGTAATGCATCATTTGACAATCAAACTAGGGGCAAAACCAGGAAAACAGAAATTAAGAAAAATGCATCCACAAGTGGCATTACTAGTCAAAGCAGAACTTGAGAAATTACTCGATGTCGGATTCATATGCCCAATTGATTATCCCAAATGGATCTCCAACTTAGTACCTGTCAGTAAACCAAATCGCAGCATCAGAATATGTACAGATTTTAGAGACATCAACAAAGCTTGTCCTAAGGATGACTTCCCATTACCAAACATTGACTTGATTGTTGATCTCACCGCAGGTCATTAAATGTTATCATTGATGGATGGATTCTCTGGTTATAATCAAATAAGAATCACACCCGAGGATCAACACAAAACATCATTTACTTGTCCGTGGGGAACTTTCTGCTGGAATGTCATGCCTTTCGGGCTAAAGAATGCAGGTGCTACATATCAAAGAGCCATGACTACTATCTTTCATGATCTCATGCACATAACTGTGGAAGATTATGTCGATGACCTCTTGGTCAAATCAATAGACAAAAATACACATTTGGACATACTTTCAGTCGTCTTTGATCGGTTGGAAAAAAACAAAGTAAGATTAAACCCCAAGAAATGTGTCTTTGGAGTAACCTCCGGGAAGCTCCTAGGATTCATTGTATCCAAAAGAGGAATTGAAGCTGATCCAGCAAAGGTCAAGGCCATATTGGAAATGCAACCACCAAGAAATATCGGTCAACTTCGATCCTTACAAGGCAGACTCCAGTCCATCCGAAGATTCATAGCACAACTAGCAGATAAGTGTAATCCTTTTCAGCACCTGCTACATAAAAACATCAAATTCAAATGGGATGATAACTGTCAACAGGCTTTCCAAACGCTCAAAGATTATCTTCTAAATCCACCACTTCTGATGCCACCAGTTCCAGATCAACCACTGTTACTATACATATCAGCTACTCCAACAGCACTGGGGGCACTCTTAGCACAACAAATGGCTGAAGGCAAGGAAAAGCAGTATATTATATTAGTCGCACATTGGTGGGATATGAGCTAAACTACACACCAATTGAGCGTGCATGTCTCGCCGTGGTCTTTTCTTCGTAGAAATTATGACATTACATGCTCACTCATAAGACTAAGTTAGTTGCAAGGATAGACCCATTGAAATACCTTCTCAATAAAGTAACACTTACTAGGCGACTGGCCAAATGGGTAATGATCCTGAGTGAATTCGACATCGAGTATGTGGACAGAAAAGCAATAAAATGACAAGCCATCGCAGATCAATTAGCAGATGCTCCCATGATAGATGATGTTCCTCTAAGTTTAGAATTTCCAGATGAATCCATTTTGACAATGTCACATGCAAAGCCATGGCAACTGTACTTTGACGGCTCATAGACATAGCATGGGGCAGGAGCTGACATCCTCTTTATAACTCCTCAAGGGGATTCTATACCAAAATCATACCGCTTATCATTTCCTTGCACTAACAATATAGCAGAATATGAGGCGTTAACAACAGGATTACGAATTGCAGTTCAATGGAAGATCTAGGAACTTCGTGTTTTTGGGGACTCCCAACTTGTCATCCGTCAAGCAACTGATGATTACCAAACAAAATATGAGAAATTAATGCCTTATAAACAAATGGTGGATGATCTGAAACAACACTTCACAAAGATAGACTTTGAGCAGATACCAAGAGAGCAGAATCGCGCTGCAGATGCCATGGCTACAATTGCTTCCTTGATTGATTTACCTCCAAACGAGACCCGCTATGAGTTCTTGGTGGATAACCTTTTGGTTCCTTCATATGAGATCATGCCTACTGAGACGATATGCATTGTCGGTCCCGAATCCCAGTTATATGGTTCCATTTTCACATACCTACATGACAATACTTTACCTCCTGCTCTATCAAATAACCAACGTCGCACTTTCATTTGCCAATCCTCTCGATATGTCATTTTAGCTGATATCCTATACCGGCAAGGTCTAGATGGCACTCTTCTTAGATGTTTAGAAAGCGACGAAGCTCAGATTGCATTACGGGAAGTGCATGAAGGGATATGTGGTCCACATGCTAGTGGTCCTACCTTGGCCAAGAAACTCATCAAGACTGGATATTACTAGCCCAATATGGAAAAAGATTCATATTAGTTTGTCAAGAAATGTAAACAATGCCAAATTCATAGAGACCTCATACATGCGCCAGCACAAGAACTTCAACCAATTGCGTCTCCTTGGCCCTTTTGTTAGTGGGGACTCGATCTCATAGGCAAGATTCACCCTCCTTCTTCCAATGGTCATAAATTCATTATCACTGCCACAGAATATTTTACAAAATGGATTGAAGTCATGCCTCTCACACAAATCACAGGAAAACAGATTGCTACATTCATCCTTAACTATATCATTTGCCGATACGGTATTCCTGTTTCCATTATCACTGATAACAGGCGTCCCTTCAAAAATCAGGATGTTCGTGAACTTTGTGACTGCTTCCATATCTCCCATCGTTTCTCCACACCATATTACCCCCAAGGTAATGGCAAAGCTGAGGCGTCTAATAAAACAATCCTTAAAATCCTAAAGAAGACAGTCGACGATGTTGGTCGTAATTGGCATATCCAACTTAATCCTGCACTTTGGGCCTACCGCACAAGTGTCCGCACACCTATAGAAGCTACACCCTATTCACTTGTCTATGGCGCTGAAGCTATCTTGCCTATTGAGGTCGAGCTGCCTTCTTTACGAGTCTCTTTGCAAAACATCATCAGTGATGAAGACTATAGGGTCTCTCGCTTACAAGAGCTAGAACTACTAGATGAACGAAGACAAACTGCTTTTAATCATCTCAAAGCTTACCAACAATGCATGAGTCATAGATACAATCACAAGGTCAAGCCTCGCACATTTGAGGTGGGTGACTTAGTTCTCAGAGAAAATCCCAAAAATTAGCAAGATAGAGAGAAGAAGGGCAAGTTCGAACCAAATTGGCTTGGTCCTTACATCATTACAGCAGCACATGGATCTGGAGCATATCAGCTCTCAACTGTAGAAGGTGAACCCTTGGAGGATCCTATCAACAACATGCACCTTCGCAGGTTCTACACATAGCTCTTTGGAATATCCTAAATTCAAAAATACAAAAAAAAAATCAAAAATTTCAAAAATACAAAAAAAATCAAAAAATTCAAAAATACAAAAAAAATTATAAAACAAAAAAAATCGTTACTTGGTGAAAACCTGGGAAACAGGCGCCTTGTGACACAAAAAACATTGAAAAGTAAAGAGAAATAATTTCGTCCAACGGTAAAAACCACTTTGGTGGCGCCCTGGGCAAGTACCATGGTGAAAACTGGGTCACCAGTGCCATGTGTAGAGACATTGCTCCTCCCTCCTTCAGGATTCACTTTCATCCTTTCACTTTGCACACACTCACGACCAATTCATCCATAATAAACTTACCCATTCCCATCGTGGCTTGTTATTGATCTACCCAAGATTGGTTAGCCATTCATAATAAACCTCCCTTTTCACCTCCCTTTCCATCCATAATAAATCAGCTCCTATCTGTGGCTAAGGCAAATCCCATGTCTAGTGATGGGTGTGGAACTGAGAACATCACATGTTTCAAGGAGTACAGTTTCTTCTAGCTTCCTTCAGTCTATCCGCGCACAATCCGCAATAAAGCAACATTTGCATCACAGATCCGCAATAAAGTTTCATCTTCTCTGCAATAACGTATCAGTTTCATGGATTCAGTCAGTTTCTGATGAGACACAGCAGCAACAATGGGCTTCAACAAATCAAATCTTTCAACAGACTCAGACAACATATGGTTCAGTGCTATCTATCCTTTTTGTGAAAGTAAACATTGTGACCACAATCAAATAAGACTTATACAAGTGACAAGAGACACTAAACCTAAGGGCTACAGTGGATGTTGGTGTCGAGTCTTGGTTTTCTTTTGATTTCATCTTTTTTGGTGACATGTCTTTTAGCTTTTCCGAGATGTCTCTGACTAGAGATTCTATCTCCAGGATGTCTTTGACTAGAAAGGTGAGGATGGGGTATCATCACCTATTTGTATTTACTGTCTGTGGATTGTCTTTTAGTAATGCTATGACTTGTCCAAGGATATGAGGACACTGTGAGTCTAGTGTGAACTGGGGCATTCCTTGTTTGTGACTGTCTTATCTCCATGCAAATGGGCACAATGACTTTCTGGGTCAAACATATGCCTCGATTGTCATAACCTACTTGCCATAATAAAGCTCAATGATGATAATGCACAAGAAGCTCTTTCACTTTCATATCTTCTATCTTTCATCCCCCTTTCTTGATTGACTTCCATCGTCCTTCTCGAGTCCGTGTAGCTTGCTATCACATGACTGAGTATAATGACACACCAAAAACATTTGCATTTCATGTAGTTGCACCTGCATTACCACATATAAGCATTTCATACATACATATAGATATCACAACTACATCACATCTTGCACACAACACCTGTTAGCACAATTTACATTTGCATTATCATATTCATTTGCATTACATACATTTACAATTGCATTGGCATAACATTTTAAAACATAAAAGAACAAAAATATTGCATTGCATCATGTACATATTTGCATCCATATCATAAGCATCACATAAGAACATCTCATCACATAGGTACACATGCATATAGCTATCGCAAAGATGAATCATCTCATATATATAATCATAAAAGTGTCATGATACAATGATGTCAAAATCATATGGCTACAAAAGCACCCATAGGTGTCTACAATACAAAAATGCTACAAAACTGATACATAGGGAGCCCTCTATGGCTATGATGAACTCCCTCCCTCGGAGCCACCTGGCCTCGATGGAATCTGAGCCCCTGAAGGACTCACCCCAGGACCATCCCGCCTATCCCCTCTATCTGGTGGTGGTGGAGGATCCATAACCCCACCACTCGATGTTTGTCTCCTCCAGCTCCCTCCCGTAGCTGTCGCTGTATGCGACAGTCTATGGAAGCTCCTCGCTCGCTAATCTGCTGGCACTGCACCATAGTAGAGATCTCGCCAGTAGGAAATCTCCTCCCCTGCCCGTAGAACATAAGCATATCCTGCCCCTGTGTCCTCCGCTGCCTGTCTCCCGGCCCTCAGTGCTATCTCAGCCTCTGTGTAGCGCTGAATAGCCTGATCTCACTCCCACTCAGTATCTCTAAGCCTCATCCTGAGCTGATCCCTCTCCCTCTCCAGCTCCTGGATCTCATCTGCCTGGCCCTGGCAGATCTCCCTCAGCTCTATCAGCTCATCCTCCTCTGGGTCAGCCCCCTCCGTCTCTGCCTGTGGCTCCCCCTGTGCGGGTGCCTGCCCCTGTACCTGTACCTGTACTGGTATCTGTCCCTGTCCCTGTACCTGTATGGGACCCTGTGCTGTTGGCACCTATAGCGGCAATCCACCGCGACCCCTCACCACCCGAGCCTGCCTCTCCTCACCACCCTCCCTCCGAGGTGCAACCCTCCTCTCTCCAACCGCTCCCCTCCTCCTCCATCGGCCTCTACCCCCATCACCTCCACCATCATCATCATCCCCACCCCCATCTCCATCCAATGGCTCTCCCGGATCCGTCAACCGTGGGAAGGGATGCTCTGCCCAGTATGTTGTGTACTTAGCATCCATGTCGGCGTCCTCAATCTCTGGCCACATGTCCCAGGGTAGGGGCATCATCTCTACCAGCTATGTCACTGCCTAATCATATGACAGCAAGGGCCCAAATTGTGTCTGATCTCTGACTGTCCGTGCATACAAGCCTGAGCCCCGGGGCATCCTCTGAATCCGGCCAAACTATCGGCCAATCCTGTCCACTAGCTGCCTCTCCAGCACATAGGGCGTCCGCCCAATCAAATACCTGCTCCGGAAGGTGTAGGGAAGCTCAACTGCCTCATCCTCCCACTGCTCACAGCCCTGGTATGGTCTCCATATGACCATGTCGATATCATCTATCACTCGCCGCCAATGCTCCAACCTGCCAATCCGTGGCTGTGATGTGATCATGTCATACAAATGAACAAAACTGCGTCCATGACCCCTGCCTTTGAAATGTATCGGCCTCGTCACTGGCAGATGCTCGTAAGCCCATACCTGCAGCAATGTCACTCCGCAGCCCAAACCCACAGATCCGTGGTACACAAATTGATGCAGCTCGTAGTAGAGGTGTGCTAGCACACACAGTCCCCAAGCATACCTGGTGTGCTGCATCACCAGTGTCTCCAATGCTCCCCCCAACCCACAGCCAACCCCCGTGTCGCCCTATCTGGACACAGGAACCCACTGATCGCTCCTCCTACCACCGCTAGTAATGCTAATCCTGTGGCTCTCATGGTGTCCCACGCCACATGTCCTGCCCTCATCTCCTGTCTTGGGTCCTAGAATACTCATCTCAAGGCCTCCCTGTCTCCATCTCGATCGTATGGGATCAGCTCCCCATTGATCGGTATCCTCAGTATCCTATATACATCCTCAAGGGTGACTGTCATCTCACCCATCGGAAAATGAAATGTACAGGTCTCGGAGTGCCATCTCTCCGCCAACGCAGTCAACAGTCCCATGTTCGCTCGAAACTCAGGCACATATAGAACATGTCTCAGTCCCATCTCCTCAATGGCAGCTCTATCCTCGAATGACAACTCAGGTCGCAACCTCTACATAGACGGGGATCTCTCCTAGGACTCCAGCATTGGCAAATACTCTTGCAGTCAAACACATCACTCATGTCAGTCATAGTGGCATTCCCTGTTCATCACAAAATGCTACTTTTTATCCAAATGCATATGGCATTCTACCCTAGTGACACTCACTGTTCATCACAAAGTGTTGCTTCTATCCTAGTGGTACTCCCTGTTCATCACAAAGTACTACGTGTGTGACACTCACTGTTCATCACAAAGTGTTACTCACTTTTGCACTCCTTGTTCATCACAAAGTGCTGCTCATATTTTAGTACTCCCTGTTCATCACAAAGTGCTGCTCATATTTTAGTACTCCCTGTTCATCACAAAGTACTCTATCTTGGTACTCATTGTTCATCACAAAGTGCCTTGATCTATCCTAGTCTTCCTAGAGGACCTGCTTGAGTGTATCCTCTCAGCAGCTTATCCAATCGACAGTATATGTTCATCACAGAACTGTCGATTTGACCTAGAAGACACAAATTCACTTTTTTTAAACACAAACGCGCTTACCTGACATAAACCGCTTTCAGACTGCACAGACATGCCTATGCTCTGCACAGACGCGCCTGGGCGACACAGACGTGCCTTCTTGGCACAGACGTGACTGACCATCACAGACGTGGTCGCATTTGACACAGACGCGAGTTCAAACGCAGACGCGCCTGGCACAAACACAGACGCGCCTGGCACCAACGCAGACGCGCCTGGACATTTTTTGGACGCTTTTTGGACCCTATTCTAAGCACATTTATTGCTCTATCTACCATGCATTAATGAGAAAATTATATGCGTCGAAGTACGAGGAGGTTTGGTGGTACTTACCGGCTCTCCTGCCTCTGCTGGCCTCTGGAATCGGCGAACGCAGTCGAATCTATGAATGAAAGCCATTGCTGCTGACTGCTGTTGCTCTATTTTCGCTCTGCAATCTGCTCTCATGGATGTGTAGATGACAATGAGGATGTATTTTCCCCCGTGGTCTATCTTATAGACTACCCCTAGCCCTCGTTTCCCGAGTCAGTCTTCATTATCCCGTGACTTTGTCACTTTATCCGGTCAGTCCATTCTATCCCGTCTTTCTTATCGAGAGATTGTCTGCGATCTTTTCAGACATTTTTTCATCCAATCTCTCGAGGGGGCATATCATTCCCATCTTGGGGCAACTCCGAAACAACGCGACAAGCCGCATTGTCTCAAAGAGGGGCAAAATGTAGACACCCAAAATTGTCCAGTCTAATTAAATAAATATTTTATTTATTTAATTATCTAAGCTTAATTCTTCTATTAATTAAATAAATCTTTATTTATTTAATTAATTCATTTATCCTCTTCTAGCCTTATTTCTCATTTAAATAAATAGATATATTTATTTAAATTATCCTTTTCCTAAATTAAATAAATATTTTATTTATTTAATTGATCCCACTTCTTCTATTAATTATATAAATCTTCATTTATTTAATTAATTCATTAACCTTTTCTACCTATGACACATGTCATTCATTTCTTAATTCTTACACTACCTACCCCTTTCATTATTTTATTATTTCTTCTACCTACCCTCTAATCATAGCCGACCTCCTTTTACACCTCTCAATCTTATCCCTCCATTTCATATAGTGTCTTCTATATAAGGAGATGCTTCCTTCATTATCAAACCCTAATCATTCATCCTAATGACCTAATTACTTGATTACTTGACTACACTACGATCATACTTGCAACCACATTCCATTCTTTGTTGAGCTCTTGTGCACATGAAATATGAGAGCAAATATATCAAGCAAGATCAATGGAGATAGGAATAATGGAGATCAAAACCCTATTGGACATGTGATGGTATAATCTTTGTGATTTCATTTGATTTGCATTGTCTTAGGTAATCTTCATATGTTATGGTGGATCTTTGTTGTTGTTAGGCTAGGGTTTTTGTGGTTGAATTCATTTAGCCTTTCAATATTGTTATTGTTGTTATCCATTTTCACCATATACACCGACAACTAGGCCTGATGAGGTACCCAAGTACAATAAAATCTCTATAAAGTGGAGAAAAAAGAGAAAACCTTATGAGAAAAAAATTCCTCTCCAAGAAGAGATGAAAGCTCAAGTGAAGGATTAAGAAGCCTCCAAACCAAAGTGTTCGAGAAGATAGGAACAAAAAGAAGAGAATGAAGAACACCACTGAAGCATGAAATAGCTGCAAACACTGTTGAAGAGTAACTGTTGATCTAAAGAACCTCTAATGAAATAGAACATAACCAGGTAGAGAAGACTGTAATCTGCATGAGTGCCCTCAAATGAAACTACTCAAATTAGATGGCAAATAAAGACAAACAACTTTACTCAAAGATACAAATGGCATGAAACACCAAAGCCTGAAGAGTTGGTCAATCAAACCAAGGAAGCATTAGAACAATAGGACAAACCTCCCCATAATGATGAAAAGGGAGAGAGACAAGTACACTGAAAAGAACGGCCAACAAGAACTACATGACGAAGAACCAGGAATATCGAAGGTGCGAAGAAAGTATATAGTGTCGTGGAAGGAACACTCACTAGACACACATCATGAGTCTAATGTCATCGAAGGAACACTCACGTGACAAAGGTAGATGGCAAACAAAGGCAAACATCAACCCCCCATGGCACTTTATAAGTAGTGCATGTACAATAAGGCACAAGATGTGCAAGATCCCAAGTATACAATGCATGATGACACTTTATCTCAGTGCATTTGCATAAATAAAATGCTACAATGATCAAAAGAGACAGAAGACTGGAAACAAAAAGAATAGCCAAAGATGAGACATCCTACTCAAAGAAAGAGATCCCAGGACCTGAAACATCCAAGATACTCACTAGAGTGTTGAAAAGAAAAAAACTGAATAAAATATATCTGAAGAAGAATCTGAAAAGAAAACTCATATGAATGGAAATAACACAAAACAAACTTTCCAACGATATAAAGTTTTCAAAAAATGGGGTTCATATACTCAAGTTATGTCTCTTGGAGTGCAAAAATGAACCTTTATCTTTGACAGCAAAAAATTCCATCAAAAAAGAAAAATCAAAAGTTAAAACCTCCAGATTTGGATAGAGCTCGGAAAGAGTTTTCCGATGATATAAGGTTTTTGAAAAAGCACCTCCGTATGACCAAGTTATGGCCAAAAGAAAAAAAACCCCTCTTGTAGGGCATTGAGGGGGAAAAAAAATTATTTATTTGACGAAAATTTTCTAACGCAATTGCAAGTACAATCGTATGGATTTCGTGCCTCGAAAAATGTGCCAATAAGAAATCATGTCTTTGTCACCGAAAATAGGCAAATTATATATCAAAATTCATGGAATCAACCTTCTGAATCCAATTGTGAGGTCCTTTAGGCACCAAAAAGTACCAAAAAATCATCTACCCTCATAAATGAAAAAACAACAATTGCACAAACCCCCAAATACTCAGATCTGAAGAACAAGGCCCTAAAACTCTCATGAAGAGAACAAGGGCATGCAGATCTGGAGCTCTAATGCCATATTGGAGTTGAGGAAAAATCAACTCTATAGCTCCCAAAGATCACCTGCACGCAAACCTGTCACAGAAGGAGAGAAGCAAAAAAGCTATGGAAGCCAGAATTCAGAGATCCAGAAAAGAGGAGTCATATTGATTATGCAACAAGAATGCAATTCAATAATTACAGTTGTTATATAAATACAAAGAGAGAATCCTTAAAAAAAGATACTCAAAACCCTAAAGAAGAAAACCCTGAAGAATTATAAGATTCCTAAGTTTAGCTTAAGCATAGAGTATAATAGACTAATAATTAAATAAATAATTATTAGCTAATAAAAGATTACTCTAACAAATATATAATATCTGAGTATTTACATATATTATTTCAATTATAGAATTTAAATTAATTAAAGTTCATGGTTAAATTATATTATTATTAATAATAATAAGTGTCCATATTTGGGCAAATTTTTTATCTTAATTATTGTCTATGATGGAAGCACTGGAAAGATGTGCTTGATTATAGGTTAACCCTGGAGGGAAGGGTGATTTTTTTTTAACTTACCCCAATAGGATAAAATTGGTCAATAAATTATAAATTTTCTCCTTGCCATAACACATGTAGCTAATTTCAACAGATTGGTTGTTAGATACTACATGCATGTATAGGTTTCATTCCCGATAGTTGGTTTTGGTTTGCTAGGAAACTTCATCGTGAGGGACGGGAGCTTATCATGAGCACCAGGAAGCGTAAGGTTCATTTGGTTGGGTAGATAAAATGCCTAGGTCATATGTTCATCTTCTAGATTTGTAGATGGAGCTAAGTCCGATGGCAATGGAGACGACACATCCGGAGACAGAGATTCAAAGAATTATATGTAATAATTGTAAAATGTATATGTAATATATTACTGTAATTAACTAGAATGGTCTCAGGAAAAAGCTATGTAAAGGACCTATGAGGTATAATGATGTAAATGTGACAGAAAGTCTCCATGCAAATGTAACTAACCAAAAGAAGAGAAGAACCACTAACCTACTAGCCCACTAACATGCATCTTTTTGTGCATGATTTACTTTCCTTTAGTTAATTTTCTTTTCATGAATGCATGCATGTAAGCATTTAATTTCGACTAGTTAACTTAATTATGGCACATTAATTATTGGTTTTTGCATGTTAATCTAATTTTATGATAATTAATGCAAACTTTACTTCTACTTCACTTTTTCTACAATGCATGATAAGTGTTGCATGTTAGACGTGCTCTGCATGAATGTAAAGTTTCACTTTATTTATTGGAATGAATGTTAGTTAACTTAAGTCTTGCATGTGCATTAATGGAAATTTAATTAGATTTTAATTTTTAATCAATTATGATGGTTAGAGTAAGGTTAGGACTAGCGGGTCCTAATAGCTTTGCTCTTTCATATTTTGAGATATTTATTCATATCAATGGATACATTATAATATTTTTTATGATGATTCTATATTTAGGGCTACTTGATGATGTGAGGATTTAGTATTTGATGGACTTTGTGGTAATACATTTCTTAGGTGATGTGGTTTAAGTTTACTACTTATGGTGTTATACTTTGTGCTAACCCTAATTCTGATAATCTCATTGGATATTGATGATGACTATTTGATTGTGTTATTGTCTGCAAGTATGTAAGGGATGATATCACATTATTCATCATGAGAAGGATGTGATTTTAGAATTCCCTTTCACCTAACTATGTTGATTTGATGTTATATAAATGTGCATATGTGTTGTGCAGGAGTACAAGTACTAGGCACCAACTCCACCTAGTTCCATAGGTTTGAGTGTGCCTTATTTCCCAATGGTAGTTGATCGGAGGTGACACTAAGGCCCTACCACATCTAATCGTAGTCTATGTCTCTATTTTTGCTCTTTTTCATGATTGCGTTATCATTTACTTAATCTTTTTTCAGTGTGTGGTCTCGTAGATGGTTATGTGAGTAGTTGTTCTTTATCCTTTTCATTCTATTTTAATTTATTTAATTTATTTGATATTTATTATGGTATAAGGTTAATTATTATTAATGACATTTTATTATATAAATTAAATGTTTATTAAATAAGATAAGGTGTAATTATAATAATAATGTCCTTAGTATTATTTATGTGTGTGTATCTTGGTTTAATAGTATTGAATAATATGTTTATTTGTATTTCCTATTTTCCATCCTATTTTATAGGAGGGAAATATGATAAATAATTTTATTTTCTTGGTGGTATTAAATATTTATAAGCATGAAATAATCTAAGTGGGATATTATAATATATGTTTAATATTATGTGAGTTTGGAATAATGAATTAATTTTTAGTTTTGATTGGTTGAGGGAATTTGGTTGTTTCTCGTACAAACACCAACTCCCATTTTGGGAATGGTATTTGTCAAGGAAATGACATGGTTTTGTGGTTGATTATTTGCTAGAAAATTCTTGGATTTTGGGAGAAAATTGTGAGAGGTATTTGCAGCCCTATTTGTGTTGATTTTGGAGGGGATTTTTGTGAGGTTTGTGAAGAGATTTTGAAAGGATTTTATTGGAGATTGTTTTCTATGGATTTCATGATTGGAAATATTGCTTGATTGGCTGGATTTTTTATTCATGTGGAGTTGTTCATGCAGGAGATTGTTCTTCCTTCTCTCTTTGTCCATTCTCTTTTATTTTTGGATTGGATTCTTAAGCCCATTTCATTTTATGTATTGAAATAAGTAATTACTTTTGAAATATTGTTTTCTCTGTGTTTTTATTGTCAATACTCCATTTTGAAATTTTTTTGCATCTGTGGTTTTTAGTTTGAATGTTTGTTGAAGTAGGTGTTCTCAACAATGCATTTTTTTGGACTATTTTTAGTGTTTTGGCTCTTGCATTTTTTTAATTTTTCTTGGGATTAATTTTTTAGCACTCCTAGGAAGGGGACTCACCCATCTCAAATGGGTCTGAGTCATATTTTGCCTTTTGTTTATCTAGTTATTGGGATTTGGGCCTAAAGTCAATCCTAGGTCTTTGTCCCAGTGTTGTTGCAAATGTGCTAAAACAAGGTGTAAAAGCACTAAAAGAACTTGAAAAATGTGCTAAAAGATGTATAAAATGTTATATTTCAGGGTTAAATGTGTAGAAACCCTATTTTGACCTTCGGACCAGTTTTTAGGAACCCATGTCAGTCTAAGTCAGTCCAAAGGTTAGTTCTTGGGTTTATAACTTTTGTTATGCATTTCCAAGGGTTGTATGATTTGTTTGAAATGGATTTATATATCTAATTTTAGTCTGTGTATTCATTCTTTATGGTTTTTTGATTATGCATTCATGATGATGCCTTGAGTGCATTTGGATAAGAGAATGATATGTTGATTAAAAAGTGAATTATGGTTCAGATTTTGATATAGATCGAATTTGATATGAGTTATGTGATGCTTCATGTGATCTTGTATGTTTCATTTTTATGTTAATAACCTTAGGCTAGGGGTGTCTAGACACATGTTAGGGGGAGTGTCTTCCAAGTGGGTGTTGGGGCCCTAAGTGGCTACCAAAAGATCTCATTGGAAGTTTTCTTTAACAAGTGATAACTTAATTAAATGTATTAGGGGTTAAGGTACATTTGACATTAAAAATATAATTATGATGCCCCAACTTGTGCCCTAGAGTGCTTGTTTAGTGGTGCAGTCTTGGTTAGGAGGGAGCTTAATGAGATATATCTTAATCATATAACAAGAGTAAAACACAACAGAAACAAGACAAGGTGATGGAGGCAATGCATAACTGAATGAATTATATCATGAAAACCAATTATAATCTTCTAGCAACATGCGGGCTACAAGATTCGGCTCACTGGCCTAATACATACATGCTCAATTACAATGGCAGTCAATTTTGGACCTCTTAATCTTAAGATAGATCTTTTATGTTCTAAAACCTTAATTCTACAAGCTAAATTACATCAATTTATATGATCTAGAGGGATCTGCATTGGCCCAAGAAGAATCAAATTCCAATGAATAAAATGAAATGTGTAAAACCATCAGGTCAGCCTCCGCCAACAAGAATCCTCAGGAAAATCCAAAGGATGAAGTGCAGACCAAAGGGAAGGTTGGCCACACGCCAAGGAACATTGGAACAATGAACTGAAGCTCTGCAATCTACGGAAAGGATCTACAAGATTTGCTAATAGTAGAATAGGTCCAAGTGGTTCCAGTGTTCTAAGCCAGAAAACTGTCTCCGAATCTGGAAGTGATAACTTGCTGAAAAAAGATCCAAACGTCCTACGGACTTGGGGTAAGGAAGATAATCATGTCCACAAGCAAAATCCAACTCCACAAGATCTAGTGAGCAAATGCAAGAAAGTGTAGAAAGAAATGTTGAAACTACAAAACATGAAATAAATTGAAAAGAAATGTTTTTGGTTGATGCAAGATTGCCAATAACCAAGGATGCTCCTACATCATATAGGCTTAGGATGAGATTGGGAAGGCCTATTGGCAAGATTGTACCTCCTTATCCTCATGAGAGTTGGTTTCAATTTTGCGTAGGTGTCACATGAGCACTGGGGTCAAGAGGGCTACTAAGATAACTCATGGTTATGGAATGTGATGAAACTCTTCTCTAAGTGTATCCTAGTACCTTAACCTATGTCTTTTGTAGAAGCCTCTAGTAGTCAATATTATGTATTGTTCTATTCATCATGATTGTTGCATGTGTGTGTTCGCTGCATTTTCATGGATATGTTAGTTTCATCCTTAGTGGTATGTTTTGTGTGTGGGACCTTATGTCATTATCCAAAGCACAGGGTGTGGACATTTGTGTTCCACATGGCCAGGTGGTTGATGCTTTCTTCCGTTGGGTTTTTGGTGATGTGTTCATGAGCTTCATGGATGAACTTTGTCTTCTTCAATTGAAAGTGTTTTGGATTCAAGATGCAAGTACACTATTCTCTTATATAATGTTTCATTCATGTATCTAGAATAGATTTAGAATTTTATTCATTATGTAATAAGAACACTCTCATTGAGAAGAAGATGTAATGTAATTTAATGTAATAATGTTAACTATGTGGTTGTTTCATGAGTTTAGATAGTATGGTGTTGGTATTGTCTATCCTTTATGTATGATTAGATTCTTAGTGAGTAAGATGTTATTTGTAATGCATAAGATGTTATTTCATGAGCATAGTATTATCTATTAAGTTTATTTGTTACATATGGTTATATGATAATTTGGGAAGTGATCTTAGGAGCATTTGGATTTTGGAATTTAAAATGAACCTAGTTCCTAGGAGTAATCATGTTGCTTAGTTCTTATATGATATCATTTTTATGCTAAGATTCATCTATTTATGTTAAGGCAATACGCTATGTAATGGTTAGATTAGATTTGATTCTTATTGCCTAGTATTTGATGGCATTGGGCCTTATAGCAATGTTAGGGAACCTTATAGGACATAAGTGTTGTTTCTACTTGTACTTTGATAAGTGGTTCTCATTTTTAATATTATGTCATTCTTTATCATAGTTTAATGAGTTAATGTATCTCTTTTGTTAAAAAAACATTTTTTCCTTCTTGAGGTTATTTAGTTAGTTGAGTTTTCCTCTAGGGTTCCTTAGTGGGGCATTACACCATAAAAGTCTTAGACGAGATGTTGCATTCCCAAAACTAGACACATTTTTCAAATTGCATGTCTTATATAGGTCGTTGCATGCTCAAAACTAGACCAAAATTCTTATACAATATGCCTTAACTCTTGAAACCAAACGATATTTTTATGATAGGTTGACTACCATAACACAACTTGCTAGACTATTCAATTCTCCCTTTGCACTGAGATTTATTGAGATGAGTGGAACTAGAATTGCCCATCTTGTTTTACTATTTCCTACTCTTCCTCCTCTTTCATGGATCACCTAGCATAAGGCAACTTGGTAGCCTATGGAATCCATACTCTTTCTATTTCTCTCTCCTCTATGATCCCACAATATACCCTTGCTAATTGTTGGACCATGGAATCTTATCTTAGATTTTATGTATCTTGTTTCCATTTCTCAATGCTCATTTGTGCTCTTGCAATAGCATTCCAAGGGTGATATTAGTGGTTGAGACATTTTGATTGTTGAGGTCTCTTCAATTAATTGACTTGGAGTCTATTTTTAGTACTAACCCTTCTTTTGTGTGTCTTTTTTTTGTTTGTCTTTTTTATTCTAAGTGTGTCCTTGCACATGGTTGTACGAGTTGAGATCCTTAGTTTGGGGGATTGTGCCCTTGAACTTAGTGATGCCTTATCTCTTTGCAGGCTTACCCAATCCCTCTTCTTTCACTCTTTCATCTACTTTTATCGTGAGTATGTGTGTAGGCTCATACTCTTGCTAAAGTGAGGGCTAAATGTAGCATTGTAAATTACATTCCTATGTAATCTCATGCTCAACTAGTTCCTATTGTAGCATGTATGGCCTCTTGCATCTGATTTTGTCCATCACAACCAAATTTATTTAGCATATCATTCTAGTATCCCCTCCTTATTTAGGACCATAGGTTCCAATTTAGGGAAATATTGGAGGAAGAAAGGCAACTAGGGCTCCTCACTCCCACTAAATTGGCCCCAAATTTGATCCACACAGTGTTTAGGTGGATTTAGCAAGCAATCTTATCCTTTGTTGGCCTGCTCGATGTTTTACACCCTGAAATGCTTGGGAGAGGTATATAAGAAAGGTATCCTCCCTCATTTTGAGAATCAATCATCAAGTCACAAAGAGATCATGATTTAAAATTATCATTTAAGTCTTCAAGCATTCAAGTTTTTGAGCATCCATTGTGGCAACCTTCAACAACCTTCATGCAAGCATATTTTTTATGATTTTGTTTTAGGTCTTTTATGTGGATTCATTCTATTTCATCAACATATTGCATCATCAAGGTATAAGACACTTCAATTTTTAGATGTAGCCTCTATTGCCTAACAACATACTTTCTTTTCAAGTTCATTTCAATTCTATTTCAAAGTTAATTCCAAAACTAGGATTTGATTTAAGCAAACACCTTTCTCCCTAGAAATTTCTTGTCTTTTCTGTGTGCAGGAATAGGTGATGAAGCTACAGAAATGGGTATAGACTAATGAACTGGAAATCTATAGTCTACAATTAATGAGAGATGAAAGTAACAAGAGTGGACTGAGCTAGGAGATTGAGTCTCGAGAGTGGGTCGATCCGGGTGGTTGAGTCCTAGGAGCGAGCTGATCTAGGTGATTGAGTCCTTTCACTTTTGCCTCAAATTTATACTACAAGTACGCTACAATCTACCTTAGTATCTCCTTTCCCAAAATTGGGTTATTAGTCTATGATAGTTTGGTACACAAAGAAAAGGTCATGTCCTCACTCTTCCCACAAATTTTCATAGTCACTTTCAACTCAAAGAAAATGATCATTGAATTCACCTTGTGCCCAAGAATTTTTAGCCAAGTGGATCATCTTCCTTCCAATGTAAGAGTGGAATAGGCCCAAGATTCTCAGTTTGCATGCAAAAACTAGTGAACCCTACTTCACCACTTTACAGTTACCAACATATTTTTCATATTCGAAAGGATACACTTGGTGAGGATAAAATATTTTAACAAAATATTATGTGCACATTTCTCTTACTTCTAGTGGTTATGAGCATAGTATTATCTATTAAGTTTAGTTTTTATGGTTATATGATAATGTGGGAAGTAATCTTAAGAACATTTAGATTTTAGAATTTAATGAACCTAGTTCCTACGAGTAATCATGTTGCTTAGTTCTTATATGATATCATTTCTATGTTAAGATTCATTTATTTATGTTAAATCATTATGCTATGTAATGTTTAAATTAAATTTTATTCTTATGCCTTAGTATGTGATAGCATTGGGCCTTCTAGCAATGTTAGGGAACCTTATAGGATGTAAGTGTTATTTCTAATTGTACTTTGATAAGTGGTACTCATGTTTAATATTATGTCATTCATTATCATAGTTTAATGGGTTAATGTATCTCTTTAAGAAAAAAAAACATGTTTTCCTTCTTGAGGTTAGTTAGCTAGTTGAGTTGTCCTCTCGGGTTCCCTAGTGGGGCATTACACTGAAAAAGTCTTAGACGAGATGTTGCATTCCCAAAACTAGACACATTTTTCAAATTGCATGTCTTATACAGGTTGTTGCATGCTCAAAACTAAACCAAACTTCTTATACAAGATGCTTAACTCCTAAAACCAAAGGTTGACTAGCATAACACAACTTGGTAAACTATTTAATCCTCCCTTTTCACTGAGCTTTATTGAGATGAGTGGAACTAACATTACCCATCTTGTTGTACTATTTCCTACTCTTCCTCCTCTTTCATGGATCACCTAGCATAAAGCAACTTGGTAGCTCGTTGAATCCATGCTCTGTCTCTTTCTCTCTCCTCTATGATCCCACAACATACCCTTGCTAATTGTTGGACCATGGAGTCTTATCTTAGAAATTTGATGCATCTCGATGCCCTTTCTAGATGCTCATTTGTGCTCTTTCAATAGCATTCCAAGGGTGATATTAGTGGTTGAGACAATTTTATTGTTGAGATCTCTTCAACTAATTGACTTGGAGTCTTTTTTTTAGTACTAACTCTTCTTTTGTGTGTATTTTGTTTTGTTTGTCTTAATTTTTTTAAGTGTGTCCTTGCACATGGTTGTATGAGTTGAGATCCTTAGTTTGGGGGCTTGTCTCCTTGAACTTAGTGATGTCTTATCTCTTTGCAGGCTTACCCAATCCCTCTTCTTTCACTCTTTCATCTACTTTATCGTGAGTATGTGTGTAGGCTCATACTCCTACTAAAGTGATGGTTGAATGTAGCATCGTAAATTGTATCCCTGTGTAATTTCATGCTCAACTAGTTCCTATTTTACCATGTATGGCCTCTTTCATCTGACTTTTCTCATCACAACCAAATTATTTAGCATATCATTCCGGCATCTCCTCCTCATTCAGGACCATCTTGGAGGAAGAAAGTCACCTAGGGATCCTCACTCCCCCTAAACTGGCCCCAAATTTGGTCCACACAACAGTTAGGTGGATTTAGAGAGCAATCTTATACTGTGTCGACCTACTCGATGTTTTGCACCCTGAAATGCTTGGGAGAGGTATATAAGAAAGGTATTTTCCCTCATTTTGAGATTCAATCATCAAGTCATAAAGAGATCATGGTTTCAAATGATCTTTGAAGTCTTCAAGCATTCAAGTTTTTTAGCAGATCCATTATGGAAACCCTCAACAACCTTCATGCAAGCATGTTTTTAATAATTTCCTTTTAGGTCTTTTATGTGGAGTCATGCTATATCATCAACATATTACACCATCAAGGTATAAGACACTTCCATTTTTTAGATGTAGCCTCTATTACCTAACAACATGCTTTATTTTAAAGTTCATTTCAATTGTATTTCAAGGTTAATTCCAAAACTATGGTTTGACTTTTGCAAACACCTTTCTCCCCAAAAGTTTCCTTTTTTTTTCTATGTGCGGGAACAGGTGGTGAAGATATAGAAATATGTATAGATTAATCAGGTGGAAATCTATAGTCTACAATTCATCAGAGCTGAAACTAACAAGAGTGGACTGAGATCTAGGCAATTGAGTCTCGAGAGTGGGTAGATCTAGGTGACTGAGTCCAAGGAGCGAGCTGATCTAGGCGATTGAGTCCTTGCACTTTTGCCTCAAATTTGTACTACAAGTCCCTTACAGTCTACCTTACTATCTCCTTTCCCAAAATTGGGTTCTCAATCTGTGATAGTTTGGTACACATAGAAAAGGTCATCTCCTCACTCTTCCCACAAATTTTCATAGTCACTTTCAACTCAAAGAAAATGATCATTGAATTCACCTCAAGTACCCAAGGATTTTTAGCCAAGTGGATCATCTTCCTTCCAATGTAAGAGTGGAATAGGCCTAAGATTCTTAGTTTGCATGCAAAAAATAGTGAACCCTATTTCACCACTATACATTACCAACATAGTTTTTTATATTCGAAAGGATAGTGGTGAGGATAAAATACTTCAACAAAATATTATGTGCACATTTCTCTTGCTCCTAGTGGTAGGATAGTTGAAGAGATGAAAACTAAAAAATGAAATTTAAGCATGCCTTGGAGTAATCCTTAGAGGATATGTCCCCACAAAGCCAAAAATCTTAAATCAAGGATCCTTTTATTGAAGATTATGATACTTTGATTCTTTTATTATTTTTCTATATCCAACCTAATTCATTATTCTTTAGGTTGTTTTGGTGATTTCTTATGCTATATTTTTTAATAGATTTTCCATGAGTTGTATACATGAATCTCTATCATGTCATTTGATTGGTGTAATATTTTATTCACCTTATATTATTATATTCGAAGGAAGATATTGTACCTATTAAATTTAAATTTATTTATTATCACTAAAATGTTTAATTATTCTCACCTAAGAAGTTAATAATAACATTTGTATTCCTTAACTTGAGGTACATAATGTTACCACTACCATATTCATTCATGAACAATGGTAGTTAGGTGCCACCTCTCTTAAGACAAGGTCATAATTGATTTCGTTAGAATGAGATAACTCATCTCTTAGATATGTCATCTTCTTGAATCATGCATCCAAGATGACTATATATTTGTATGTTACTATTTATAAATTGTCTCACTATATTGAATATGAAAAAAAAAAATATTCATTTTCCTATCCCGTGATTAGTTCATAAACATTTTGGTCTTGAATAGAATTCGTATTCATTCAAAATTATAACAATACAATACAATACAAAAAAAAATCTAACACATTATAACTCATCTCTTTGGCATGTCATCTTCTTGAATCATGCATCCATGATGCCTATATATTTGTATGAAACATTACTATTTGTAACTTGTCTGAAAAATAAAATTATTGATTTTTCTATCTTGTGCTTAGTTTTAACATTTTGGTCTTCAATAGAATTCTTATTCATTCAAAATTCTGACAATACAATATAACAATAATATAAATAAATAAAATCTAACACATTGTTTTAGTCAAAATAATATATAACTAATCTCTTTGGTATGTCATCATCTTGAATCAAGCATCCAACATGTCTATATGTTTGTATGCTATTATGAGTAATTTGTCTCATCATATTGAATATGAAAAAAAAAAATTATTCATTTTTCTATCTTGTGATTATTTTATAAACATTTTGGTCTCGAATAAAATTCTTATCCATTCAAAATTCTTACAATATAATACAATATGATACAAAGAAAAAATTCTAACAAATTTATTTAATTCATTCAAAAGTCCATATTATAGGCACACAATACAAAAAAAAATCTAACAAGATATTTCTTTGCCACCTCATTTACTTTAATAGATTTTCAGATCTAATCACTTGCGTGTACTATATTTTATATTTATTCACTTTAAATACAATCAAATTCTAGTTTATAATGAAACTAAACATCATCTTATTAAACTAACTATATATTATATATTTTTTCTATTTAACCTATTAAGATATAACACAATTTAGATTATTACAATTAAAAATGAACAGTATCAACAAACTGCTCAAGATGTAGTCTATTCGATCTAATGAATACCATTAAAAGATTTCATTCATTTATTTCTCAGAGATTATATTATTGCATTGTTTACAATCTTGAATGCCATAGAATGTTTGATCACCTAAATATCATTAAAAAAATCATTTATTCATTTCTTACTAAACTATAGATTATATTATTACATTGTTTTCAATTCTTGAATAGTATAGACTGATTTAGTAAATAATTCTTTGATTCATTTTTCACTAAACTGTAGATTATATTGTTGCAGAGAAAGCAATCAAAATGGTGACGTTGTGCTGCTGTAAGGAAGATAAAGGGAGATCAGACATCAACATCTCTACAGTTGGATTACTTTTAAAAGCTGGCAGCTCGTAGATAAGAACAGTAGTGAGATTTTTTAAGATTTTTATAAACAGTTAGCAGTAGTTGTTGAGCAGTCACTATCGGATTGCCCCACACCTTCCGTAAAAACAGTGTTTTCCCATGACTCTAACCTCGTGGGAATTTATGTGGCAGAGAAATTAATATAAGTTTGACCTTGAATTTTGTCCTGGGAATAATGTGATAAGTGCCTTTTTCTTTTATTATCTGCCGTGATGTGGATGATATTCTTGCCGACATGGTTTGTAATTATGAGAATGAAGCTATTAGGAGATAACTGAAGAAGGTAACGATTATTTTCCACATAAAATGATACAGTTGTAAAAACATAAATCTTCATAATATAATTGTTTTTCAACAGATTTTTTGTACTTTTACAGCATTGAGAAGACAGATTAAGAGGATTCGACAGTGAAAATTATATAAAAATCCTTTATGATATGCAGATTTTGTGTTTTCTGACGAATACCGTTTTGTATGGAGAATAGCCGGTTCCACTAAAGAAAGGACAATACAATATACAAAATAGTCAAAGATTTGCTAAGAGAAAGATATAACGCATTTCATAATTTTACAAATTCCTTGATTTTGATCAAGAATATACAAGGTCTGAAATTGGACAATTTTCGCTTTGATTTGTTGAAGCTTGTCCATGGCATCCACATTCTTCTTGCACAAAATTTGGGATTCGAAAAAAGAAAAGCCACTTGAAGATAGATGTCCGAGTAAAGCCATTGAATAATTGTTGCTTGACAAGAGTTGCTAAAAAATATTACATTTCATTTCATTTTTCAAACGTGCTTTAAAATGACTTGTTTGATAGAATCAACCACCACACTATTATGCATGCCTAACCAAAGATAGCCTCTTTTCATTTTAAATCATGACCAAAAATAGCTAGAAAGTTTGTAAAGACATCATTCCATTGCATTTTAGCATGAGTGCAATCCCATGAGGTAACATCTACCTGTAAACTTCCTCTAAGGGAAGAAAATTAAAGTGGCTATGAGCCAGCCATTTCCAATCTTTAAAAAAATTACAATCCGTAGGAGTGCAATTTTTCATAGAAAGCTCAATGGGAACTAATGACTACACAACAGTCAGAAAATATTTATAATTATTACTCAACCCATAATTCTCTTTAATGGTCTTCCAAGAAGCCCAATCAAACATCTAAGAATCCTAAATGTCTTTGAACTGTCGAATCCCCTTTTTGAACAAATAATAAGCATGTTAAGGAAAGCAAGTAGCTAATGGTTGGTTGCAATAATTGACAAGTTTATTCCACCAAATATACATTGAAGCAAAACTAAAACCATATTGCTAGGAAGTTCCATTTCACTTCAAGAATTGACAAACTTTTTGCCAAGCTTTCCAAATAGATTGAAAAGGAAGAGAAGCTCTAATTTTAAAGGAGGACATGACCTGATTTTGTAAAACCAATTCACATCTTGTCACTTCCTTTAGTTGAGGCTTCAAAGATGCAATATAAAATAAGAATTTTTCAATGTTTATCTCCCCTAGTAGCTCTAATAATTCACTTAACACTAAGACATAGCCCTTGAGTTTTTGGATCTATGATTCCCAAACCTCCTTTATGTCTTGGTTGAATGCAATTAGACCAAGAATAAGCAACAACTCCAATACTAAAATCCCTCTTGAGCCAAAGGAATCGTCTAATTAATTTGACCAAATCTTTGTAACCTTTTTTAGAAGACATCTAGTAGGAAGAACAATAGATATGGGTGGAAATGACAATTTTATTAACTTCCAAATAATGATGAGAATCTATTATTCTAAGTAAATAACTTCTTTTTAAGTATTTCCAAGAACCAAACCCACATTTGAGAAAGCAAGAACCCCAGGATAAAGGGAATACCAAGGTATCTGGTAATCTCTCCATGCTTAATTTTCCTCCATTCCATAGGAATCTAATGATGGATATCATAATTCTATACCATAAGAAACTCGGTCTTGTTATTTGCTAGTTGAGAACCAAAAGCCTCAAAAAATATAAATTAAGAATTCCTAGAATGTTATTCAATTCTTCTTTAAAATTTTGTAAAAATAACATGTTGTCATCAACAAAATGAGAGTTAATGACACTTTATTATGAGGAACAAATATTCCTTTTATAAGATTCATTTGATTGGCTCTTTGGAGAAGGTATCCCAAAGCATCAGTTGTAAGCACATAAAGGACATCCATGTCTTATGGATTGTTGTAACTTGAATGATTCTGGTCCATGGTTTGATTAATAATAAGATGAGAATTAACATCTTTAAACATGATTTTGTATTTTTTGACCAAAAGCCAACCAATGAAGAATTTTTAGAATGAGGCTCCAATGAAATCTATCATAAGATTTACCAAAGTCAAGCTTAACCACTAGAGCATTATGAATAGATTGTTGGGCTCATTCAATGGTTTCCTGCCAACACTAAATTATCAAGAATATGTCTACCTAAGTTCATGAACCCTATTTGTTTAGCTTTATTGGGCAACATTTCTAATCCTAATAGCCAATGTATTGCAATAATTTTATAAGAGGTATTTAAAAGAGTAACTAGGCACTAACCAAAAATAGTGTTTTCATTTTTCTCCTTAGGAATGAGTTTGATTAAGCATTTGTTGATGCTCAGGCCTATGGTTCCTTTTTGAAGGGCTTCTAGGTAGACCACATAAAAATAATCTTTGGTATGATTCCAGATGGCTTGATATAATTCAATAGGAATCCCATCAAACTCTGGGTTTTTGTTAGACTTCAAAAAAAAAGAGCATGCTCAATTTCATCCAAGGAGAGAGTATGATCCAAGAATAAATTATAACTAGCATCAATATTGGAAGGGATACAATCTTTAACGCTTATATCTAAGATTCGTTGGATGTAAAATCCATTATTCTCTTTCTTGAACAATTGAACTCATAAATATTTTTGAACAACATGATAATTTCATTAGGATCTAACTGTAATCCATCCTCATCCTTGATTGCACCGATTTTCTATTTTTTATGTTTGTATTTGAGATAATTAAAAAATAACTTGAATTTCTATTTTCTTCTTTAATTCATTGTAGCTTAGATCTGATTTTAGCCCCTTGACCTTTGTAATGATCCAACTTTTGAATTTGAGTTTCAATATAGCAATAGTAGTTTGAATCTTTTCATTTTTAGGATCAATATTTAGTTTTTCTCTTGCATGTTCAAGTTTCCCCTTAAGGGATTTTTCTCTACATTTACATTTCCATGCCTATCTCTTTCCAAATGATTGAAGAAAATCAATACATTGAGATATACTAAGGCACCACTACTCAATCCAAGACTCTTCTTATTATGGTTTAGGAATGGAATTTCAGATTCTAGCTAAAGCTAAAACACAATTAGAATTTTTAAGATGAGAAATATTAAGTTTGTAAGGAAGATGTGAAGAAGAGGCTAGAGTACAGTGAGGGAGATATAACAGATGATAGGAAAATGATCAGATAAGGTGGTAGAATAGTCAACTCACACATAGCTACCAACGAGATCTTCATTTAGACATATATTATGAGCTACATAGAATCTATCCAACCTTCTCAATTTCCTATCATTTTCAAGTCTACAGTTGGAATGTAAAATAATTATTGGTGTGACTAGAAAATTTATTGTTTGTGGAATAAATTACTCCAACAATATTGTGATAATAGATCCATCTTTCAAACTATATCATCGTTGAGCTTGAAATAATTAAACTAGTTGTGGTCTTCATGATGATCAACCATGTTGAAATCCCCTCCCAACACCCAATCAAAAATAGGAAGGCTTATGAACACCCAATCCCAAAGTTTCACTCTTTCTTTTGGATTATTAGGAGCTTAGATAGAGAAAAAACCAATTGGTTGTTTATTGATAAGGTAAGAACCCACACACAATTATGTGAAGGATATTTTCCTTTATCAATAACATGTTTGGAAATCCAAGGGGACAATCAAATAATAGCTCCTCCACTACCATAATTATGAGACATGTGAAGGGAATATTCTTCTTTCAAAATGTTGAAATAGTAACATCTAAATGCTTCTTACTTAGCCTCACTTCTTGAAGGAACAAAAATTTCAGACTCTATTTTAACAAGGTCTCAAGCTAACTTTAAAATTTTGTTGAGGGTGAGAAAGCCCTCTCACATTCCATGACAAAACCTTGCAATTCATGATGAAATGGATACGATGTTATCATCCGCTTGTGGAAAGACCTCAAAACTATTAGAAAGTGAAGCAAATTGTTCATTATTCAGCCATTCATTTTCTCTTTTTGAAGGAGTTCATGATCTCTATATAGAGTTAGACAAAGGGGAAATAGAAGACCTAATCTCATTAGTGTTTATTGATGGAGATCTAGACCTTTGTTTGGAAATAGATGGAGGGAACAAGGAAGACCTACTAGGAGATTTAAAATAAACCTTGAGAGCGAGCAAGGGATGACTCGTGAGTTGAAAGTGGGGTCTAGAGGAAGGAGAAGAGGGTTTCTTCCTTTTTCTAATAGTTCTCCACTCATCTATCATAATGACATTTTTGTAGGAAGAATAATAAGAAGGGGGCATCATAAATGGATAAATTGGATCAAAAGAAGGGGAGACAATGTTAGATTGATGAGGAAGAGAATAAGGTACTTTAATAGTTGATAAGAAGAAGGAATTGACTTAGTGAAAGATTGTGCATGAGCTTGGGAATAACTAGAAGCAAGAGACATGTTTTTCTAGTAGGACAATCACAAATAAAGTGGCCTTCTTATCGATAGAAAAAAATGCACTTGGTTAATTCAAGTATACTATTGGTTGATCTAATTCAAACCCAAGGCCAAACAATATAATACTTTCTGGTAGGGGATTATTTAGATCCACTTTTATATAAACTCTCAGATGAACAAGTAGGCTAGAGAATTAATCTAAATTTTGTTTAAACCAAATTACTTTTCCAATTTGTGCCACAATATCTTTGAGGTGAGATCTAAAGGCTATATTTAAAAATGACCACTCCATCCACATAGGATTACATGAACATGAATGCCCTTCAGGATGGAAGTCAAAGGACTAGACCTATAAATAACATACTTGGCCACATATCACCCATGTACCATATTGTAATATAGCTTGAGCATGTTTAGCAAACTTGAACATACAAGAAATATAACCCTTTCCCAATCCTCTCATAGTTTCAATCTCCCAACCTTTGTTTTCCTAGTTAAGTTTAGCCCATTTATAGAATTCTAACTCAATGAGGATGCCTATTACAAAAAATAGAATAAAATTTCTAGCTTGATTTTCAAAAATGAAATCAACAACTTCACCAAATAATTAAAATTCTATGAATTTACCTTATTCTTCATTTGTATGGATTTGCTTCACTTCTTCTTTTTCATCATTCACAATAGGGGTCTCATCATGTGTAGTTGGTTTTCCCTTGATGTGTCCTTCCATATATTGAACCTTGTCCATAGATACTAAATCATTGTTATATTACAATAAAGGGCTCTTATTTGCTAACCTAGCTTCATATTTCAATGTCATTGGTGATTGAAGCCCTTTCCCCTTTTCTATTGTCCCTTTTTGAGCCGAATCAACAAATGTTGTTGCAAGGAAAACATTTCCCAAACTCTCTTCTTCCCTACCTTTCATGATATTTGCATTCCTAGTCCTCTTCATTCCTCCTCTACCCTTTGACCTCATGAATTTTTTGATTCCTGCATCTATATCGATCAAGAGTATTGTTTTTGCAAGAATGAGAGTTTTTATAACCTACAATGATCTACTAAGTGCTAGGATTTCAAGACATTTGCTGGAAACTTCCTTTCACCATTTCAAAACTAGTGCTACATGTCAAACAACCTAGGCTACAACTATGCACGATATTCCTCTTTGACATTAAGCAAAGAAATCATTCACCAATCATTAATATCCTTTAGATCACCAAACTTATGTATGAATTTAATATTTTCTTTATTGATATTTTTCTTAAGAAATTAGAATAAAGGGCTTCAAGATAGACTTTATGAAAGTCCTCCCCAACACAATACCAAAGGGTATTATAACACTCGCAAGGAAAACCACCATAGTTAGGGGCTTTATCATTAACTATGGTAAAATCTATTTCACAAGATAAGCAATATAGAGTAATGGACCATAGAATATTAACTGAGAATAAGAAAGTTGATAAAGACTAACTATAAGGGATTCTTGCAAAGCATGATCACAGTCAAGAGAATTCTCTTAAGATTTGAAAACCTACACGTCGTGTATAACATTTAGGCTTCAAAAAAATAGGGAAGTTTAGTTAGTAGTTTCCAACTATCTTGAAAGTTTTTTTTGTTACCTTGATTAGTATGTGAGCACAAAAGGGTTGAAAATAATATTTAGACTTGCTTAGTACCCTACCTTCAACCTTGATCCAATTTGGCTTTAATCAACACACATCCAATAGTATTTGATGAATACTAAGAGGGGGGGGGGGGGTGAATTAGTATTCCAAAAATCTTTGCACTTAAACACTTTGCAAGACCGATAGTAAACCGGTAAAACAATTTAGCAGACAAACCGGTTAACAAACATGCAAACCAAATAGTTAATAATGCATTCACCCACAGAAGCACAAACACCATAACACAAGAGATTTTGGTGTGGAAACCCAAATGGGAAAAACCACGGTGAGATGGAACTCACAAGTAACTATCTACAGAATAGGAACCAGACCGGTTAAGGTCTTACAATGTTCTTTACCAGAACAGATCCTGTTAGGAATCTCAATCTATGTTAGGAGATAAGTTTGATTAAAGACTACCTTGCTACAGGATTTTAGATCCACAGATGTGAACCACCTTGTTAGAGGATTTACAAAAGGCTTTTGGGCCTACCCGGTTAAGGGCTATAGACTTGTCAAAGATGTGAGTAATCAACAAGTGTTTGATCTAGCTAGTAGCATAGACTGCTTGGTTAGATCCTTGGTAGCTCGTTCCTAATGCACTCCAGCATTACTTCAATCTTCTACACATTCATATTCTCTCCAACTCCTCAATCACCTTAAACCCTAGCAACAACATAAACTTTCTCTATATCCACATCAACAACCTAAAACCCTAGACATGATGTCCTTATAAAGGAATCTGATTTCATGTCGGTCCAATAGGATTACATAACAATTTCCTAGGTTCAATGAACCTGGACATACTTGGTACCACAACACGAAAAGCACTGTTAATGTGTTGGCACCGTCAAACAATCGGTGGATGGTAACTCATCACAAAGTATTACTGGTTCATACAGAATGTCGGTTTGACAAAAATGAAGACTAGTAAAAATGTGTTATGCTACTTTAGTCCCTCGTACCGCTTGGTATCCATGAACCACTTGGGGTCAACATGCTGCTTCAGACCGGGAAACACATTCTGCAAAGCACCAATAGTCTAAAGACTATAATACAACATACCGGTTGGAACAAATACCGGTTGTGCTCAAACTCATACATATAAAGAGGATCTTAATGCAAATGTGTGTCCATCAATGACAATCACAACATAAACATCAAAAATGCCAACAATCTCCCCCTTTGGCATTGATGGCAACACTTAGGAAAATAAAAATTTGACATCTAAATGTTTTACAATAAAATCATGCCATTTGCAAAATCGTTCCCCCTAGGCATATACACTATCCCTTTGACAATACAATGTATAATAATTTTGCATATAGAGCATAAACATTGAGATATTCAGAGCATATAATCAAAATTTTGATTACCAGATACTTCTCCCAAATAGAATTCTTCTCCCCCTTTGCCAACAATGACAAAGTACAACCCTGTTTCCATTTGATATTAGAATAATAAAAGTTTATGACAATAAGGAATGATACTTGTCAAAAACAAATTTAAAATCCTGCAAGAATTGTTTCATCGACAAAGACCAGGACTCAAGTAGGGAGGTGGCTACTTCTTTTTCTGTCTGCATCTGGGAGACATGTTCTTCCATGGCATCAATTGTGCTCATCTCTTGTGTAACTGTTAAGGCATCCAGGTTCAGATAGCACTTCTGAAGAATTTGCAGTCGTGGGAGTAGAACCAATTGTAGCTCCTGCAAATCTCTAGACTGGGTGCTGATCTCTTGTTCCATTTTTGCTGACTGGATGTGAAACCGATGAACGGTTTGCCCATAAGTTGTAAAGGAATCATAAGGTGGCTTGAATGTGATCATGTAGGACTGCAAGTCCGTTTGAAGCTTTTGCTTCTAAGCTAGCACATCATCATATAATAGATGGGGTTGGCAGATCTTGTTGAGTAGTAGATTCCCCTCATCTAGAGCGTCCCTTATATCCTTTTGTTCTTTCTTCAATTCAGATCGGATCTCATTCAACTTCTTCACCAGAGCTATATTAAGAGCTTTTTGAAGCTCCTTCTTCACATTTGCCTCTGCTGCCTCTTCTAGGCTCTGCACCTGATCATCCACTACTGTCCATAGGAGCTTAAGTTTAGCTAGTGATGAATCGGTGTTGGGAAGATTTGTACCGGGTATCAAATCGGTAAGAGTTTCCATAGCTGCTTGAATTACATCCTGCTCCTTCCTTTGAATGATTTCAAGGCGCTCTTGAGCAACCTTGATGCTCTGCATTAGCTCTGCTTCACTTGCAGACTAGAGATTGATAGGACTAGTGAGATCAACTGGTTTAGCTTGACTCTCGGTTGCCTTCAGAGTCTCCATCTGGGTGCTCTTCTCCGCTTCTCCTGCCTTGTCCTCTTCCACTTTCTTCTTCTCCGCTTCTCTCCTCTTCTCTGCTTCCTTGTCCTCCTTAGCCTTTTTCTTTTCTTCTTCCTTCTTCTTCTCCTGTTCCTTATCTTCCTCTTCCTTCTTCTTCTTTTCTTCTTCTTGCTTCTTTTTCTCTTCTTCATCCTTCTTCTTCTTCTCCTCTTCATCTTTCTTCTTTTTTTCCTCTTCATCCTTTTTCTTCTTCTCTTCTTCATCCTTTTTCTTCTTCTCTTCTTCTTTCTTTTTCCACTTCTCTTCTTCATCCTTTTTCTTCTTCTCTTCTTCTTCCTTTTTCCGCTTCTCTTCTTCATCCTTTTTCTTCCTTTTTCCGCTTCTCTTCTTCATCCTTCTTCCTCTGTTCGACCTCTTCCTTTGCCGCTTCTTGTCTCTCCTCGACTTGCTTATCAACCTGTTTAGTCTGTTGCTCTTGTCCTGTTGCCTCATATGGTGTTTCCTGAGTAACATCCTCTACATCCAGAGCATCGACATCAATGGTGTCGATCGGTTCAACAACCGGATTTCCTTCATCATCAAATACTTCATCCGGTTTGGATATAACCAGTTCTTTTTCAGCTTGTCGATTGGCTAGACGCGCTTTGTGAGACTGGACAACAGTTGTCATATAGTGATGAGTGTCTTTTTTGACATCATCAACTCTACCTTCTAACAGCCAAAGTCTTCTTCTTCTAGTGAAGAAGAGTCCTTTATTTTGGTTAATAACATCAAATAATTCAGAATTTGACAAGTCAGGAAAGTATTGTGCAAAAAATTTCTCCCTAATTTCTTGTTCCTTTTCTATGGCAATGTGCCATCTATTATATAATGACATATATAAAGAATTTGGTGTCTGAGATTTAATCTCTGAGGGTGACTGATCATTAACACATAAGTACTGAATTATTTCCTTTTCAACCGCTTCCTTTTCATCATCATTAAAGTCATCAAAACACTCAATTAAGTCATGTAGCACTTTTCTCCTAATATTTTTTATTGTTCTTTGACAATGTGTCAAAGGTTCATAGGAAGAGATATCTATATTTACCGGTGCAGATGATGTCAGTTCATTCTTTGTCTTCCTCTTTGCTTGATGTGTTTTCTTTGGCTTTTCCTTAGACACAGTTTCTTCTGAGTCTGGAGAGGTATTCCTTGTCTTCCTCTTTCTCTCAAACACTTTAGTCGATGCTGCTTTCAGTTCCTTCTTGGTTGGTGACCGCTTGGTCACTTTTGGAGTTGTAGTAGTAACCGGTACAGATGTTGTAGGAACTACCTTTGCCTTCTTTACTGCAAGTTCTTTTCCTTTCTTTGCAGAGGGTTCCTCGACTGGTGTAACCCTTTCCAAATAGGTTACGGTCCTCTTTGCCTTAGGATCAAGAGGTGAGGCAATAAGGGTAGAGGCATACCCTTCCAGTATATCATACATCACCTCATAGCCCATTGGCTCCACTTCTTCCTGTCTAGGCTCAATAGCCTCCATTATGCATTGATCCACCTTGATGGTGAAACAGATATCGTCCTCATATTTCTTGACGATGTCACCAGATATTCTCATTCTTTGGCTCATTTTCCGTCTAAACTCATCAAAATACTTGTTCAGAACATCAAGGTAACCGATTCCAATTGCTTCAATGCTTTCCTTGATTTGCTTGGTCACCGGCTGGTCAGCAGACCACTGGACATCTCCTACTCCTAGAAAGTAGCCTTGGAAATAGAATAACAACCCAACCAGTAGTTGCCCAAACTTGAACCTTAGTGCATTATCATGTTTGATCGACTTCAGATTCAACAGGAGTTGTCTCTGCATACCAGTGCATAGATCAAATGATGCATCCTCCTTTATCATCCAGTAAGTGGCATTTACCGCTGCAGCAGATACTGAGTTAATTCTGCTGGCTGAGAATGTCCAGTATCCAATCACCATACATGCATACTTCACCAGATCATCCTTGATTGAATTGACTGTCATGCCTCGTGAGTTGCTCACTGAATCGGTGAGCTTGGACATTTCAGTTTTGCTTACCGTCCTTAGGGCTGGCACTTCCCCTGTGTTGTAGAATCCGATGACTACATGAATTGCCTGTGGCCTGATGTCATGTGTTCTCTCCAGGTACATCTTATCACCATGGACTCTGCTCAGAATGATCCTTATATGATCCTCTGTGAAATCCTCCAGGAAGTAAATAGCATTGTGGAGCTTCTTCTTCTCCAAAATATTAAACTCCAGTTTGATCTTCTTATCCTTTCCACAAAATAAACCTAACTGGGAATGGATGGCTAGAGACCCTAGGTCTTCAATTTTGCAATCTATGTAGTCAGAAATTCCCTCTTCTACTATCACACCAGTCGGGACTTGTGATAGGGCATTATACTTAGACTTTCGTTGAATAAAACTTGCAGACTCGACAGATGCACTAGAACTAGTATGAGATGCAGAAGCCATGATAGAAATTTTAAGAACTTTGAGAAATACCTTTTGAAACACGTGAAATTAGGGCTTGCCGATTCTCCTTCACTTCACACTCCGTCGATTGCTGAATCACCACTTTGTGTTCTCCACTTGACCATCTATAGTTTGAATTTGAATCTCCTTCGCAGTTTCTCAATTTCTCAAAATCTTAGCTCAAATTGCCTTTTCGTCGCTCTGCTCTTTGAAAAACTTTTCTTCGCTCGAAAACTGATAGTGAGAAATTATTTAAAAAATCCTTTTAATCATATTTCTCACCTACCACAATTAATGCTCCTCAATTAGGGTGTAAACCCTAATTTGCCTTTTTACCATTTCTGGTCTTCTACCAGACGACAGGTATCACATACCGGTTAAGGTCTTTTACCGGTGTAAACCGGGGGTTCGAAACATTTCGTTGTTTGCTCCCCCTAAGCTTTTCTAAAGCTTAGTTTGTCAGTTCCGTGATTTCCACACTAGGTGCAAAAACTGGTTCCTCTTGTAACACCGCAGGTTTCTTCTTCTAGGTTTTGTTCATGTCTGCTTGAATAGTGTCAACATCAATGTTTCCTTCCGGAGTGATTGGTATATCATCAGATATGTCCTTTCTTGATCTACAGAATCTGGCAATGTGACCCGGTTTGTTGCAGTGATAGAAAACCAATCCAAGTGCTCTCCAAGGTCCATTGTTCATGTTTCCATTCTTTCTTTTGCATGTTGCAGTAGTGTGACCATGACCATGACATACCATACAGTTTGCTCTCCATCCGGTTGTTGCTTGATAGCCACTGCTTCTTTGCAAACGATTGAAGGCATTAAACTAGTTGTGATTCTGGTTCACATAAGGTTCAGGACCAACTCCTTGGGTCCTCTGAGGATATCTTCCAGTGTTATTCATAACAGACCTGCATTCAGATGCTCTATACCCATACTTGTTGCATGCATAACAGTTACCATCAAATCTATAGGATCTAGGCTTATCATTTAGGAAATAAGGAAAATTGTTGTAAGCCTTACTCCTACACACATTTGCAGTTTGTCCTTCTTTAAGACAGTTAAAGCAAACAGGTTTAAACTTTTGCTTACCTTTATCCTTTGATGTCGGTTGTTTCTTTGATGTTCCAACATTTGTACTAGAGGTCTCACCTTCCTCATGACTGGAATAACCAAGTGCATTAGTATTCTTGACCGGTTTGGCAGATTCAAGCTTTTGCTCTAGCTTGATAGTGCTCTTGTTGAACTTAGCAAGTATTTCCTTTGACTCAGAGAGTTCTTTGGAAATAGTAGCATTTGTTTCCAACAGGTTTTCATTCTCGGAGATGGCAATGTTCAGTTCTCCTTGCATGTCTTCCTTTTCCACTTTGCTTGCATGGATTTGAGCAGTTAGGGCATTGATCTCTTGTTTCAGCTTGGAGATCTCATGATCTCTTTCTCTCACCATATCTTCAGCTTTCCTCCGGTTCTCAAGCTCTGGACACATTCGGATAGTCAGTCCTTCCAATTCCTTTCTCAGGTTGGAGTTTGATTCATTCAACTTATTTACTTCTGCAATTAGGGCTTCCATGTTTGCTTCATCTGGAGAACTATTTACAGATAGCTCCATCATCTTTTCTGCATGTTCTCTCCTTTTTGCTTGAGATGCCTTGTATTTGACCATAAGATCATCATAGGCTTGCTCAGACTGAGTGAGCTGATGAGTAAGTTCCCTTATAGAGTATTCCCCCACATCTCTTTCCAAGTGGTTAAACTTATAGAAAGGTAGGCTTTGATACCAATTGATGAATACTAAGAGGGGGGGTGAATTAGTATGCCAAAAATCTTTGCACTTAACACTTTGCAAGACTGACAGTAAACCGGTAAAACAATTTAACAGACAAACCGGTTAACAAACATGCAAACCAAATAGCTAATAATGCATTCACCCATAGAAGCACAAACACCATAACACAAGAGATTTTAACGTGGAAACCCAAATGGGAAAAACCACAGTGAGATGGAACTCACAAGTAACTATCTGCAGAATAGGAACCAGACTAGTTAAGGTCTTACAATGCTCTTTACCAGAACAGATCCTGTTAGGAATCTCAATCTCTGTTAGGAGATAAGTCTGATTAAAGACTACCTTGCTAGAGGATTTTAGATCCACAGATGTGAACCACCTTGTTAGAGGATTTACAAAAGGCTTTTGGGCCTACCCGGTTAAGGGCTACAAACTTGTCAAAGATGTGAGTAATCAACAAGTGTTTGATCTAGCTAGTAGCACAGACTGCTTGGTTAGATCCTTGGTAGCTCGTTCCTAATGCACTCTAGCATTACTTCAGTCTTCTACACATTCAGATTCTCTCCAACTCCTCAGTCACCTTAAACCCTACCAACAACATAAACTTTCGCTATATCCACATCAACAACCTAAAACCCTAGACATGATGTCCTTATAAAGGAATCTGATTTCATGTCGGTCCAATAGGATTACATAACAATTTCCTAGGTTCAATGAACTTGGACATACTTGGTACCATTACACGAAAAGCACCGTTAATGTGTCGGCACCGTCAAACAATCGGTGGATGGTAACTCATCACAGAGTATTACCAGTTCATACAGAATGTCGGTTTGACGAAAATGAAGACTGGTAAAAATGTGTTATGCCACTTTAGTCCCTCGTACTGCTTGGTATCCATGAACCGCTTGGGGTCAACATGTCGCTTCAGACCGGGAAACACATTTTGCAAAGCACCAATAGTCTAAAGACTATAATACAACATACCGGTTGGAACAAATATCAGTTGTGCTCAAACTCATACATATAAAGAGGATCTTAATGCAAGTGTGTGTCCATCAATGACAATCACAACATAAACATAAAAAATGCCAACAGTATTACTATCAAAAATTTGCTTCTAATGGTAGATCCCAACCCCTCATAATTTTGAAGAAAGAGAGAAGAGATCTTCAAGGATTGTAGTGACTTAAAATTGGTTTAATGTGGTGGCCTCATATGGTTGAAACAATAAAATCTGGCTAGCTACTGGTCATAATACAAAGGAAGCAAGAATTACACTTGATAGCCTCATTCCAATAGGATATCCACCCAATTGGATAATAAGTCTTAAATTCAAAGTTACATAGGGTTAGTTCATGGAAATGGTGAACCAAAAGGGGTCTCAAGTGGCCACTTGTTTCCTAAAATAAAAAAAGAAGATTGATATTCGATGAGAATTAAAGATAGTTTAGACAAAATTTGAAGACACGACAAAAACAAGAGTTGTATTGCTCTGAATTTACTATTTAGACTACTATTTTATTTGAGAATAATGGAGATTAAGGGGTTCAAAAAGAGCAACATGACCTACTCTTATTTCTATCAAAAAATAACATAACATCTAATGTGTTGCCCATAATTTGTTAACCTTTTGCAAATATCACTTCAATGAGAAATTAGCTAACACCGTGTAGTTTATGCTTGATTTTCTACTAATTTTTTAATGAATATGTGATTTTTACTAATTTTAAAAGAGGACATATCTTGAAAAACATAAAATTGAGCATGTGGACCCCTAATTTTATTGATAACTAATCAAAACATATTTTTTTAATGTGTAGAACAGAGTCTAGTTTCAAAAGATTTAATTTATTTTAAATTTTAATGGACGAGTAAAAAGAAACCAAAAATACCATACGTAGATTAAATTAACAAAAAATGGAGATACTTGCAAACGAAATTAAAGATCAAACCCTTAACATAATTAAAATGTATAAAAAATTACATGGTTATAAAGCTAAGATAAAGATCAATGTTAGTATGTCAATTTTTGACTTAACATTGAAACATGCGAAAAATTGATGGAAAGCATGCTTGACATTGTGTCAATTTTTTTATAATATGATAAAATACATCTTTAGATATTCAAATGTTTGTCCAACCCTTTGTGTTGGAAGCCCAAGGAAAATAAAACACTAAAGGTTAGAAATGTCAAGGCATATAGTAATACAAGCATGTTATAATCCATGCTAGCATTTTATCTACCTTAGGCATTCACATAATGTGAGCACATTATAACACTAGCATGTTATAGTTCCAAGGTTGATCATAATGAGCTACTTATGTGTTTCCATTGATGCCAACATGCCTTGGTTGTCATTAGTGACTAGTTGGTACAAGTGATGTTAAGTTTTCTATGTAGTTGTGCTGAGAGATTTGCTTTGCATATCTTCTATATTGTATATCTGCTCATGCAGTTTGGATATGTTGTTAAGTAATGTTTAGAGATGTTATATTTTAGATTTGGTGCTTTGTATTGTTGTGATAAGGAAGTTATGTTTACCAGTATATTTGATAATATTTCCATATGAAATGCATGCTCCTTATTTCTCCACATTATGGTTTCAGATGTTGCGGTTTGGAGTTAAGTTGATAATGTCCTTAGCTTCATTCTATTCAGTTGGCATGTTTATTGGACTTTAAAAGCACGGTTTCAAGTTCGATGGTGTTTACTCTAGGTTTGGTCGATCTCAAGTATTTACACTCTACATTATTGCTCTATTGATTATGGAATGTTGTGTAATTTCTTTGATGTTTATATTGGTCCTAATTAAGATATGTTGTGGTCCATACATTCTTTTCCAAAATGAGAATGTTTAGTGCTGATGTAAATTGAATTGTGTTTGGTTGGGATTCTTAGCTGACCTTGGAAGGTTTTTGCATATGAGAGGATGATATAAATAAAGGTGTATGAAGAGAGAAAAAGTGTGGGTATATGTAAAAGAAAGTGAAATGCGATGAGGTTGTGTGAAAGCGGATCTATCTCCTTGATTGTTTGATAACTAGTGTTTGAGTTGGTGAAAAGTGTTTAGTGTGAACTTTCATGTGGTAGCTATTGGAAACAGTGAGGCGAAGGTATTTATAGATCTTACAGTTGCAGAAGTGCATCAGTGGTGGATTCTTTCTCTTTTTATTCTTCTGCATTATGGCAATGAGTCCTTCTTTCTTTCTCCCAGGCAGTGAGCCTTTCTTTGTTAAAATCACCTTAACCGATGTCACCCTAATAGGTGTCACCCTAACAGGTTTTCATATATTGAGAATAACATTCTCTATGGGTTTTCACCTAACAAGGTTTTTCACATAAAATCTGGTGTCTCATTGTGCATGGTATGCTTTGGTTTTCATACTCAAATCTTCCTATGAATTATGTGTTAAGGTTAAGTGGTTACAGATCTGATTTAAGAAATTGAATTAAGATTTTATACAATAGATTCACCCTCGTCCCTCTCATTTTTCTTGTGCATTAGAATATTCAATAGTTATAACATGCTCATGTTTTTGTGAAGAAAAATGATCCCTCTCCCTCACCTTCTCTCCCTTTGTCCCCCACTCTCTATCCTCTCCCTCCCTCTCTCTCTCTTTATTCCTCTTTAAATATCCACCTCTCTCACACATCTCTCTCTCTCTCTCTCTCTCTCTCTCTCTCTCTCTCTCTCTCTCTCTCTCTCTCTCTCTCTCTCTCTCTCTCTCTCTCTCTCTCTCTCTCTCTCTCTCTCTCTCTCTCTCTCACCTCTCTACCTCCCTCCCTCTTCTCTCTCACCTCTCTACCTCCCTCCCTCTTCTCTCTTCACTTATCTCACTCCTCTACCTCCTTCCCCTCTCTACCTCCTTCCATATCCCTCTCTCCCTCTCTCACCTATCTACATCCTTCTCCTTTCTACCTTATTCCCCCATCTCTCTTTGGCCTCTCTACTTCCTCCCTCCCTCTCTCTCTCAACTCTCTACCTCCTTCCCTCTCATTTGTCTATCTCCATCCCATCTCTACCTCCCTCCTTCTCTCATCTCTCTAACTCTCTTTCTATTAAAGTCTCATAGGTAGAAAATAATCTTTATCATATTCCATCTCAACCATATTAAAGTCTCTACATAAAACTCAAATAGCAACAAGCATTGAATCAATTATCCACCATCCTAAAATAGATCACTTATAGCATCATTGGAAGCATACACATTGATAGTAGTGAGGAATGATTTTCAATATAAAAGAGGCCCCAAATCACCTTATCAATAGGGTAACATATATGATCTAATAAATGAGGGATCAAATTAAGAGATAGAAAGGTGATGATCCCTCCATGACATGTGTCGTTATTTCTACAAAAATGATTTAGCTTGGTAAATAATGTAAGCAACAAAAAAGTAAGAATCTATTGATTTTAATCTCCTTTAATCAAATAATATCCAAAGCTATAATTTTTTTAAAATAGTCTATCAATTAATGGTTCTTAGCTAGGTGTATAAGACTTCAAGAACATTCTATGAGATAAAATTCATTAATAAGAGTTAAGAAACATGTTATCACTGTTTAATTCTTCCAAAGAGGAATAGTATTTTTTGCAAAACTTATCATGAGAGAAAATACCCAACCAAATGTTGATAATAATTTTCACCCGCATTTTTTCAACAAATAATATTTCCTCCAAACACTCAAGATGACTACAAGAATGATGTGGGTTAACAAGAGAGGAAATATAATTAATGTTATTCTCCAAATATGAAAATAACACAGACACTAGTTGTGGTGTTCTACAAAAAATTGGCTAAGTTGAAGGCTTAATATTAGATGGATCTACCTTTTCACTTTTATTTGAGGGTTTGAAGAAATTATTTCATATGCCTTAGTAGCTAGATTACTAGCATTAGTTGGATATTTGGCTTGAATTTTACTAATATTAGTATTTCAATTTTTATGTTTCTAGGTTATAGTTCAGCCTTCATCATTTTCTAAAGGGAGGGCCTCAATAGGATAATATTATGTCTTACTTCAAGGAGATATCAAATGGAAATATATAATCTTAAGGTTAGAAGATCAATCCATTGAATGCAAGTGTTTGGAACTTCAAGGTACTAAATAACATGTTGGGTGACACAAACAAGATATCGATAGACTCTTTAAGATCCTTAGAGAGGCTAACCTCTACACACACACACACACTTTTGTAACTGAAATTAATATAATCTACAAACTTAATACATAACCTCAAGATAAGCAAGGTATTAACGGTGGTCAATAAAATCCAGCAAGGTAAGGGCAAACCTAGGAATTATATCTAGATAGGCACATGAAGCATCTTTTATCAAAGATTTAAATTTCTCATTTCCAAGGTTGGAAAACCAAGATGAGTGCATGGACATACTATGGTCCATGTTTAAGGATAGATTCTACATGGATAGCTTCAAAAAAACAAAGTGAAAAAACCCTTAGTAAGGTTTTTTACTACATCTAGATCTAGATCTCATGTGGGGACCAATGCTTGTTGATCCACTCTCTAAGAATAATTTCTAGGCCCATACTGCTACAAACAAAATAACCTATAAAATGGAATTATTATAGTAATTTACAAGCATTATTGTTAGCCTATTTTCCTCCTTGGTCTAAATAGTCACATCAGATAGGAGATGTTGTATTAAAGAGGTCTTGGTCTTGCCCTATATTTTAAACCTTTCTAAGGTTTGTTCAAAGTAAAACATAATAGGTGTTGTTTGTATATATCTAAAGTCACTTTAAATCATCTTTTACCTTTTAGAATTTTTTTATCAATTGTTAAGGTTTCTAAAATACCTTAACCTTTTGAAAATGACCTTATTATTTGCTAATTCTAAATGCATAGATTTCGAAGGCAAGAGTCTTGAGAAGAGTTTGAGTTTTTGTGAGTTTAGGTCAAGCCTTTCTAGGGTTTTACTATATTAGGAATCTTTGCATAATAGTTTGTAGGATATTGTGGGACTAGGTCTATTGTAAGATTTTAGATGGAAGGTTATATGGAGATTTATGTTGATTCTAACACCTCTACTTTTAATTTTCATCATGAAAAGTTTATTGCAATATCTTTACCCGCTATTTTTTCAATTTCAACATCTTGAGGATCTAGGTGAAGGGAATTTCCATGTACAAATACATTCATGATGAGAACAAGTATTAAAATGATTATTTGGTATCTTAGAGATTATTATTCTTAAACCATGCATGTGGATCTTATTTTAATAGGTCTATTGATTTTCTTATTGTCAAAAATCTTGCATCGTTAAGCCATAGTCATCATGCAATAGCATTTAAGAGTTTTGGTCTTACTATGTTTCTTAAATAAGTGCCCGTGAGAGATTTTTATATGGATTTTATAGTTAGAAGAGGCTATCTTAAGGTCTATATAGATATATAGGGTCAGCCTGTATCATATAGTATGTTTGATGGTTTTTGAGATGCATATTCAATGCTCATAATAGTATATAATCTTTGTGTTGGAACCATCTATCCCTTCACGAGATATACATCTCATTAAATAATTTTCTTAGTGTTGCAATAAATCTAAGTGTCTCATAGTTTTATGGATCACAGATTATTGTCAAATAGTGTCAATATCAATGGAAACCTTATGATAAAAAATTATGTGAACAAAAGTGTATTATAAGAATATATAACTATAATAGGCCCTTTTGTCTTTATTTTTATTTTGTCTCATGATAATCATCAATTTGTTGTATCAAGATATAAAACTTTGCCTAAACTACTTTTGAAATAAGAAAGGGTTTGTTATTACTATTGTTTATGTAAGGGGTGCCAAATGGAGAAGAATGACGATGTGGAAAGATCATAGGACAAGGAAAAGAGGTGAATATTTTAGTTTAAGAGATTAATAGTAGGATATTGCAACACCTTTGATAGATAGTAGCATATGATGCCTAAAGAACTAAACAATGAAAGTGTCATACCATAGAAACATTGTAAATGGTATGTATTAATAATGCTAAAGATAAAGAAAAAATGTAGGTAAATAATATGATAGAGATGAAAGTAGAAGTGTATGATAGTGAGAAAAGAGAAAAAGTGGAAGGCTTCCTATAGTTGTGAACTATGATAAATATGGGCAAGAGGTAAGGTAATAGTTCTTGTAAGGGTTTTAAACCCTGAGAACCATAGACAAAATGAAATTTGGGACAAAATGAAATTGGATGGAGTGGATGTTGTTTTCAAGAGAATAAGTGTGATAGCTAAGAAGAAGAAAAAATATTTGACAAAAGGATAGAAAAAGGCTTCTATTAGTTTTGAAAAGAATCTATTAGAATATACATTCTCCTTCTCAATTTCATAGTCATTAGTGAGGTTATTGTTATGATTTGGTGTTGTACACTTGTAATAGGTTGGAAAATAGGTATTCACTAGTTTAGCTATGCAAAAAAGGAATTAATCCTACTTCCAACTTTAGTTACATTAAAGAGGGATGAAATCAAAAGGTTCAATCCCAAATATTCTTAGAGAGGACTGAATGCTAATTGAATTCTATTCCTTCTTTGTTTGAGCTGAAAATGAACTATCAACATGAACAAGCAGTTTCATATAAGATATGCAAACACAATGTACAAATCTAGAAATGAGAATTAGATAGAAACTTGTGTCTAAAATTTGGACTCAGAAATGATAGACAATGTCACTTGGGGTGACATTGTCCATGAGCTTAGATGTAAACAACATATATATTTTTAGAATCAAGATGTTGTTCTAAGTGTTTTCCTAAAGAATTCATTAGAAAAGTGTCAAACAATGTTGCTTGGGATGACCTTGTCCTCCAATTTTTGCCTCTACAAAAGTTGGTTATGTGTGTCTCAATGTGCTCTTCTTGAATCTTTATATGTTACATCTTTGGATCCTATCACTTGCACATTAAAAGGAGGAAAATGGTGTTGTTGATAGGGGTTTGCCTAGGTCAAACCTTGAGTTTAGAATTAACTCTATAATTGAATTGAAGTTGAATTGAAAAATGATGAGTATTACACCTCAAGCTTGTTGAAATTGATGATGGTTAATGATGCAATGCTCTTTGAATGTGATCACAAGTGTTGATGCAATAATATGATGTGACATGACAAGACATAAATAGATCAATCGTAAACACATTCTTGCATGAAGATTGTTGTAATTTTCTACTCCATAATGCTTAGATCTGAAGAATGCCTTGGAGGATATGGTGGGATGAAATGTTGCCTTGACGTTTGATGTATATGAGTGGATTCCTTGGATTATAGTGAGTATGGATGATGAAAATGAATGAAAGAATTCTCTTATATATATATTTCTCAAGGTATTTCACAAATTAGGCTAACCTCCAACGATCATATTCAGATTTGGCCCTAGTTTTGAGGGACAAGGATGCCCTAGGTGCCCCTATCTACGGCTTCACCATTAAGGAACAATAAAATATCTTTTTTTAATATAAGGAAGAATAAAATATCTTTTTTTAATATAAGGGAGAAAAAAATATCTTTTGTTACTATAAGGAAGAATAACATATTTTTTTATTATATTATTTTTTTTGTGAACCACGAGAAATATCTAGGTAATCTCCATGCACACCACGCACCTAAGTTCTTTGGAATGAGGTCATTGTACATCACCACTTTTGAATTTATTAAAAAAACCTTATTAAATTGGACCATGTATTGAAAATAGATATATATTTATTTCTAAAAACTCTAAATTCTAGATTATTATTTATTTTAAGCTTTTTTTTTTTAATATCTATTTTACATCTTTGTCTTAGTATACATTTTTTAATGATTGAGCAATTCTATGATTTTTTTAACTAATTATAAATTTGGCTTAATTTTTCTTCTAATTCTTGATTCATTTTTTTATATATATTATTGCATTTTATTTAATATAAAATAAATAAATAAATAAAATTATTTAAAAAATTAACTTTTTTGGTTAGTAAATTATAGACTTTCACACTCGTATAAGTAAATCAATAAAAATAATAGTAATCCACATCAACTCTTTAATGTGGATGCATCTATATCATACATTTTCTCAAAATAATCCCTTCTTTAGATGACCTTTATGTCATTTAATGCTCGGGTTTTGAAGAGGAGACTTATTCCTCTTAACTTTTATTCGTTCATGCTTTGTCTCAGGGAGAGTTACTACATTTTATTAAAATTTTCCTATATACCCTTCGCTACAATAATCTCTTAAGACTCAAGAAACATTGGAGAGTCCTAAAAAATTATAGTAGTCTTTGAGGTAGCATTCTCTAATATAGCTAATGAGACCTTTGATAACTACCTTCTAAAGAAACCTCATGTAAGACCCCTATAGTCTTTCAAATCAAGATAAGGGGGTGGATTTGACTTTGAAACATTCTCCAATTAAGCATGAAAAGCTACTAAATCATTTTGAGCATCTAGTGCAATGACATAATGGTGTGGCTCAACCTCCATCCACCAAGTGGGCTTTCTACATGAAGCATGGGTGCCTCGTCCATGAGAAAGCATCTTTTGACATTGAGGGGTAGCATGATCAATTGAAAAACATTTCCTACATCTAGAATTTTTTTTTTATTATATAATCTATTGCTTACCTCCAACATCTATTACCCACCTTTAGAGAGATCTTCGTTAGAAGACCTTTCAACAATCCATTTCAATACATAAACGTGCATGGGTGGAGCTTGCATAATTAATTATTTATTTTAAGGTATAATAATACTTACCTAAGCCATTACCAATGGCTTGCAAACTCTCCAATTTCCGAAATTGCAAAGGGAGCTAAGGTAAATACACCTAAAGGTACACAGTTGAGAAAGTCTCTGATCTAGGATCAAAAGATGGGAACTAGGGTTTTAAGCATAAGAAATTTCCATTGAAAAATTAGGGACCATTTTTCAACACCTTTTCATTGTCTTTGAGGCAATTGAACTTGAGGATTAAAAAAACCCTTAGCATGAGGGTAAATTCAGATCTCTTCCTTCATACCATCTTTCCAACTTTTAGTGATCCAAGAGTGGAGGTCACAAAGTTTCAGGCATATTTTCATAAATCTATAAATGAGGGCATGATTGTGCAAGCATCGTTTCTTGTCACTAATAGAACTAACTGTATTGATCTTAGGAGCACGATCAAAGCATCAAAAAGGGAGGAGATTGCCCTAGTTAGAAGTTGCACAAGGAGAAGGAGAATAAAAATGAGTGAAATTGTCGAATGGTATTTGGGTGCTTAAAATTGTTGTTGGCATTGCACACTCCAATGAGAATTGTAGGTGATTGAAGGTATTGTAATTGATGATAACCTTGCAATCTTATGGCACCGACACCGACAGACTCTACACCGACATATAGTTCACCGGCAATGACAAGGATGTTTACCGACACCCTAGCCGACATGACTTTGTTTATTACATATTGTAATAAGACTCATATATAAGTATGAGATCTTTTAGACCATTTTGTAGAGAGATGATAGGATGGATGTGTAGAGCGAATACTAAGGCAAATCTTGTAGAAAGGTTTATGGTTATTGTATAAGCTTCAACCGGTATTGAACCTGGCATAGCAGATGCTTTTTGTAGCAATACATTATATTGGATTCTCATAATCCATTTTGTAAGTCAGTGAGACTTCCTTTTGTATTTGAGCAGTGAGCTCTAAGCAGTTGGCCTTCCTGCATGTGCAAGCAGACTATTGTAAGTAATATCCATTCATTGGCCAGTGAGTGAATATTGTGGGGCACAAAACCCACCGAGGTTTTTCCCACACCGGGTTTCCTCGCCAAAAATCTTGTGTTATGGTGTTCTTTCTATGTTGTGTTTATTGTTCATATTTACTGCATTAATTCTTGTTTACCAGTACATTGTTTTGGAATGCAAATTACTTAGTAAGGTTAGAAAATTTGTAAATTGGTTAGATGTTGATTCACCCCCCCTCTCGGTATCTTTGGGAATCGTAACAATTGCATGCCCCCAACCATAGCTCAACACCTCCTAAAAGCCACATAAGCCACATGGTTGAGAAATATTTTTCAAATCTCTAAGATATATGACATTTGAATCTAGAGTTACATTTCAAACAACAACAAGATTCACATCATTATTGATTTTTTAGGTCTCTAATGTGTATGACCTTTGGATCTAGAGTTACATTTTAGAAAACAACAACAAGATTCACATCATTATTGACTTTGTGGTTCCTGTGCACTAGCTACCCCTTCCATGACCATTTCTTCTCCTCCTCCAACATCTCCCCGTTTGTCAATATTATCCAAAAAATGTTAATCTAACAATAATTTGCAAAGCATATATGTTTAAACGTCTTTTTTTTTTTTTTAAATTAGACATAAATTAATGTAAATATATTAATTTTTTTTCTTACTAATTATTATGAGATCATTCTTATGTTGAACTTTTCAAATTAGTATATGTAATTTGAGAATAAAAGAACATAATCCTAAGTCATTATCCATCATACATTTTTCATCATTTAATATTAATATTTATATTCATTCATTTCTTAAAGAGTTATTTATAATTAGAGTCGCATCTTCTAGAATTAATTGTCTTTGTCATAATATCAATCTACATAAACACATTTTAATTGCATTATCTCATTTTCCACAAATTCAAAAACTAAGTTCTTAATCTTTACATCACTCTTTTGCATTTCTTGTTTTTACATTCTAAGTTCCAAATTACTATTTTTTATTGAAAAAAGAAGAATAGTTCTACATTAAAGAAAAAATATAACTAATGAAATAAATATTGTTGTCTAATAATAAGAACCCAATATAAAATGTTGAAGATGGTAAGAGAACAACAAGATAACAAACTACAACATATGCCAATCAAGAAATATTGCAATACAACAAGAATTGCTTCAACACTAAGAATAAAAGGTAATTACTTGATCTTCGTGTCAAGTATATAACTTGTAGATAGAAGAGTTGACCATGAAAGACCTTTGAGCTAAATATCCACCAATCTCATCTCACTAATGTAGGCAATCAATTCGGCCAATGAAAGTATTAGAGTGCGAATCTACATAAGAGGAATCTTTAGATCCAAACTAGGAAACTTTCAAAGCAAAGAAAAAGAGCCTTAAATGTTCAACTCCATTAACTGTTTGTTTGGTTATCATGAGTTTTGGCTTTGACCTCAAAATAATTCAATTGAGCCTGCATATCAACTAAAGTTTTTTTGGAGCCCAATATGAGTCTAGAGAGAAGACTGTAGAATACGGATAAGGGGGATAAATTCATATACATAATTAAGAATGATGTGTCTAAATGTTTGGGTTATAATATTATGGCATGGGGAAAGGCCAAAAGGGCTTCTCTCCAAGACCAAGCTAGAGGAAAAAGAGTAGGGAAAGTGAAGAAGAGGAAGTTGTATAGGTACTAGACATGGGAGAAGAACCAAAAGGCAACCTTGGTAGACTCCTATTTGTCACAAAAGAGATAGTAAGGTGAGGGAGAGATAAAGGAAATTTAGTCACGAATACAAATTTTAACATGTTGGGCTTTCCAAGTAACCAATTGGTCTTGAGCCTCAACATTGGATTTCCAAATAAGAGAGATTTTTTTTCTCCATCTAGATTTGTTGAACTTACAATGTCATTTGAGGTTAAGACGGGGCACTAAGGATATTGAAGGAAGTAGTTGTTTAAATAATTTTGAGGGCGTGAAGACTCGAAATTTTTTATTGTTGGGCCAATAACAATCTTTGAGGAAGTTATCATCACAAGGGGTGGATAGGAGAATAGAAATTTTATGATTAAATTATTATTGTATTTTTTGGATTGATATATTATATGCATGGGAAATACCAAATTGTGACTTAATTTAGTGCCATGATTTACAGTTGAAGGTAAGGGAATCCTGCAAGTAACAAAAAAACTTGAATGTCTTTTCTAAAGATATTTATACCTTTGAGGATCTTGATATTAGCTAGAGGAACATTGTCTCATTGGATCAACGATTCAAAAAACATAAGAGGAAAAACACAATCCATGACTCAAGGTTTGATCAGTTCTCAATAATTTTTTTGAAGTACATCTTACTAATCCATCTAAATGAAGTTATAAAACTATGAGTTGTGAAATAGGGATTGAGAGGCAACTTACTCTTCTAGTTGACCAATTTTTAGGACTGTCCTATAGTAATAATTTGAATATGATGACGAGCCAAATGTTTCCAAGGAGCATCACCATATGTGACCCTCACAATTCTTTTCGTAGTAAGACAAATGCCTTGGGTATAAGGGTCTCTAATTCCCAATCCCCCTTTATCGTATAGTTGAATGTAATGAATCCATGAAATAATGAGAAAGCCTTTTTTATTTCCTTATTTATCCCAAAGGAAATTCCTAATTAACAAATTTAGCTGGTTACAACAAGCTTTGTAGGGAAGCCATCGAGAAGAAATATAAACATCATGGATGGCTAGGAGAATCTTGTTGATAACTTGAATTCTACTAGCTCCTAAGATTAAAAAAAAATTTGTTAGTCAAAATCAAGATTTTATTTTAGAAAAGAACCATTTCTATGTTTTTTTAGTGAGATTCCAATTCCAAAATGGATCCCAAGATACCTCTTGATAGTAGCATGCTTCACCTCACACCACTCACTAGGAATCTGAAGTTGTCATTGGTAGGAATGTGTCATTATGAATTCAATTTTATTCATGGCCAACTTAGAGACTAAAATAGCACAAAGAAGATCCAATATATTTCAAGAGTATGAGTCACTTTATTCACTATTTTTTTAATGAAAAACATTCTATCATCTACAAAGTGAGGGTTAAGTTTTATAGATTAGCTTGAAAGTGAGATACCATGAATAAGCTTATTGGAGAGAGTATGTTGAAAAATATATCCAAGATCATCAGTAGAAAGAACATAAAAGAAAGGTGCAAGGGAGAACCTTGTTGAATATATTTTTGTAGATGGATTTGGGGAGATAGCACAACATTAACAACCAATTTGGAATTCACATCCATAAGAAACATGTTGATTTGCTTATAGATTTTGGGGTAAAATCCAAGCCATTTTAATATTTTAAGAATGAAGGGCTGGAAAATGTAGTCATTGACTTTATCAAAATACAACTTTATGATAAGATCATATTGGGTAGATTGTTGAGATTATTCAATTGTTTCTAAAGAAAGAGCCAAGTTATCAATGATAAATCTTCCTCCTAAGAAAATGATTTTCTAGAGACGAGCAATTGCTTTAGAGATGTTCTTAATTTTCCATACCACAAATTTAGCAATAATATTTTGTATCAAGTGGTGAGGAGGTTATAGGTCATCATCGATTCATGGTGTCCTCATCTTTCTCTTTGGGGATAATATTGATTAGCCTCTAGTTAATTATGTTTCCTAGCATGATCTATTTTTAGTTCCTTATAGATAAACATTATAAATATCCTCTCAAATGTGAGGAAAAAGAGCTCTATAAAACTCAATTGGGAGCCTATCAATTCTTGGAATTTTTTTGGAAGGCCATACATTAAAGGGCTTCACCAATTTCCCATAAGGAAAAGAAGGTGGACAAGGATTCTACTATAATCAAAGTCTATTTTTTTGGGATACAACTAGCAACACCCTCCTCAGGGATTGGGAGAAGAATGGACCATTAGTTGGATCATTAGTAACAAGGTTCTTGAAATGCTCATAGAAATAATTCATAATGTTAGAATGACTATTTTGTAGGGTATCATCAACAAATATGACTGTAGAAATGTACTCCATTTTATATTTGTGATGAATATATTGAAAGAATAATTTAGATCCACGATCCTCATCCTTAATCCATTGATTTTGAGCATGAATTTGAGCACCTTTTCCTTTATAAGAATATATTTTTGAAGCATATTATAAGGAACTAGTATGAGGATTATAGGATAAAATCACACATCCATGTTCCAATTCACCTTCACGACATATTTCTCAAGTATATAATATTTTCTTGTAGCTCCCATTATCTTGAAGGAGGGAAGGAAACCTAGAAATAGTTCTCTACCACCAACTCATCCATCTAGATCCTATTATGGTTTCAGTTTAACATTCCAAATAGCTAAGATGCCATCAATGCAATCTTGATTTTTGATATGGGTGGCATTCAAATTGTAAGAAAGATCATTATAAATGGGGTGAAACGCGAGAGGGGGAGAATGATAAGGATGGGAAGGTGATTTGAAAGAGTGGCTAAAAAGGCCTAGGAAATCTAGATGATCACCATGTGAAGGGAAAATAGAGCCATTGGATGAGATATAGAGGTGTTCAATTGAATCTTCCTTAATGTTCCTACCCAATAGTGTTCCAAGTTAACTAAAGAGGTATCTAGAGATTGAGTTTACTTAAGAGGGGATTATGAACTTTGAGAGAATTTCGGGATAACATTGTATATTTTAATTCAAAATGAGAAAAGAAAGAAAATATATCATAATTATAGTTAGAAGGATTCTCAACAATTTTAATATCACCCCCAACACCCACTCAACATTGGGATAACTAATTTGAAGCCACTCCTAAAGTAAGGTTCTCCCAACTGGAGAATTAGGAGCACATATAAACAAGAAGCCCACAAATGTGCCATTTAAATGAAAGTAGTGTCCCAAACACTATGGTTCTCACGATCAAATCCAAAAGATATAATATGTTTCATTATCCAAGGGGCAAGGCCCAAAACTACACCACCACAACTATCGACATTGTTGGTATGTAGGAATTAGGTCGTCAACCAAATGGAATTTGAGGATAACATCAAGATGAACTACACAAATTTCACTTCTCAAAGTGCAAATCCATCAATTGATTAGCTTGGATTGAATGTTTGATATAAAATTTATGAGCAGTGATAGTCATATACAACACATGTTCCAAGATTGAATTTTTCACTTCATTGGGAAGAGTCTAAGAGGTTTTCTTCAATAGAATGGAGCATATTTTTTGAGAGCCCATAATTAGATCTTGATCAAGGCGATCCATACAAGAATCTTCACCCATAATCTCTTAGGAGGAATATTGGGATTGATTTTTTATAGGATTGTTAGGTTGAGCTGATAGGGTTATATCAAATGAACTCTTGCTAAGGAGGGGGATATCCTCCTTCCACTTTTAGGCTCTAGATTACATTGAATCCTTATATGAATTGACTTCAAAAGGGAAGGCTAATTGGTGGTGAGAGTATGAGGAAGAAAGGGAAGGATGAGGATTGGGAGTTGGAAGGGCATTGTGTAGGATTTAAGGAGATGGGTGAGCAAGCATAATAGGATTTTGGGGATCATTATTAAATGCTTAGGTAATAGTATAGGGGTTATCTAAGAGTCGCTAGGTTGTTTCGGGTTTTTGGAAAGGGCAGTCATGGATAAGGTATCCTTTCCTATGACAATAAATGCAATTTCAAAGCTAATTAATATGCTACTCAAATTCAATGCAAGTCGCGACTTAAGAATGTAGGCTTTCCTATTTATCATAGTTTTATTTGCACCATAAAAAAGTTTGCCTAGTTTAGTTGTAATATCTTGCAAGAAAAGAAAATAAGGTAGCTTGAGAAAAGGAAATTCATTCCACATGGGATATTTATATTTAGTTATCCCTTTTAGATAAAAATTGAGGTCCTAGGCCTATACATAATAGGTTTGACTATGTAGATAATAAAAAAATCATATTGGGGTAACAAACAAGCGTGGTCGAGGTCAAAATATATACATGCCACATAATATCTAACTAAAAATCTGAAGGATTCAATAATTTAACCCTTGAGTTCCTATTTATTGTAGGCCCATTTACAAATATCTTGTTTTGACGGGATGCCTCTAATAAAAATAAGACAATGGTTTTTTCTTTTTCTTTTGAAATAACATCAATGATTTTATAATAAAATTAAAAATAATAACTTTACCTTCTTGTCTTGTGGTTCAATAGCTAATGAGTGTTGTGTTGGAGTGGTTGATGTGGAGGTGTAAAAAATGGTAGGGCTTTTGCTTGCTAGAGAATTTGCTAGGAGAAATTAGTTAGACATAAAAATAGGTTTGGCTTCCATAATATCCTCACCATTCACATAGTTAGAAGTGGTGGGGCAATATGTTTCCTTCTTTTGTTTTATCTTCTTTGTGTCCACCACATTTTGTGGCTTTCTTCTTCATATTTATTGATATGGTTTTTAATGTAGAGTGGGCTCAAGGGGTTGGAAACCAAGATTTTTCTACTTTTAGCAAGTTTTCCAAAGTTGATCGATCATAAATAATAAAGGAACTAGATTTTGACTTTAGTAGTAGATTAGGGTTAGGGTTGTAAAGCATCCACCAAAACAAATGAAAAATTCAAGCCCACAAAGTTACTCCCTCCAAGTTACTCTTATTTAAGAGAATGCTTGATACATTCACTACATGATATCTTCCTCACATTTGTTAAAACCATTGAATTAGATTTAAGGGTTTGACATAAAGAGAAGATCCTTATTTGGCAAGGTTTTAAAATTGTTTATCTTGATTGTTGTTTTCTTATCCTAAATCCAAATGCCATAATTATTTTCTATTAATAACTATAGAATGTCTAGAGTGAGATCCATTTTCATAACTAATTTATTCCCACACAATTCAAATTTGTGGGAGCAAAAATAATTTCTATAGATACAAATCAACAAATAAGTTAAAATAATTTTAAATTTTAAAGATTTCAATCATTTTATCTAATTTATCCTTAATCAAATTATACTTAGAGGTGTAATCTACAATGATATTGTGTTCAAAGACACGCAACAGTTAGCCAATCCCTACTCTAATAATAAAAAACAAAAACTGCCCGTTGCTATTGGATAACCCGAGATTGACACCAATCTTGTCCAACAAGCGCCATAACCAGTAGTAAACCATCATAATGCCATTACTATAACAACGGTTAAAAGTAGCAATATTACCATGGAAACAAATGTTCCAACGACAAAAACTAAAGCAAGAAGGCAGGAAACCAACCATACAACCTAATTATCAACACCCGTGTGCTTAGAGAGCATGAGCCCTATCCAGTCATTAGCCAAGAACTGGAACAGTTCCTTAGTGGTGTCGCTTCCCAGCCCTTCCGGATCTGCCTTATCTTGGTGGAGCAAGCATAGAGAGGTAGCATACGAGTGCATCACTTTGACAACAAATTTTCCAATCTTGTTGACATAGGACTCCAGGTGCTCCATCTTTTTCTTAACACCATTAAGATCTTCAGAGATAACCCTGCAACCTGAACACTGCTCTGCCTCTTTCTTCTTCGCTTCATCAACAACAGTCTTCTCGTCGTCAGAGTGTCTACCATCCTCCTCCGAGGTGTGGGGCAGGGGAGTGTTGGAACGAGGGGAGGTGTTCTTGGTATCCTCCTTGATGGTCTTCGAGTCAGGGACATTGGTGCCTAAATTGGAGGAATCTAATCCCTCCGTGGCCTCCAAATCCTCCTCCCCCTTCTCACTCTCCGCTTTCTCATAATCCTCCTCATCATCTTCAACATAATTCTTTCTCACGACCATTTGATTCATCCTGAATTTGTTTATGTGGGATTTGCATGAGGTGATACCCTCCTCAGCCTTAGACTCAACAAGGAGGATTTTGGGCTCCTTTCTGGTTTCTTGGAGGTGGGTTTCGTAGCAGAAGGGTTGCATTTATTTTTTTGCCCAATTTTAAGGGGACAGGGGGCCTTGGTCAGGGGATTGACAAGGAGTCATTAGCTTTTTCGAAGACTTCTTGGAGCCTTTTTTAGAGCCTTCAGGGGGACCCAAAATGGAGGGGCTGGGTTGAACCGAGATAGGTTTAGGTGGGCAAAGAGCCTTATGAAAGTTGTAAAGCCTGAACATCAGCCCCTGGTGGAGGATGGTAAACTTACCCTTTTGGCTCATACAATTGCGAACATCTTTGACAGTAGACTCAAGAGCATGCAACAGAAAAAAAAAGAAAAGAAATGGTCTCATGGTTGCGAAAGTGGTTTAGCAGCGGGAAGTGATAATAGTAGAACACACCATACCTTCCCTTGAGGGTGAAGTATTTCATTATGATTTTGCAAACCTGATCCCACAGGTAGGGTAAACATTCCCTGTTGAAGTCCCCACTCATTCTGGTTGGTTCCTCGCCCTTTTTGAAGATGCGGTTCATGCTGTTTTCGTCCACAACCCTGCTAGTTTTCTTCCATTTCCTCCTAGACTCATAGCCTGGGCGATAAATTCTTCATTGATTTCAAACGAAATGTCCTCCATGACCACCCTCCTATCCTTCCAACTGTTGAAAAATTGCATTGAGAGGTTTTCATCGAATCCCTTCATGGCTTCCATGAACACGATGATTCCTCCTTCCTTAGCATACATCCAAACACATGGGTCGTTATGAAAACAATCGTCAATTATGTCCCGTTCAACCCAGACTAAATCCCCTCCCATGCTAGCTTCCTCTAGAGTGAAGTTGAGATACAACGTAAGCCAGAAAGGAAAAATGCAGAGAGGAAAACCAGAGCTGGAGTTAAGAGAAAACAAACGGTAATTAGCCAAAATAATGTGCAAGGTGTAATAATGATTTTTGGTGCTATTTCCCAAGGCCTACGTCCGCCAGATCTAGGAAGCATGCGAAGGGACACCTCTAGAGATCTCCGCCAACTTGCAAAGATCGTCATTATGGCGAGTTCTAAGGTTCCATTTATTGTAATAATTAGGGTCCTTGCTGTTATTAATGATCAAAAGTTGGCACTCCAACCCATTGACGACACAGAAATAGGTGGCCAGCCAAGTTAGCATCTGGCAGAGCAGGTGGGGACCACTAGAAGCTAGGCGCAAGGCGAAGCCCGCCCAATTTGAATTTGAAAATCCCACTAGCAGCGTATCATAGCAGTCGGCCCAAAGCAGCTTATAAATTGTTGTTTTGTATTTTTATTATTCCCCTTTTAAGAAGCATTCATTTTCTTATTACATTTTTTTTAATAATTCTTTAATTTCAGATTCTTTGTTATAATATGAAAGAAATAGTTTATTTAATTTTATGTATTTTAAAAAAAATTAAAAAATAAATCTTCAAATAAAAATAAAATAATTGAAAAATAAATCTTCAAATAAAAATAAAATAATTGAAAAATTTATATATTCTAATAAATAAAATAATATAAAAGACTACAAAAACTAACATAAATATTTATCCAAATCTTTTAAATAAATCTATTTAAAATTCTTGTCACAATAGTCTTCATCTAACTTTAGAAATTTATCATTTTCAGTATCATATTTTAATTTTTAAATAAAATTAAACACAAATTTCCACTCCCACCCTACTTATTAATAAAACATAAATGTAAATTATTTTCCTTATACCCACACATTCTTAGATCAAAGTAATATTAACATATGATCACATTCATTCTTTTTCCAAGGAATGTATTGTTCAGTGAATTCTAGGCTATTCTCTACTTTAATTTTTGGGACAATTTCCAAGGAAAGTATATTTCTTAAATCTGTTTGACAATTTCCAAGGAAAGTATATTTTATTAAATTTATGGGACCATTGCCAAGGAAGGTATATTTCTTAAATTTTTTGGACAATTTCCAATGAGGGTACATTCTTCTATGCCAAGAGCTAATTTAAAAATCCATGGACTACCCACCTAATAAGGCGATATTTTGTTCTTATGACTGAATTAGTAAACAGCCGTCAACACCCAGAATGGTGTAATCAGTAGTATGAGATACTGAAAGCTGCAAGTATGACACCAATGCAGAGGAATGACAAATCACGCGCCGATATTCTGTTAGCAGACCTAAAAGATAATTAAAATCGAGCGTTGCTATTCTGTAAGGAAATCTACTTTTCATACAGAAGCTGAAAGCAAATGAAAATGTGAAAAAAGGTAAGATATTTCCATTATAGCTAACTTGTATGATAAATTTACAGACTTGGGTGAAGGCCATCCTGTTTTGTATTGTCCAGGTGCTAGTTTGTTTATCTGTTTTTAAATTTTATAAACAGTTGGGTTGTCTCCTAACATCAGTGCCAATACTGTATGTGTTCGTACGCATGCGAGTGTTTGTTTGAGTTAAGGACTATCAATGGAGGATGGTAATGGTAATAGTGCGGTTTTAAGTGGGTTCTTGACTGAAGAGAGAAGTTGTTAAGATAATGTATAATTAGTATTATGAAGTTGTGTATCATGGAACAGATGACAATTTTTAAAAAATGAATGTTTATAGTTTTTAAAGGCATAGTTTCTGGTTTTGACTCTATGAGTTTTTTTATTGACATTTCGGATCAAACTCCATGATCCTTAATCAAACTCTATGGTCTTGTTTATAGTCTTGTTAAGCTAGACATATAGATAAAGAGATTTTAATAATGTGTACAGGACCAACATAATCTTTTCCTCCATGATATCCCTGGAGAAATAAATCTGCTAAATGAAGGGGTTGTGGAGGCTAAGTTTCTGTTTAAGTCCCCGGTTTATCCCCTTACTGTTACTTTTGATCGAAAATTTTCCATTTTTTAAAATTTTAGCCTATTCGTGGTGGGGTGAGTAGGCATGAAGTTCTCCTATAGACTATACAATTAGCTAGCTTGAATGTCATTGTAAGAGTGCATTTCGTAATGTATTGTGTGTCTGTGTCTACAACACTTGAGGTGCAGAAGAGATACATCCTTTCTTCAAGCTCTTCCTTTGTGATCTTTCATCTACCGGTGTGGCATATGAGTTGGTGTGAGCTAGTCCTCAATTGGGCTATAAGAAAACATCTTCATAGACCGGCCAACCTAGGAGAATGGTTTCTTAATTACATAATACATGTTTTATTCTATTCATGTGGACTAATTTAAAATGGAAGTAATGATTTAGCAGGCTTCATGTGGCAAACCCGTTTTGGTCTGTAAGCTAAATATGTGCTGTTGGAGTTTAGGGAGGTCTATCAGTGTTGTTTTTGTGGATTTATGAAACGAGATCAGAGCATACGTATTGGATATGAGTAACTCATGGCTTACTCAGTACTGTTTGTTTTGTGGCAATGTCTAGAATAAATACCTTTGAAGGATCTGAAAGGTGTATGTTATGATTTTCCCCTTGTTAACATCATCATCTTATTTTGTGGATGTGAAGGGAAAGAAGCAGTAGTGGTAAACTCACATGGATATGTAAAAGTGAGGAATTTCTCTTTATTAGGTTAGCTTGGGATTAACTTTCTGGTCTCTTTTTAACTTTCTACATCTTAGCATCCCTTGCTGTCTGTGCTCTTTTACTGCTCGTTAACATAAAACTTTTCATGATTTGAATATTTTAGCTCTCTTTGTCCCTAGAATCTCATGTTGTGTATTTATTTCTTAAGATTGTATACTGGGACAATGACAGAGCTTTTCTTTACTTTTTAGTACAGTTCTGCATCCTTTCCCTCATATTTCCACAAGGGGTCTGATTGCTGTTCATGATTTATTCTGAAATTTTTTTAGTCTAAATCTCACTTTTATTGTTGCTCGTCTTTTATTCTTTTGTCAATTTTTTATTTTACTTTATTATCTACATATTTGATCTTTCCAAGATTGAGTTTGTCCTTTGATGAGTAATTTGAGTTTTCCTTTCTAAGGAATATGAGTTTTGAACTTGTACATCAAGCTTGAGAGAAGATCAGAACAATTTTTTCTAGTTCCCACCTGCATAATCCATAAAAGGAACCCATCTAGAATGGCTCGTGAGGAATGTTGTTGAAACAAGGCATTTAATATAGGTAAAAAGCTAAAAATATCTTTTTAGAATCTTAGATTACTTCCAAGAGAGACATTAATTTGGTATGTGATACCCCCTTGCAGGAGCTCCACAGGGGATATGCTTTCCCAGTTACCTCACACGTTGCTTAAATTTTGTACCTCTGTGCTGTCTTGGCACATGGTGCAATGATGTTAATTCCACCTAGAATATTGGCAGTAGGGCTTAAACCTTTGACTATATGATCTCCAAGAAAATCTTGGTGCAAGATGAAGCAGGGTACAACATTAGTTGATTTGATTATGTGGATGTACATTGGAGCAAACTGTTTTAAATCTCCTCAGTTGAGCTGCCATCCAGATCAGCTACCTCTCCTTAGGAAGCAATTCCTTTGTTATGTCAAGTTTGGAGGCCAAGCGTAGAAGTTGATCTCCAATGAACTTATAGATCTCATCTTATGCAAGCAATCTTCACCTCATCGAATTGGAGAAATCCAACCAGAATTTAGTTTTACTAAGGGAAAAGATACTTAAATAGGTTGCATTGTTACAGCTGCAATGGTTGTTTTGAAAATTTCTTTACGTTTTATTTCTCCTCTTCTCAAGCCAACCCTTCGAGGATAGGATAAGCAAGTCAGACATGTTCACATGTTAAATTATCTGTTAAATGAGTCCGTAGCAATACTACAACAGTGAATTACTTTGAGTGGTTGAAATTTAGAGCAACCTCCAGATTTAGGCTGGCTTCCCTATTCTAATGCTTGCAGTGAAAAGAGATTCTATATTAAAATAAAAGAGGTGATGCACCCAATTAGTTGATTTTGGAGCAATATTTAACCACATAACACAAAACACAGAGTTTCTGCAGTAAAATTAAAATAAACACTGTTAGTCCCAATGTAAAAGGCAAGTAATTCAACATTGCTCATAGATTGAACATCCATATATAATAATATTTTAAGACCTGAGCTAAGGCACTGGACATTTTATCGAATGCTTCAAGAAATACTTGGCTACATTCAACTACAAATAGTTTCCACAAAAATAAATTTCTTAAGTAGTTAGTCCACCAAAATCATGCTACATATCAGAATGCTGCATTACAAGCTTACGAGTATACAAATTTTCTAGTGTTCCATGGAGTTTCATACTAGAGGGATAGGGGGAGCATGGACCCAGATTTGGTGATGGCAGTCTGTGGGAAAAATATAATTTGCATATACATACATATATGCGTATATACATATATGATATACAAGTATATGTATATAGTATGTACAATAAAATTTGTTTTGGGCCCGTTTTTTGCATTTACATTGGGCTCAAAATGAATTTTATATTTTGCTTTTTAAAATTAGAGCGGTGGTTCTAGATGGAGTAGAGCCTCCAGTGGGGTTGAGGGGTAAAGCCCAAAAAAGGGCTTTCAAATTGACAGGGATCATCATGGTGCACATCATTTTTGGTAATTTTATCATCATGTTTTATTTGACACCATATCCTCTTTACTTTGATCAAATCTTCGATCTTTGGAGGATTAACGGTTAAAAGATAGGGAATCTGACCAGCCTAAATTGTGGGGGCTGCAATTGAAGACAGGAATATTGTCTTTCTTGAACCTTGTATTTTTTTCCTATTTGGTTTTAGAGACTCCATATAACAGCTAGCAGAAACTCACCCCATCCTCTATTCTCTATTGAGCCGGAGATGTTGGTTAAGTACAAATTAAGAAATATTTGATCACCAATTTCCCGATGTTAAGATAAGTTCGTATGCATCTGAGTAAAACAAAAGAATAGAGGATGTTTTAATCACAGCCCCAAAAATATTTTGGGGGAAAATTTGGCAAACCAAAAGTATAATTTTTTTTTCAGAAAATAAGACGAAGTTGGATTTTCAAGAAATGTAGAAAATTGCAAAAAGAAAGGAAGAGGAAAACTATTGTTTTTTAAATTTAAAGGCATTTTAATAGAATAGAGATATATGGAGCAAACGAAAAAATGAGATTTTAGCTCATTAATTGCAAGATATAGGTTTTCTCATTTTCGTTCATATCTCTGTTTACATTTTTCATTGCATAATGCATGCTTCATAGTGCATACATAATAACTAGACATTGATAGTTTTCAAAATTTTAGTTACTATTGATTTTGTACATAGTCAACCTACAAACTATGTATAAAACAGAATCCAGATGTAGTCAATGACTTCCTGCTACAAAGAGAGCTATTGTGAAGGACTTCAGGTCTTGATGATGAAACTCTAGGGTCAAAGCCTCTACTAAATCGGTCAATCTGTAATTCACATACTTGGACTTGACTTGGACCTGGTAGACCAAATTGTTTTCAATTTTGCGAAAACTCCACAACTGAAAAATATACTTAAATTTCGTTAAAATATAAATTTTATGCAAAATATAGTTTTAAAAAGTACCAAATGAGTCTACTGGGGTTTGAGGGTAGTGCCCTTGCCACATTCCAAGTCATAGTATAGGGTGGGGTTGAGGGGTGTAGCCCCTTCCACCAAGCCCAAATGAAGGTTTTTAAGACTACATGGATCTTCATGGCACATGCCATTTTCATAGTTTCTTAGAAGGGGAAAAAATGCTTTTTTAGTGTTAAAGTTGCATTTTTCCTACATTTTGAATGCATCTAGAGTTTTTTTACAGGGACCATGTATATTCTACACTTGTTGATTAGGCAGGTGCAAGTGGGTGAACGTGTGTCTGCCTTTTTCACCGACATTTTGTACTTTTACAAACTAGACAATTTGCAGACTATTGTGTAAAAATGTAGAATTAGTCTCTTTTAATGCTTAATGACTCCACTTGTACACCACATACAAGCACATATGGAAAAAAAGTGGTTTTAATCTGACGTACATGATTGTCATGAACTGTTGCCTACTTCTCTTAGATACATTGGTAGCCATCAAACATGCCATGAGTCAATTTATTGTCCATCAATGGATCGACCTTCATTGATATTGTGAACTTTACTTTCATCCCTATAGCATTGACACTACCAAGCAACTCAAAAATCCCTTAAAGCAAAGAAAGAGTGGAAGCAGCAATCCTTTCTCAAAGATAACAAGTTGTAATTGAAAGACCCTATTGAAAATCACATAGGGAAGTGAAAAAATATTGAAAATCAATCAAAATGATTTAACTATGTGTCAAGAAGTTTAATTGCAATCAAATGGTAAATGTTGGAGCAGCCAAGATCACTTGCAAGATCCAAAATACTTCCACAAATGAGCAATATGTAAAATGAGAAAGAATATGCAACTTGTAAAATACAAAAGAGCCTTTCATATAAAGGAAAGGATGAGGAGGTGAAAAGGTAGGAAGGTAGGAGTGAAACTTTGACCATCCCTCCAAGAATGCAACCCATGTAGGACTCTATGGACAAGTGTTGCGACACTCAGTGAGTCCACATTAGGAGACAAAAGGTGAGATGTCTCCCAAATGAGTTTAAGGTAGTGTGAAATAGGACTTTCCTATATAGTCTAAAAGCTAACTAGTTTGATAATAACTACCCCGCCCCCCCTCACCTTAAGTGATATTTAAGGAGAAAGTTAAATATTGCAAAAATGAGCCCCAACAACAAGGTCTAATAAGGCACTCATTTACAAATCAAGATCTCTCAAAAATAGAGAAAAGGAGAAAACCCAATGGGAACAAAACTCCTCTCCAAAAGAGAGAAAAGGAAGCAATGAAACCTCGTTAAAAGATGTCTTATGAAGATAGGAACATGAAGACAAATAACTCTTTAGTATGTAAAAGCTGTAAACTCTGCTAAAGAAGAAGTAGGGAGGGGTATAGGTAGACTAATTGAAATGTGGCACATTTGTGTAAGGGAATATAGAAACAACATCAAGTTTAATATAACGTACAAGCAACTGAAAAGGGTGTGCTAAAACCAATTCACACATGCATGAGGAAAAAATCACTAGGATTTGTTGATGTGATGGCAAAAGATAAGGCACTACACAACACCCCATGACACTTCATAACTTAGTGCAAGTACAAAAGAGGCACATTAGATGTGCAAAATTCCCACCAAAGAACACAAAATCAGTTTTTGGCACTTTATATGAGTGCATTTACAAACATTTTGTTGCTTGAGTTCTTACAATTACAATTTGTCATGAAGTGGACAATGAAGATATAGATCAAGCATGCCTTCCAAACCTCACATAAATGACAAAAACATAAAATTGAAACCCCCACTATCTAGAATGTGATCCCCCCACTATTCAGAATGTGACCCCCCCCAAGATTTTTTAATAATATGACACTTTATTTTAATGCATTTATAGTTTCCACAAAGCGATGTACAAATCCTCAAAAGAGACATTCATAAATTACAATTTCGATATACAAACAATAAAAATAGACTGCACCACTATGTAGTGCTCAAAAAATTAAATAGGTTAAAAAAAATGACACCCAAAAAAGAGTCTTTATGAGGCTAAATGAGTCCTTTGAATTTCCAAAAAATGGGAGCTAGGCAAGGTGTCCTTTGAGAGTCATTGATTTTAGATAAATCTGTACATCGATTTAACAATAAATCGCACCATTGGATAGAGCATGAAAAAACATAGAATCAAAGAAACTTCACCAGAAAATGTGTCTGTATGGCTGAAAATGAGGCTCTTGAAGTTGAGCCAAAAATCAAATAGGCCAATGGTGAAGGGGGTTGAGTTGGGGGAGAGACTGATGACATCATGCTGACATTAGTAGACATCGAGCATCAGAATATTCCTTTGGTTGATAGAATATTGCACTATTTGACGAGAATGGTATGAGCGATGGAAAATGGTGAACTGATGACATATTGTAATGTCCCCTTTTTAAATGCCCTATTTTTTTGCCCTAAAATCCTACTCGGGTTAGGAACATTAACTTAATCATATGATATTTCTAATTTATTGGGGAAATTCAACAGTAGGGAAGCTAGAATAAGGTGACTTGGTAGAGTGTCCTAGAGATCCTCTACCCTAGGCCCAAGAGCGGATATACCATCCCTCTTGGCCTCATGTGGCCTGTGCCATCCATATGAGGTAGTGTACCTAGTGAGGTGTCCTATACCCATTCCCACTTCATCTTGCCATCCATCTCTCACTTCCTATGATTGGACTTCATGGTGTATTAATATACCATAATAGAAAGATGAGGCGTATTCACAACAGGGTGCCCCAGAAGCCCATCTCTTCTAAAGCCCAAAGGCAGTACCCCTTGTACCCCCTTGGCGTCATGGGACCATTCGGTCACCACCATGAGATGGCATACCTAGAAGAGTACCCCATTGACGTACCCCTCCTTGTAATCCCTCATTTCCCCTATCATGGCTGAATATAACAATCAAGCAGGATATATAATGAATCATAAGCAGTCATAGACATACAGTTATAAACAGTCTGATATTATATTATAAACAGTCATATACATTATAAACAGCTATAAACAATAGCATACTATTAATCATCAATGAGAAGATAATATTCATCGTGCTGTGCATACAGAACTCATACCCAAACCCACAAGTATATTTGAACTGTTGCATGTTTAATTATTAATATTCAATCTGATTTCCTTCCCCGCTTTGGTCTGCTCCTAAATCTTCTTTTAGTGCCTTACATATTTTATTCTCTCTTTCTTTCTGCCCTTCCTTTAAATGATCTCTCCTTTATACTTTATTGGTGGAAGAGTCACCACCTTTCATAATAACTCACCACTTTCCTTTGCTGCTTTTGAGAATAATATATTATTCTCCAAATTGATCTCCCTTCCCTCTCTTCCTCAAATTAAACTTCTTCCCTTTATACCTTCCCATGTGAGGGAGAGGTCACATCTCTTCATCATGCCTGCCCCTTGGCAAGAGACACAACCTTTCACAATTAATACCCTTCAAAATAGTACAACCCTTCATAATTCTTGCCCTTTGAAAGAGACGTAATCTTATCTACTTCCCATTCCTTTCTTCCTCCATTAATCCTTGATTCCCATGCTTTATTCATTTCTTCCCTCCTTATCCCTTTTCAAATGATCTCTTCTCCCTCTTATATCTCATGTTTGAGAGAGTCACAACTCTTCATTCCATGCCTTTTGATCATTCATTAACTTAATTACATTCTAATTATATTATATTATATTTTTATTAATTTATGTCTATTATTATTTATTATTATTGCTATTTCAAAATTGGGACATGACACATTCTCAAAATTTTTCTTCTAGTGATGGTAGTGGCCTACAAGTATCAGACTTGCATAGGCTGTACCTGCACAAAAACATTTTTTTCTTAAAATCTTGAGCGGTGCTCCTGCTTAGGGTATTTTCTGAACATGGATTGAGGTAGTAGATGGTACGATATCACAAAACCCAATATTGCAGACTGTATGACAACCATACTATCATATGGATCTGTACAAATGGTACAAATTTCTGTATGGCCTCTCAAAAATTCAGAAATTTTATTTTCTTTGAAAATACACGTGTTATATATGAATCTTTGTTTCTTGGCTCCTTTGAGTGCAATGTATGTGTTCGTTCGGCTCCAGAATACACTGCTTGAATGTTGATGCCAACAACCCTTTAAACATCAAACCAATTTGGGAAGGGATTTGCATGTTGACTTTGATACCATGTTGGAGCAAGCAAGATCACTTGCAAGATCCAAAATACTTCCACAGATGAGGAATATGCAAAATGAGAATTATAAGCAACAAGCAACTTGTAAAATGTACAAAAGGGCCTTGCTTATAAGGTAGGAGTGAAACTCTGACTAGCTTTCCAAGAAGGTAACACATGTAGGACTCTATGAACAAGTGTTGGAACACTTGGTGAGTCCTCATAAGGTGAGACAAAAAGGTTAGATGTCTCCTAGGGGAGCTTAAGTGTATTGTGAACAAGACTCTCCTAGATAGGCTAAAAGCTAACTAGTTTGATAATAACTCTTTTCACACTAACAATAAAAACAGTCAAAAATCGTGGACAACAATTCATTGAAAAAATGACTTTTATTGAGATAAAATACCACGAACAATAGTGATTCCTAATTAATCACACTTTGCCCAATTTTTTTTCAATTGTTTTATAACGTAATCCATTTGTACATGTTTATTTGTGCAAATGTTTAACACAAGTCAAAATCATTATCATGACATAGAGAAACTTTTTTGTTTAATGTTCGGACTTCTTGACATCCTTGAGATAGTTTAGGAATGCCAAAGTGACCCCTAGCCATCCTAGGATGTCAAGAAGTTCCCCTAATGTCCCCTAGAGCCAGGGATGCCCTTGGGATGTCCTTGCAGTAGGCAATGGTTAGGGAGGGTTGTAATGGTAATGTTTAGTCCCCATCTTCATGACGAATCTATCTTTTTGGGGTTGGGCATGCTAGGGGGCATGTTCCCATGGAACACTAAAAATTTCTATAAGCCATGTGGATGATCTGCGTAAGTTCTAGATTAGTTGAGAATGCTTGATTTCTTTTCAAGAAGATCCTCAAAGATAATTTATCGCTTGGATAGGAAGTGAATTCTTTTGTTTTCTTTTAAGATCTCTATGATTTCCACGTGTAACTAGTAACAACTTAGTAGTGCATTAGTAACAACTTAGTAGTGCATTGATAGATGGTGGAGGTAGACAATAAGTGGGTCACATGTGAAATGTTGATGACTCGTTGGGACAACAATATGAACTCATATGAATGGGGTAGGATGGATGTGACATTCAGGGCTTGTTGAAGTCACCAAAACAACTTATATGAGCAAGAATCATTGACAACACTAAAATAACCTTCCGCATAGTTGTGAAGCAATGGAAATGCTATAATGGTAATACTCAACAATAGTATACAATGCAATGGAATCAAATTTACATAGAGAACCCGTGTATATATAAGCAAGGGTGAGACATATGGGAACATGTAATATCCCAGATATATATATTTTTTTTAGTGCAATAAGAATTACAAACAAACACATAACCCATTAAGGTTAGAAAATATAATCTCAATGCTTGCTGAAATTGCAACCCTTCCACTTTCTGATCACCAAGTGCCCAATGTGGGAAGGTGAGAGCATATAGTGATAAGGGGTTTGTTAGCTCACTAATCTGCTGGAAATGATTAAGCAAGTACAATCCTGGGCCACAAGCCAACCCCTTCCGCTTATCCAGCGGGAAAGCAAGGAACTTGGTGGTGAACCGGCCAAGAGAACTATACTGCAAACACAAATCACTCTACCGCAATATTTCAGCAGGAGGACTGAATTACAAATTACTCAACTCAACCGTTTATGTAGCGGGATGATCGTTACAACCAATATCACTCAACTGCTTATGCAGTGGGAGGATTGAATTACAAATTATCAGATATAGGCGACAAGCCAGCCTCTTCCACTTTTCAGCAGTATATGAAGATTACAATCCAGAATGGGTTAGTAGTACTACTACTTAACCTTACAATAAAGAGGAAAGTGAGAGTAGAAGTATATTGCTGAACATAAGAGATATTGATCATCAAACTAATTCAACACCAAAAACAGTAGACTGGAAATGCATAACCAACAACCCATAAACTCACTAAATTGTTCATATCTCACTTAAAACTCTCTCAATTCATTCCAAATCACTCCCAAACCAATACTAGACAAGCAACAACTAAGACAAACCAAAAGGGAGATACAAGAACACTTCAAAATACCTTGCACGTATCCCAATGCACTCTCTAAAACCCACGTCTAGCTAGGATATTTCGATTTGCATTATTAAATTCAAAACTCAGAGAAAAGTGCTACAAACTTACAGGATGTATCGCCAACAACAAGAAGGAAGATTGAACCAGTACCCAGAATGATCAGTCGCTCAGGCAGAGAGGTATGATCAAAAACTTGCTTCAGCCATAGGGAAACCAGCAACTCTAGAAATCACTCCAAACTCCAAAAACATTGAAATATGCAATGAAAATATCATAGATTACAACACACATCTAGGTACTATATCTCAAGTACGAAATTGGAAACACTAGGGAGCTGCACTTCGAAGCTTCAAAAGTTCATACGCCAATCCGATAGCATAACGATGCAAATTTTCAAGATCCCCAAAATGAGAGCCCAAGGCTCATATTTATAACTTCACACCTTCCCAAATGCAAATGCAAATGGCGCCCAAACTCAACTCAAACTCCCTTTCATTTCGTTTCATGTCTCCTCCAACATGGTGCCCACTTTCCTCTTCCTAGGCAAGTTCGAACTTTGCCTTATGGTGGCGTTTTTTGCAATATAAAAAACATAAAACAAGAGATATTTTATCCTCCCCATTCGCCACCAAAAATACACCTTTTGACTTGGGAAAATAGCACATGGATATTAATTAATTATTTTTCCGTAAGTCATCCTTAAAATATTTAATCAGTAAATGCAAATATTTAAATATTAAACCTTTGACAAGGAAATAATATTTAATTAAATTACTTATGACGCCCATACTGATCATTAACCAAAACCAGGATGAAGCGGAGTAAAGAAGACCATAAAACTGCTGCAGGATCGGGACCCTGTCCACTGCTAAAAATAGAAATGCTCTATACTGCCACTTACTAAAAATAGTAAGTCATGAATTACTACTCCAAAAAGCATGATCTTCGCACCCAATGACAGAGCATGGAAAACTCAGTAAGACAACATCATCCAAATAACCAACCCCTAACTTACTAAAAATAGTAAGTTCTCGCTTCACCAATGTTTGAAACCCTAATTCTTCATTCCACATAGCCTACGGGTCTCAGGAATAGGCCAATGGACCACTGAAAGCACATCATCGAGAAGGGGACATTACAGAACACGAGATTATGACAAGTAGCATGACTTGATGACTTGAGGCACAAAGTTAAATGCCCTAAGTAAACTAACAAGGCGTAAATAGAACCTAGAAGTGAAACTAGTTAGGTAATGCACCTCGTTTGCACCAACACCTCCCCAAGTGCAGCTTAGGGAGGAAAAATAAAAGAGCAAAAAGACTCAAATATGGCTCTTGTAAACAAGGCCTAATGAGGTTCCCATAAAAAAAATCTACCACTAGTGGAGAAAAGGAGAAAAGCCCATGGGGGGCATAATGAGAGAAAACATTGAAAGAAACATGTACAAGTGAAGGAAGGACTCAGGATGACCCCCCAGGAAGAACTTTCTTCACCCTAAGAATTGATTTCAAGTAAAGATAATGAGGTGGTTTCTCAAAAAGCAATTACTTCAACTTAAGAACACATCTTGGATGAACTATTCCATGAAGTGCATGTGGATCTCAGTATGCTTATTTTGCTAATGCTCCATTGGGTTATGTGGAATGGCACTTTGATTATCACACTAAACATTAGTGGAGTGATTAGTAGGAAAACCGAAATTTATTATCAACTAGTGAAGCCAAAGAACCTCCTAGCTAGCAAATTGCACCTCGACATTTAACCTTTATAGATGATAATGCAATAATTGTTTTATCCATGCAAGACTATGCAATCAGATGAGAACCAAGACAATAGATAAAACTAGAAGTAAACTTTTGATCATCAACATCACTAGTTCAATCCGAGTCAATGAAAAACACAATTTGAGAAGCTTTTGATGTGTAGTGGATGCTAGAATGTGAAGAGCACTAGGTATACCTCAAGATATGTTTGGCTGCCTTCAAATGACACTCACGAGGATGTTCAGAGAAATGGAAGACAACACCAACTAGAAAGGAAACATCAAGATGACTCTATGACAAGTGCAAAAGATTGTCAACCTGCTACTTGTACAATGTTGCATCAACTTTGGGTGAAGTAGAGCTAGTAGATGATGTGACACATTATTGAAATGGAGTGGGGGTAGGTTTGCAATCAACCATACCAAATCTTTGAAGAAAAGAAAGAGCATACTTCTACTAAAAAATGGAAATTCCCTCAAAATATTGAAGAATCTAAAGACCAACGAAGAAATTTAGAAGTTTGAGATCATATCAAACTACTCCATTGATGCTCTGTGGACACACTATATCATGGAGGTGGAACTAACAATGAGAATCAAATCATCCACATACAAAACAAGTCTCTAAGTGTAAATTGTTTGATTGGAATGACAATTAGATGAACTAGAAGAAATCAAGAAGCTATCCATATTTTCATACCAATTATGAGGGGCTTGTTTGAGACCATACAATGAATTATGAAGTTTGCAAGAAAGTGAAGTGTCCTACACAGAATTTGGAGGCCACTCCATATAGATCTCGTTATGAAGATCACCATGCAAGAAAGCACTATTCATATCCATTTGGTAAACTAACAATCTCTATGATGGAACAAGAGAAAGTACATGAGGAATAAAATCCATCTTGGCAACAAGAGCAATAACCAATGTCTTCAAGTTATGAAAACCCCTTAGCCATAACACATGCCTTATACATGACAATGGACCATGTTCTACGTATTTGGTTTGTACACCCCTTGCACTAAACTTTATTATTTTGACAAAAGGTGCATGATCTCATTTCTGATTATTAATCAGAGAAGAATACTCTTTTGCCATAACACTATCACACTCTAGAATATCTATGGCATATAAAAACTTTTGAGGATCATCTGAAAGCACATGACTCAAAAGACTAACTCCTGCAATTTGTGAATGAGTGCGGTGAGAATCTATAGGATCAGCAATCAAAGGTCCAACCACCTCAAGAGTAATTTGGGTCCAAAGAGGCAAAGTTTGTGCACTAGAAGGTGGTGGATTAGGGTCATCACTAATGGTAGTTGGAGACTAGGTTGCTAACATTAGAAGTGGATTTGAAAACAGTTACATTAACACTCCAAGATAGAAAGAGAGGTATACCCTTTGTAAAGGCATGAGTGAGAGGTAGACTCTGTGCTAAAGGATGGACTAGAAAATTTGATGTCCAAGTAGGCATATATCATGTGATCTCTAGAAGTTCCTGTTACCAGATTTTCATCTACAGGCTTAATCAGGTAGAGCCACTAAGTTTTTGAGCAAGTCGTATATTTCATAGCCTCTCTATGTTGCATTCAAGTACAAATGAAATAACCTCAAAAGATTGCAGAAAGCAAAGATTGCAAAGAAAGCATTTCATTGATTTAAATGTACGAAGCATAGAAAGATTAGGCAAGTCTTTTGGAAAGAATGTAATCTTTATTAAAATGATAGAATGCATGTCTCACACAAGCCGTGAAACTAACTGCTATAATGCACATGAAAAACACATGATACATTTATAGGTGCTATGAAAATAAAATGCACAAGTAATGAGGGGTAACTCGTCATTGCCTCAATGACGAGTCCGGCTTGAGCTGCCCTGCATCGTCTTTAGTCTCCCCGCTTGCCTTGCATCCAGTTATCGCTCCATTGCTGCTCCGCATGCCTGCACCTGAAAGAGAGGTGGTTGTTAGAGCAATGTTGGGTCATCAAACACTACTTATGTACGCATCTATAATTATACAATCTGATCTTCACATGCATCATGGCAGCTAGTTTGTCACAGATGTCCAGAAAGTAATAATTATCAAACACACTTATCATATGCCTTTTTTCCTATCTAATGTGTTTGTTTCATGTGTAGATATAAGTGTCTTTCCATGCATAACACGTGGGGTCAATGGGCTTCCACAAGGGCTGAGCCCAACGTGCTTCAGGATAGCAAATGAACAAAGGAAGACAGCTCAAACATGGTTTTAACAGTCATATAAGCTTAAGGTCACTTTAGTCACCATTCATGCTTAGTGGAGAATATGGTAATGCAGGGGTATACAATGGGCAGCAAATATGAAGGAATACGATTCATTTTCAAAAAATCATGATGAAGACAACTTCGTAGCACAATGCATGATACAATTGAACACATTTATAGAAGGGATGTATATAATCAAAGATACAATCACCGTGATCATTTTGCAAAAGTAGCTGTCATATAAGGAGATAGCATAGTAACATCAAAAGGCAGTCATGATCATAGTAAGGGTGGCTAGAGTCCTTTCTAGGGTAATGACAGTGATATATATTTCAGTCCATACAACTGTTGGTCTTTAAACCAGAATTAAGGAGTAATGTGCACCATTGTCATGAACAGCCGTGACGTCCATATCTAATGTATAGAGCAAACCCCAATCAAGTTCAGACATTTCAAGCATAGAGAATATGAAAATGGAGTCAAAGCCTCATAGTATTGAAGGAGCAGCAGATTGCATTCATCAAATGTTCACTATAACGACAAATAGAAAGATATGAGACAAGAGCGGTCACTAGGAGGTTATGATATAGTTATTTTTCGGATAAAGAACATCACTAGCGAACTTGCAGCAGCAGTCCAAGATTATTAACTATATTTTGCAGCAGTATGAAAATGAAGGCCAGGTTCTTTTATATGGTTCCAATGGGGGTTTTTCAGAAAGATTTTTTTTGTGCAGGAAGGTCTTAAATATTAATCAACCTTTTATGGAAATTTCTTTCATAAAATCAGCCTTTTAAAGGAACTATACCCTGAAAATCGAAATATTTTCAGTCATGAAGTTTTTTTTCTGAGAATCAACTTTTAGAAATCAACCAATTTTCAGTTACAAACCAAGATTCATATGCAGCTACAGCCAACAAGAAGATGCATCTTTTAATACGCAGCATAATAGAGATTTGGAAAAGCTTCATAGGAAGGGTTTGTGGTATTTTTTCACTTTTTTCTAGTCACTATTGTTCTAAGCAAGATTATCATGCATAGAGAAGATTGTGTACCTGAAGCAGCCAACAATGGAGTTCTGGTTTCAGAAAGATTCATCCAATAACCCTCAGTAAATGCAGAAAAGTCATGCCTTTCACCCTTAGAATATCAATGGCGGTACCCCAATATCCAAGAGAACCCAGTAATCGCGCCCAGTTTTCTCTAAGTGCAAGGAATGTGCAGAAAATCATCCATGGCGGCCAGACATTTGGTAGAAAATCGCGCCCAACAGCCAGAGAACCAACGAAAATATGCCCAGTTTTCACTAATGGTGAAAGGACGTGCAGATAATGGCAGAAAATCTATCCACGTTCAGTCCAAAACGTGCCCTGGATCATCAAAAGGTAGCAGTTCGAGCCTATAGCAAACCCCATGGCGGCGCCCAAAGTTTTGCAGCAAGGAAGAAAAATATCGAAGAAGATGAAATGAAGACTTTAGGGTTTTATTTTCCCTATATCTTCATCGATGCCTTAAGGCATTTTTTTTTTTTTTGCCTTGTTTCATTTTATTTGCCTTTTCTCATGCCACGTGAAAATGTAAGGGGGTTGTTTTTCTTTATTTTCCTCCCCTTGTCGTTTTTTTTAATGGAGATAAAGCATGGGTTTTTGAATAAGATAAATTTTGATTAAAATGTTTTAAAGTTCACCACTTAATATCTTTGTTTTATTTAATATTTACATTTAAAGTCAAAACAATTTCATAAAAGTGATAAAAGTATTTATTAAAGTGATTTTTTAATAAATCGCTTTATTGAATTTTTTTTCTTATTACAATTATGAAATTTATTAACATGAAAATAATAAAATTACTTGTGAAAGTGATTTTAATCACTTTAATAAATAACCTTATTATTCTCATGTTAATAAATTTTGACTTTAAATATAAAAATAAAATTAAACAAATGTTTAAATTAAGTAATGAATTTTAAAATCACTTTAACAGATATTTACTTTCATTTATTGTGAAGTCTAAGAGATATTTGTTGCATTAATGAAGGCTTGCAGGCTTGTCAGGGATATTTCAGAGTCATTTATGATGCATTTAGTGGCTTTTATGGTTGCAGTATGGGTTGGCTTGACTTTGGTTCAAGTGTGTTCCATTTCAGACCTGTTTGAGGGCCTAAAAAGTGGATTTTTAGGTTCTGCTCGCCCAAGAGGAGGTGGAATATTTTATTCATTATCTGCTTTTTGGAAAGCATAGATTCTGCCTTCCTTCACTTTTGTAAGGGTTCTGACCTTTTGCTTCTTGCAGATTGTAATTTTTAGAGTTCTCTTTGCAGAAAGGAAGGAGCTTGTAACTCAGTTTCAGAGAGTTTGACAGCATCGTAACACCTTTTTGCAGTAATAATCAGTTCATACCTTCCCATTTTCTTCTGGTATTGTGTCCTTAATGTTAGTACAGGCTTTTTGTGACATTCTTTGTCCTTAAAACTATGTTTTTATGTGGGGGATCTTATGCAGAAGTATAATTTTGCAGGTTATAAGCTTTGTGTCTGAAATAGCAGTCTTAGGTTGTGAGAAAGAGTGTTTTTTCCTCTTGAGATTGTAAATTTTAACTTTCTTATGAATTGTTGATGCAAAGATTATAATTATTGGGTTGTGTAGGAGAGTCTTTCATTGCTGGCTTTATTGTGTGTTATTGGTTGTGAATGTCAGATTATCTTTTTGGTGCATCACCTCAGGTTTAGATTTTAGTTTCATATGTTCTCCTCCTCACTCTTTTCCCTGAAGAAATTGTTAGTTTAGGTGAAGAATCTGAAAAGAACCAGCTTACTCTGGAGGTCCACTTCAGTGTTTAGGTTACCCACAACTTTGAAGTGTTCCCATGTTTCAATAGGCAGCTGAAGTTCATAGCTTCAGCAAAGGGTGCAGGCTTTATTGATAACAGTTTTTGGCACGCCTGGTGGGACTGAGAGCTGATTCTCAGTCTCTTTTGTAATATGCAATACTGCTGTTTGGTGTGTACAACAGTGCTTTCTGCCTTTGGAGGCAATTTTTTAGCACACACCTGGCGAGTCTGGGAGGTTTGGTCTACTAGTTTCAGGCAGATTAAGTGCTGGTATGTAGAAAAATTGGACCTAATCACTTTTGGTTTTACAATATTGCAAAGTTTTTCCAGCTTATAAACATACTCGAATATGTCCTTTCCTTATGAAAGCATGTATTATCATTCTCCTTTCCATGAGAATGTTGCTTATGTATCTGAGCTATGCTACTAGTTTTAACCCAAATACATTTGCTACAGCCAGTTATCAACATCCTTCACATGTTTGCCACCCACCCACCCCTGCTCAATCTCCCAGGCAGCCCCCAGAAAGTCATTTTGTTCCAGGCCATCATGAAATTTCTCATAATCGGTCCCAGCATGTAGAGAATATAAGCATAAAAGGCATACTGTAAAGTTTTCAAGAACAATGGGCAGCTATTTATACAGAGCAGGAGTATAACATGCAACAAGAGGAGCTTGCCAATCAAGCTTATATTCGTCAACAAGGAGTAGAGGCTCAAAGGTATGAGCAAGAGCTCCTTGCTAAACAAGTTGCAGCCAAAGAAGAACAATTAAAGCACTTGCTTGCACAAGTGCAAAGGTATGAGACCCAGGCAACTCCTCGTGTTCCTAGTTTTAGTTCAACTTTTCCTGTGAGGATGAATCATTCTTTGAATGAAGAGGTTCCCAAGTTTAAATTTCCAAGTTTCAGGTTGGATGTTTCTACTCAATCTCCAAGTCAGTCTTCCAGGTTTGAGATTCCATGTTATAGGGGTAACAGTCCTATAAATGATAAAGAACAACCCCTACATGAGCCCATGAATGAGCAAAGTCAACCAAACCAATTCACTAATCCTTATACTCAGTCATAGCAAGAGCCTGAACCAAATAATCAAAGTACTGAGCAGCTATGGAAGCCTTCTTGGACTAAGCATCCTAATTTTAAAATGCCAAACCTTAACAAGGTTATCCCACATATACCAGTCCAAGACCAGAAAGATCAGCAGGAAGTTGCTACTGTTTGTATCGCTTCCCCAGCTGAAAATGATCATAATATATGCGAGGAGGAAGAAATGGTCTCTCTATTTGAACAACTACCTATTTTTGTTGAACAAAATGAAGAGAGCACACAGTTTTCCAAGTTACCAAGAACTTTGGGACAGCAACATATTGAGCAAGGTGGAGGTCATGAGCCTCAAGACCTCACTTTTGTTTTTGATGAACTGCCCTGTTTTGATGGCAAGGATGAAGAGGACATCCAACTATTAACATTAGTGCAAGTCTTGGACCAGCAAGAGGTGAATGATTGCGAGTAGGCTGGTGATCAAAAGGATGATACAGTTTGGTTTGATGGGCTTCTTGGTTTCCTTGATCAAGATGAAAAAAGCATGTCAATGCCATCTCCAACAGAAATTTTGGAGCAGCAAGGAGAATCTAGAGGACTTGAGGAAAATTATTACAAGGACAAAATTGGACCTCTCATGCAAAAAAGCAAGGAGGATTCTGAAGAAGATAATTTTTGGGAAGAGCTGGAATTGTTTTGTGTAAGCTTAGATACAAAACCAACATATCCTAAGTTGGAAAATCATGAGCAACATGGACGAGATGTGGAGGCAGTCATGCTTCTACTTCCATCGCATGAGCCAAATCATTTCAATCGGCAAGATGATGTCCAGGAACCAGTCAATCAGTTGGAGACCAGTAAAGAGAGCTCAAAGTTTGTTTTGTCACAAGGATGCCCTATCAGGCATCTAACCAAAATGAAGGCTAAAACAGAAAAGATAATCATGCTTGCAGATAAGCATGGAGTTGCTACTGAAGATGAGCCAACCCAGTCCACTTGTTCACTTCAAAGCAAGATTTTTGATGCTCAAATTTATGAGGTAAGTGAACTTGTTTATGATCTTGAAGACATATTTCAACTCTTTGTCAGTTTTTGGTCCAAGATTCATCTCTTCTTGGCTGCTTATGAACATGCTACACATTGTAAGTTGAAAAGAATGGGTAGCTATTTCAACCAGCTTGTAAATGGTTTTGTTTAAGAGATTTGGTATTTTGATTAGCATAGGCTAGAGTAGGTTTTGATGCCAAATAAGTGCTGTTGCACAGGTAGATTAGTTGTAGCTTCTATTTCCCTAAGTGCTTCGTGCACAACCTAGTTAGTTGTTAGTTGTTTCTGTTTTTGCGGAGGTCAAAGCTGTTGTAAGTTACCACAGTTCTATGAAGAAGATACCTACAATATGAAACAACGAATCCATGATTCCACTGCCACACATCATACATATCCGCCTCTTAAAGCTGGGGCAGCTCACAACAGTCTTGTAAGAGGTGTTATTTGTAAAGTTTTCAGTCTGAATCTGAGTTTCAGTAGTGCAAGAGAATGTTTTCCAAGAGGTTTTTTGTTGCTTCCATATCCTAATCTATCAAATACACATGTAGAATTCATGATAGTGGGGTGTCAAGACCACTGCCATAAACCACACACCTATACTCAATGGGTTAGGACAGGTTCAGAGGAGAAAAGAGAGAGTTTTGCAGTGTTATGATATGTTTTTCCAGTTTTCACAAAAGTTACAACTGACTTTGTGCCCAATGAATAGTCTAAGGCAGTTGGTCAGGATGTTTAGCAGGCAAACATTTAGCAGAAATCACCAAAAATGTTACCAGATTTTCACCTACAGGCTCAATCAGGTAGAGCCACTAAGTTTTTGAGCAAGTGGTATATTTCATAGCCTCTCTATGTTGCATTCAAGTACAAATGAAATAACCTCAAAAGATTGCAGAAAGCAAAGATTGCAAAGAAAGCATTTCATTGATTTAAATGTACGAAGCATAGAAAGATTAGGCAAGTCTTTCGGAAAGAATGTAATCTTTATTAAAATGATAGAATGCATGTCTCACACAAGCCGTGAAACTAACTGCTATAATGCACATGAAAAACACATGATACATTTATAGGTGCTATGAAAATAAAATGCACAAGTAATGAGGGGTAACTCGTCATTGCCTCAATGACGAGTCCGGCTTGAGCTGCCCTGCATCGTCTTTAGTCTCCCCGCTTGCCTTGCATCCAGTTATCGCTCCATTGCTGCTCCGCATGCCTGCACCTGAAAGAGAGGTTGTTGTTAGAGCAATGTCGGGTCATCAAACACTACTTATGCACGCATCTATAAACATACAATCTGATCTTCACATGCATCATGGCAGCTAGTTTGTCACATATGTCCAGAAAGTAATAATTATCAAACACACTTATCATATGCCTTTTTACCTGTCTAATGTGTTTGTTTCATGTGTAGATATAAGTGTCTTTCCATGCATAACACGTGGGGTCAATGGGCTCCCACAAGGGTTGAGCCCAGCGTGCTTCAGGATAGCAAATGAACAAAGGAAGACAGCTCAAACATGGTTTTAACAGTCATATAAGCTTAAGGTCACTTCAGTCACCATTCATGCTTAGTGGAGAATAGGGTAATGTAGGGGTATACAATGGGCAGCAAATATGAAGGAATACGGTTCATTTTCAAAAAATCATGATGAAGACAACTTCGTAGCACAATGCATGATACAGTTGAACACATTTATAGAAGGGATGTATATAATCAAAGATACAATCACCGTGATCATTTTGCAAAAGTAGCAGTCATATAAGGAGATAGCATAGTAATATCAAAAGGCAGTCATGATCACAGTAAGGGTGGCTACAGTGCTTTCTAGGGTAATGACAGTGATATATATTTTCAGTCCATACAACTGTTGGTCTTTAAACCAGAATTAAGGAGTAATGTGCACCATTGTCATGAACAGCCGTGACGTCCATATCTAATGCATAGAGCAAACCCCAATCAAGTTTAGACATTTCAAGCATAGAGAATATGAAAATGGAGTCAAAGCCTCATAGTATTGAAGGAGCAGCAGATTGCATTCATCAAATGTTCACTATAACGACAAATAGAAAGATATGAGACAAGAGCGGTCACTAGGAGGTTATGATATAGTTATTTTTCGGATAAAGAACATCACTAGCGAACCTGCAACAGTAGTCCAAGATTATTAACTATATTTTGCAGCAGTATGAAAATGAAGGCCAGGTTCTTTTATATGGTTCCAATGGGGGTTTTTCAGAAAGATTTTTTTTGTGCAGGAAGGTCTTACATATTAATCAACCTTTTATGGAAATTTCTTTCATAAAATCAGCCTTTTAAAGGAACTATACCCTGAAAATCGAAATATTTTCAGTCTTGAAGTTTTTTTTCTGAGAATCAACTTTCAAAAATCAACCAATTTTCAGTTACAAACCAAGATTCATATGCAGCTACAGCCAACAAGAAGATACATCTTTTAATACGCAGCATAATAGAGATTTGGAAAAGCCTCATAGGAAGGGTTTGTGGTATTTTTTCACTTTTTTCCAGTCACTATTGTTCTATAAGCAAGATTATCATGCATAGAGAAGATTGTGTACTTGAAGCAGCCAACAATGGAGTTCTGGTTTCAGAAAGATTCATCCAATAACCCTCAGTAAATGCAGAAAAGTCACGCCTTTCACCCTTAGAATATCAATGGTGGTACCCCAATATCCAAGAGAACCCAATAAATCGTGCCCAGTTTTCTCTAAGTGCAAGGAATGTGCAGAAAATCATCCATGGCGGCCAGACATTTGGCAGAAAATCGCGCCCAGCAGCCAGAGAACCAACAAAAATATGCCCAGTTTTCACTAATGGTGAAAGGACGTGCAGATAATGGTAGAAAATCCGTCCACGTTCAGTCCAAAATGTGCCCTAGATCATCAAAAGGTAGCAGTTCGAGCCTACAATAAACCCCATGGTGGCGCCCAAAGTTTTGTAGCAAGGAAGAAAAATATCGAAGAAGATGAAATGAAGACTTTAGGGTTTTATTTTGTCTATATCTTCATCGATGCCCTAAGGCATTTTTTTTTTTTGCCTTGTTTCATTTTATTTGCCTTTTCTCATGCCACGTGAAAATGTAAGGGGGTTGTTTTTCTTTATTTTCCTCCCCTTGCCTTTTTCTTTAATGGAGATAAAGCATGGGTTTTCGAATAAGATAAATTTTGATTAAAATGTTTTAAAGTTCACCACTTAATATCTTTGTTTTATTTAATATTTACATTTAAAGTCAAAACAATTTCATAAAAGTGATAAAAGTATTTATTAAAGTGATTTTTTAATAAATCACTTTATTGAATTTTTTTTTCTTATTACAATTATGAAATTTATTAACATGAAAATAATAAAATTACTTGTTAAAGTGATTTTAATCACTTGAATAAATAACCTTATTATTCTCATGTTAATAAATTTTGACTTTAAATATAAAAATAAAATTAAACAAATGTTTAAATTAAGTAATGAATTTTAAAATCACTTTAACGGATATTTATTTTCATTTATTGTGAAGTCAAAGAGATATTTGTTGCATTAATGAAGGCTTGTAGGCCTGTCAGGGATTTTTCAGAGTCATTTATGATGCATTTAGTGGCTTTTATGGTTGCAGTATGGGTTGGCTTGATTTTGGTTCAAGTGTGTTCCATTTCAGACCTGTTTGAGGGCCTGAAAAGTGGATTTTTAGGTTCTGCTCGCCCAAGAGGAGGTGGAATATTTTATTCATTATCTGCTTTTTGGAAAGCATATATTCTGCCTTCCTTCACTTTTGTAAGGGTTCTGACCTTTTGCTTCTTGCAGACTGTAATTTTTAGAGTTCTCTCTGCAGAAAGGAAGGAGTTTGTAACTCAGTTTCAGAGAGTTTGACAACATCGTAACACCTTTTTGCAGTAATAATCAGTTCATACCTTCCCATTTTCTTCTGGTATTGTGTCCTTAATGTTAGTACAAGATTTTTGTGACATTCTTTGTCCTTAAAACCGTGTTTTTATGTGGGGGATCTTATGCAGAAGTATAATTTTGCAGGTTATAAGCTTTGTGTTTGAAATAGTAGTCTTAGGTTGTGAGAAAGAGTGTTTTTTCCTCTTGAGACTATAACTTTTAACCACCTTATGAATTGTTGATGCAGAGATTATAATTATTGGGTTGTGTAGGAGAGTCTTTCATTGCTGGCTTTATTGTGTGTTATTGGTTGTGAATCTCAGATTATCTTTTTGGTGCATCACCTTAGGTTTAGATTTTAGTTTCATATGTTCTCCTCCTCACTCTTTTCCCTGAAGAAATTGTTAGTTTAGATGAAGAATTTTAAAAGAACCAGCTTACTCTGGAGGTCCACTTCAGTCTTTAGGTTACCCACAACCTTGAAGTGTTCCCATGTTTCAATAGGCAGCTGAAGTTCATAGCTTCAGCAGAGGGTGCAAGCTTTATTGATAACAGTTCCCCCTTTGTAGAAAAAATATAAATTAGAGAGAGCATGCTTGTAGATATTGAAAATCACGATCTTTGTTTTACTTAGGTTGACCGCAAGCTATTGAAGTTAACAAAAAGGAACAAGGGCATCGATCTGTTGCCATAAGCCCTTAATAGAGTGGGAGATAAGGACATCAACATCAACGAAAAGAAGAATATCTATTACGGGGTAATGTGAAATAAAACCGTCATCTAAATAGGTATATTGTCGTAGAAATTCGTTTATCTCATCAAATTAAATACTAAATAGGTTGGTGAGAGAGGACCCTTTTGATTGACTACAATGGTACTTTTCACAAAGTTAGAGAAACCATGAGAAGTATGAAACTGGTCAAGAACTATCTCTTAAGCCTCTAAGCAATAGCAATCAAAGAGTTTGAATACTTATATGTCTCTACTTTTGAAAAAGATGTCCCAAAATCATTTCAGAGGCCTTTTGAAAGTCAAGAAAACAACAAAAGACTTTATAAGACTTGTGACAAACCTTGTTTAGTCCTTAATGTGAGGTTGGTAAACTCACGGACAAAACAAAGATATCCCACATGTACCAACTATTCATGTAACAAAACATTCATATATATCAAAGCATGAGTAACAATAACAAAACAACTATAACAGAAGAATGATATCTTATTGAATTCTCAAAATATGCCAGTACAATACCATCCTTGCCGAGGTTCCATCCATATCATATATAGACACGACGGTTGGCCAAGTTGCCAACCGTCACTAACTACCAACTACCCCATGAGAAGCTCTCGACGACAAAACCATACAAAACGTAAACACCCCAACCAACTACAACTAACATGCGTTATTGACCCCTAACATCAGCCCCCCCCAAAAGTAGTCGTCTTCCAGATGACTAAGACAACGGGAGCTGGAATAACAACAAAAGACTGACCGAGAAGGGGGAGGAGGCGTTCCTGTGGTGGCCGAAGAAGGTTGCTGCCCTGTGCGGAGTCTGAGGTTCTTCTCTGCTGTCAGCTGTCGTTCCCGTGCCTTCTTGACCATGTGTGCGGCCTCCAACATTTTTTTGCCCTTCTGCTCCATCTGGAGAGTAAGCTCAACCACATGTGTTGCCAATGCTTGTACCTCCTTCTACATGCTGCAAGGGGCCTCATAAGTAGTCACCTTCGTTTCTAGCTCAATCCTTAGGTTCTTCTCCACTGCGGCTAACTTCGCACGCTTCTCTCCTTCCTTCTCCAATTTTGCTGCATATAGCCGCTAGGTCTGCTGCTCTATTTGACTCTGTCGCATCTGTAGGTAGACATCCCAAAAAGATCCTTCCATACTACGCAAGGTGGCGCCCAAGGTGCCCACTCCCTCCACTAGTCACATGCACGTCCATTCTTGTACCATCTCTGGTGTACTACTGTCTGGCCACCCTTGTTTCTCAAAGTGGCGTGCAAACTCGTCCACACATCCGGAAGTCATGAAGTGGCACAACTTCTCAGCGTCGGCGGAGTTGCCGACATTCATCTGCCTAGTCAACCATGCCATTCTACGTGCTATATCTGAAATCCCCTGTAGCTCCCCAAGGAACCGTTGGAGCAAGCCTGTTGGATTGCTAGGGTCTAGTGGAGTGAGGTGAAGTCCTGCCAGTAGTCCTTCGGACCTGCTTTCACCAACATTGATGATCTTTGGGCTCTGCCCACCACTTCCTGTTGCTCTATTCTCCTCCTCAACAGTCATCCTTCTCATCCTGATCTGTGATAGGGGTGGTCCTATGCTGTGTCTGGTTTTATCTAACGACCATGGTGTGTGGTGAAGGCGAGGGGGGAGGGTGAGGTGTGAGTGCAAACTGCCCCAACCACCCATCCAACGATGCATCTATATCCTCATTCGTTAGTGTCTCTAGTGCTGCCAACTCCTCTAGACCATCTCCTGTCATCGGTACATCCCTTGACTCATCTCTCTCTGCTGGTATCGTACTAGTACATGCCATGCCAGTACCCCTACTTGCCGTACTAGTACCGATTTCCTGTACGACTACTTCCTCTAGTACGACCGTCTCCTGAACCATTTTATTTGGACTATGTTGTACGACCTCCTTTGCCACCATATGATCTGCCATACTCCCGCCACCTAGGTCACTAGTTGTACGATTAGGCTTACTAGTACGTTCTACGGCTGGTACAACTTGTGACTTGAGTACAGCTAGACTGGTCTGCGGTAGCGACACCCGTTGTTGTGCCGGTGGTTCTCCTTCATTAATTTTCCAAAACAGCACCCCTACCGATTGTACGCCCCCTATCGGACTAGCCACTGTAAGTGTTTCCTGTGGTACCAAGTGTGCTGAAGAGGACAATTTTGGGGGTGTAAATTTCACCCGTGTGCTCTTCTACTGTGCTCACAGCCCTCCATGCTGCTCTTCCTCCTCCTCCTCTTCCTGTTGCTACGATTCCTCTTCCCCTTTATCCTCTCCTGCCGTGTGTGATTCCATATGGAACCCCTCATCTCCACTCTCTTGCTCAGTTTCTTCGGCCTCCTCCTCAGACTCCTCGGTGCTGTTGTCATCTTCGACTTCAACGGACATGTCCAACTTCCTCCTCTTTGCTAGCTGTGTGGTGTCACCAAGCGTGTCTAGATGGGCATAATAGTACATGGACGACTTATTAGGTTCTACCCTTCTGCGTAGTTCGAAAGTCCCCCACATCTTTGGTGGTACTTGCAGGCATACGCCAGCCAAGAATAGGCTGATGGTGTGGTGGCATATGTAAAATGTCTTGTGTTCCAGCTTGAGGAAATCATTAATCCTCTCTGCCAAAAGCTGCCCCTAGTTGTAAACTTTGCCGCACTTAATGCCATTCATTAACCCTATCATCCAGATGGCTATATCGGATGCATGGTTGGCCCCTGTGAGCCGACTTTTTACCAAGTCCATCAGCATTCTCCATTCTCCTGGTGCGATAAAAGCACGCTTCAATCCCCTACTGTCAGACCAGGCGCTCTTCCATTGCTCTTCTGTGAGGTCATCTCTGCATAGCAAGTCCAACAACCACTTCTTTTTCTCCTTGGTGAGCTTCTTGGCCGGTTTCACTGCAGATGCCCCCTTCTCTGGTATACCAAATACCCTTCTGAAATCTTCCGCCTTGAAGGAAACTCGTACCATGCATCCCTGGAACTGAATGATGGAAGCCCTTTCGGTTGTATCCAGACACCATAGTCCGTAACACCGGCTCAAAATCCTTAATGTTGAATGTTGGCATTTGAATGGCATGGTCTACCTGTGCTTTCCTAAGGGAGTCCTTTATCACATGGTCGGGAGGGGTTTCCTCCCACCAGGTACGCCATTTGTTGCCAATCACGCTCTCAAAGGCTACATTCTTGACAGTGATTCCCTCCGGATCCTTCTGCACTTTTGGCCTGATTTTGGCCTTCTTGCTGTTGCTGACTGGTTCTGTAGTGGTCATGGTTGCACTGTAACTGCTTTGCCTTGTTTCCTTGTTTTTGTCCAATCCTTGACCGTTATTATAACAGTTTGCAAGTGTGCCCCGCCAATTTGTACGAACCATTGTGCCCACTGTTGTTGGTACGATGTACGTATAGGTCCATACACCTCTCTCCTCTGGCCGTACAGCTTCCGCAATTCGTTTGAACTCTGTGCCTAACACTGTACAAACAACATGGATTTCCAAACTAATGCCTTCGAAATTTGTATAAACCGCTTCCCTGCCCATACGGACTTCCCTCCGTCGATCCCTGTACGGTCTTCTTCATGTTGTCTGCGGATTCTTCTTGATTGTCGTACGACCTCTTCCTTGGGTTGCCGTACATTTAGTGTGGCCGTACGACCTCTCCCGATTTGCTTCCCCTGTGCACCGCACCGCTTCACTGTACACCATACAACGTTTCCTGTGCAATATCCGCCGTACGGTTTCACCGTACAATGTTTCCTATGCAATTTTTGCCGTATGCCGTACGGGTTGATTTGATGAGCTATGCCGTACGAAATGGTGTGCTCTGTCGTATGGGATGATGTGCTCTATCGTACGCTGTACAAACTCCACTCCTTGGTTGTGCGTGACAAAAGGAAATGTCTGCGTTGTGTCTCCTCCCAGTTCGTACAGATTGCTATGTACGGATTCACTTGCTTGCTCTGTGCCTGTGTGCCGACCGTACGCGTAATCCGTACACTATACAGTGTCTCTTCTTATTTGCCTGCATCATACGGATTTGACTTCTCCTGTGGCTAGACGACATTTTTCCTTCCCTCTCTCGATTTTGTCTTGCTTCTTCGACTCTGACTTCTTTCTTGAGATGTGTACAAATGGCCTTTTTGGGAGTCTTTATAATCTTTTGTCAGGGTTAGGGTTAGGCATAAGTATTTTATTAACTTTTTATAAAATAATTGCCTTCTTATCAATTGTATTTTTTCCTTACTTATTTCTATTACTTCTACCTTGGACTTTTTCCAACTTTTAATATCCCCTCTCTTTTCAACTGTTTTAAACTTTTTACTTGACAACACTTTTTTAAATGTAACTCTTCGTACCTTTAGTTTACCAAGGTATCTCGGGGTTAGGTTGTGTCGTTTAGATGGCCCTTTGTGATCCATAGGGTAGCTTATTGCCTCTGTGAACATTGCTGAATGATCTTTTCGCCCCCTTAGTTTCCTATTTGTTGTTCGGGTACTTGATTTCTTCCTTGCTCTTCCACCTTTTGTTTGATCCTTGGTCAGCATCCTCGTCTCCTATGTTCCTCTTCACTCCTAAGGGGTCATTCTGAGTCCTTAGCTTTATCTCCGAATCGTGCAACCACATACATACGTGCGACATCCTCCTGTAGCATTCTTCTGCACAACACGTTCCCACGTACTCCAAGTCCCATATCTTGTCAACTAACGGAGCAGGTCCCATCCCCTTATACCGCTCGTCAATGTAGTGGCCTCCGTACTGTTGGTACCATTTTACTTTTTCTCCATCAACCTCGGGCGGTCCTGCGGGGTTAGGGATCACCCGGTATAATGAATTTGGTCCGGCTTCCAATTCGCCTGGCTAGGAGGCGATGATGAATAAGTCCTCCGTTTTTAGCACCATCTTTAAACAGGGACCTAGAGTTGCCCCGTACTCCTCTAAGTCAAGCTCTTCCTCCGGGTCTACAGGTTCCTCCTCTTTATTTGCACTCTCGACTTTCCTTTGGGCTTCAACCTCTTCATCGATATCGTATGCTACGTACCCTTCTCGAAGACCTACATATGGGGCCTGCTTCTTCCAATGTCTTGAAATCCATACCCATATAGCTGGATCCCCAAAATATGCGTTTGTGAGGTGCTTGTGGTTCCTGGAAACCGCAACACCTTCCACCTGCTTTGGCACAAGCCGTTCTTCCATGGTTGCAAAAGGCTTTGCCCACTCTTCATCTCTCCGGTAGGGCTCTTCTTTTACCACCGGGTCTTTGTCGACTTCCTTGCTCTAGCCAATGGTCCAGTTCCCTTTTGTAGCGTATCCCAGCATGTTAATCCCGATCACAGGTTTTTTCTGTTCTTTGTAGACTTTCATTTTTGAACCATTCATTGGGTCCCTGATTGGATTGCTATCCAGAGTGGATAGCTTCACCGCCCCATTCTTGCCGACCTCTCTGATCTTATAGGGTCCGAGCCAACGAACTTTAAACTTCCTCGGTTGGAGTTTGTTCCGGTCGTTATACTTCAAAACCAACTGCCCCGACTCGATGTTGACCTGCCGTAGGTGCTTGTCATGCTAGTACTTCCTTTGTCGCTGCACTACCTCTATTGCCCATTGTGCCATTACCCTTCGTTCATCTAGTTTCATTGGGCTGTCAAGCCTTGCACTCAAGCTTTCTTCATCACCAAGTCTATTATCCACCGCCACCTGGAGGCTAGGTACGGTACTCGGTCGGTACCACTGCCTCTTGCCCGTACATGAGCTGGAACAGGGTATGCCCAGTAGTGACCTTGTAGGTTGTGCAGTAGGCCCACAGTACGGCTGGTAGCCTTTCCTCCCAGTCCTCCTGCTCCACCCCACACGACTTATAAATTATTGACACCAATACCTTGTTGGTTGCTTCTGCCTGTCCGTTAGCTCGGGGTAGTACAAACTAGAGAGATTGTGAAAGATTTTGAACTCTACGGTCCTAGTACGGATTACTTGGTTGACAAAGTGCACTCCCTTGTCACTGGTGATTTGAAGGGGTATCCCATACCTCGTGACGATCTATTCATGCAAGAACCGTGCCGTACTCAAAGCCGTGTTATCTAGCAAGGCTCTCGCTTTTGCCCACTTGGTGAGGTATTCCGTAGCCACTACAATATATTTGCACCTATGCATGCTACTCGGCTTCAAGGGTCCTACAAAGTCCAGATCCCACCGTTCGAATAGCTCATGTGGCTGGGAGGGAAAGAGGGGCATGAAGTCTCGCTTGAGTGGTCTTCTTGTGCGTTGGCAAGTGTCACACCCGACCACCCACTCTCGGGCGTCAGTGTGTAGAGTTGGCCACCACAGATTGGCCAGAAGTACTTTCCTCGCAGTTGCATCTGGTCCCATGTGTCCGCCTGCTAACTTGTCATGTGCTTCCTTCAAAACACTGGGGATTTCCTCCTCCATAACACATCTTCTTAGGATTTGATTGGGGCCCATTTTATGTAACAGGCCATTGATCAGCTGGAAAGTCTTACTCTTCAGTGCTAGCTTCCGTCGTTCCTCCGAGGACATCTCCTTTGGGAATGTGGAAGTAGAGAGGTATTGGCCGATCTTCTCGTACCACGACGGTAGTACTGCAATCTAGAACAAGTGTGCATCTAGGAAGTCCTCGTTAACCCCTTCGACCGGTTCTCTTGATCTGATCCCCGATAGTTGGTCGGCTATCACATGGGACTTACTTGGCCGCACAATAATGGTGAAGGTGAATTTTTGCAGGAGTAGTAGCCATCTACTTACCCGACCTTGGATAATTGGTTTATTTACCAAGTACATTAGTGCTTGATGGTTCACATAAAATGTGAACGGAGTAGCCAACAGGTAGTGGCGAAACTTTTGCGCCACGTACACCATCCCGAGTGCCTCCCTCTCCATTGTGCTGTAGTTTCATTCAGCCCTTGACAAAAGTCGGCTGGCAAAAAAAATTGAGTGATCCAGTCCTTGTGTCCCTACTTGTGCAAGGGTAGCACCAGTCCCGAAGTTGGAGGCATCGACGTGTACGTGAAACTCCTTATTCCAATCCAGGTACACCAGTATTAGTGCACTCACCAGCCGATCTTTCAATTCTTTGAAGGCTCCTTCCAGCTCCGTACCCCATACGAACGACTCTCCCTTCCTTGTCAGCTTGTCTAGGGGCCAAGAGACTTGTGCAAAGCCTTTGATAAATCTTCGGTAGTAGCCAACGTGGCCTAAGATAGGAGTGATTGTCAGATTCTCCATGTTGACGATCACTTCTATCTTATTTGGGTCTGTCTTTAGACCTTCTTTACAAACAATGTGGCCAAGGAGCTTTCCTTGGGGTACCATAAACCTGCACTTCCTCGGGTTAAGAGCTAGCCTAGCTTTCCAACACCTCTCCATACATTCTCCGAGTGCCTTTAGATGGGTGTCTTGATCACTGAAAATCGACCAATCATCCAAGAATGCCTTGAAGTTTCCTACGGACATTTTGTCAAAATGTGTAAAATTATTCTCTGGAAGGTTGCCGGTGCATTACATAGCTCGAAGGGCATGTGATTGTAGGCGTACACCCCCTCCTCCACCACAAATGTGGTCTTTAGCTTATCTTCTTCCGCAATACTTTATCTGATTGTATCCTGAGAACCCATCTAGAAATGTGTATATCTCGTGCCCAACTACTTCTTCAAGAATGCTGTTAGTGAATGGAATTGGAAATGGATCCTTGATTGTTACTGCGTTTAGGTACTTGAAGTCTACGCATATCCTTATCTGTTTAGCCTCCTTTTTGAGAGAAATGATTATTAGGGAAACTTAGTCACTTGTTTCCACTTTAAATATGATCCCAACCTCCAACATTTTGTTGATTTTCTCATTCACCTTGGCTGCGTAGTTCTTGTTCATCCTGTACGGTCTCCTTCGTACGGGTTAGGCTCCTGGTACGAGGATATGTGATGTACACACAATTCCGGTGGTACCCCCTTCAAGTTCTTGTAGGTCCAGGCAAAGACGTCCTTGTATTCCAAGAATATCCTGAATGCCTGTAATATCCCAGTAATTTTTTTTTTGTTTTTAGACCAATAACAATTCATCCACAACAAATAACCCATTAAGGTTAGAGGAGTAAACCAAACAACTGAAAGGGAACCCTTCTACCTTTTGTTCACCGAGAGCCCAGACTGGGAGGGTGAGAGCATACGGTGTTCCGGGGATTGTTAGCAATCATAATCAAACTGAAAATTACAATGCATGGGTGGCAAGCCAGCCCCTTCTGCTTATCCAGCAAGATAGAAACCAAAGCTCCTGGTGGTAAACCGACCAAGGGAAAATTACGATAAATTGAAGTTCAATCACTCTACCGCGTATTTCAGCGGGAGGACAGTACATTCAGCGGGAGGACAGTACATTAAGGTATCACTCTACCGCATATTTCAGCGGGAGGACAGTACATTAAGGTATCACTCTACCGCATATTTCAGCGGGAGGATTGATTACAAAACTGAATTACAAAACTTAGAAGGCGGCAAGCCAGGCTCTTCCACTTATGCAGTGGGTAATTACAAAAGAAAGCAGAAAGGGGATGATCAGTACTACTGAAACAACCTTACAATATAGAGATGAGATGAGATGAATAATTGCAGATTTCTACAACATGACTGTAATTTTCTATTACATTGATCTGCAGGCTGAAAGTACAGTTTCAGTAGCCTATGGAAACATCAAAACACTCACTCAATTTTTGCCTAAATCAACTCAAATCAATCCCAATCCCACCGTACATCAAATGCAATGACAACCAATCAAAGCCACATCCCAAACAAACCCATTTTTATTTTGCACACATCCCAATGTAAAAAAAAACCCACGCCTAGCCTAGGAAGTTCGATTTTGTCTAATAAAATCATTGCTCAATCAAAACAGCTAAAAACTCACACATTGTATTGCCATGGCATGGAAGGAAGAATGAGCCGGTACCCAGATGGATGGAGTCGCCTGGTTAAGAGATACGAGCAAATTTCACTTTTAGTAGTCCCGCGACCAGCAACCAGAAACAATCAAATCCAACATCAATCACTCCATAATCTGCAACTCATTAACCAATCTGCAATGGGAACACAAGGGCACAGCTAGGTACTATATTGCAAGTACGAAACTGAGACTCAGCTAGGAAGCCAACTTCGAAGCTCAGATTTTCAGTAGCCAAACCGGCAGCATAACGATGCAATTTTCAAAGATGTCAAAATGGGAGCCCAAGTCTCATACTTATAACTCCACACACCTCAAACCCAAATGCCATTTCCTTGAATTTCAGCGTTTTTCCTTTGCATTTTGCGCCATTCCCCACAAGTCAACTCCCACGCTAAAGCAAGGACCCACGCACTTTGGCAAATATTAGAGATAAGTTATAAAAAAATATAATATCTTTCTCAATATTTCGATATCTCTTTAATAAACATGAATTTGCCAAGAACTTAGGAAAAATATGCATTAATCCCAATTTTAATAAATTAGTCGTCAATAATTAGATTAATTAAATATTAAACCTTACGATAAGGAATTAATATTCAATTATTTCGCATATGGCTCTGGTACTGATTATTAACACTGCTAGGATGAAACTGAGTCAGGACGACCACCAAAACTGTTGCAGAATCAGAACCCTGTCTACTGCCAATAATAGAATTGTGCCACACTGCCACTTACTAAAAATAGTAAGTCAAGAACTAATGCTCAGAAAAGCATGATCATCGCGTCCAGAGGCAGAACATGGAGAGCTCAGTAGTATAGTAACATCAAAATGGCCATTCCCTGACTTACTAAAAATAGTAAGTCCTTGTTTCATCAATGCTAGACCCTCATTCCTCATTCCACCTAGCCTACGGGTCTCAGGAATAGGCTAATGGACCATTGAAGGAGCATCAATGAGAAGGGGACATTACAAGGCCACCACCTTCAGTACGGGGTTCTAGTCATCCCCTACAAGTATCACCTGCGGGTCCTCGTCCTTGCCTAGATTGATTTTTTTTACATCCCTTTCCTCGTACTTGATGGGTTTGTCTCGTTCAAACTGGTGGGTTGGTGTGTCATCCACCCGTGCCATCCCCTCTTGGTACCTACCATACTCTAGGGGAAATGACTGCTCTTCCGTACCGCTACTTGATTCCCCAATCTTGCATATTTGCAGCATGTGCACTCCGGGTGGAAGACCTCGTAGTCCTCCATCTGCCAATGGAAGAGTTCGGCTAGCGAACTAGTTCCATCTTCAGAGCATCCGTCTAGTTCCAGCACTCCTTCATTGGGTTCCCTCCCTCCTTTGTCTTGTTCGGAACCCCACTCCCATCTATTTGAGTCCTCTGAGTCGGAGTTAGACGACGCGAGCTCTTCACTGACAGATTGATTCCTCAAGTCAATCACATACTTATGACCTTCACTCTCGATTGAGAGTGTATTCTTCTTTCAGTTGTGATTGGCTCTAGCCATGATCAGCCATCCCCTTCCCAGGAGGGCGTCGTACGCTTTCTCTCCGGTGGAATGACTACGAAGTCTAGAAGGAATTGTTGTCCCAATCACCACCTTTTGTACCATGAGAGTCCCGAGGGGTTTGATGCCGTGTTGATGCGCACCAACAAGGTGGAATGTTGGTGGCCAGAGAGTAGGCTTGCCAAGACCTCTCCAAGTTTCTTCCGGTAGCACGTTGACTCTAGACCCGCCATCCACAATGGTGTTTGTGAGCTTCTGGCCCATTATTTCCATCTCCACCACGACAGGTTTCTGTCCAATGCTTATGATGAGCAGCATAGGGTCTATGGCATTCGTACCAGGTTCCTTCACCGGAGCCGCAACAGGTGGTTCTGTCATTGTCCAATGTTCTTGGTCGACGGTGATGTCACCGGCTGCATTTGTTAGGGCCATCCTCAACTGTGGCATGGTCTGTAGAAGGTCGAATACCTGTACGGGTATAGTGGTTTGTAACATCTGCTTAATGATGATTTTTTCCGATCCTGATCGGAGTGGGGTACTGGTAGTTGGGTACGAGGCCCTCCGTTCTTTTGCCATCGCCCGCTCAATATCTGCCCTGGCTTCCTGGAGTCTTTCCTTCTCTGTGCGAGGGTCAGGATACATGTCTTTCTTGTTTTGCAATCTTGTGATTGCCAGTACGCCTTCCTCCGATTCTTCTACCTCCAGCATATTCACCCCTTTTTGCTTTGGACACTCTGTGTCCTCATGATTCCTCGGCCCGCACCATTTGCACAACAAACTTCCTGCATCATCTCCATTTTGACATTCCCACGCAAAGTGACCCCATTCGTTGCATTGGATCATGGGTCGTCCCTTTGCGTCGTATTGAATTCTACTCCTTGGCGTGTTATTATTGGGCTCGTTACCCCGCCGGTTGTTTCGGTACACCCTAGGAGAGGCGTCAGAGTTTGCTGCCGGCTTTGGAGGTGTTGCTAGCGGTATGACTTGGTCAGGTTGGGCGTAGAGCACTTGTGTGCTCCATGCTTTCAAGCTGTACGGGCATTCCTTAATGGACTGTCCCATTACTTGGCAGATGTCACCAAAGGCTTTTTGAGGGCAACTCCCCTTAGTGTGCCCTTCTGTCTTACAGTCCGTGCACCATAGTTCCTTTCCTTCCTTGCCACTTTCTTTGTCAACCTTTAGTTCTTTCATCATCCTCATCATATCCCTTCGGAGTGCTTGCACGGTCTTGGACTCCCCATCGCTGTCTTCATCCATACTATCACCATTGCTCACCCGACACTTCCCACAAGATGTCTTATTTTCACTCTCAATATCCATCGCACTGTTGTATGCTTCGTCATACGAGGGCAGAGGGACCACCTTCATCTTCCGTCTGAGAGACGGTACCGGTCCTTCAACAAACCATCTCTTCTTTAGGCCATCAGCCGACTGGTTCTCCATTTTGTTGAGCAGTTCCCTCAGCGTTTTGTTATAGGCCTGCACACTTTCACTTTTTCCCTGCTTGGTATTATAAATTTCCGCCTATTTCATTGTCATCCCGTAGGAGTTTGAACTCCTCTTGGAACACCTTCTTTAGATTGTTCCATGACGTTTCATACTAGGCATCCAGGTCCGTATACCAATCAATTGCTATTCCTTGCAGGGTGGCTGAAAATGCCTTCAACCAGTAATCCTGGTCTTCTTGGCCATTTGCCTCCCAAATGGTCACACATGTCTTACAATGTCGTACGGGATCCTCCGATCCGTCGCCCATGAACTTTGGAAGCTTCTGTTTCTCTGGGGTGTGTGTCATTGTTTTTGTTTGGAGGGTTTTATGTAGCGCTTGGAAGTTACTATATGCCCGGAAGGTATTATGTGTCTAGAAGGGGTACCGTACACTCTTGACCTGCTTGGACCCCTATCCGCAGGGCTTTGGTTACCCTCGCTCCTATAGTCCCTCCTTCCTGGGGTTTCTAGATCTGACCCTCCTATTTTGGTTCCTTCTAACAAGAACAAATTCCTGATGTTGGATAATGTTGTTTCAAAAGTAGTGGCGATCTCTTCGTGCAAATTCCGTACCGCCTCTTCTCCTTGTTCAGAATACTCTGATAGTTTGCTCAGCGACTCGGCTCCAAAGTCTTTTTCATTTGATGTCGAGTGTGGGGCCTGGTCGGCGAGATCTTCCTTCGCTACATCTGGAAGTGGCAGGTTCTTGGTGACCTCCTCCAACTCCTTCCACGTACACGACCTTTGTCTCTCTCGATTACGACTCCGACTCACACTCCGACTTCTGCTATGTTCCTCAGGGCTCTTTGAGTCAGCAACTTCCCTTAGCCGTCGTCTACACTCGGTCTGTTCATTTATGCAGAGAGATCTCTGTATGGTTCCCTCGTCTACTCCTCCGGTGGTAGTGGTACATTTGTCTTTGTTTGGCCGTAGGGGCATTAAGTGCCAGGGGTACGGCGTCGGATTGTCTCCCTCTCCTCTTCCTCCCTACGGTTTCGCTCTTCGTACCTTTCGAGTACTTGTTGCTGACGGAGTTTCCATGCAGTTTCCTCCCTTCGGTCTTGGAGTGCAATCATATTTCTGGCGAGTAACCTTGGAATACTTCCGAGCAGGTCAAAGATGAGAGTGCTGACGGTGAGTTCACCTCGTATCGTGCCTTCAGAGACGGCTCTCTCTTGAGCCTCCCTTTGCACGTACTGCGTGACCGACACGTCCCACAACTCTACCAAGTCTGCCGTCAACTAATCCTCTCGTGCCTCTTCTACGGTACTTTCTTCGTGTGTGTCACTGTCTACGACAGTTAATTGCTGGTTGAATGACTGGCCCATTAATTCCTTCCGCCTGCAGCGATAGTTATCTCCAGGTTCGTTCAGGCAACGGCGCCAAAATGTTTAGTCCTTAAGGTGAGGTTGGTAAACTCATGGATGAAACAAAGATATCCCACACGTACCAACTATTCATGTAACAAAACATTCATATATATCAAAGCATGAGTAACAATAACAAAACAGCTATAACAAAAGAATGATATCCTATTGAATTCTCAAAATATGCCAGTACAATACCATCCTCGCCGAGGTTCCATCCATATCATATATAGACACGACGGTTGGCCAAGTTGCCAACCATCACTAACTACCAACTACCCCACAGGAACCTCTCGGTGACTCAACCATACAAAACGTAAACACCCAAACCAACTACAACTAACATGTGTTATTGACCCCTAACAAGCCTCCTCAATAATAGCTTGGAATGTAAAGATGTGGTCAATAGTTTGGTAGTTCCTCCCGAAGCTTGTTTATCCCTTAGCTTTTATATTAGTTCCTATATATGCTAGTGATAGGGAGATCCTCTGGACTCACAAATAAGGTGAATAACTATTAGGACAATGATTGAGGAAAAATTGAACACACGACCTCATTAAAGAGTGTGGCCAGGGAAAAGAAAATGTAATCCACATCATGTTTGATGAATTAAGCTTGGGGACCTTCACAACCAGCTACTTTTTAGTGATTTTATCTTGGCCTCATAGTATCCTTATTTATATTGTTAGAACTAATGTGCATTGCAATATGATAATATTGAATGCATGTTAGGTAGTACTTTGGTAGGGTTCACACACATCATTACATGAGCTTCTCCCACTCAATCTGCAAGATGTGTATTCAAGTTCAAAACATAATATTTTAAATAGAACCTTGTTCAGGGCCAAGATAAGTGTGGTTGTTTGATGTAATCATAGGCTTTGGAAAAGTAATTCCCAACAAAAATAATGTCTTGCTGGTGCAATGGGCTCATTCCATTTCATTCACATCCCTACTTTGATATGTGCTTTTTTGAAGGGAATGCTTCTACAAAATCATCATTTAAAGGGTTGACAGTCAAATGAACAAAGGCTGAACCTTGAAGTTTGATTTTAACAAGACCCACCATGCAGAGCATTTGCAAAAAAACTATTATGAGATTGTAAATGAGAAGATAAAGTAGGCCAGTATAGGGTTTTGGCCCTTTGCTATAAAAAATAAGGCTCCTGAGGCTTAGAGGAGTAATTGTAGATTCATAGAATCTTGCTGATGTGAAAGCAGTAAGAGTATAGCTTTATATGGGAAAGGGGATGGAATTTGCATCTTATAAAAGGGTGCATACAAGAATTGAGCACCTAAAGAAAACTAGAAAAGGCACTTCCAATCTCCCAAACTTGGAACTGTTAAAAATATCTCTTACGCAAAGGAGAAAAAATTAGATTGAAGTAACCAAGAACATCTACTACATTAGTTGTTTGAATACCACCAACGGCAGGAGCAGTGAAACATTTTTAAACTTCACAAGTCTTTGAAGGATACCAAACTCTCAAGAACCTCAAGGAAATTCAAAAGGAAATAGCAGAAGGAAACTTGACCTTGGATGGTTTAGTGACATCATTTATATCTTTAATGCCCTTGTTTGGGAGTGCCTTTTAATTTCCATGATACAAATTTGGAAGCAAACAAGCAAATTGATATCCAAATTTGAGGGATAAAACTCATACTATATCGTGTTTGCATTATTAAATTTTGGCCCTTCTGTCTTCTTGAATCCAATCAAAGAATGTTTTGGGCTGTGAGAATGACTCCAAAACTGCAGACATGTGTGCTAATTAGTCCGTCTCTGCATGTGTACTTTATCAATGGCTAAATGTTAATGTAGTTGGTACTATTTTTGGTATTTTCAATTTTGATGTGCCTCCATGTCCTTGTGGCCTTATATTGAATACTTATAGGAGACAACTTATGCCAATATTTCATATGTATGTGTGGATAGGTTCTTATTCGACATTGACCACAATGGTTCATGTTGTTTGCATACACCTTAACTTTACATACCTTAATATGGGTCAACAAATTCATTGATCTTATCACTTTTGTGCTTTGTGCGTCATAGTTATCTTTGGCTTAAGCTCCATATTATGCTCATGGTGATCTACCTGGACCTGAAGTGAAATATTATCTACCATGTGTCACCATTGGTGGTGGCAGGCCCAATTTTCTATTGATGTGGTGACCTTTTGGCAAGTTCAAAGCCCTTTTCTTTGTCGCAGTACCCTTGGATTTATTGACCAATTGTATGCCATGTGTCTTTGGCATGACATAGTGGTGGGGCCATGGCATGGATGACTTGGATCCAGCTCCAAGTTATTTAATTTTATGTAATAAGATTTAAAATGTGTGGGGACCCGCATCATTTGAGGAGAGTTGGGGTGCATGTGGATCAAGGTTTGTCTAAAATTCAAAATGTGTGCCATAGGCTGCACTTATGCTGCATGGGCCGTCTTTTCTCTGATTTGGCTATATCCATGACCTGTTTTGGCATTTCCTTTCATTCTTGTATAGTTTGGAGACCCATTTGTATTTGTGGTGTGAACTTGTTTTGTTGGATAGTTGATGTTTTGCTTAGCAGGAAACTTTTTAGCGCCACTGGCAGTGCATCACTGCCCAATCGACATGATTTTACCCATTGGCTGCCTTGTTGGTGCTTTCTCTTGGCAGCATTTTTGAGCTTGCTGGTGACCTGGCAGGCTGTGTATAGAAATGGTGGAGGATTTCAAACTAGATAGGCAATCTCTTGGCTGGTCTTTACGTTTACTGCAAGAGCATAGAATGGGCATGGTTTGAGGTGGCATTTGTGCCATATGGATGTGTGGTCCATGCTATTACTGGTTTGAGATTTCGAACTATGGATGTCACTTGCATTTATCATTTATGAGATCTTCTATACCCCTATGCACCTTTTAGCAGATCCAATGGTGATGTTTTCCCTACGAGAGTGTATGTTTTCTACCTGCAAGTGAATTTTGACTATGATGAGGTTTAAAGACAGTTGTAACATGATTTTCCACCGGTCCTCAACACCTATAGGGCTGAATGCTGAGTTGTAATCACTATATAAGCATGACTGTAAGATGTGATGAGTTTGATGTTCAGTCGGTCACTTTTAGGGTCTGGGCTTATTGTAAATCTATTGTATTTTGATTAGGAGCTCCTAGGGCAGCAACCCATGAATGTCATACTCTGTTTTTCTTTATCCTCACTTATTGTAAGTCCATGGAAAGGAATTGATGCAGATTTCTATTGATTCTATGGATGTCTTCATGATTGGCTGAGTGTTTTCAGGGTCAAGCATGCCATGTCTATTCCTGAGATTACATTTGCTAACCTGGTAGCGTGTTGATTGATTAGCCTATGTAGGGGTTCGTAAATTTGTTGAAAGTGTGTTTGAAGTTTTCATTTCAATGTGTTTTGTTGATTCACTTTGTTTGATTATGGGTTGTTGAATGATTGTTCATGCACTAATATTTCTCTGGTTGCTTAGAGGTCTGCAGCTGCTAGCAATAGAGCCTGGCTTGTGACTGTGACTTTGCATGCTTACTTTTCATTATGAACTGGTAGCTGTGTAGGTGTGGAAGGGATGGTGGTGACGTGGTTGCCCATTGGATAAGACACTGGTCTATAGGGTTCCCCTTTATACTACTTCATCTCAAAGATCATTTGAAACGCATCTTCTTTCATAGTTTGTAGTTTGATTGTTTGTCCTACCTCTTCTCATGGCTCAATGAAGTAAATTATGTTGAATCTAAGGTGTGTTAACATCTAGTAAACATTAAGTGAGCCATGTTGGAAGTCACTGTTGGGTGCATGTGTATATAGAGCATATGAGGATTCATCCTGTGCGATACGCATTTGTTTTTATCTTCAGTTGTGTGTGCATACCTGTCTCATCTGCTTAATAGAGAGGTCTTTAGGTGTGTTTTTGGCTGTCATTAGGGCATGGTTAGCCAAGACCTGTTATAAGCCTCTCATTTCTCTTTAATTGTCCTATGAAAGACCTTGAGTGACCACCATTCTAGGTTTTGGAAAGCTTAAAGATGAAGAGGAGATGCCGTCTAATATCAATTTGCTGTCCTCTCCTTGTTGATGTATACTTCTCATGGTGTAGGATATCATGTCCCCGTTTGTCTTAGTCTTGAATATTTGTTTGAGGAGAGGAGGTGCAGTTTGGGAGCCAACAGTGTGCACAATGTTTTTCCTTTAAAGTGGAAAAGTGTTTGAAATATATAAGTTATACAAGTTATTATATCTCTATTTGCACAAGCCAACTTTATTGTCACTTCTTCCATATTTTCACATACAAACACAGTAAAAAAACTCCTGATTTTTCTCTGTTATCGATGAGGAACATCATGGGATTTAATGCCCAGTTAGTGATAATTTTCTGGTAGTGTGTACATAGATGTCTTTGAAATTATTGTTTTAACTGACTATTATTGATTTCTATTTTATATTACATTCAATCCATACGATCTTAAAATTGTTCTTTGTATTACATGCTGCAGGATTTCTTTTCCAGGCCATGTTTCTGCTTATGACGGTTCATATTTATCAGTTTGTGAAAGATCCTCCAGGATAGTAGAAGATTCTTAAGCAAGGGCTGATAATGTTTCATGTGCAAAATGAAAGTACTTTGCATTGAAGATATAATATCAAATTTGAACCTGTAATGGAGTCATTTCAACATGGAAGTAAGAATAATAACGCTCAGGGAGAAAACTCTGATATTGTGAGTAATAGCCACTTTATGTCAGAAACTTCAACCAAAAATGCTCAGGAGTCCAGGACTGGTACTGAACTAAACGGCATCAACGAAAGCGAAAGTTGCATAGAGAAAAGGGGATTCCTAGAGAATCGAGAAGTTGAAGGCCACAGGCCTTTGACATTTTTCAGGGTAATAAGAGGCATATCATGTTTACTGATTCTCGTTTCAACGGCTTTTATGACCTTGATTTTCTTGGCACCTGTTTCATCCCTTATACTGCGGTTGTTTAGCATACATTATAGTAGGGAGGCAACATCTTTCTTGTTTGGCCACTGGTTGGAAATGTGGCCTTTCTTATTTGAAAAGATAAATAAGACAAAAGTTATATTTTCTGGACATTGTGTTGCTCCAAGAGAACGCATTCTATTAATTTCCAACCACAGGACAGAGGTAGATTGGATGTACTTGTGGAACTTTGCATTACGCAAGAATTCCCTGGGTTATATCAAGTACATTCTGAAAAGCAGCGTGCGTAATGCACCCATTTTTGGTTGGGGTTTCCACATTCTTGAGTTTATTCTGGTTGAGAGGAAATGGGAGCAGGACAAGCCAGTGATAGAATCAATGCTTTCAACATTCAAGGACCCACAAGATCCACTGTGGCTTGTTCTCTTCCCAGAGGGCACTGACTTCACGTAATAACTCCCATCTTTATGATCATTATGTCCTTTAGTTTAGAAACGGTCTGTGTTTCTGCTAAATTTGATCAAAACTGATTCCACTTCGAGTCAACACAGATATCATTTTTCTACATGTTCATTTTTTTTATGAATCACAATACAGATTGTATATTGGTTTCTTAAGAATATGGTCCTCTTCATGACAATCTGCATTTCCTTTCTCTTGAATTCTGACTATATCTATGTGATTGTAATGTCTGTTAGTGGTTGACATATTTTATTCTCCTCTAGCATTCTTCATCCCGATGATGGATCGCATAGTGTGATTTGAAACATTGGTGCAAAAAACTTTCACACAATCTAAACCAGAAGCAGCATTGAACAGTATAATATCTAGTATTCCAGTTCTTTTGTTACTAAATAGTAAAATACCACTTGGGAGTGCACATGTATTGTTATGTATTTTGCTCTCATTAAAGATGAATTTTTGTATTTAAGTCATTAATGACTGGAAGAGACGTGGTCACCATTCCTTAAAATAACTATTTAAATTTAAAAAATTTAAAATCCAGTTCACAAATTAGGCAAGGCTGTTGTAACTTGTAAGAACAGGTTATAGAATAGGATATGTTAGGTGAATTTATTTCTTAGGTTCTATTATTTTGGGATGCTTTTCTTTTATGGTAGTATTTTTGAAAACATTATATTTTTGAATTTGAAAACATATTTCAGGAGTTATTAATAAAACTATGTCAGGATTAAGATTATGGGAATGAATATCTCTAACTTATTATTGAATTTATTATAGAGCTTTGTCTGGATTAAATTGGAACTGATTAAGGGGATAAAGACAAATGCATTTCTTAGATAATAAAATTCGAATTGTCTATGTGCAGAGAGGAGAAGTGCAGACGAAGTCGAAAGTTTGCTGAAGAACATGGCTTACCTGTTCTAAACAATGTGCTTTTGCCTAGAACAAAAGGTTTTGCTTCTTCCTTGGCTTTACTTAGAGGTTCGCTGGATGCAGGTTAGTCCTATTTCTTTTGTTTGTATTTTTGTATTGCATTTAATACATTTTTGTTCTTACTTAGACAATAAAAGAGAAATATTAACCTGAATTCAATATCAGTGCTCTTCAGGACTTATACAAGTAGTAACAAGATGCTTCAGTATGTGTCAGGATACCAGTTTATAAGTTTTTCTCCTTTCATATTGCAAAATACCCTAAATTTGAAACATTGAAGTTAAAGGACTGTTTGAAGTGCATACCAGGCAGTCTTTTGGAATATCCTATATATGATTCTTTAACATGCTTGTATTTCTGCAAAAAAGAAGATGTACAAACTTCTTTAATATGTTTTTATTTCTGGAAAAGAAGCCGTATCAACTTCTGTTACTATAGAATGCTGAATGGGGCTCAAGAAAGAAATCCTTTAGGATCATAAAAAACATTAGAATATGAATCAATGAGAGATTCGATTACTTTATGGGAAGCTTCTTGGCATTATCTTCCTTTGCTTTTGGATCATACAAAGACAAAGAAGCTTATGCAATTAACATGTTTAATCGTTGGCCTACTAGAGAGAAAAGGACTAGTAAAGGAAGAAATGAGTTTATACACTTTCCCGTCCTTGTTTAATTGATAGGTCTTGTGGAATCTATCAAAGATTGCCTGTTGCTCATATAATCAAGCGGCTCCAAGTATCGAACTACAACAATCGAGGGTAATGACATCACAATCAGATGTATCTTGAAAAGGGTCAGTAGCAAATATAATGGAACATTTGTGGTACACAAAAGTGGAATGTCTATACTTCTCGACCAACCCAAAGTTGTATGGGTGTGGATGTGTTGAAGTTGGAAATTGAAGATCATCTACCAACTTTTATAGATCAAGTTCTTTGAATTTCCAATTTCAAGGATAAGATCTACCAATCTATTCTTCTTCTGACAAATATGAGTGAACAGATCTTCTCTTTTGTTGGCAGAGTAATTGACTATGAGGATGAGTTGAAGAGTACAAGGAAGGGGTGGCAAAGAATTGGGATTTATCCTCCAAGTGTACCAACTTGGATGCATCTATTGTAGAGCTTGCTAGAGTTGGTATCTCCTACACATGATGTTCATGCAGCCAGTGGGAGAACTATTGCAGTTCCCTGTGGTTCAGTGAAGTTGAACCAAGTGATGACTTAGACCTAGATGCTTTTGATGTAGTGGAAGATACAATATTTTTATTCTATATACTATTTTCAAGCTATACATTTTGTACTTTCAATTAAATTATTTAACTTATTTCTAGTATTAAGTTTCAAATATATTTTAAATTCTATATTCATGAGTGCATATTTTTTTGTTTATTCATAGTCATACAGTCGCACACCTACCTTGGAAAAAAATTTGCCATACCAACATACCCGAATCCCAAACCTAAGCCCATTCTCATACCCATACTGGCAACTTAGCTTCCGACATGACTCAAGAATTTGCACCCCAATCTGGTTTATGAATCCCATTACTAAAGAACCAGTCCTTGCACCCATCATGGAAGCCTCAAGAGGAGGCTCCACAACCTCTGATTACACTACCAAATGGCCAAGACTCAAAAGTCAAAAGTGAAAACATTCTTACCACCTTCCTCCCCTCAGAGAACATACTTATGTCCAACTTGAAAGGTCAATTAGATGTCATAAAACCTACAAGTATTCCTTGCCAACAATCAGAATATCTCTCTCCTGTAATAATCAGTTTCTTCTGTCCTCTAATAGACAGCAAGCAATAGTTGCTCAACTTCAAATCTGGGTGGATAGTATCATAACTATGGTTGCTAAACAAAACACAGAAGTGTATATGACAAGCAGGTCTTTGGCACCCTACTTCAGTAGTGGCATCTGATCTGTTCTACTGCCACTTAAACTCTCGTTCTTGTGGAAGACACTTCTGAGGAAGCGGAGAGAAGTCCCGTGTCTTCAGCTCACCAATCAAGAATAAGAGTGCCTGTTGACAAGGAAATTTAATACTGAGGGCATCTCTTGGGTTTCAAATCTCAAGGATATGCAATGCCTTGCACTTCTTTTTAATTTTGGTTTGAACTTTAAACCATTATTTGTTACTGCTCTGTATTTCATAATAATATTTGGTTTCTCTCTTATCTCTTGGGCGTGGTTTCATCCCTCACTGTGCCACATGCTGGACTTTTTGTATTTGTTTGTCTTTCAATACATCTCTTTCGAAATTTTGTCACTAAACAAAACTATGACATCTTGATTTGTGGAAAGCAAGAGGTTATTTAGCTTATTGGCAAAGTATGAGGTGGTGGTTGCTTCATTATGAGACTAAAAACCATTTTACAATTTGTGGGTGTTTCAAGCTCCATTGATGTGAGAGAAATTGCTAAGAATTGCTTGAAGCTAGGTTTGCATCTTTTTGAATCTGTTCTGTAGTGAAGCCTTTCACTGGTTAGCCGTTTGAATGGCTTAAGGCTTTAGTGGTTGATATTTTATGTCTCTCTTGCTAAAAACCGTGAGAACCATTGAGCATACATGTCAGGAACGTAAATTAGCCAATGCCAAGCAAAATGTATTTTGCTATCTTTTGATACTCCCACGGTAAAGGTAGAGCTGTTGGTTTTTAAAGCTCCTTATTTTGCATATAAACATGAGCCAAGGAATACACACTGATTCATGAAAATTCCTGGGGTAAACACTATAGCCATAAGAGTAAGATTTTTTTGCTACAAATGCAGATTCTCAGTCAATAATTTTACAATTTCTCATTATTGAGATGCAATCAGTCAACAGTTGAATATAAATAATATTCTAACCTTCTGTTATTTTTATTGTATGCAGTTTATGATGTTACAATAGGCTACAATTATCGATGCCCTACTTTCATGGATAATGTGTTTGGCATGGATCCAGCTGAAGTTCATATTCATGTTCGCCGTGTGCCAATAAATGAAATGCCAACATCTGAGGATGCAGTTGCATGTTGGCTGAATGATGCTTTTCACTATAAGGATGAATTGCTTTCCACTTTCTCTGTGAAAGGTTGCTTTCCAGATTCTGATGTTGAAGGGGAGCTTCCGACCTTTAAATGCCTGTTGAACTTTGCAGTGATGGTTATTGCAACAGCTCTCATTTTCACTTTCACCATTGTTTTTTCTACATGGTTGAAAATATACGTTGCATTAAGCTGTGTGTATTTTGCGGGAGCCACCTACTTCAACTTTTGGCCAACACCTGTGTTTGGGTGTTTAGCAGGAAGAATGTCACATGGAAAGACATATAAGTAGTCAAATTGTGATTAGTGACTAATGTCTCGCTTCTGCCATAAATATACACTCACTTTTTATGGTAAATTTCCTGATCGAGTGAAACATGTCTTGACTCTTCATTGATAAGCAAGGAGTAGGGTAGAATCTAGTTCATGGTACATTGATAATCCATTTGTTGTCTCTGCTTTAATATACCATAAAGGAGGCCTTTGTATGGAATCTATTATTTCCATGCTCAGAAAACAGATTTGATGTTGTGATATAGTCTTTGAATTTCTGACTCTGCACTTTGCCTAACCATATCAACTTTTGGTCTATAAATATTGATATATGATGGCTTACAGTCATCTTTGAATTCTTGTGTTTGCTTTCGTATATTTTCTTCTCTTTCACCGTATATTGTCTTGACTCTTCATTGATAAGCAAGGAGTATGGTAGAATCTAGTTCATGGTACATTGATAATCCAATTGTTTTCTCTGCTTTAATATACCATAAAGGAGGCCTTTGTATGGAATCTATTATTTCCATGCTCAGAAAACAGATTTGATGTTGCGATATAGTCTTTGAATTTCTGATTCTGCACTTTGGCTAACCATATCAACTTTTGGTCTGTAAATATTGATATCTGATGGCTTACAGTCATCTTTGAATTCTTGTGTTTGCTTTCGTATATTTTCTTCTCTTTCACCGTTACGACGAAATTCTATACTCCTAGAATCTAACAATAATGAATGGTAGTTATAACTTCAAGTAAATATGTCTTTTTAACAAATGTAGTTCAGATAACCCTAGGGTCATTATTGATCACACTTAATGTTCATTTAAATATTTAATCTAGTTCTCCCGTTTGCCCTTCTGTTATTCTGATTCTTGTCTCTTAATTTTATAGCTCCACCTAAGTTTTTTCAGTGTTTTTCTGTTGGGTAATCTTGAATGCCTTTCAAAATCAATTATCATATACCCAGAAATTGATTTTAAATATCCAAGTCTTGGTAGCATTTTCAGTTGATAATCAAAATACATGGGATTTTAAAAAACATAAAATACATTTAAGCAAAAGAAATGGAACTGGCATAATACCTATCAAGCAAATAGTCCAAATCATGTAGTCTAAGAATAACTTAGATAGTTTAGGACAATAATCGTAGAAAATATAAATTGCTTAAGGTTAGCGATAGAGTGAGCAAAGGGTTCCATTTTTGCAGACAGAAAACAGAGGGTTTCATATGTGCAACCGAATAAAAGTAAGAACATGTAATTTTTTCTATCAATTTAGAGGTTCGTTTATGGCTACTATGATTCAGCATCTCAAAGTTGAGAAAATGTCTGAGTTGCATGTACATCGAATGTTCTTTGTTTGCCTGATATGGATTGGGTGGCTAATTATCATTTTGTATTCTTCGTATAATTCCTCCTATTTGTTCCGTGCTTTCTTGAGATAGAATTTTTGAGAGTTAAATTTATTATATTGTTATGTTGCTAGAATCACTCGAAAGTTATATGTTGGTGATACTCTTTCCTCCTATTTGTTGGGTGCTTCTTGAGATGGAATTTTGGAATTTTGGAGAGTTAAAATTTATGATATTGGTATGTTGCTAGAATAACTCCAAAGTTATATGTTGTTGGTACTCTCTTTGAGATTGTATTGTAAATCTTTATTGTTGATGATACAATTGGTTCATGTTTTGGAATGGGCTTTTTTCTCTCATAAGTTTTTTTTTCCAACTTACACTTATGTTATACTTGTTTATGTGTTTATTTGTGTTTCACTTTTTTTCTAATAGTAAAGATACAAAATTTATACATTATTCTTTTATATTATTAGTGTGGGAAGTATTTTCACATATCTTTATTCCCTTTAGTTAATCATTTTCTTTCTCTTCTCTGCAATCGTTGTTAGCAGCAACAAGGAAGGAAAATGGAGAGGGGGGTTGTGAATTAGTTTTCACCGGATCTACAAACTTAACTTAAAAAATAATCTAATAAATTGCAGCAATAGTAAAGATAAGAAAATTGAAGACTTAACACACAACACCAAGATTTTGACGTGGGAAACCTAGTTAATGGAAAAATCATAGTGGGAACTTACCCACAATAAGATGATACTTTGCAGTAGCATGTGAAAATATTACCATGGGGAATGCACATGCATTCAAGCACACTATCTAGAGCTCACTGTTCAGAAGATAATGGCTCAGATAATTCAGGAGAAATGAACTGAAAGAATAGCATCTACAAATACCTGATTATAGTTCCAGTTAAGCACAATTGTTTGTCCTACACCACCAATCTCTCCTCAATCACAATGCCAAAGGATAAATCACTTGTTTGCACATACACCACTCTCTGATAATGCAGACACACTCTCGACACCTAATTTGCATGACAACATCACCTTTTTATACAACCCATCAACCTTGACAAGGTCGGCTAAACCTTTAACTCACAATTACAAAATTACATCACATGATACAAAGATTGACCACTAAACCAATATAATGATATATATGACATAACATGGATCTAATTCAAATTTCCAAATGCTCAACTCCACCAAAAATCACGTCAAGATCAACTACAACATGCTACACCACCAAAAATACTGCATAACACAAAAATCATCACCGATTTAGCAAAATCACCAAAAATTTGCACAACGATCAATGCAGATCATCAAAACAAATAGGACACAATTAAGAAACACCAACAAGCACGTTATAATCATCAATAACAACTACACCAACACCACTTATCAAATCTTCATCGATCAACATCTAAAAACTCAAGAACACAATCAATCAACAACTATTACAAAGAAAGATAACTTGCGGAGCACCAAATCACGAACCATTTGAAATGAAGATACACAAGATCTTCCCAAACAATAAACCAAAATCTCAGGACAATATCTGATCACACTGGAATATACTGGAAGGAATATTGAACTCTGCAAAGCACCAAGATTGCAAAACCGGATCATAAGACCTTTTCAATCTACAATTACCAGAACAATTCACAGGAATATGTTGACATCAATGGCAACAACATATCCTAGCAACAACAATGACCAATAACATCCAACAATCTCCCCCTTTGGCATTGATGGCAACATATGAATGTGAAAAACAATCAATGCAAAGCAAGAAGATATCTCCAACAAACTCCCTCTAAGATGAAGATAGATAAAGTAGTTTTTCACATGATCTCTCTCCCCATTTGACAACAATGCTAAAGATATCAAAACAGAAAACCAAAACTCTCGCTCCCTCTTAGGATATGGAACATGAATTTCAGGAATCTCTCCCCCTAAAACACAAACTACTCCACTAGAGGAGCAACACCAACTCATCAATCTAGATATGAAGATAAGGCTCTGATATCCACCAGATTGACGCAACTTAATGCATGTAGTTCTCATCAGGAGGGGTAGATACTCTTAACTTGTCTCTCAAGTAGACAAATGTATCTGAAGGCAAAGACTTAGTGAAAATATCAATAATTTGTTCCTTTGTAGATACATACTCTAGCTTCACTTTCTCTTCACTGACTTGCTCTCTCAAGTAATGCTATTTGATTGACACATGCTTAGTCTTTGAATGTTGCACCAAATTCTTTAACATGTTAATAGCATTGGAATCATCATAGTATATGACAGTAGGCTCATCATAGATAATTCTGATATCCTTCAACATTTGCTTCATCCAAACTACCTGAGTGCAATTATTAGTAGCAACAATGTACTCAGCTTCAACAGTAGATAAGAACACTAGATTTTGTTTCTTACTAGCCCATGAAACCAATTTCTTACCCAAAAAAAATGCTCCACCGATAGTGCTCTTCCAGTCATCTACATCACCAACCTAATCAACATCATTGTAGGCACATAACATGAAATTATCATTCCTCGGATACCATAAGCCATAGTCCATAGTTCCTTTCAAATATCTGAATATCCTCTTTACATCAGTGACATGACTCTCTTTCGGATCAACTTGATATCTAGTAGCCATACACACAACATGCATAATGTCTGGCTTAGTCTGAGTAAGATATAACAATCCACCAACCATAGATCTGTACAAACTTTGATTAGCTCTAGGAGATTCATCATTTTTAGATAGTTTGCAACCAGTCATCGTAGGAGTCCCAACCGGTTTGGAGTCATCCAATCCAAACTTCTGCAACAATTCTTTCACATATTTAGTTTGAGATATAAATATTTTTTTTCAGTTTGTGAATTCTGCAAACTTGAGAAAATTTTCATCTCACCAATCATAGACATCTCAAATTCTTCATGCATATAACCGACAAATTTCATGCTCAAGTCATCATCTCCACCAAAGATAATATTGTCAACAAAGACTTCAACACTCAAGATGTTATCATTCTCAATCTTAAAGTACATATTACTGTCAGCAATACCTTTATTAAATCCCAAAATACTTATCTAATCTAGCATACCAGGCTCTAGAGGCTTGTTTCAATCCATAAAGAGATTTCTTCAGCATACATACCATGTCCCCATCATTTGATAATGAAAATCCATTAGGTTGTTCAATGTAGATTTCTCCTCGAGATCACCATTCAAAAAGGCATATTTGACATCCATCTGATATACCTTGAAATCTTTATAAGCAACGTATGCAAGCAATAGTCTAACAACTTCAATTCTGGCCACCAGAGCAAAATTCTCCTCATGATCAATCCCTTCTTTCTGTGAATATCCTTTGCAAACCATTCTAGCTTTATTTCAGACAACTTCATCGGCTTCATTTAATTTGTTCCTGAAAACCCATTTAGTACGTATAACATTCTTATCCTTAGGTCTAGACACAAGCTCCCATGTGTTATTCTTTTCAATCTAATCTATTTCTTCTTCCATAGCTCTCATCCAATTTTCATCTTTACAAGCTTCAACATCTTTATGTTCAAGTTTAGAAATCAAACATACTTCTTCAGCAACTAACCTTCTTTTAGTCATTACAACTTTGTTTTTGTCACCAATAATCTGATTTTCAGAATGATTCCGTCTTACATACCTCAGAGTCTTCTGATTGTTCTGATTCTCAAGTTCCTGCACTTCTTCACCAACAACAATAGCATCCAGATTTACTGTCTCTATCAGATCAGTCTGCTTTGGTTCTCTAGTCTGAATAGGGTTTAGAACAATATGCTTACCATCATCATATCCACATGCTCTGATCTCTTTCCCAAGGTTCTCATCCACCTTCACATTTGCACTTTCCACTATCTTTCTCAATCTCTTGTTATAGCACTGGTAGACTTTGCTCTTTGTAGAATATCCCAAGAACATTTCTTCATAACTTCTAGCATCAAACTTTCCTATATCCTCATCTCTCTTGATATAACATTTGCTACTGAATACTTTGAAATATCTCACAGTAGGAACATGACCAAACCATAGCTCATAAGAGGTCTTACCGATATCACCTTTAATATGAACTCTGTTAAATGTGTAAACAACAATGCTAATAGCTTCTCTCTAGTAGATTTTCAGAACATTCTCTCCAATCAACAGAGTCCTTGCAACATCCAAAATAGTTATGTTCTTCCTTTCGACAACTCCACTTTGTTGAGGGGTTCTAGGAGCAGATAATTGTCTTGTAATCCCATGCTTCTCACAAAATAAATTGAAATCATCGAAACAAAATTCTCCACCTTTGTCAGATCTCAGACATTTCACCTTTAATCCAGACTCGGTCTCAACCTTTGCTTTGAATATCTTGAATTTGTCTAGTGCTTCTGATTTCTCCTTAAAAAAGACAACCCACACCATCCTGGAATAATCATCTATTAGCAACATAAAATATCTATCACCCTACACACTTCTAACATTTGTAGGTCCACATGGGTCAGTATGCACAAGCTCTAGCAATCCATCGAATGCATACTGTTTGCTCTTGAAATAAATCCTTGTTTGCTTACCCAACTGACATTCCTTACATATCGGATTAGCAGGTTTAACAATCTTAGGCAGATCTCTAACCGCTTGAGTAGAACTGATCTTAATCATTGAATCAAAATTTACATGACACATTCTCCTATGCCACAACCAACTCTCATCAATCTGAGCAATCAAACAACTTTTGTCAGCAGCATTCAAATGAAAACTGTTACCTTCTATCTTAGTTCTAGATGCAATCTCTATACCAGAGGCATTTAGGATCTTGCATTTTCTATCATTGAATTGTAGATCATAACCTTTATCAACCATCTATCCAACACTCAAAAGATTATGCTTCAAACCTTCAACATATAAGACATCATCAACGTTATGCTTACTATCAAAAGAAATAGAACCTCTGCCACAGATCACACAGGCTTTGTCATCTCCAAATCTAACTATTCCACCATAATATCTTTCCATACTTACAAATTTTCTTTTATCACCGGTCATGTGATGTGAACAACCACTGTTAATAACCCATTCATTTTTCTCTTCAATTTTAGCAACTAAAACTTTCTCCTTAAATAGAACAACTAGTGGAATGAACAGGATCAATCTATCTTCTTTAATGCCAATAAACACAACTTCATCTCCTTCTGATTCTTCATCAACAACATAGTAATAGTTCTTCTGATTCCTATACTTCCAGTTATATTTGTAAGGCTTATCATATTTCTCATGCTTCTCACATCTATCATTCCTATCATGCTTATCAAACTTATCATGCCTATCGTATTTAGCCATTCTCTCCGGGCATCTAGAAGCAAAATGCCCCGTCTTATTAAAAGAGAAACATTTCAAAGACAATTTTCCATCATACTACCATCTTCCTTAGGCAATCTCTGGGCAATCAATGCTTCAATCTCATCCAACTCTCTTTCTTTCTTTTCTATCTCTCCTCTCTCTTTCATATCTAGATATTCTACACTCATCAGGATCATACTTCTACTTTTTGGATACAAATGTTGATGCTGTAAATGTTGTCTCAGAATTTCCATGTGATTCTCCAAATTCGCTCAGCGCAAATGCAACAATATTTCCAACCAGCACATCTCTTGTCATTGTAGTCACACTCCAAATCTTATCAATAGAAGCTACCTTATGTTTATAAGCAGGAGGCAAAGATCTCAACACTTTAGCAACAATTTTATCTTCCTTAATGGGTCCACCAACACATCTGATATCTAGGGCAAGGTCACTCACCTTATCCATGAAAGCGTATGTTTTCATCATCTCCCATCTTTAGTATTTCATACTTTCCTTTCAAACTCTGCAACTTAGCAACTTTCACTTGTTTGTCTCCTTCATACAAGATTTCAAGCTTTTCCCAGATTTCATGTGTGGTCTGAAGTCCCATTAGTGAATCAGTAAGGGCACTAAGCAATGCTTCCTTTGCTCTAATATCGTGTTCATCTTCCTTGATCTCATCAACAGTAACTGGTCCATTATGGGGAACAAAATAGGCATTCTTTGTAATCTTCCAGTAATCTTCTCCAAGGCATTTCAAGTGCACTTTCATCCGATTCTTCCATATAGCATAGTTACTTCCATCAAATATTAGGCTGTCCTTCTTAAAGATAACACCTGCAATTGCCATCTTGGATCTCCTCAAGCGTTCAAGCTTCTTCCAGACGATCTAGCTCTGATACCAATTGTTAACAACAACAAGGATGAAAAACTAGGGGGGAGGGGGGGGTGAATCAGTTTTCACTGAATCTACAAACTTAACTTCAAAACTAGATATAATAAACTACAACAGTAGTAAAGATAAACAAATTGAAGACTCAATACACAACACCAAGATTTTGACGTGGAAAACTTGGTTAAGGGAAAAACCATGGTGGGAACTTACCCATAGTAAGATGATACTCCATATTAGTATGTGAAAATATTACAATGGGGAATGCACATACATTTAGGCACACTCCCTAGAGCTCACTGCTCAAAAGATAATGGCTTGGAAGGATACAACCCTTAAGGAAGCTTCATTGACTTACAACTAGATTCAGAATACAATCCGGAAGAAATTAATTAAAAAAATAACATCTACAAATACCTGATTATAGTTCCGGTTAAGCACAATTGTCTACTATGCAACACCAATCTCTCCTCAATCACAATGTCAAATGATAAATCACTTGTTCACACATACACCACTCTCTGATAATGCAAACACACTCTCGACACCTAATTTGCATGACAACATCACCTTTTTATAGAATTCATCAACCTTAACAACAAGATCGGCTAAACCCTTAGCTCAAAATTAGAAAATTACATCACACGATACAAAGATCGACCATCAGACCAATATAATTATTTACATGACATAACAGGGACCTAATTCAAATTCTCAAATGCTCAACTTCATCGGAAATCATGCCAAGATCAACCACAACACACTACACCACTAGAAATATCGCATAACATGAAAATCATCGTCGGTTCAACAAAATCATCAAAAGATCGCACAACAATCAATGCAGATCATCAAAACAAATAGGACACAATTAAGAAACATTGACAAGAATGTTAGAATCATCAGTAACAACTGCACCAACACCACTTATCAAATCTTCATCGATCATCATTTGCAAACTCAAGAACACAACCAATCAACAACTGTCACGAAGAAAGATAACTTGCAGAGTACCAAATCATGAACCATTTGAAATGAAGATACACAAGACCATCCCAAACAATATACCACAATCTCAGCACAAGATTTTATCACACCGAAATATACTGGAGAAAATACCGAACTCTGCAAAGCACCAAGACTGCAAAACCGGATCATAAGATCCTTCCAATCTGCAATCACTAAAGCAATTTACATGAATATGTTGACATCAATGATAACAACATATCCTAGTAGCAACAATGACCAACAATATCCAATAGTCATCCCTTGGACTGCTTATATTCTCTTTTTCTTTTGATCAATATAAAATAAATAAATAATTGGAGTCTATATTTAGTAGGAAGATGTTTTGTATCAAAATGGATCACCATATTCTAAAATATTTTTTGGTTCAATGGATATCCTTTCCATCTCAACAAAAATGGGCCATCAAAGTTATAGGGTATTGCAGTGAGATCACTTTTAAGAAGGGAAATGAGAATGTGGTTGACAATGCTATATTCCTTAAATCGAAGGACCATGTTTCAATCCATGGAGTTTCTATGGCAACAAGATCTTCATCAACAATAAAATGAATACTTACAACACATGTCCAGCTAATAAACCTATACTAACCATGCTTCATACCCACCCACTCTTGGATTGAAAAAATGGTAAAAACGATGCCTATTTTACTTCCCCAATCTACATCTTAAAATTCTTCCAAAATTTTATGATCTCCTTTAATTATTTGGGATTTTTAAAAACCTGAGGGGCAATGTCAAAATTTATTTTGTAATTAACTTCAAGATGACATTGGATAGTTCATAATTGAATGCAATACATGCCAATATCACAAGGGTGAAATTATACAAGCTATATCATCTATATAGCCATTCCCCATTCCTACTTGGCTTTGGATAGATATTTTCCATATATATATATATATTTAAAGGCCTTAAAAATAAAAACATAAACATATTGGGATTGGTGATAGAGTTTTCCAAGTATTCCCATTTGTTTGCCTTTGCCATCACTACACCTCCTCCAAAATAGTCCAACCTTGTCACAAGAGTGAAATAATACAAGCTATAGCATCTATCTAGCCATTCCCCATTCCTACTTGGCTTTGGATAGATATTTTCCACATATCTATTTAAAGACCTTAAAATTAAAAATAAAAACATATTGGGATTGGTGATACAGTTTTCCAAGTATACCCATTTGTATGCCTTTGCCATCACTACACCTCCTCCAACATAGTCCAACCTTTTTTCAAAGGTATTCCTTCTTTTACAATATATTTTTAGAAAGACTTATCTCCCCCCCCTAAAACAATATAGCCTTGCAAACATTTTTGAAGCCAAATTTGGGAACTTTACCATCAAAGGTTTCACAAATGGTTTTCCAAACTAAAAATTGTTTCCTACTTGTTAATTTGTGTATAAATTGATACTTGAGGATGTCTATTTAAGGATGATTCTTTGTAGGTACACAAGAATTGTTAGAATGCTAAAAAAATTATTCCAAGTATAATTGCTAGTGAATTATTTGTGTAAGAACAAACATAGCAAGTGTGTTTTATTCCCTTTAAGATTTGATAATACATTATGTAAGTTTTAGAGTGTGGGGTTTCTATCTCAAAAGAGCTATTTTCCATGTAAATTGTTATGTTATGCTTTCATTCTACATTTTGTAATATTGAATTATATTAAAAGTCATTTTGATATGGTCATAAATGGAGGGTCCAAATAAAAGACTATCCAATCATGCCACCTTAACAGTCCAAAACAATAACCACCACATGATATAATATAACATAGAGAATTAAAGAACACCCAATATATCATAGAGAATAAAATATTTGTCCTTTTATATTAGTTTAGTGTCATGAATTATATCCCTTTATTATTTTACACTCATTTGGACTCTCTAATTGTGCTCAATTTGACCAAGCATCCCTCTCTAAATATTTTGGCCACAAATTTGATATTATAATAGTTGGCTTTGTAAGTAGCAAGAAAGTGCTCCTCGATGTTGGTCTTAACAAAAAATAAAATCCAAAAAGGTGTAATTTGTATATAATAAAGCTCCCCCTCTCATTCAAACATTTATCCATAATAAAGATCACCCGGTAAAGGGATGGCTATATACCCTGTTAAAGATTACCTTGCTAGAGGATTTGAAGAACTCAATGAACTTGAGTCACTTGGTTAGAGGTTTTACAATAAGCCTGTTAAAGCTACTCGGCAAAGGGTTTTTCCTTCTGTTGAAATGGTTAGAAGACAACAGGTAAAGCTCTGATTTGATAACAACACTATATGCTAAGGAAGATCCTTTTTATTTCTCTACTTTGCAATCACACTCTACAGTTTTCACTCACTGGTCTGGCAAGTATCTCATCACTCGGATACACACACAACATTTGCCAACACTTACAATAACAAACATCATCGACCTTATAGACAAAAAATAGGTTGGTAGCATAAACCCTAAACCCTAAGCATCTTAGGTTTACAATTACAAGCAGTTCAATCCCGACCGTCCAAACACTTTGCATAGAATGAAACAATCTCAAATAGATCACAAGTCATTCTGCATCGTCCATTCTTCACCGCACATAGAAATCAGTAGCCCATCATGCTTTCTTCTCATACCGCTAAGAAAAATGTTCATTACCGAGTTAGACATTTAATGCAATCGATCTTCACATGCAAGTTCCTCAAGGAAATCCTTCACGTGCACAAAAATGACATGGCATCTCGATCTCATCCCTATCTCTTAGCTAACTCATCACAAAATGTCACCGGTTGCATTGTACAAGCTAGATTGCCAAACCGGAAACCCTAGAGCTGAGACTACCAACCGATAGTCACACTTAGTGAATCCCTGACACTGGTTCACTTCATCTCTTCATACCGGTTCTCCAACTTGAACATCAATAACAACTTCTTCCAATCTTCATACCGGTTCACCTGTACTTATTGACATCAATGACAACATACATTATCATCATATCATCATATCATCATATGCCAATAATCTCCCCCTTTGGCATTGATGGCAATACTCAATGTAGCATTGACAACAATGCTAAAGTGGAGGCACAAGCTCCCATACTCCACTCTGCTACTCCCCCTATGGAGTAGCATCCTTCAACACATCAATCTTGTAAGATTTGTCACTGTAATACCTGACTGATGTGGAGCACACAACTTTAGTTTACTTCATGAAGGGGCAAAACCCCTAATTCACCTCTCAAATAGGTAAATGTAGTCTTCGGTAAGGGCTTAGTGAATATGTCTGCTAGCTGCTCCTTACTGGAAACATGTTGTAATACAACCTCTCTGTTTTGAACCTTCTCTCTCAAGAAATGATACTTGAGCTGAATGTGCTTAGTTCTAGCATGCAATACCAAATTCTTGGAAATATTGATTGCACTAGTATTATCACAGAAAATACTCACTGGTTCAGATATAGGTACATTGAAACCATCCAATACATGTTTCATCCAGATTGCTTGAGTGCAATTCATAAATGCTAACACATACTCTGCTTCAACTATAGACTAAGAAGTAAAACTCTACTTCTTACTCGTCCATGAGACTAGTCTTGCACCAAGAAAGAACTCTCCACCGGTTGTGCTCTTCCAGTCGTCCACATTACCTCGCAATCTGCATCGGTAAATACCTTGAGATTAAAATAACCATTGTATGGATACCACAATCCATAATCAACTGTCCCTTTCAGGTATCTAAGGATCCTCTTTACCGCTACCAAGTGGGATTCTCTTGGACTCTTCTAAAAATGAGCTACTATGCCCACTGCATGAGCAATGTCCGGTCTGCTGTGCACCACATAGTGCATCTTATCGATCATTGACCGGTACTCCTTCTCATTCACCAACGCCGAATCATCTTCCTTAGTCAATTTACAGCCGGTCACCATCAATGTACCAACCAGTTTTCTCTCCTCCATGCCAAAGGTCTTCAATACGTCTTTGACATACTTGGATTGGGTAATGAAGATTCCATCTTTCATCTGCTGAATCTGTAGACCAATTAAGAACTTTATCTCTCCAATGAGAGACATATCAAACTCTTTCTTCATTTCATCTGCAAATGAATGGCTCATTTCATCATCTCCTCCAAAGACTATGTCATCTACAAACACTTGACAGATCATAATCTAATTACCTTCAGATTTCAGGTAGATGTTGCTATCCTCACTTGTTCTCTGAAATCCTATCTTCACAAGATGAGAGTGTAACCATTCATACCATGCCTTTGGTTCTTGTTTCAATCCATACATGGCCTTGTGTAATCTACACACCATGTTACTATCTTCTGATAAGGCAAACCCATCCGGTTGCTCAATATACACTTCCTTTTCTAGGATTCCATCCAAGAATGTAGACTTCACATCCATCTGGTATACCTTAAATCCCTTAAATTCTGTGAATGCAAGTAGCATTCGAACACCTTCCAACCTAGCCACTGGGGCAAAGGTTTCTCCATAGTCTTCTCCTTCTTCCTGAGCATATCCCTTGCATACAAGTCTTGCCTTGTTCCTTACAACTATGCCTTCTTCATTCAACTTTTTCTTGAAGACCCATTTGGTACCTATTACATTCTTGTGTTCCGGTCTGGGTACCAAGGACCATGTTGCATTATTTTCTATCTGGTCTAGCTCCTCTTCCATTTCCTTAATCTAGTCTTCATCTGTAAGTGCTTCTCTAGAAGTCTTAGGCTCAAATTCAGAAATCATGCAAGAGTTTTCTTTCACTTTTCTACTTGTGAGTATCCCTGCATCTTTATCTCCTATGATCTGCTTCGGATCATGATGTAGTTTCACATATCTAGGAATGACTCTAGCTGGTTCTTCTCGATTTTCCTCTTCTTCTTCAATTACTTCTTCTTCACCTACTGCTGCTTCTATTGGTACAGGGAACACTGAGGTCTTTACTTGTTTCTTTCTTAACCAGTTCCCAGAAGGCTACACCCAGTTCATCTTCCACTTTCTCGCTGCAGGTTTCCTCAAACTCTTAAGGGGATTCATCAACCCTGACATTGATACTCTCAACAATTTTCTATGTCCTATTATTGTAGCACTTGAGTGCTTTTCTCTTAGTGGAATATCCCAGAAATATTCCTTCATCATATTTAGCATCAAACTTGCTCAGATGCTCACCTCTCTTGATGTAACACTTACTGCCAAATACTTTAAAATAAATCATAGTGGGAGTCTTCTTGGTCCAATACTCATAAGGGGTTTTAACTTTACCTTTCTTGATGAGTACTTGGTTCATAGTATAGTCTGCAGTGCTCACCGCTTCTCTCCAAAAAGTGTGAGCAACCTTTCCTTGGATCAACATTGTTCTGGCTGCTTCAACTACAGTCCTGTTATTCCTTTCTACTATGTCATTTTGTTGTGGTGTCCTTGGGGTAGACAACTGCTCTTGATACCATTCTCTTCACAGTACTTGTTGAATTCATCAGAAGTGAATTCACCTCCTTGATTAGTTCTTAGGCATTTTATCTTTTGACCACTTTCCTTCTCTACTAATGCTCTAAAGGCTTCGAACTTTCCAAATGCCTCAGACTTGTCTTTCAAGAATGTGACCCACATCATTCTTGAGCAATCATTAGTAAGAATCATGAAATACCTATCTCCCTAAATACTTCTAGTTTTCATAGGACCACACAGATCGGTGTGCACAAGATCAAGTAAGTTCTCAGCTGAAAAAGACTTACCTTTGAAAGTTGAGGAAGACATCTTCCCAAGTTGGCATTCTTTGCACAAAGAATTCTCAGGTTTGTTCAGTAAAGGCAATTCTCTTACTGCCTCGATCTTACTGGCTTTTACAATATTAGCAAAGTTCATATGACAAAGTCTCCTATGCCATATCCAACTGTCATCAAACATCGACATCAGAAACCGACTAATCTTGGCATTCAACTGAAACAAGTTACCTCTGGTTTGCTTACCGGTGGCAATAAGTTCACCACTCTTTCCAATTATACTGCAGACTCCACCTTTGAACTCCAAAATGAGTCCTTTGTCATTTAGCTGGGAAATACTCAAAAGGTTATGCTTAAGACCTTCTACCCAGTAGACATTATCGGCACTGCTCTTTCCATTGAGTGAGATGGATCCTTTACCTTTTACCAAGCAAGGTGCATCATTGCCAAATATGACAACACCTCCATCATATTCTTCTAGAAATAGAAACTTTCTCCGGTCACCAGTCATGTCGTGAGAACAACCACTATCAATAATCCACTCATTCGAGTTGTCAATGTGAGAGACAAGTGATTTCTTGTCAGACACTTCTTCCTCTACAGCTACAAACACTATGTCCTCATTCTCTTCATCCTCAGATTCTTCATCAGTAACACCTTCATCCACTGCAACAAGACAATTTCTTCTATTTCCTCCTTTATACTTTCTAAACCTCTCTGGTTTATCCTTATTGTCATTGTTAGGACAGTTAACAACTATATGTCCTATCTTATTGCAGGAAATTTTTTTTAAAGGAAGCTTACCTCTGTATTTTCTAGTGCCTTTTGGAAGTCTCTTGGCAAGAAGAGCTTCAAACTCTATCAGAATCTCTTCATCATCCATACCTCTGCTTTGCATGGATTCATAACTGGTACTTACTTCTTTTCCTTTTCTGGTTGGTGCAACAGATGCTCTAAAAGATGACTTAGTCTTTTGAACACTGCCATCATAGCTATTTAACTCATATGCTGTCAACTTTGCAATGATAGAGTCTAAGGATACCTTGGTTTTGTCGATAGACCTTAGTTCCTAAATAGCAGAAACTCTGATTGTATAGACTAGTAACAATGATCTCAAAACTTTACTGACAATGGTGGCATCTTCAATTGTTCTACCAGTGCTTTTGATATCTCCAACCACAGTCTTGATCCTTATGCCATATTGCTGAATGGTTTCACCTTCAACCATCCTCATGTCCTCAAATTTTCCTCTAAGGCTCTCTTCCTTAGCTTGCTTGACATGCTCTTCACCACCATAAATAGTTTCCAATGTATCCCATACATCCTTAGGAGTGTGATTACCTTGTACATCAATGAACTCAATATTAGATAGACTGCTAATGAGGGCTTCCATGACTTTCCCATTTTCTTGAATCTCTCTTTTCTGATCATTAGTTAGAGTGCCAGTGGGGATTACATAGGCATTCTCAACATATCTCCAGTGTTGAGCACCCAAACTCTTGATATAAATCTTCATTCTGTCCTTCCATATTTTGAAGTTATCTCTATTTAACTTAGGACCTTCCCTCTTCATCATTAAAGCAAGATCTTTTACCTCAAGCGGTTAAGCTTATACCACCGAGGACCTGGAGTTGCTCTGATACCAATTGATGAATAATGATGAAAAACAAATACCCTAATTGATACTGAGAGGGGGGGGGGGGGGTGAATCAGTACATACAAAAACTTCTCCACAACTTATCAAGTTAAAACAATGCTGACCGGTTGTCTTCATCACTGAACTTAACCATGACAATACCGGTTAAACACAGTAAGACTTCAGACATCTAAACCAGTAACACTGAATACTTCAAATATCATTCAACACTTGATAACTACTTCACCAAAACACATATGCATGTGTTGTATTAGTAATACCATAACCATTAGCTTTGCATGCATAATCACCTAAACAAAGAATACTGAATCATCACAAGAAAAATGCACAACTCATGACACACAAATTTTTCACGTGGAAACCCAAATGGGAAAAACAACAGTGGGGATGAATACCCACAAGCTTGTTTTTGAACTCTTTTGAAGCTCACTCTGTTAGGAGCCTAGTCTGGTTAAAGACTTTACAATAATATTTTGTTAGGAACCGATCCTGTTAAAGATCACCCAGTAAAGGGATGGCTATATACCTTGTTAAAGGTTGAAACCCTGTTAAAGGTTACCTTGCTAGAGGATTTGAAGAACTCAATGAACTTGAGTCACCTGGTTAGAGGTTTTACAATAATCCTGTTAAAGGTACCCACCAAAGGGATTTTCCTTCTGTTAAAATGGTTAGAAGACAATAGGTAAAGCTTTGATATGATAACAACACTATATGCTAACACAGATCCTTTTCAGTTCCTATACTTTGCAATCACAGTCTGCAGTTTTCACTCACTGGTCTGGCAAGTATCTCATCACTCGGATACACACACAATATTTGCCAACACTTACAATAACAAACATCATCAACCTTATAGACAATAATTAGGTCGATAGCATAAACCCTAAACCCTAAGCATTTTAGGTTTACAATTACAAGCAGTTCAATCCTGACCATCCAAACACTTTGCATAGAATGAAACAATCTCAAATAGATCACAAGTCATTCTGCATCATCCATTCTTCACCGCACATAGAAATCAGTAACCCATCACACTTTCTTCTCATACCAGAAAAATGTTCATTCCCGAGGTAGACATTTAATGCAATCGATATTCACATGCAAGATCCTCAATGAAATCCTTCCCGTGCACAAAACTGACATGGCATCTCGATCTCATCCCTACCTCTTAGCTAACTCATCACAAAATGTCACCGATTGCATCACACAAGCTAGATTGCCAAACTGGAAACCCTAGAGCTGAGACTACCAACCAGTAGTCACACTTAGTGAAACCCTGACACCAGTTCACTTCATCTCTTCATACCTGTTCTCCAACTTGAACATCAATGACAACTTCTCCCAATCTTCATACCGGTTCACCTGTACTTATTGACATCAATGAGAACATACATTATCATCATATCATCATATGCCAACAACCTGATGTCAAGTTTTGATGAAAAAATGCTCCACAAATCGGATATTTGATTCAAACCGAATATCAGATTTTCCCAAATCACTAAACCCCTGGGTTAAAATGACCCACAAGCGACCATAGTTTGGTATATAAAATAACCACAAGTATTGGATATCCAATACATATCATATCGAATATAAAATACCTTTTTCATTTCTCATTTGAAAATACGATGCATAAAATTGGATAAATAAGCATGTATATTATAACATAATATATATTATATATGAATAATATATTATATATTATTATATATAATATATAATATATAATAAATTATGCATAATACATTATACATTATATAATATATAATATAATATAATATACTATATATTATATATTATGTATTATATATTATATATAATAATATAATACATAATATATAATATATAACATATAATATATATTATGGGGATGACCCCATAATGTGATGGTTAGTTGCGAGCCTCCTACATGGGAGGTCTTGGGTTTGAGTCTGCATGAGGCCCATGTGTCTCACAAACAATGGAGAGATAAGGTGATGCATGTGCATGGAAGACATGATGACACAAGGAGATATAAGGGTTTTATTGTGGAACAAATATGAGGATGAGGCCCCTCAAAAATGTGGTCTCACTGGTTCATAGCTCCAATAAATTTAACAATTCAGCTTTGACCTACTACCAAGTAAAAAAATAAACATAATATAATATAATGTATATTATATATTATATAATATATCAAATATTATATATTATATATTATATCATATATGATATATGATATATGATAAATGATAAATGATATATAATATATCATATATAATATATGATATGATATATGATATAATATATAAATAATATATTATATATCATATAATATATTATACTATATTACATCATATATTAATAATATCGGATATTTGAAATGCTTTGGCTTAATCTATGGCTGCATGTATTGATATTCAAGCCAAGAAAGAAAAGTCAACACAATTTTTTTGCATTTTTGGGTGAGTGGAGAAGGCAATTTTTTTCATATTTCCATTTTGTGGCCCCTCATGATCCTGCACACCCATAATCTAGTGCAAGGGGAGATAGAAAAAAATGTTGGTGTATCAATCTCTTTAGATCCTCCTTATTCTCCTATAGCTTCTCTTAATCATCAACATTTTCATAGGGAAGATGATCTTATGCATTTTATTCACGGCCTATCTCCTCACATAACATTAAGCAAAGATGAAGGCAAAGCCTTATATGACAAGGACCTTCCTTCCTAACCTATCAAAGAGGATATGAATAATAGTGATAGAAAGGAGAATCTCCTTACAAAGGATATTCCTTCTTCATCTAATTATCCCTTTTAATCTTCTATTTATCATTACACTACAAATTTGAATAAATTCATGGTAATGACCCTTCTTCTTCACCATGAAAATGTTCTTATAGAGTGATTATAATATAATCTCAAAACAAGATTATAAAGGACAAAGACTTGAAAAATATTAACAAGGAGTCAAAGTCCCTACAAACCCTCCTTTACAAGCTAGTACAGATGGTCTAGGACATATTCATCATTCACCTATGGATGATATCCTTAGAGTTCATAAGCCTGAGGAGTATTTTGTAAAACATAAACTCCATCATCCATCTAAAGGTGTTCCTTCCTCAAATAATCCTTTTTGCTCATATCATGAAACTAATAATCATCATGCGAATGAATGTCTTGATTTTCAAAATAGAATAAAAGAACTCATTGATAATGAAACTATCAAAATAATAGAAAACAACTCATTTCCTTCTAGAACACCTTGTTTTACATCTCAAGAGACAAGACCTGCTCCTCATGATAATCAGGAAAAAATAGCTACAAGATTCTCTTGGAGATTGAAATATGATAAGAATGTGGTTTTTACTCCCATCAAATATAATTATAAGAATCAAGAAGGTGATGCATATTGTCCTTTTCATAGTGGTTATTCTCATTTTGTTGGAAATTGTAAATCTTTTAAAACATTTTTTCAAGAACAATATGATCGAGCTCATATAGCTCTTATAATTGATCTTGCACTTTTTCTTGGTGAAGAGGTAGTGCCTTAGCATTCCATTCACTTTATCATGTTGCTCCTCACCCTATGACATTAGTAGTGTAAACTTATTGGAGGATCTTTACCATGATTGGTGATGCATTTTGATTTTCAATCATACTTAGACAATAACATAATCCTTCCGTGTCTCCTCACTTGGGGGGAAAGGATGATATATTCAATTCTCTCTCCTTTGTGAAGATTACCTCTTCTTCTGAGTTACATTTTGAATATCTTGATGTCTTTTCTCACATTGAATTGTTCTTCATGTGAGTACACATGTGCTCCTTGTTTAGGACTTTTTTCTTTTCTTGAAGTGCTTCATCTTCTTATGTATAATCTCTCTTTAGAGGTTATGTAATCCTTCTATTTGTCTCTATGCTTGGGGGGCATTGATTTTAAATATCCTTTATATGGTTCCACTTTTCCTTTGTTGAATGGTGTTTTCTTATGATACAATTTTATTCCTTGTGTGAAGTGCCTTGTTTTCTCAAGGATTCTCTCTTATGCAAGAGGTGTGTATCCTTGTGTACAACGTCTTCTTCACTTGGTAGTTTATGTCTATTATAAACAAACCCTTCACTTTAGGTTAAAAGTGTGTTATCCTTCATCACAAATCGCTTTTTCCTAGTAATAGGAGGAAGGTATGAATTATTGTTCTCTTTCCTTTGGTCAATGATGTTGTTTTTGTTCAAAAATATCCTCTTGGAGGTAAATTTCTTCTGAGAAAATATATACTCCTCTTTCTCCTCAGGATTCCATTTACACTTGTTGCAAGATATCTCTTTTACAACCATATTTTCCTTCCTTATAAGAGGATTGCCTCTTTAGCTTGGATTTATGAACATTCTTGACTAAAAGGACATCTCCTTGGTGTTGAAGCTGTGTATCCTTATTTCTAGCTTCGTTAAGACATCGACATAGGACTATGTTTACATCTTAAGGGGGGGAATTGAATATCACCCTCTTTATACTATATTTTGTACTATATTTTACAAGTCTTATATGGGGTACTCATTCTCAAACCAGACCAACAAGTCTTATACAAGATTTTTCATTTCCAAAGCCAAAAACAACCTTCTATATGACTTATACGGGGTGTTCATTCTAAAACATAGACCAACAAGTCTTATATGAGATTCTTAACTCTTGAGGATAGACAACAATAACATAACTTGCTAGACTGTTCAACTCTTCCTTTTATTAGAGAGTTGAACGAGTAACTTGATAGAATTTTTCTATTCTCCCTTTTTACATGAATCACACAACATAACACAACTTTTTGTCATCTGAGTATTCATGTTCCCATGGGTCACCTAGCATAACACAACTTGCTAGATGATAAATTCCACAATCTCTCTTGCTCTTCTTCTCATTGATCACCTACCATAACACAGATGTCTAGCCCATGAAATCTATGCTCTCTCCTTTCTCTTCCCCATGAGCTTGCATATTTTCTATTTGTGGATCATAGTTCATCATTTGATGCATGCTCTTTCTATTTATGTGATCTCTTGTGTTCTTATGATAGCATTCCAAGAAGGATATTAGTAGCTGAGACATTTGATTATTAAGGTCTCTTCAACTAGTTGAATTGGAGTATTTTTGTTTTTAGTGATAACCCCTCATGTTGTGTGTCTTTTGTCTTTGTTTAGCTTTGTTGTCTTTGTCTTGTTTTGTGTGTCCTTGCATGTGATCGCGTAAGTTAAGATCCTAAGTTTGGGGGCTTTGTTCCTCAAAATTAGTGATATCTTATTTCCTTATGATCCTGCTCCTAATTTCTCATCTCTCTTTGATCTTTCTACTTTACCGCAAGTATTTGCACAAGCACATACTCCAGTTAAAGTGGGGGATAAATTTAGCATCATAAATTATAACTGGTCCAATTTGTACCTCATGTTTGTGCTCCTATTTTAGTGTGTCTCATTTTAAATTCCTCTTAGGCTCACTTTTTTACTTCAACCCTGATGTCACTTGTTGACACCACTGGGTGGGTCCTATCCTAGAGGCTATCCTCCCTTATTTCCTAATTGGCTGGTCCCAATTTTGGAGGACCAAGGTGTGGAGTGCCTTGGTCCTAGACCAGGGTGCCCCAAAATACGTTAGTCCCCCTTAATGTGGAACCAATTCGAAATGGGATAGACACTCTCCCTCTTCGATAGATTTTGGTCCTTGTGGATACACTTGACCATTGGAGGTTATCCTAATCAATAAATTACTTAGGGAATCTATATAAAGGCATCCTATCAATTTATTTCAACATAAGTCTCTATACCCTATCATTTATGCGTTTGTGAAGCATTTATTATCAAACATTTTTTAGAGATTCAGAGCTTCATTTCATCCTTCAAGCATTGTGGATAAAAGTTACGTCAATATTCATGCAAGCATGTGTGCGTTATTATATTTTTTATGTTCATGTGTTTGTCATCCCATTACATTCAAAATTTGTGATTAAATCCAAAGAGCATTTCATCATCATCAATAGTTGCAGATCTGAGGTATATCTCCTTAGCATTCACTTCAGTATTTAGATTATTAAATTCAAGGTTGATTCCTAAATCAGGGTTTGACCTAAGGTAAATCTATATCCTCAACCTTATTTCCTTTCAGTGTGCAGGGAACAAGTTCAGGAGCTATAATTAGAGATTCCAATAGAGTTGATAGTGATGAATAGGTTCAAATTGAAATGGAGGAAAATTTAGAGGACTGGGGAGAATCTATATGAACTAATCCTAAAAAAATAAGTTGAAATTTTGAGAACAAGTTCAAAATTTAGTTTGTGGCTCTGTGGGATATCTCTAGCATTTTGTTTTCACTAGTTTACTTCAATTGTTCTTTGTTTTACCCTAATTTCATAACTATCATCCAATCTTCAACCAAAAAGAGGGGGCAAACACACAACCAGTGAATCTAATAATAATTTCAACTCTTTCCATATTTGGATTGTGGCTAGATCTATTGGATTCACCCCTTTCAATGTAATGGTTAATTTGGATTGTTAGTGGTTTTATTATCTTAATTGAAACCCTAATTCCAAATTCCAACCACAATACACCACCATCATATTTTTAAAAGTCTATGAATTTCCTTTTGTCACCTGTCATATGATTTGAGCATTTGAAATCAATTATCCAAGCTTCAAAATCCACTTTTTTGTGCAATGTTGTCTTCATAGTCATTGATCTTTCATTGTTATTCTCATCATTAATTTCTCCTTAAGTTAGAAATAGGGATTTGTTTATCTTTATTTGTATTTTATTTATGGTCCCTTTTTTGTTGATTATTTAATGTAGTAAATGTATTTATATTTTCTATATTTATATATAACTACACAATTTCCCCCAAAGATTTAGGTTTGAGTATTGTATGTATTTTGGTACACTAGTACGCAAACTTGTCTCCAAGTTCAAAGATTGGAATTAACATAAAACACATTATATTTCTTGTTATATTCTCCATAAAATATGCACATAATAAAGCAAAAAGTCAACATAGGTTTGAAAATATCTTTGTAGATAGATACACCTCCTATTCCTTTGAGTGAGATTCACATACAAAATGTAGTGCCCCTCCTAGACTTGCATTTTGATTTGTGCTCAGATAGACTTATTTAGACTTATGATGGTTATTTATGACTCTTCTGCTATCTTAGATGGTATCATCAATGTTAGGACTTATGTGGATTATATGACTTGTGATGATAGTAACCCTATTTCATGATGATGATTCTACGTGATGTTTGATTTCATTTTGCGTGAATGTCTTTATGAGTAGAGAGGATGCCATATCACTTATTGCGAGTAGGGTATGTTGTCGCTATTCTCTATCACTTTTCAGTTTATATATATGTATCATATATGTTGCGTTGGTCTTTGATGCAGGTTTGCAGGTACTAGACATCGACTCCACCTAGCTTCATAGGTTTGAGTGTATCTTTATCCCAATGGAAAGTTGTTGGAGATGACATAGTTTCCCTCACACACTCTAGGTCTAATATGTGTACCTTGTTGATTGCTCCATGTTGCAAGTTGAGGTTAGAGTCTTGTATTATGTTTGTCTCCTTGGCGTAAGATGACTGGAGTCTATGCTTATTTGTTTGGGTAATATGATTATTGTCTAATCATTTGATTATTTTTGGATGATGATTTTATCGTGAGATTTTATTTGACCAAATAGGATTTATTTAATTGGTTTTTTGATTTAATCATGGTGTATTTCTAATCATCAATTATTAATTTAGTGATGGTTATTTATGATTGGTGAGATTTAATTAGTTCAATGATTGGTTTATTTACCATTTGATGGTTTATTCATTATGGAATTATTATTTATTTATTTTAGAATTATCAATTATTTGATAATATTGATTATATTGATTTATTGATGATAATTCTATTTATATTTATTTATTGTTGTTGAGTTTTATTTAATTATTACTTATTATTGATTTTTGATTTGTTGACTTTATCAATGTTTTGATAATTTGATTTTATATTTTTAATTGAGTTCCTTTTTTTAAGGCTTAGTGTTTTTAATTTATTAATTGATTATATTAAGTTATGAATTGTTATTTAATGCATTATTATAAATTGATATTGTCGGCAATAGAAAAATGAATATATTTACCTACCCTTGCATATGATTGGTCAAATTTTAATTGGTAGGTAAACTATATAATGAGAAATAATATATGCCTCAAAACTATACAAGATAGGTAAATAGTATAGTTTTTGGATTATTTTCATTGGTCGACTTGCAATATAGTTTTGGGTTTAATTTTTGTATTTATTGGGCTTCTTGTGCATTCATGGAGGTTGAAAAAATGTTGGGAGTTTGAAGATCCAGATTTCTGATGATATTGCTTTTGGTTTTAGACTAAGATTGTTGAAGGGATTTCTTGGAATTAGATTGGTTTTTTGGATTTCTCCTTGTTTCATCTTTTTCCAGGTTGGTTTCGCTTGCTGGCTCTCTGCATTTTTTTATTTTGGAAAGATTATTTGCATTATCTGGAAAAGATTGTTTGGGGAAAATGGTTTCATGATTTGCAGTAGTTTGATTATTCTTTGATAGTTTAATGATTTGGAGAGAAATTGTTTTCCAATGATTCTAATTTTCTCAAATTTGCCTTGTTGGAAGCTCTTGTATTTTCTCTATGTTTGATCATGTTTCTTTCAACCTTTATGAATGCTGGATCTTAATCAGATATTGAATCTTTGTGTTCTTGAGTTCAATTCTAAATCTTCCCTTGGTTGATCCTATTTTGGTGTCTAGACTCCTAATTGGTGGTGAGAGCTTTCTAAGACTCTCTGAGACTGCATTGCTGATTGTGTAGACACTTGCATCCATTTGCATTGGTTGTAGTTTTTCCCTATTTAAATTTCTTGGGTCTTCTTTCAGTGTTTGCAACTTGTTTATATTCTCCTTTGATAAATCTAGCTCCCTAAACCTCAGTTTTGGATCTATGGGAGAAGCCTTTCTTGTTGCAACTTTCTGTAGTGACTATGTAATTGATATATTTAATGTCTATCAGTAACTGGGTGTCTCAGAACCTTTGTATGCAATATGGGGGCTATTTTGGATCCTTGATCCTTCTCGAGACCCCTCAGCTTTATGTCCTAGTATTGCGCAATTTTCTACTATATTCTCCCAAAAACACTGTAAGAACACCCCAAAGTGTTATTATTTGGACCATGGGTGCTATGGAAAAAACCAAGAACACCACCATACACCCCTTTAACTATTGGCCATTTGGAGGAATTGATTATGTGTTGCATTGATGTTTTGTCACTGATGTCAACACTAGCTATTTTGGTTGCTTTACCAGCACCCTTTTGGTCCCGGTAGGATGTTTGGTTTTTGGTTGGATTAGATCATGATGATCAGGTATGCTCCAGTATGTTTGGGTTATGTAATTGTCTTATTCATGCTACTAAGATTCATGTTCAGTCAGTTGGTCTTGTTCTGGTGATCAGATGCTATACTGCTTGCTAGCAAGCTTCGTTTGTTGTTTTGGTGAGGGTTTCACCGGTAGAGATTTGTTGAAGATCTTTGATATTATGTATAAGTGGCATTGGTGCGACTTCTAGTGGAGATTCAAGATGTTGATGGTGATCATGTTCGAGACTTGGTTTATTGAGATCATTTCTTTAGCATGTGTGGACCGAAATTGGGTCCTGGTTTATCTAGGTTATGGATTGGCATAATGTAACATGTGGATTGGACTTCTCGATGCATTTTTGGGATGTCTTATGGGCTGGATATTATTTGTTTTGTAATTGTTTTATTATCTGGTGGCCGACCTTATTATTTATGGTTGAGGGTTTGTATATATATGATGTAAGATCTCATTTTAGATCATATAGGAAAGTGATATGGATATGTAAGGAGCGAATAATGTAATAATTATTCAGGAAGAGGATTTGGTCAATCATTGGTGATCGAGTTGGGTTTGTGTAAGAGGATTTAGTCCTCTGGTATTGAACTTAACTGAAACTGTACTTTGTCATAGGAGATGCTATCTTTGCATTTCATTTATTATTCCAGATTGTAGTTTGGATTTCTATGTAGTCAGTGAGACTCATTTTGTGATGAGCAGTGTGCTCTAAGCTATTGGACTTCTTTCAAGTTCAGGCCCCTTAATTGTAATTCACATACATACTATAGAAGTATTGTCCGACTGTGGGTAGGCTTCCCACCGTGGGTTTTCCCTTTACCGGTTTTTCCACGTACAAATCTTGATGTCATGTGGATGGTATTTATTCTCTGATTGTTGTTTATGCTTAATTGGTTTATCTTCTATTTCGGTAATTGGTTTATGCATTTTGGTATTGATCTTTTGGGTTATGATATTAAAGTTTTAATTGCTTAAGGTTCTAGGAATATGAAACAACTAATTCATCCCCCTCTTAGTTGTCTTCCAGTTATTTGAATTGCCTAACAATTGGTATCAAAGCTCTGGTCCTCTCTGCATAAGCTTAACCGCTAGAGGAAGATCCCATGGCGACTAATAGTTCAAGTTCATTTGGTTCATTTGCTGCTATCTTTCAGAGAGAAATTCCTAAGCTTGATGAAACAAATTACAGAGTATGGAAGATTCAAATGGAGACTCATTTGAGATGTCTCAGTAAGGAAATTTGGGAAATCACACAGAATAGTGTTACACCCTATAATCCAACATCTGGCAATCCTCCTCTGACAAACTTGGAAAAGGAGCTTGAGAATGATTGTAGAGCTAGAGAATCCCTCTTGTGTGCACTTTCTAATCAACAAATAATGGGATTAAATAAAAAATCAACTACAAAAGCTATATGGGACAAGTTGGAGACTCTTAATGAAGGTGACCCTACTATTAAGATTGCTAAACTTGATGGTTACCAAGTGAGATATGAAAACTTGAAGATGGAAGAAGATGAAAGGATTACTTAATTTATGGAAAGGGTAAATGAAATTGTCATGGGAATTCAATGTTGTGGTAGATCTTTGAGTGAAGATGAAATAGTTTCTAAAGTTTTGAGAGCTTTTCCATTGGCTTATAAGATTAAGGCTACTACAATTAATGAATTGAGAACAATGGCTAATACTTTTGTCAATAGAGATACCTTGGTTGGGAAATTATCTTCTTTTGAGCTTGAAGAATTTGGACCTTCTAGAGCCGTGAAGTCTGAACCCGCTTTTCATACATCTACATCATCAACTAACAAGAAAGATTGGAGAGCTTTGTATGCAAAGGAATTCGATGATATGAAGAGAGAAGATGAAGAATTGGAGCAACTTGAAGTCCTATTTGATAGAAGAGTACCTAAAGGACTGGTAGGAAGTAAGTATGAAGGAAAAAAACCTTTTAAATGTTTTGAATGTAATAAGATAGGTCATTTTGCTTCTAGATGTCCTTAAAGGATTTCAAGATTTGAAGAAAGAGATAGAAGATCTTTTAAGCCTAACCCTGGATATCAGAACAAGTAAAGTACAAGAAAAACAAAGATAAATCATGCTACATAGCAGATGAGGAAGGTGTGATTGATTCTTATGATGAACTGGCACAAGACTCTGCTAGTGGTTCCGACAATGGAAAGGAATGGGTGTTCTTGGATATCAAGGAAGACGATCTAGTACTGGAAGGGAAAGTATCTGAAGAAAAGGCCCTTGCTGCTAAAATTGAAGATAAGGATGAATGGGTAATTGACAGTGGATGTTAATATCATATGACTGGAGATAAAAGGAAGTTCATATCTTTGTAAGAATTTCATGGCAGTCTGGTTCGATTTGGAGATGACAAAGCATGCATGATCAAAGGAAAAAGAACTATATAATTGGATGGTAAGCACAATAGTGATAATTTTTATTATGTTGAAGGTTTAAGGCATAATATTTTGAGTGTAGGACAATTGGTGGATAAGGGATGGAAAATGCAAAATCATTAATAGATCTGGGTTGGAGATTGCAACCGGTACTAAGACAAAAGGTAATATATTTCATTTGAATTCTGGTGAGAAGACATTCTTAATTGCATAGATTGATGAGAGTTGGCTATGGCATAAAAGGCTATGTCATGTGAATTTTGATTGCATTGTAAAGATCAGTTCAACTAAGGCAGTTAGAGATATACCTAAGATTGTGAAGCCCTCTAATCTAGTATGGAAAGAATGTCAAATGGGAAAATAGGTCAGAACCTCTTTTAAGAATATACAAGATAAATCTAATGATGTTCTTGATCTTATTCATATTGATTTGTGTGGCCTTGCTAGAGTTAAAAGTTTTCAAGGTGATAGATATTTTATGCTAATCAAATTGATGATTATTTTAGAATGATATGGGTTACTTTTCTAAGGAAGAGATCCAAGGCTTTTGAAAAGTTTAACATCTTTAAAGCTAAAGTTGAGACTGAGACAAGTTTGAAGATTAAGTGTTTAAGATCAGATCATGGTAGAGAATTCACTTTCGGTGAGTTTACTAAATTTTGTGAGAGGCATGACATACAAAGACAATTTTCTGCTCCCCGGAGAACTCAGCAGAATGGAGTTGTGGAAAGGAAGAACAAAACTATCTTGGATGCTGCTAGAACAATGATGATGGAAGCTAATATACCTCATATCTACTGGAGAGAAGCAGTGAGAACAAAAATCTATACATTCAACAGAGTACATATCAAAGGAGAAACCAGTAAGACACCTTATGAATTATGGTTTGGCAATACACCTACAGTTAAGTATTTCAAAATCTTTGGTGGTAAATATTATATTAGGAGAGATGATATCATTTGAAAATTTGATCCTAGATGTGATGAAGGAATATTTCTTGGTTATTCTAATGAAATCAACGCATATAGATGTTATACCAAGAGATTGTAGAGAATTGTGGTGAGTGGTAATGGTAAGATGGATGAGCTAGATAGAAGTCAAATAAGAGTTTATGAGCAAGAACCAGCAGTGGAAATGATCATATATAAACTGGTGGCACCTTTATTGGAATAGAATGTTAAGCCAGTTTCTCTGATAGTATCAGAAAATTCAACAGTAACTAAAGAACAAGAAAGAGGAACAGAGAATATGAAGACTCCTAGGTATGTGAGGCTGAATCATTCAGAAGATCAGATCATTGGGGATAAGAAAAATGGAGTGATGACAAGAATGAGATTGAAAACTAATGAGGTATGTTTAATTTATCAAGTTGAACTAGTATCAATAATTGAAGCATGTAAAGATGAATGTTGGATGAAAACTATGGAGGAAGAATTAGATCAGATATAGAAGAATAACACATGAACTTTAGTTCCCCGACCTAAAAATAAGAATGTTATTGGGACTAAATTGGTTTTTAGGAATAAATTGAATGAAGATGGAAAAGTTGTAAGAAACAAATCTAGATTGGTTTGTAAAGGATATTCTCAAAAGGAAGGGATTGATTATGGTGAAACTTTTGCACCGGTACCTAGGATTGAAGCTGTAAGATTATTTCTTGCCTATGCTGCACATAAAAACTACAAGGTTTATCAGATGGATGTTAAGTATGAATTTTCTAAATGGGGATCTTGACGAGGAAGTTTATATTGAACAACCTGATGGTTTTTCATTGTGAGATGATAAAAACATGGTTTGTAGGTTAAGGAAAGCTTTATATGGACTGAAACAAGCACCTAGAGCATGGTATGCAAGGTTAGATAAATATCTTTTGAAGATTTATTTCACTAAAGGTATTGTTGACAATAATCTATATTATAAAGTCACTGATGATGATATACTTATGTAGCGTAGAAATTAGGAATCATCAAAACATAAGTAGATCAAATCAAAACATTAAACATGATAGCTCAATCATAAGAAAACTCATTGAAATGAACCTAATTCTAAAGCACATTCAATGGAGGTATGAAAACAAAGCATTCAAGAGTAAATTATGCAAACCAGACGTAGAGTTGAATACTTCTTCCATGCGGCTCCATTGTTATTCTTTCCTCTTCAATAGGTTTGTGGATCTCACCTACAAGTGCATACACAATTGAAAGCAAAAAGCTCAAGAGTACTAGAAACGAAAGTTCGGTAGTTTGATTGAAATTCGGGCCAGGTTTGATTGAAAATCCTCCAATTTATAGAGAAATTGGATAAATGACAAGATTGGCATGATGCAACTCAAATGGAAATTGCAAATCAATATGACAAATTATGACAAATTATGCACTTTCCATGCACAATTTGATTGATTGATAATTGATGACAAATTATGACACATTCTATGTCAAATTGATTGATGATCAATTATGACAATTTCATGACAAATTGAAATGTCATTCCCATAGAATTGGGAGATGAAATAGGAGGGAAAAGAAATTAGAAATTTGAAAAATTAGGAAATTGAAATTGATGACAAATTAGGAATTAGAAATTGAAAGAAATTAGAAATTAGGATTTAGTGAATCAATTAATAATTTTTCATTTATTAATCAATTCACAAAGAGGAATAATTAGCCAATTAAATAAAGATTTAATTGTAATGAGAAGACTTAGGATTAAATAAACAAATTATTTAATCCTAAAGGAAGAAATGACAAATTAGGTTAAATGATTGAATCATAAAACCCTAGAAGACGAATTAGAAATGCGAAAATGACAATTAGGTCTTGATTGAAGATAATTAATGTCATGATTTGATTTTGGATTGATAAATGACCAGTACGACAAAATGATTTGATTGAATGCACCAATCGACATGATTTGATCCAAATTGACACAATTGAGACAGATAATGATTGATAGTGAAATGATGACAAATCGGTCGCAAAATGACAAGATTGACAAAAGGACAAGAATCGACAACAAAATGAATTGCAAGATGACAAGATCGAACATGACAACGATCGATGACAAATCGATCGTAAAACGACAAGATTAAAGGATTGATGATAAATCGACAAGATTGATAAGAGGACTAAACCCTAATTAGGATTGACGATGTCCAAAATGATGACAAATGAATACGCACATTGATGCGACAGAGTAAAATCGATCAAAATCATGATTGGATAATGTTGTCGACAAGACCAAATTCGAAGGCAAGATGAATGAAGAATGTAGAAGAATGACTCGATGTTCGCAAATGATAAAGACCAAGTGCGTGACATAGGAGAAATGTTAATGCAACGCAAAAACCTAAAATGAGGCAATGCGCAAATGTTAAAGTATGACCTCGCAAGCGTTGACCATTTTTGGGTGTCTACATTTTGCCCCTCTTTGAGACAATGCGATTCTGAGCGTTGTTTCAAAGAACAATAACGAAAATGCCCCAAACAATAACAATGACATATGCATGCCCCCTCGAGGAATTGGTCGGAAACATGCAGAAAAGAGGCCAATTGATCGATAAAAATGATAGAATCGAACAGACTGACAATCAGAGAAAGGATGCATGACAAACAATCAATTTAATGTGCACAAGACCACGACCAACATAAGATGGAGAGGATGCACGTCCATCTATGTAATGACAAAGAGCTATAAATGGGACCAAGAGGGTGAAAATGACTCATTTGCACTAGCTAAAGAGGAGGATTTGTTGCTTTGGACAAGGACACTTGCAGACAGATGGCGAACATTCCAACGACGGATCACCTTGGAGAATGTGTACGCACATTCGGATGACCGGAGGACACGGGAGCAGCGGTATGTATCTCGAAAACCCATGTTTGCAATTTGATGAATTTAACTTGTTTGCGGGACATTGCGGGGATGAGGAAGATAGAGGGAGCACCCAGTGACAGAGGCACATACTCCTTATGACAGACAGTGGACATTATGTAGTTTGCCATTTTGTAGTCAGCCTGCGGGTCATACTTAGGACAGACAGTCCGATTTTGTACTCCGATATTATTATGATATGTGATATGATATGCATCGACATGATGGATGCAATATGTTATGACTTATGTTTTTTTTTGCATGTATGAATGACTTATGCACTTTGTATGAACATGTATGGATGTATTTTTATGTATTTTTTATGGATTTATGAAATGAAATGGGTAAAATGCTTGATGTAATATGTGTGATGGAATTGTACTAACCAAATGGATGCAGGATGCAGCATATGTGCTTGGATATCGGAGCACTAGACCGAACTGACTATCCGACCGGACGGAAGAAATGTTAGTAAGAAGAAATGAGATAGAAGACAGTTAGAGATGATGAAAATTTTGCTTTCAGTAATGCACTTTGTAGGTGAGAACCTTTATTTTTATTTAGCAAAATGGATGCGTAGCATCATGGCATTGAAGGCCAGAGCTGAAATGCAACCCGATTTGCATAAGACAGACACAACAGAAACAAATGAAAATCACAATCAAAAAAGAAAAGGATCATGAGCCATCTCGGTCACTCTAAATCACTCAGTGACATCATCGAGCAACATAGGAACATGATCGAAGATAAATCAATAAAAAGATAAGATGCGCAAATTCAAACAAACAAACAAACATCTTGATCTTCATTGTCAAAAGTTGAACGTGCTGATAGGACGATCATGCTGTCTGGTTTCAGGAAATGTGATACCCCGTCTAAGACAGGACACAGTCTGGTTTCGAGTATACCACACCCTGTATAAGACCCATGATAATGTGACAAGGACAAATGATTTTTAATGCAGATATTCGATTGATAAGACAATTTGGATCAGTTTGAATGCTTGGTTTGAGTTGAAAAAGTTCATCTGGTAATGCGTGATTTCATTGAAGCACAGTGTTTGATTGCGAGTCGTTGGATGTATACTCAGTGAGCTGTCGATGCATAAAGGGAATACTTTATTGCAAAAATGTTTGTTTTTTTGGATTTTAATGTTTTTGAGTTTTTACAATTTTTTTGTGTTCATTTTTTTAGGACTTTATATGATTTTTTTTTTGGATTATTTCAGGACATTATTCGAATTTTTATTATCTTATTTAAGGACAATTTTTCAATTTTTAAGAATTTTTGATTTTTTTTTTTTGGATTTATTCAATTTTTATGATTTTTTGCAGGACATTTTTCAATTTTTAAGATCTTTTTTCAGGACATTTTTAAATTTTTAAGATCTTTTTTCAGGACATTTTTAAATTTTTAAGATTTTGCCCCCAGTGTCTAGCAAGGCAAGGAATATGATAGGTGAATAAATAGGCTTGCTGAAATGATGGTGGATAGAGGGAAGACAAAGGCCTTTTATTATGGAGACAATGCAGATGCAATTTCGAAGGGCTATGGCGTGATAAGACAAGAGACTGGATATGACAATGTAAAGCAGTGAACATGGCATGAGGGACATGTCAAGAGGTGTTTGAAACCATGTTTAAATTTTGCGTCCTTATGTCAGATCAAGATCAAGGAATGAAAAAGTGTGTATGGATAGTGATAAGATATGGATAGGATAAGCAAGACCAAGAATGGATAAGGGATATGGACTGAAGGTCGGGATTGGCTAAGGGACAGTGGCAGAAAGTCACAATAAGACAGGGAATATGGATGAAAGGTTATAATAAGCAAATGGATAGATGACCAAAAGCTATGATGGACTAAAAGCTGCAAACAAGATGTGTGATGCTCATGATGATCGTCAGCCTTGTCAAGATCAAAGGTGGAAAGGGAAATTGGACATGAGGGACAATAGGATAATGGAAGGGTATGACATGATATGATAGGATAATGAAGGGCAATAGGATATGAAGGAAGAGATTTGCCCCCAAATGTGGTGTGCAAGAAGTTCATAAATTACGCATGACGCCTGTTTGCCAGGTTTTCATCACGGTACTTGCCCAAGGTGCCTGTTTGCCAGGTTTTCACCAGTGGACGAATTATTTTTCTTTATTATTTTCTTTTCTTTTACTTTTTTTTGCTTTTTTCTTTTTTTTTTTGATTTTTTGACTTTTTCAATAGAAGATGGACACATGATAGGGGATGGAAGAAGGACTCAAGCATCTTTTTATTGGGATAGTAGCCTTGAAAAGAATGGACCATGACCTTTAAAAGTATGCTCAAAGACGTTGGTAGGATAAGGACATGGAAAATTAGATGACACTAAGGCCAGGATTTACACAAAGGATTGGATCAAAGGGATGGAAGGATGGAAAATATGCATTGGATAATGGATAGGGTATTGGAAGAACTGGGCTTGAGTGGATGAAAATGAAGGCAAGATCAACATTGGCACACACCTTGAGGGGTGATGGATGGATGGAGGAAAGATGTATTTTGGATATTGAGATTTTGACGGAAGAAAGGCTTGGGATTTTGGGACATAAGGGCCCAAAATAGATGAAGAAGGTGATGGAGGAATAGACTTGGACAATTTAGATGGAGGAATAGCAATTTTGGATGCCAAGTTGGATGTTTCTTTTTGTGCTTCAAGGAGCTTCTTAGGGATCCACATGGTTTTTGATTTTTCATGCTTTTGTGGTTCCTTGGAGTGCATTGCTTGCACAAGGGATTTAGGAACCCATATATATTTTGACTTTGCTTTATTTTGCTCAGTGGGCCTTTGTGGCCTTTTGGATTTTTCTTTTTCTTTATAGATCATATTTTTCTTTGTTTTGACATGTCGATTATATTGGACATGTTGATCCTTGAATACATGTGGATTGCTAGACTTATGATGCTTATACTTGGCATCCAAATTGCTTGGAAGAGGGAATGAATGTTGGTGTGGATGGGAATGATATGGATGCATGTGGGATGGATGGAAGGTTCTCCAAGATGTGTGCCTTTGCTGATGTTGCATAGGAGATGGAGGGATATAGGGACCTAGAATGGATGGAAGCGATGATGGGGAAGGTGGACATTTGGATTTTGACTTTGAAGGGATACCAACGCCTTGAGTGTGAGCTTTGTAGCCATGACCATTAACATTTTCTTTCATATTGAGGAGTTCTTGCTCATGAAGGTCTACTCCTTTGCCTTTATGAATATTTTGACTAATAGGATACTCTTTTCTTTGGGAAGAAGACGCGAGTCCAATATGAGTTGGATATGATATGAGAGAAATAATGAGATCTTGAAGTGGATCAGATTACACCAAAGTGGAAGAACCCATTATGCATGTCGAGGGTTCATGAACATCTTGCACTGACACGTTAGAATCATGAGGGGTATCAGGATCATGAGGGGGATCAGGATTGTGTAGTGGACAAGGCTCAATGACAGGCTCTTCAAGAGATGGAATGGGAGAAATAATGGGATCATCAAAAGGAATGCGATCTTGGAGTGGATATGCAGGATTAGGACGTGGAGATGGAGGGACAAGTGGATCTTGTGGAGGATCTGAAGGAATGATTTGATCTTGACAAGGAGGAAGATCATTGGAATCTTCTTTAAAGGTGCTTTGCTCTTGACTTTCAATGGGATCATCGGAAAGAATGGAAGGGATATCTTGATCTTTCTGAGGAAGTGGAATATCAATGGGATTTGAAAGGACATTTTGCTCATTAAATGGAATGGGATCCTTTGGGATCAAATGGACTGGGATATCTTGATCTTGCCCGGGGAATGGAGTGCCAATAGGACTTTGGATAGGATGGACAAGAATAGGAGAATCATCATGAGTTTCTAGGAAGATGGGGTCCTAGTCCACAATTGGATGGGATGATAAGTTTTCAGGATCTTGATCTTGATTTGCTTTAGGACTCATTTCTTCGTGCTCTAAATTATCCTCTTGACATGGGGTTGGACTTTGGATATGCCTGGGGGATTCTGACAAGGAATCAATGATTGGGCATGAAGGAAATGCACTTTGAACATTCGTGAAGGATTCTGGCAAGGAATCAATGCTTGAACATGAGGAAGAGGGACTTTGAATGGGGTCCTCTAAAATAGGTAATGGCAATAAAGTGGATGGTGGCATTGGGTCTTGTATTTCTGAAACATGACAAGGATGTGCATCATGAATTGGATTATCTTGGCAATCAATTATGGATAGCTCTTGGATAATTGCATCCTTGGGTGTATTGTTTGATGAGGACAATATGGAAGGTTCTTGTGAAACTTTTAAAGGTGTAGGGATAGATGCCACTGGAGAGTCAATTTGCTTGTGGGGAGATGAGGCATTGCTAGACATAAGTGTATTATCTTTATCTTCCTCAAAAGGCTCACTTAGTCGTTTCCTTAAGAGCATTGCAATAAGGCCACCCTTCTTTTTAGGTTTTGACATGATTGGACTTGGAATTTGAACTTGTTTTTGATTTGATGTCATGTTTTGATATTGGACTTGATGTTGATCAGATTGGTTTGACATGTTTGAAACTTGGGTTGGTGTGTGTTGCAACCTTTGTTTTTGAATGTTTTGTGGCAGTTGTTGACATTGATATGTTGATTGAATTTGAACTTGTTTTTGATTTGATGTCATTTTCTGATATTGAACTAGATGTTGATCATTTTGGTTTGACATGTTCAAAATTCGGCTTGGTGCATGTTGCAAGTTTTGTTTTTGAATTGGTGATTGTGGTTGTTGACATTGATATTCCACAATTGGTTGAACCATTTGTTGACATTGTATAGTTGGTTGGACATATTGTTGAAATTGAACCATTGGTTGTGTTGGTTGCATATGTTGAACAATTGGTTGTGATGGTTGAAAATATGATTGATAGTAAACACCTTCTTGTTCTTGTTGTGGAGGCACATAATGTTGAAATTGATGTTGTCTCCTTTCTTGTAATTGTTTCATCATCTCTATTTGGGAGAGGAGAGCTGGTATGTCTGATCGTTCAAGAAGAGATCTTACATTAATTGGCTCAAAATTTGGATTTTGACCTAGAAATTTTTGAAACATTTTGGACATTTGAGATCTTATCTTCTCACTGTTTATCACTTTTTGCTCCAATATCTCCTTTTCTTGAGCTAGTTTCTCCTCTAGTTTTTGTATTTGGACATTTAAATCATCATGATAAGTTTGACCGATATTGCCTTGTTGTTGGGTTGGATATAATTGTGATTGCCTTGGATTAAAATTTGATTGCATTGTCGGTTGATATGTCAAACTTTGTTGCATCATTGGTGCTTGGAACCTTGTTTCAATAGACATGTCACTATGCAAATGCAATATTTTTGGAATTTTTCAAGGATAGTATATGATATGCAACTAAATGCAAACTAAATAAATGAAAATTCAATCTATGTTTTTGGTTGTTTTTGAAGATTTTGACAAACTTTTGGAATGCAAATCTAAGAGAGACCCTTAGGATATTGGAATGATGTCTAGACCTCAAAGGACAAAAGGACTTAAATGGCAAAGGACAAGATGACAATGTCTCCCCTATATGCTTGGATACTAAGCTAGGTTTGACGAAATGATATTGATGACAAAAGGACAAAAGTTTGATAATGTCTAGACTTCCCAACAATGACTTAGGGTTTATCAAAGATTTGGATTACTCAAGTATGACAAGATCTAGGTTTGACACTATATGCAAAGGACAATTGCTATGAAAATGACCCTAATATGATATGATAATGACTCAAGCTTAATGAAGAGACTTAGGGTATGCAAATATAAATGTATGACAATGGTATGACTTTAATGCAAGAGGACATATGCAAGTGGATGACTCTTATTGATATGCAAAAGAGTATGACTTAGATGAAACCTAACCTTGATACTTGACAATGACTTTGCAACATGCAACCTAGGATGAACCTAAATCCAAGTGACATGAATGTTGAGACAAATTTTTGAACAATGTTTGATAACCATGTTGGAATATGTGCTTTGAACCTTGTTGAATTTTTTGTTGGATGAATGTCTTTTGTGCTTAATCTTGTGTTATATCAATGTGCTTGTTCTTGAAATGGTATTCAACTTTTGACAATCAAAGAATACAAGATGTTATAACTTAGACTCAAGACAATCATGCTCATTTCCACATTCCCTAGGGTAGGCAAAGACATTAGGTACTTGAGAGGTAGACTCATTATGGGATTCAAGGAGAATACATAGATGCTTGACCCCACGGGCTCCCCTCCACGACACTCACTTCTCAGGGCAGCCAAGCATCAGTCCCCATGGAATCTCCCCATGGCGAACTTAGTATCTCTTCCAAGTATCCGAATTTGTCCTTCTCAAGCAACTAGAAGGGTTTTTGGCCTCTAAAAACAAGGTATGTAGTAAGGATTTCTGTTAAGCATTACTCCTTGATGTCATGCAAGCATGATTGAGACATTAAGCCCATCAAGATACCAAACAAATGTAGTCGCGCAAGCACGATTTAGACCAAGAGGCCCTACTTAGATGTTGATATGAGAAAGAGTTCAAGGGGCATCACTTCCCAAGTAACTGCAATTCCCACGTAACACTTCCTTCAAAGCTTTCACCCATCAGGTATTTTTTTATAGTGAGTTAGAATGCCAAGGAATTCTAGCCGTACTCACTTTGGGTTGTTCCCTTCTCACGATTATCACTTGCTTGCTAAAGCAAAGTGGTCGGGAAGGCAGGCCCTCTAATGGAGACAAACAATCAACAAGACAAGCATGGTATCGAAGATCTGGATTTCTGATCACCCTATGAAGGATGAGAGCATACTCTCCTACTCCAATGTCATACTTAAAAAACAAAGCAAACAAGGGTTCATTTCCAACCTATTTAAAAAAATCACTAAGTGCCTAATTAGAAAACTCAAACACACAATTTGGTTGTTTCTCCAAGGCAACCTGCAAAACACATGTCAGAAGTTTGATTTGTAGTCTTTGACCATCGAATCTGCATAACACACGTTAGTAATTTGATTTTTAGTCTTTGTCATGCGTACGCCAAGATCCTGCACAAATAATCAGTACCAAAATCCAAAACACAGATGATCTGATTTATGAAAACTATCAAAATTTCAGTCCACTTCGAGAAGGCATAACTTTCTCATCCTAGCTCTGAATTACAAACCGTTTGATGCGTTGGAAAGGTATTCAAATAATCTAGAACCAAATTTTAGAAACATCAATGATGTCTCATCATGTTTACGGGCACCATATTTATCCAGAAATGCACCGAAGACCCTCAAAGTTGCAATTTACTAAAACATATAAAAATTTTCAAGTAAAAACTGCATTTTTTACCTCTGTTCTGGACTTTACATAGGCGCAGAAGACATGACAAAGGCACAAGATGTCTGACACAAGCGCAGAATGTCTTGACACAGGCACAAGACTCTTCAACACAGGCGCAAGATGCTTCACACAAGCGCAGAAGTCTCCAGAATACCCTGCACGGCCCTGTTTTTGAGTTTTTGACCTGCAAATCAACTTAGAAGCACTCAAAAACACAGTAGAGGGGTTAGAAGGTTAGTATTTCACGTCGGGTTCACCATTTAATGTAGCGTAGAAATTAGGAATCATCAAAACATAAGTAGATCAAATCAAAACATTAAACATGATAGCTCAATCATAAGAAAACTCATTGAAATGAACCTAATTCTAAAGCACATTCAATGGAGGTATGAAAACAAAGCATTCAAGAGTAAATTATGCAAACCAGACGTAGAGTTGAATACTTCTTCCATGCGGCTCCATTGTTATTCTTTCCTCTTCAATAGGTTTGTGGATCTCACCTACAAGTGCATACACAATTGAAAGCAAAAAGCTCAAGAGTACTAGAAACGAAAGTTCGGTAGTTTGATTGAAATTCGGGCCAGGTTTGATTGAAAATCCTCCAATTTATAGAGAAATTGGATAAATGACAAGATTGGCATGATGCAACTCAAATGGAAATTGCAAATCAATATGACAAATTATGACAAATTATGCACTTTCCATGCACAATTTGATTGATTGATAATTGATGACAAATTATGACACATTCTATGTCAAATTGATTGATGATCAATTATGACAATTTCATGACAAATTGAAATGTCATTCCCATAGAATTGGGAGATGAAATAGGAGGGAAAAGAAATTAGAAATTTGAAAAATTAGGAAATTGAAATTGATGACAAATTAGGAATTAGAAATTGAAAGAAATTAGAAATTAGGATTTAGTGAATCAATTAATAATTTTTCATTTATTAATCAATTCACAAAGAGGAATAATTAGCCAATTAAATAAAGATTTAATTGTAATGAGAAGACTTAGGATTAAATAAATAAATTATTTAATCCTAAAGGAAGAAATGACAAATTAGGTTAAATGATTGAATCATAAAACCCTAGAAGACGAATTAGAAATGCGAAAATGACAATTAGGTCTTGATTAAAGATAATTAATGTCATGATTTGATTTTGGATTGATAAATGACCAGTGTGACAAAATGATTTGATTGAATGCACCAATCGACATGATTTGATCCAAATTGACACAATTGAGACAGATAATGATTGATAGTGAAATGATGACAAATCGGTCGCAAAATGACAAGATTGACAAAAGGACAAGAATCGACAACAAAATGAATTGCAAGATGACAAGATCGAACATGACAACGATCGATGACAAATCGATCGTAAAATGACAAGATTAAAGGATTGATGATAAATCGACAAGATTGATAAGAGGACTAAAACCTAATTAGGATTGACGATGTCCAAAATGATGACAAATGAATACGCTCATTGATGCGACAGAGTAAAATCGATCAAAATCATGATTGGATAATGTTGTCGACAAGACCAAATTCGAAGGCGAGATGAATGAAGAATGTAGAAGAATGACTCGATGTTCGCAAATGATAAAGACCAAGTGCGTGACATAGGAGAAATGTTAATGCAACGCAAAAACCTAAAATGAGGCAATGCGCAAATGTTAAAGTATGACCTCGCAAGCGTTGACCATTTTTGGGTGTCTACAACTTATTATTGAGGTCTTTGTTGATGACATCATTTTTGGAAGTGAAGACAAGTTGTGTATGGAATTTTCTAAGAATATGGAGAAAGAATTTGAAATGTCTATGATTGGGGAAATGAAAATTTTCTTAGGTTTGCAGATTACTTAGACTGATAAAGGTATTTTCATCTATCAAACTAAGTATGCTAGGGAATTGTTGAAGACATTTGGTATGGAAAACTCTACATCGGTAAGTACTCCTATGGTTACCAGTGAGAAATTGTCAAGGAAAGATGTAAGAGATATCAGATTTCCACAATCCATGAGTTATTGATCTTGCATGTTTCCGGACTAGATTGTGTGAGTATTTTGTATCAACATTTTAGATCACACTCCATGATCCATCATTAGGATGAAAATATAGAGCATGCAAAAGTATAAGATGACCAAGAAGCAAACCAAGGTAGCTAAAAAGGATGGAAGGGGCACAAGGAACAAAGAGAGAGTGACAAGACTACTAAAGAGGAAAAGAATGAACCAAAAGATATAGAGAGAAGAATATATAAACAAAAAAGAGGAAAAGTCAAGACAACTCACCAGTGCAAAGGAAAAAAGAAATAATACCAACCAAACCAAAATAAATTAAGGAGAGTGAACAAATCAATTAACAAATATGTGAAATAGTGTGTGAATAAAAACTCATACCAAATAATAAACACATAGACATCCAAACAAATAGACAAACAAATATACCTGCATACATACAAGCATATATATATGTGTGTGTGTGTATGTGTGTGTGTGTGTATCTTCGCTATATATATTTATATTTACAAAAATATCTTTTTATATATTTTTATTATCACTCACACACACACACACACACAAACATATATATATATCTATAAAGTTATGAAGTTAATTATATAGTTTTTTTATTTTTAAAGAAACAACACATTCCACCATAACTTCAATGAAAAGGAAGTTTATTTACAACTTTGGCAATAATTTCTGCCTTCTTTTCCTATTCTTCTCTAGCTGCTATTTGTTACTAAACTATTCTTGAACTACTAACTATTAACCTTTACAAATGAGAGAGAAGCCTTTTATAATTCTCTCTTTACAATGAGTGGCCAAGATCAAATCCCCATCAATGGCTGAGATTTTACAATAAAACCCTAATCAGGGTTTGTTAGGACAAACTCTTCTTAGCCAATGAAATAATTACAATAATTTGGACACATGTCCATCTTGATTTTGATGAATACTAAGAGGGGGGATGAATTAGTATACCAAAATATACTGTAAACAATCCTTTAAATAGTTTAACAGATAACTGGTACAACAGATTCACTAATAAACCGGTTAAGATAAATGCAAACCAAATAGCAAACAAAAAATTCACCCACAAGAGCACAATCACCATAACACAAGATATTTGATGTGGAAACCCAAATGGGAAAAACCATGGTGAGCAAAAACTCACAAGTAACTATCTGTAGAATAGAAACCAGATCGGTTAAGGTCATACAATGTTCTTCACCAGAACAGATCTTGTTAGGAATCTAGATCTCTGTTAGGAGATAAGTCCTGTTAAAGACTACCTTGTTAAAGGATTTCAGATCCACAGTTGTGAACCACCTTGTTAGAGGATTTACAAAGGCTTTGCTAGCCCTACTCGGTTAAGGGTTTCAGACTTGTTGAAGATATTAGTAATCAACAAGTGAATGATCTAGCTACTAGCATAGTATGCTTGGTTAGATCCTTGACAACTCATTGTTAATGCATCTCAACATTACTTAAGTCTTCAATATATCCACACTCTATCTCTTCACATAGACCTAATCTTCTCTTCAACGATTGCACATAACCTTTTCTGTTCTATGTCTTACATATCACACATCTCACATGCAAACCCTAGACATGATGTCCTTATAAAGGAAACTGATTTCATGTCAGTCCAATAGGATTAGACTACAAGTTCCTTGGTTCAATGCATCTAGACACATTTGGTAACACAACACAAAATCACTGCCAAAGTATTGGTGGATGATAACTCATCACACATTAGAGTAATACTAGTTGGTAACTCATCACAGAGTAATACCAATTAATACAATATACCGATTACCGGTTGTCAAAAATGAAGACTGGTAGATCGTAGTGTTCTCATCAAAAGTTAACTACCGCTTAGTTCCTTCATACCACTTGAGCTCCTCAAACCTCTTGTGGTCTTCATACATTCTGTGACCGGTAAACCATTTTCTGCAAAACACCGATAGTCTAAAGACTATACATTCAATGATACACAATACCGATTGGAACAATTACCGGTTGAGTATAACTCATACATCAAGAAAGTGTGTGTCCATCAATGACAATTAAAACATCATCAAAATGCCAACAATCTCCCCCTTTGGAATTGATGGCAACACTTAGGAAAATTTTGACATCTAATTATTTTTACAACAAAAATGCCATAATCAAAATTACTCCCCCTAAGCATATACACTATCCCTTTTGCAAAAATTACAATGTACACTACTCCCTAAAGTTGTAACATGAAAGTACATGAAATGGTAACATTCACCAAAATTTTAATGTACACTATTGCCCCTTTGCCAACACTGACAAAGTAATGCAAAATAACCCCTGTTTCCTTATATAATAAAAAATAGAGTAAATGTTCATTACAATAAGGAATGAAATTTCTCAAAAATAGATTTAAAGTTCAGCACAAAAGTTTTCATGGCCAATGTGCATGACTCAAGTAATAAGGTAGCAACCTCACTTTCAGTCTTCATCTAGAATGCCAGTTCCTCCATTGCATCGATGGTACTCATCTCTTGAGTTACCGTGATAGCTTCCAGGTTGAGAAAACATTTATGAAGAATCTGCAATCTTGGCAATAGGAGAAGTTGAAGCTCCTTCAAATCTTGAGTCTGGTTCCTGATCTCTAAGTCCATCTTGGTAGTCTGCTGCTGATAATGATGAATGGTTTGTCCATAGGTAGTGAATGAATCATATGGCATCTTGAAATTGCTGATATATGCTTGTAACTCTAATTGGAGTTGAGCTTTCTGTTTAAGCACATCGTCACAAAATAGATGGGGTTGGCAGATTTTACTCAACATTCAGCTATCATTCTGCTACTTCAATAGTTGTGTCCTTTGTGAGGCCCTACCCTGACTCATCCTGACATTTTCTGTTATTTTCATATTGAGACTATTATGGATGCTTTATTTTATGCATTATGGATTTAGAACTTATATGATTCCATGAATTGGATCACATTGACGTATATTGATGCTTCATTTTCTGCACTATGATTATGAAACTTTATATGTTGCTAGAATAGAATTATTTTGAAATGATGTATGTCAATATTGGATTTGCAGGACTTCATTCTGATGATAGAAATAGGATGCTTATTATATGAATGGTTCAATTTTGAGGATTATGATAATTGCTTATGTGGAATCAAATTTGAATGTATGAGATATTGAATTATTATTGTCAAATGAATGAGTGTTTGATGTGCAATGGAATTCATGTGTTAAATTATATATATTTGTGATTTTTTTTGGAATTACTAATGTGTTAATTGAGATGCGCAGGAAAATTATCCATGTGACCATGGAAATAATACAGAGAACCAAACCTAGACCTATGTACATTTGTTAAGCCAGGGGTTGTCTATTTGGAGAGACAACACCCCGTTTGTATTGTATTTTATTTGTGAAAGTAAATGATGCATGAGTGTTAAATTGATTTTATGTATATGTGTAATCCTACAAGAAACAACATGAGTGTTAAATTGATTTTATGTATATGTGTAATCCTACAAGAGACAAATTCCATGTGTGATTTTTATATTGTATTTTATTGTGTCACTTGACACATGTGCTGATTAGTGTCATTGATTTTGACTTGTCTCTTGGAGGGAGTTTTGTTTTTTTACCAAAGCCATTCAAATACATGAGTGTGGTCCCAAATTTGCCTTGGGTAGGGAGTCTTGAACTTAGGTTTGACCCGTAGGTTAACTTCAGTTGGGTTTCTAAGGGGTCAAATGGACTCCTAGGGTCAGTTTTAGGGCTTTTCCAAAGGTTCAAAGGGTATACCTACCGGTTAGGGGTATTTTTAAACATGTGACTACTCCCATGTGACTGTTTAGTCACCTCAAAAAGTGGTTTTCGCAAGGTGAGCGAAAATTCAACTTAGAAGGTTCCTCCTAGGATAGACAACCTTCCCTTTTGGTGTTAAACTCTCTTCCCCATCCTCTCTCACCTTTTCCCTTTCCAGTTTTAGCAACATGTAAGAGGTTGGGAAGAAAAACCAATGGGAACTCTCACCTTACCCAAGGGGTTGGGAAGTGTGAGAGAGGCCTTCTTAGGCAAGGATTAGGGACTTAGTGAGTAATCACCCACTCTCCATTGTTGGAGATTATGCAATTTTTGAAAATAATTTGTAGGATAGAATTTTTTGGTGAAGTGTTGGTGAAGAGTTTGTGTGGATTTGGGTTGCTCATCCCCAACTAAGTCTATCATACCTTTTGGCAGATTAAGGCTGGTTTTACTTCTTTTTTTGTTATGTTGTTTATGTTGTTTTGAAAAAAAAGAAGAAATGCTTGTATGAAAAGATGTGTATATGTAATTTGCTTTGTAGGAGAAAGATGTATATTTTTCCTTCCTTGTTCTTTTTATGTGTTCTTGTTTTGGGAGTGTCCAAGGCCTCCTACTCTTGGGAGAGTAGGATGGTCTTGGGGTGGAAGAAGTGTGACAGCCTTGGGTGAGAGGCTCTCCTTATGGGGAGTGATCTCAAGGGTGTCCTTTGTGACCCTTGCTGCATAGCCCTGTGTATGCATTTGGGGGTCATAAGGGGAGAAAATATGTCTTTTATGCCTTTGGGGGGCATAAGGGTGTGGAGATGAATTTGTTGTATTTTGTTTTGCCATGAGGTGGCTTGAGTTGTATTATGCTTGTAGTCTCCCCAATGGTATTTGGTCCACTTCCACCCGTGGAAAGATCATCACAAGTTGTGGTGAGAGTGTAGCTTGGGATGGGAAAATGCATGTTGAGTGTTTGCCCTATGTTTGTTGTGTTTGTTTGTTTGTTTGTGACCCGTCTAGTGCATGGTTCTCCAAGCTCGGGGGTGGCTTCTAGTAAGCCTAGGTTGGGAGGTGAGCTCTCCATGGTCAAGTTGTATTTTTATTGCAGGTTGCTTGGGATGGGAAGGAAAAGATGAAGAGATTTGTTGCTGTTTTATGTTGCAGAAAAGTTTAAAGGAAAAATGTATTTAGTATTGTAGCTTGAAAGAGAAAAAAGAAAAGAAAAGAGGAGTCAATGTTGTATTTATTATTCCAAAAGTAAAGGAAGGTTGTATTTTATTCATAGTCCTATGGAAAGGAGAATCCTAGTAGGGTTTTCAAAACCCATTTGTAATAATATTTACTTTGTATTTTAATTTGCTTAAAGAAATGTATTTCTTCTATTTGGTTAGTTTTGCAAAAGGGAAGATGAAATATATGAGCTTGTATTAAACCCTTCATTTACAAAAAATAAAATAAAAGTTGTTGCATTCATGTTTCTTTTTGAAATTTAAAGTTCCTTTTATTCTTCATGCAAACAAAATTATGGAAATAGGGAATAGCATGCATATAGGCCTCTTGAGTTGAATACAAATACTAAATGTGTTAAATAGGTTTACTCTATCTATCTTTAAGTTGATTTACATGTTTTCTAGGCTAATGTAGTTGCTGTTATAAATTACTGTTTTCTGTCATTTTATTAGTTGTAGAAAAATAAAGCTAATTAGTGTTCCATTTCCAAAGTTAGAATCTAAGTCTTAAAAAAAAAAAATAGATAGATTAGAGCTTGCTGTTAATGTTTATTTTTTAAATAAGATAGAAATAAATAGAATGCCTTGATCAAAAAAAAAATATAGCTTACTGTCATTATTTTATTAATTTCTGCATGATTATACAGACTTAATAATACTGAGAGAAAAAGAAAAGAGAAGACTCATAAACTTGTTTAAGTAAGTTATTATATATATATATTTTATTCATTTAAATGCTTCATTTTGAAGACTACATATATTTCAAAAAAAATTATATATATACATATATATATATATATATATATATATATATATATATATATATATATATCTATCTATCTATATATATATATATATGTGAAACATTTTAAAGAAAAAGAATTTTTTTTAAAAAAAGAAAAAATAATTTTTTTTTTCACCAGCGGATTTGGAAGAGGGTCGAATCCTTGTGCTTGTGCACAGAGGACGGCGTGGCCCGTGTCGCCACTGTGGGCAACCACAGTGGATGGCACCGGGTCCCCCACTGTGGGCAACCACAGTGGTGGTGGCTCCCGACCGCCACTATGTTTACCCACAGTGGACTACGCTTGGCTGCATTGTGGATAAACACAGTGATGCTCGGGGAAAAACCCTGCCCGTCATCCGCTACCCACCCCCGTCTCTCTTGGCCGCCGCCCTTCGGGGACTCCATGGCCCCCGCCTCACTTCCTGCACACACACACAACACTACAACAAAAATAAAATAAAATGAAACACACACACACAAAAGCCCTAACCCAATTTTCGGGTTAGGGCAAGACTCATAATAAATTTATAAAACAAAGATGTGTGTGGGGTTTTGTTTAAATAAAAAGAAAAAAAAAGGGAATGGGGTAATAAAAGGGGGGAAACCCTATTTGAAATTTAAATAGGGTATCCCCATAAGACCTTGCAAATGAAGTGATATAATATTTTTAACCACAATTTTCTCCATATATATATATATTATGGTGTATTAACTACATATATATATTAGGTTTATAAGTTTGAGATTTTTATTGATTTAAGCTTCCAATAGTGAAATTCATTGTTATTTAGTAGAGTTTTTTTTTTAAAGGGTTTTATTTAAGAACTAGATTTAGAATTATTTTTGAGTTGAGTTTAGGGGGGGGGGGAGTATTAATAATTACCCTTGCATTAGGAAGCCTTAGAAGTTAAATTATTTTGGCCTTCATTAAAATAATCTTATAGCACAAATGCTATTATGGCTTTAATTGACCCTCTAGTCAAGTGTTTAGACAAAATTATTCTTATTGTTAAAATAAGCTAGGGATTAAATAGTTAGTCCCTAGGCAATTAAAAGACTAGTTGAGATTTGGAAATATCCCTTGCAGATTAATTTAGAGATTTTTGGGTTTAAACGAATTTATTAATTTAATAATGAGATAATAATAATACTTTTGGAAAATTATTATCCCGCTTTTAACTTAGATCATTTATCGCCTAATTGATCTAGTTGTTAGAATCATTCAAAACATAGTTAAGACTAAACTAGTTTTGCATTATCCTAATAAGTTAGTTGTACTAGGCTAAGTATTTAAAAAAAAATAAAAAAAATTTATTCCGTTTGTGCCCAAAAGTTTGGGCATGACATTTTGGTATCAGAGTGAGGTTTACAACACTAGGAACCTTTCTCCATTACGTTTAGCTATAATTATTTAATTAATTAAATTATATTTTTTTTATTATATTTATTTTTAATTAGTTAAAATATTTCTCCAAAAATATTTATTTATTTCGTTTTATTTTATTTTCTTAAAAAGGATACCTCCAACTACGCGACAAACTCGCAAACGTGGTAGAGGCCCTAGGTGTGAACGCATGACACGCGAAGAGGTCAATAGGGAGGAATCAATTCCGGAAGTGAACCCATAAGCTCCTCCTGAATGACCAGTTGACCTGAACCGAGACATCTTGGTAGCTCTACAGAACCTAATTGGCATAGTTCAGGATAGGCTTCTGGCAGTAGATCATAATATTGAGAACTAGGACTCAGGAAGCCGTAGGATAGTAGAACGGGAACGGAGTAGGAGTCCACCCCCTAATCCTGTAGAGAGTCAGGCTGGGCATGAGCCCGAGTCTGTTAACCTACCAGCACCACCTCCAGTCGTAGCACCAGTGTATTATGAGAGGGCACGTCAGGATCCAGGGGATCTAATCAGAGAGGTTATGCGTCTTCAACCACCATCTTTTGGGGGATCTACCGATGGGGTAGAAGCAGAGGCATGGCTTTTGAGCCTAGATAGGTGCTTTGCATTGCGCTCTTATGAGAGCAATCTAAAAGCACATGCAGCGGTCCACCTATTGCGAGGAACAACCTCCACATGGTGGAGATAGGAAGAATATAAGTGTGGCTTAGTGATAGATACTCTCACTTGGGAGATTTTCATAGATAGATTCAGGGAGAGGTACTTATCAGAGCATTACAGACAGCGTAGGGTGGATGAGTTCCATGACCTCCAGCAGAAGGGTCTTTCAGTGACCCAGTACAAGAATAAGTTCTTTGAACTCTTACCGTACGTAGACTACCTGAAAGATGAGAAGCTTCTCATCAACCGATTTATCAGAGGGTTGAATTTTGGCATAGTAGGACGAGTGAGGATGACCGCTCCAGGGAGCCTTTGGGTTGCCATGGAGAAGGCTTTGATAGCAGAGGAGATTCAGGTCAGACCCCAAGACTCGAGGGATCGGTTCCAGAACCGTAACCCTACACCCCAAACTTATGGGTTTCAGAAACCCCATTGGAAGGGTAACAACAGACACACATCGGGGTTCTCCAAACCCCCTCCTCCGCAGCAGTCACAACAAAACCAGAGGCAAAGGCCTCCGCAGAGTCAGCAGGGCGCGAAGCCCAAGCAGTGGCAGTCACAGGGTCAGAGGCGAGATCAGTGATCTCAGGCTCCTTACACACCTCCGATGAGGGCTCAACAATCCTCTAGGGGTGGGTATAGTGGTTCTAGCAGGACAGGGGGACAATCTTTCTCCAGACCACAGGGAGTGCAGTTTCAGGCATGTGGCGCTTGCTTCACATGTGGAGCCATGGGACACATGGTGAGAGAGTGTCCTCAGGGTCAGATGGTAGGCAGTTAGAGGATGGTAGCATCAGAGCTGACAATTGGGGATATGGGCAAGTCCCATAGGGTCTTTGCAGTGGTTGACAACCGCTAGGCAGAGCATCAGGCCATGGTTATTGAGGTTGTAGGTATGATCAGAGGTAGCAGTGTATCTATATTATTTGATTCAGGAGCTACTGACTCTTTTATATCTCCATTGGTTGTGGAGCATTGCGGGCTAGTGGCAATTAGACAAGAGGTCAGTTGGGAAGTGTAATTAGCTTCAGGGGCTAGAGTGTCTGTGAAATCAGAGGTTAGGCGATGTCAGCTTCAGATTGGTAATACCACCACCTTAGTAGACCTTAGAGTTACACCACTCAGGTCATATGGCATCGTACTTGGCATGGATTGGCTTTATGCCCACAAAGCCAAGATGGATTGTCACCTGAAAAGGATCGAGTGTGAGGATGATCATGGTTCTCCCATAGTAATCATTGGAATTCAGAGACCTGTGTCTCTTCGTATGATCTCCGCCATGTAGCTTAAGCGGAGCATGCGAAAGGGATGCCAGTTATTTGCCATCACCATTAGTGATAGAGAAGAAGAAGAAGAAAAGGAACCATCTATTGACGACCATCCTATCCTTAAGGGATTTTCACACGTATTTCCTTCAGAGTTACCCGGTATGCCACCCCGTAGAGAGATTGATTTTCATATAGACCTTGTTCCAGGAGCCGAGCCAGTTTCAAGAGCACCATATAGGATGACCACAAATGAGCTTAATGAGCTCAAGATGCATCTTGTGAAACTCCTAGAGAAAGGCCACATTCTTCCTAGTGTATCCCCTTGGGGTGCACCAGTCATCTTCGTGAAGAAGAAGGACAGATCTCTCCGACTATGCATGGATTACCGTCAGTTGAACAAAGTAACCATTAAGAACCGATATCCTTTTCCCAGGATCGATGATTTATTCAACCAACTCCAGGGTGCCAAAGTATTTTCCAAGATTGATCTCAAGTCAGGGTACCATCAGTTGAGGATAGTGGATAGCGATATCCACAAGACTGCATTTCGCACTAGATATGGCCACTATGAGTTCACCGTGGTCCCATTCTGTCTTACGAATGCCCCAGCTATTTTCATGAGTCTCATGAATGGAGTATTCCGCACATTGCTTGACCATTTTGTGATTGTGTTTCTCGATGACATATTGATATATTCATGGAATGAGGAGGAGCATGAGGAGCACCTGAGATAGGTTTTGCAGTGTTTGAGGGATAATCAGTTGTATGGCAGTTTGTCGAAGTGTGCTTTCTTTAGAACAGAGGTCAAATACCTTGGTCATGTTATATCCGGTGATGGGATCTCAGTAGAACCATCAAAGATCAAAGACATTATGGATTGGCCAACGCCAACCCGTGTGACAGAGGTCAGGAGCTTCATGGGATTAGCAGGGTATTATCGACATTTTGTTGAGGGATTCTCTAGAGTCGCTCATCCCATTACTTCTCTTCAGCACAAAGGGAAGAAATTTGAGTGGACGGAGAAGTGCGAGAAGGCCTTTTAGGAACTTAAAAAGGCACTTACTAGCGCACCTATCCTTGTAGTGCCGGATCCCTCAGCTGACTTCATGGTTTGTACTGATGCTTCCCTAGAGGGTTTAGGAGCAGTCCTTATGCAGGGTGGTAGAGCTATAGCTTTTGAGTCTAGGAAACTCAAGACTCACGAGCTTAATTACCCTACTCATGACCTTGAGCTGGCAGTAGTAGTACATGCACTTATGAGGTGGAGACATTTCCTTTTGGGTCATCATTTTGAGTTGCACTCAGACCATCAGAGCCTTCAGTACATATTCACTCAGCCGAATCTTAATGCACGTCAGAGGAGATGGATGGAATTCTTGTGCGAGTATGATTTTGACGTTCACTACATCAAAGGGAAAGAAAATGTAGTTGCAGATGCTTTGAGTAGGAGATGTCACGAGGTATACACTATATCTATGGGCACGGATTTGAGAGATTAGATAATGCAGCAGTTACCAGAGGATGGATGGTATTTAGAGGTTTTCCAGGCTATACGATCTCAGGAAGCTTTAGAAGGAAAATATGTGGATTATTCCTTAGAGTCCGATGGATTATTACACCATAGAGGGTGCATCTATGTACCTTCTTTCGGGGGATTACAGGAGTTCATTATCACAGAAGCTCATAGAGCTCCTTATGCAGCACATCCTGGGGTTAAGAAGATGCATGCAGACTTGAGGGAATTATACCATTGGCCAGGAATGCGGTAGCTTATTGCTGAGTTGGTAGCCCGATGCCTTGAGTGTTAGAGAGTCAAGGCAAAGCATAGCCATCTAGGTGGGTTGCTCCAATCTCATGCCATACCAGAGTGGAAGTGGGATACTATATCCATGGATTTCATCATTGGTCTCCCTATGTCATCTCGTCACCATGGTACCATCTTGGTGATGGTTGACAAGTTGACCAAAGTGGCCCACTTTTCACCAGTTCGTACCACCTTCACAACACCAGTAGTAGCACAGGTGTTCTTGTGAGACATTGTCAGACTTCATGGCGTTCCCTGCAAGATTATTTTCGACAGGGATTCCCTCTTCACTTCTTCCTTTTGGAAGGCATTACAGGTAGCTATGGGTACCAAGCTCAATTTCAGTACAGCTTACCATCTGGAAACGGATGGCCAGACAGAGAGGGTTAATCAGGTGTTAGAGGATATGCTTCCCATGTACATCATGGATCACCAGACCAGATGGGAAGAGTACCTTCCCTTAGTGGAGTTTGCCTATAACAATGGGCATCACACATCTTTGGGGATGCCACCATATGAGGCATTATATGGCAGACCGTGTAGGACACCATTGAGTTGGGACCACATAGAGGACAGAGTTGCTTTTGGTCCTGACATAGTTTGGGATATGGAGCAGCAGGTGGATTTGATTAGGTAGCGTCTTAGAGAGGCACATGATAGATAGAAGAAATATGTAGATGCGAAGAGGATAGATCGTAGCTACTTGGTTGGAGACAGAGTCTTCTTGAGAGTGTGACCGCATAAGAGTCCAATCCATTATGGAAAGGGTTCTAAGCTCGCACCTCGATTTGTAGGACCATTTGAGATCCTTGAGAGGATAGGACCAGTTGCCTACCATTTAGCATTGCCACCTAGCCTGTCGTGCATCCACGATGTGTTTCATGTTTCAGTTTTGAGGAAGTATATCTATGATAAGTCTCATATTCTAGATTGGGATGCCTTGCAGGTGGAGTCGGACGGGCAGCTAGCTTTGGAGCCCATTCATATTTTGGCACGCCCAAACATTGGGCCTCTGAGGTCGAGAGCTGGACTAGGTTAGGGTCTAGTGGGATTGCTATGATGAGGTTACAGCCTCATGGGAGGATGCAGCACGTATGAGATCACAATACCCCCACCTTTTTGATGAACTCTAGGAGGAAGTTCATGCCTAGAGGGGGAGGGTGTGAGGCCCTACCCCGACTCATCCTGACATTTTTTGTTATTTTCATATTGAGACTATTATGGATGCTTTATTTTATGCATTATGGATTTAGAACTTATATGATTCCATGAATTGGATCACATTGACGTATATTGATGCTTCATTTTCTGCATTATGATTATGAAACTTTATATGTTGCTAGAATAGAATTATTTTGAAATGATGTATGTCAATATTGGATTTGCAGGACTTCATTCTGATGATAGAAATAGGATGCTTATTATATGAATGGTTCAATTTTGAGGATTATGATAATTGCTTATGTGGAATCAAATTTGAATGTATGAGATATTGAATTATTATTGTCAAATGAATGAGTGTTTAATGTGCAATGGAATTCATGTGTTTAATTATATATATTTGTGATTTTTTTGGAATTACTAATGTGTTAATTGAGATGCGCAGGAAAATTATCCATGTGACCACGGAAATAATATGGAGAACCAAACCTAGACCTATGTACGTTTGTTAAGCCAGGGGTTGTCTATTTGGAGAGACAACACCCCGTTTGTATTGTATTTTATTTGTGAAAGTAAATGATGCATGAGTGTTAAATTGATTTTATGTATATGTGTAATCCTACAAGAGACAACATGAGTGTTAAATTGATTTTATGTATATGTGTAATCCTACAAGAGACAAATTCCATGTGTGATTTTTATATTGTATTTTATTGTGTCACTTGACACATGTGCTGATTAGTGTCATTGATTTTGACTTGTCTCTTGGAGGGAGTTTTGTTTTTTTACCAAAGCCATTCAAACACATGAGTGTGGTCCCAAATTTGCCTTGGGTAGGGAGTCTTGAACTCAGGTTTGACCCGTAGGTTAACTTCAGTTGGGTTTCTAAGGGGTCAAATGGACTCCTAGGGTAAGTTTTGGGGCTTTTCCAAAGGTCCAAAGGGTATACCTATCGGTTAGGGGTATTTTTAAACATGTGACTACTCCCATGTGACTGTTTAGTCACCTCAAAAAGTGGTTTTCCCAAGGTGAGCGAAAATTCAACTTACAAGGTTCCTCCTAGGATAGACAACCTTCCCTTTTGGTGTTAAACTCTCTTCCCCATCCTCTCTCACCTTTTCCCTTTCCAGTTTTAGCAACATGTAAGAGGTTGGGAAGAACAACCAATGGGAACTCTCACCTTACCCAAGGGGTTGGGAAGTGTGAGAGAGGCCTTCTTAGGCAAGGATTAGGGACTTAGTGAATAATCACCCACTCTCCATTGTTGGAGATTATGCAATTTTTGAAAATAAGTTGTAGGATAGAATTTTTTGGTGAAGTGTTGGTGAAGAGTTTGTGTGGATTTGGGCTGCTCATCCCCAACTAAGTCTATCATACCTTTTGGCAGATTAAGGTTGGTTTTACTTCTTTTTTTGTTATGTTGTTTATGTTGTTTTGAAAAAAAAGAAGAAATGCTTGTATGAAAAGATGTGTATATGTAATTTGCTTTGTAGGAGAAAGATGTATATTTTTCCTTCCTTGTTCTTTTCATGTGTTCTTGTTTTGGGAGTGTCCAAGGCCTCCTACTCTTGGGAGAGTAGGATGGTCTTGGGGTGGAAGAAGTATGACAACCTTGGGTGAGAGGCTCTCCTTATGGGGAGTGATCTCAAGGGTGTCCTTTGTGACCCTTGCTGCATAGCCTTGTGTATGCATTTGGGGGTCATAAGGGGAGAAAATATGTCTTTTATGCCTTTGGGGGGCATAAGGGTGTGGAGATGAATTTGTTGTATTTTGTTTTGCCATGAGGTGGCTTGAGTTGTATTATGCTTGCAGTCTCCCCAATGGTATTTGGTCCACTTCCACCCATGGAAAGATCATCACAAGTTGTGGTGAGAGTGTAGCTTGGGATGGGAAAATGCATGTTGAGTGTTTGCCCTATGTTTGTTGTGTTTGTTTGTTTGTTTGTGACCCATCTAGTGCTTGGTTCTTCAAGCTCGGGGGTGGCTTCTAGTAAGCCTAGGCTGGGAGGTGAGCTCTCCATGGTCAAGTTGTATTTTTATTGCAGGTTGCTTGGGATGGGAAGAAAAAGATGAAGAGATTTGTTGCTGTTTTATGTTGCAGAAAAGTTTAAAGGAAAAATGTATTTAGTATTGTAGCTTGAAAGAGAAAAAAAAAAAGAAAAGAGGAGTCAATGTTGTATTTATTATTCCAAAAGTAAAAGAAGGCTGTATTTTATTCATAGTCCTATGGAAAGGAGAATCCTAGTAGGGTTTTCAAAACCCATTTGTAATAATATTTACTTTGTATTTTAATTTGCTTAAAGAAATGTATTTCTTCTATTTGGTTAGTTTTGCAAAAGGGAAGATGAAATATATGAGCTTGTATTAAAACCTTCATTTACAAAAATAAAAATAAAAGTTGTTGCATTCATGTTTCTTTTTGAAATTTAAAGTTCCTTTTATTCTTCATGCAAACAAAATTATGGAAATAGGGAATAGCATGCATATAGGCCTCTTGAGTTAAATACAAATACTAAATGTGTTAAATAGGTTTAATCTATCTATCTTTAAGTTGATTTACATGTTTTCTAGGCTAATGTAGTTGCTGTTATAAATTACTGTTTTCTGTCATTTTATTAGTTGCAGAAAAATAAAGCTAATTAGTGTTCCATTTCCAAAGTTAGAATCTAAGTCTTAAAAAAAATAAATAAATAGATTAGAGCTTGCTGTTAATGTTTATTTTTAAATAAGATAGAAATAAATAGAATGCCTTGATAAAAAAAATAAAATATAAAGCATGCATATTAACATATAAAAAAAAAATAGAAACCTTCATCTATAGCTTTCTGTCATTATTTTATTAATTTTTGCATGATTATACAGACTTAATAATACTGAAAGAAAAAGAAAAGAGAAGACTCATAAACTTGTTTAAGTTATTTTATATATATATATGTTAAACATTTTAAAGAAAAAGAAATTTTTTTTAAAAAAGAAAAAATAATTTTTTTTTTTCACCAGTGGATTTGGAAGAGGGCCGAACCCCTGTGCTTGTGCACAGAGGACGACATGGCCCGTGTCGCCACTGTGGCTACCCACAATGGATGGCCCGGTGCCGCCACTGTGGGCAACCACAGTGGACGGCACCGGGTTTCCCACTATGGGCAACCACAGTGGTGGTGGCTCCCGACCGCCACTGTGTTTACCCATAGTGGACGTTGCTCTGCTGCACTGTGGATAAACACAGTGGTGCTCGGGGAAAAACCCCGCCTGTCATCCGCTACCCGCTGCTGTCTCTCTTGGCCGCTGCCCTTCAGGGACTCCATGGCCGCCACCTCACTTCCTGCGCACACACACAGAACACTACAACAAAAATAAAATAAAATGAAACACACACACACAAAAGCCCTAACCCAATATTTGGGTTAGGGCAAGACTCATAATAAATTTATAAAACAAAGATGTGTGTGGGGTTTTGTTTAAATAAAAAGAAAAAAAAAAAGGAATGGGGTAATAAAAGGGGGGAAACCCTATTTGAAATTTAAATAGGGTATCCCCATAAGACCTTGCAAATAAAGTGATATAATATTTTTAACCACACTTTTCTCCATATATATATATATATATGCCCATTTATGGTGTATTAACTACATATATATATTAGGTTTATAAGTTTGAGATTTTTATTGATTTAAGCTTCCAATAGTGAAATTTATTGTTATTTAGCAGAGTTTTTTTTTTAAAGGGTTTTATTTAAGAACTAGATTTAGAATAATTTTTGAGTTGAGTTTAGCGCGGGGGGGGGGGGGGGGGGGGGGGGGGGTGAATATTAATAATTACCCTTGCATTAGGAAGCCTTAGAAGTTAAATTATTTTGGGCTTCATTAAAATAATCTTATAGCACAAATGCTATTATGGGTTTAATTGACCCTCCAGTCAAGTGTTTAGACAAAATTATTCTTATTGTTAAAATAAGCTAGCGATTAAATAGTTAGTCCCTAGGCAATTAAAAGACTAGTTGAGATTTGGAAATATCCCTTGCAGATTAATTTAGAGATTTTTGGGTTAAAATGAATTTATTAATTTAATAATGAGATAATAATAATACTTTTGGAAAATTATTATCCCGCTTTTAACTTAGATCATTTATCGCCTAATTGATCTAGTTGTTAGAATCATATAAAACATAGTTAAGACTAAACTAGTTTTGCATTATCCTAATAAGTTAGTTGTACTAGGCTAAGTATTTAAAAAAAAAAAAAAAAAAATTCCGTTTGTGCCCAAAAGTTTGGGCATGACATCCTTAGTTCATTCATTTGCTTGACTAAGGAAACATTGAGTGCCTTTTCATGGTTCTTCTTTGCAGTTGCTTCAACAACATCTTCCAAACATTGTACTTGGTCCTCCACTACGGTACATAGAAGTTTGAGCTTGGATAGAGAGGAATTGGTACTGGGGAGGTTGGTACCAAGAATTAGACTGGTAAAGGTGTCAACTGCAGTTTGTATGACATCCTGTTCTTTCTTCCTTCACAATTCTTCTAGTCTCTCCTGTGCAAATTTGATGCTTCATAGTAGCTCAGACTCATCTGCTGATTGAGTCAGACCTGCAAGAGTTAGATCAATAGGACTGGTGGTATCAACATGTTTGGTTTGATCACTGGTTGCCTTAGGAGTCTGCCCTCCTTCTTTTGTTTTGATCTCCGCTTGATTGTTCTTCTCTGCTTCCTTCTCCTCTTCTGCTCTTTTCTTATCCTCTTCTTTCTTCTTTTGCTCCTCTTCTTGTTTTTTCTTCTCTACCTCCTTCTTCCTTCCTCTTGTCTTCTTCTTTCTTCTTGTCTTCCTCTTTCTTCTTCTTGTCTTCCTCTTTCTTCTTTTCTTCCTCTTTCTTCTTCACTTCCTCTTTCTTCTTTTCTTCCCACTTCTTCTTCTCTACCTCTTTTCTCTTATCTTCCTCTTTCTTTTTCTCTTCCTCTTTCCTCTTGATTTCTTCTTGCCTTGCTTTTTCCTCTTGCTCTTTCTCTGCTTTCTCTTAGTCCTGTTTCTATTTCTCAACTTGTTCTTTGTCCTGTTTCTCTTTCTCTTTGTCAGAAGTGACATCCTCATTATCTAATACATCAACATCAATAGTGTCAATTTGTTCTGTCACTCTTTCACCTTGACTATCAAACACCTCATCCGGTTTTTCTAAGGATAGGTCCGGTGCTTGGTCAGCCTGCTTAGTAGCTTCAGATACTTGGTGCATATTGACAGCAGCTTTCACATGTATGTGAGTATCCTTTTCTACTTCAAAAGATTTACCTTCTAGTAGCCCGAGTCTTCTCCTTCTCATGAAGAAGGTGCCTTTGTTCTTATCCATTATTTCAAATAATTCATAATTTTAAGCATCAGGAAAATATTGTGAATTTTTTTTTTCCCTGATCTCCTATTCTCTTTCAATGGCAATGCATCATTTGTTATCTAAAGAATTATACAAAGAATTTGGTGTAACCAATCTAATCTCAGATGGCAACTGATCATTAATACACAATTATTTAATGACTTCCTGTTCTACCTCTTCTTTCTCATTATCATTAAAATCATCAAAATATTCTTTTAAATCATCAAGCACTTTTCTCCTAATATTCTTTAGTGTCCTCTAACAATGTGTCATTGGCTTATAAGAGGAGATGCCTATATTTACCAGTGTCGAAGTTGCAGGTACATTACTAGTAGACTTCACCTTCTTGCTTGATTGCCTTGTCTTCTTTGTTTGAATCTCCGGTTCAGTGTCCTCTGACTTTGGTGATTGGGTCTTGGATTTTTGCTTCCTCTCGAATACCTTTTATGGAATAATCTCAGGTTTCTTCTTAGCTGGTGACCGCTTGGTCACTTTCGGACTGGCAGAGGTAACCGGTGCAGATATCGATGGCATTGCTTTGCCCTTTTTTTGTTTTGGTTCTTCAATCGGTGTGACCCTTTCCACGTAGGTACTGGTTCTCTTTTTCTTTGCATCCAATAGTGAGGCATGTAGGGTAGAGGCATACCCGATCAACATGTCATTCATCATTTTATACCCCATAGGGCCAACTACTTCCTTTCTTGGTTCCACCGCTGCCATTATGCAGTCATCTATCTTTATTGTGAAGCAGATGTCATCTTCATACTTCTTCACAATATCATCAGATATCCCATTCTCTAGCTCATCTTCTACTTGAATTCATCAAAATATTTATTCAGAACCTCAGGATATGTAGTTCCCACTACTTGTAGACTTTCTTTAATTTGTCTGGAGACTGGTAGGTCAGTAGACCATTGCACATCACCTACTCTAGGGAAATAAACTTGAAAATAAAAGAATAAGGTGACCAGAAGTTGGCCAAACCTGAACCTTAGAGAATTGTCCTGTTTGATGGACTTCAGATTCAACAACAATTGCTTTTGTAGATAGGTACATAGGTCAAATGTAGTGTCTTCCTTTGCATTCACCACAACAACAAGGATAGAGCTCATTCTGTTGGCATAAAACATCCGGTAACCAATCACCATGCAAGCATATTTTACCAGATCATCAAAGATGGTGTTGACGGTCATTGGCCGTTGGTCACTCATAGAACCAGTGAGCTTTGTCATTTTAGTTTTGGTGGTCTTCTGTAGAGTTGGTACCTCTCCAATATTGCAAAAATCAGTGACGACATAAATTGCTTCCAGTGTGATGTCATGGGTCTACTCGAGATACATCTTGTCACCATGCACTTTGCTAAGGATGATGCGAATATGTTCTTCTGTGAACTCTTCCAGAAAATATACCGCATTGTGTAGTTTCATCTTCTCAAGGACACTATAATCAGGTTTGATCTTCTTGTCATCCCCACAGAACAGACTTAGCTGGGAATGAATCACTAGGGATCCTAAGTCTTCCAGTTTACAGTCTATATACCCTGAAATATCTCCCTCAACAATAACTCCGGCGGGTATTTGAGATAGGGCGTTGTATTTCATTTTCTTTTAAAGAAATTTGGCCGAATCTTCAGGTGCACTAGAACTACAGTGCAATGCAGAAGCCATGATCAAATGATAAGTAAGAATTTTGGAAAATACCTTCACAAACTAGAATTTAGTTTTCCAATGTTGTGCACAAAACACCACTTTGGTTGCAAGTTCATGGCTTAGAGTTGTTCACTGATTGCTTGAAGATGGTTGCAATATTTCGCACAAGATTTTGTCAACTGCTAGACAAATTGCTCTGGTTTCTCTGCTCTTGAAAAAATTCTTCTTTCGAAAACAAATAAGTGAAAATGACGACGAAAACCCTTTTAAACAAATTCTCAGCTACCATAATAAATGCATCACCGCTAGGGCACAAACCCTAATTTTTCCTTTTACCACTTCAAATCTTCTGCCGATTGACAGGTAACATATATCGATTGAGGTCTATATGGATATAAACTGGGGGTTTGAAATATTTCACCGATATGTTCCCCGTAAGCTTTTCTGAAGCTCAGTTTGCCGGTTCAAAGACTTCCACACTAGGTGTAGAAACAAGTTCATTCTGTGACTCTTCTTCTGATTTCTTTTTCCATGTTTTGTTCATTTCCACTTGAATGGTTTCAACATCAATCTTCCCTTCTGGAGTGATCAGTATATCATTTGATAGGTTCTTTATCTGTTTGCAAGTTCTGCAAGCATGTCCTAGTTTGTTGCAATGATGGCATACCATTCCAGGTGTTCTCCATGGTCTATTATTCATACTTCCATTCTTCCTTCTGCATGTTGCAACAGTGTGACCGCTACCACAACAGATTAAACAAGTTTCTCTCCAACCAATTGCCGCTTGATAACCACCTGACCGATGGTCATAGGTATTGTATCGGTTGGAATTTCAATTCACAAAAGGTTCCAAGATAACTTCTTGAGTCCTTGGAGGATATCTCCCAGCGTTGTGCAAAACTGACCTGCATTCAAATGCTCTATACCCAAACTTGTTGCATGCATAACAATTTCCATTGAATCTATTGGATCTAGGCATATTGTTTTGAAAATAAGGAAATTTTTTTTAGGCCTTGCTTCTACACACATTAGCAGTATGTCCTTCTTTGAGACAATTAAAGAAAATAGGTTTAAATTTTTGCTTACCTTTATCCTTGGATGTCGGCTACTTCTTTGATGATTCATCTATTGTTCCAGAGGTCTCACCTTCCTCATACCCAGAGAAACCAAGTCTAGTGGTATTCTTTACTGGCTTTGCCGATTCTAGCTTTTGCTCTAGCTTAGCAATACTCTGATTGAATTTGGCAAGTATCTCCTTTGACTCAATAAGTTCCTTGGAAATAGCAGCATTAAATTCCATCAAGGTTGCATTCTTAGAAATAACCATGTTTAGTTCACCTTGCATTTCTTCTTTTTCCACTTTACTCTCTTGAAGATGAGCGGTAAGGGTACTGATTTCTTTCTTCAGCTTGGAGATCTCATGATTTGTCTTTTACAAAATCTTCAACTTTCCTTCTGTTCTCAAGCTCGACACATTCTGATAGTCAGTCCTTCCAACTCTTTTCTCAGATTGGCTTTAGATTCATTCATTTTTTCAACTTCTTCAACTAGGGCGTCCATGTTAGCTTCACCAGAAGAGTTATTTTCAGTAAGTTCCATCAGTTTCTCAGCATGCTCTTTTCTTTTGGCCGAAGAGGCTTTATAATTGACTTTGAGTTCATCATAGGCTCTCTCAATCTGAGTGAGATGATGCGTATGTTCCCTCAGACTGTATTCCCCCACATCTCCTTCCAAGTGGTTAGACTTATAGAAAGGTTGGCTCTGATACCAATTGATGAATACTAAGAGGGGGGGGGGGGTGAATTAGTATACCAAAAAATACTATAAACAACCCTTTAAACCATTTAGCAGATAACCAATACAACAGATTCACTAATAAATCGGTTAAGATAAATGCAAACCAAATAGAAAACAAAGCATTCACCCACAAGAGAACAATCACCATAACACAAGATATTTGACGTGGAAACCCAAATGGGAAAAACCACGGTGAGCAGAAATTCACAAGTAACTATCTGCAGAATAGAAACCATACCTATTTAGGTCAAACAATGTTCTTCACCAGAATAGATCCTGTTAGGAATCTAGATCTCTGTTAGGAGATAAGTCTTGTTAAAGACTACCTTGTTAAAGGATTTCAGATCCACAGTTGTGAACCACCTTGTTAGAGGATTTACAAAGGCTTTGCTGGGCCTACCCGATTAAGGGTTTTAGACTTGTTGAAGATATTAGTAATCAACAAGTGAATGATCTAGATACTAGCACCGTATGATTGGTTAGATACTTGACAACTCATTGTTAATGCATCTCAGTATTACTTCAGTCTTCAATATCTCCACACTCTATCTCTTCACATAGACCTAATCTTCTCTTCAATGATCACACATAACCTTTTCTCTTCTATGTCTCACATATCACACATCTCATATGCAAACCCTGGACATGATGTCCTTATAAAGGAAACCGATTTCATGTCGGTCCAATAGGATTAAACTACAAGTTCCTAGGTTCAGTGCATCTAGACACATTTAGTAACACGACACAAAATCACCGCCAAAGTGTTAGTGGATGATAACTCATCACACATTATAGTAATACCGGTTGGTAGCTCATCACAAAGTAATACCGGTTAATACAATATACCAATTACCGGTTGTCAAAAATGAAGACTGGTAGATCGTAGTGTTCTGATCAAAAGTTAACTACCGCTTGGTTCCTTCGTACTGCTTGGGCTCCTCGAACTGCTTGCGGTCTTCATACAATCTGTGACTGGTAAACCATTTTCTACAAAACACCGATAGTCTACAGACTATACATTCAATAATACACAATACCGGTTGGAACAATTATCAGTTGAGCATAACTCATACATCAAGAAAGTGTGTGTCCATCAATGACAATCAAAACATCATCAAAATGCCAACATTCTCCCCCTTTGGCATTGATGGAAAAACTTTGTAAAATTTTGACATCTAAGTATTTTTACAACAAAAATGCCATAATCAAAATTACTACCCCTAAGCATATACACTATCCCTTTTGCAAAAATTACAATGTATACTACTCCCCAAAGTGGTAACATGAAAGTACATGAAATGGTAACATTCACCAAAATTTTAATGTACACTACTCCCTCTTTGCCAACAATGAAAAAGTAATGCAAAATAACCCCTGTTTCCTTATATAATTAAAAATAGAGTAAATGTTTATGACAATAAGGTATGAAATTTCTCGAAAACAGATTTAAAGTCCTGCACAAAAGTTTTCATGGCCAATGTCCATGACTCATGTAATGAGGTAGCAACCTCACTTTCAGTATTCATTTGGAATGCTAGTTCCTCCATTACATCGATGGTACTCAACTCTTGAGATACCGTGATAGCTTCCAGGTTGAGAAAACATTTCTGAAGAATCTACAATCTTGGCAATAGGAGCAGTTGAAGCTCCTGCAAATCTTGAGTCTAGTTCCTGATCTCTAAGTCCATGTTGGTAGTCTGCTACTGATAATGATGAACGGTTTGTCCATAGGTAGTGAATGAATCATATGGCATCTTGAAATTGCTGATATATGCTTGTAACTCCGATTGGAGTTGAGCTTTCTGTTTAAGCACATCGTCACAAAATAGATGGGGTTGGCAGATTTTACTCAACATTCTTCTATCATTCCGCTGCTTCAATAGTTGTGTCCTTAGTTCATTCATTTGCTTGACTAAGGCAACATTCAGTGCCTTTTCATGGTTCTTCTTTGCAGTTGCTTCAACAACATCTTCCAAGCATTGCACGTGGTCCTCCACTATATACACAGAAGTTTGAGCTTGGATAGAGAGGAATCAGTACTAGGGAGGTTGGTACTGAGAATTAGACTGCTAAGGGTGTCAACCACAGTTTGTATGACATCCTGTTCTTTCTTCCTTTGCAATTCTTCCAGTCTCTCCTGTGCAAGTTTTATGCTTCATAGTAATTCAGACTCATCTGCTGATTGAGTCAAACTTGTAAGAGTTAGATCGATAGTACTGGTGGTATCAACCTATTTGGTTTGATCATTGGTTGCCTTAGGATTCTGCCCTCCTTCTTTTGTTTTGATATCTGCTTGTTTGTTCTTCTCTGTTTCCTTCTCCTCTTCTACTCTTTTCTTATCCTCTTCTTTCTTATTTTGCTCCTCTTCTTGTTTTTTCTTCTCTACCTCCTTCTTCCTTTCTTCTTCCTTCCTCTTGTATTCTTCTTTTTTCTTCTCTTCCTCTTTCTTCTTCTTCTCTTCCTCTTTCTTCTTTTCGTCCTCTTTCTTCTTCACTTCCTCTCTCTTCTTTTCTTCCTCTTTCTTCTTTTCTTCCTCTTTCTTCTTCTCTACCTCTTTTCTCTTATCTTCCTCTTTCTTTTTCTCTTCCTCTTTCCTCTTGATTTCTTCTTACCTTTCTTTTTCCTCTTGCTCTTTCTCCACTTTCTCTTTGTCCTATTTCTCTTTCTCAACTTGTTCTTTGTCCCATTTCTATTTCTCTTTGTTAAAAGTACCATCCTCATTATCTAATGCATCAACATCAATAGTTTCAATTTGTTCAGTCACTCTTTTACCTTGACTGTCAAACACCTCATCCGATTTGTCTAAGGATAGGTCTGGTGCTTGGTCAGCCTGCTTAGCAGCTTCACATACTTGGTGCATATTGAGAGCAGCTTTTGCATGTATGTGAGTATCCTTTTCTACTCCAGAAGCTTTACCTTCTTGTAGCCTGAGTCTTCTCCTTCTCATGAAGAAGATGCCTTTGTTCTTATCCATTATTTCAAATAATTCAGAATTTAAAGCATCAGGAAAATATTGCGTAAATTTTTTCTCCCTGATCTCCTATTCTCTTTCAATTGCAATGCACCATTTGTTATCTAAAGAATTATACAAAGAATCTGGTGTAACCAATCTAATCTCAGATGACGAACGATCATTAATACACAAGTATTTAATGATTTCCTATTCTACCTCTTCTTTCTTATTATCATTAAAATCATCAAAATATTCTTTTAAATCATCAAGCACTTTTCTCCTAATATTCTTTAGTGTCCTTCGACAATGTGTCATTGGCTTATAAGAGGAGATGTCTATATTTACCGATGCAGAAGTTGCAGGTACATTACTGGTAGACTTCACCTTCTTGGATTTCCGCTTCCTCTCGAATACCTTTGCTGGAATAATCTCAGGTTTCTTCTTAGCTGGTGATTGCTTGGTCACTTTCGAACTGGTAGAGGTAACTGGTGCAAATACCGATGGCATTGCTTTGTCCTTTCTCTATTTTGGTTCTTCAATCGGTGTGACCCTTTCCACATAGGTACCGGTTCTCTTTTTCTTTGCATCCTATGGTGAGGAAAGTAGGGTAGAGGCATACCCAATCAACATTTCATTCATCACTTCATACCCCATAGGGCCAACTACTTCCTTTCTTGGTTCCACCGCTTCCATTATGCAGTCATCTATCCTTATTGTGTAGCAGATGTCATCTTCATACTTCTTCACAATATCATCAGATATCCTCATTCTCTGGCTCATCTTCTACTTGAATTCATCAAAATATTTATTCAGAACCTCAGTATATGTAGTTCCCACTACTTGTAGACTTTCCTTAATTTGTCTGTATATTCGTTTGTCTATTTGTTTGGATGTATGTTCGTTTGTCTGTTTGTTTGGATGTCTATGTGTTTATTCTCTCGTATGAGTATTTATTCACACATTTTTTCACATATTTGTTAATTGATTTTTTCACTCTCCTTAATTTCTTTTGGTTTGGTTGTTATTAATTTTTCTTTTTTCCTTGGCACTGGTGAGCTGTCTCGACTTTTCCTCTTTTTTGTTTATATATTCTTTTCTCTCTATTTCTTTTGGTTTGTTCTTTTTGTCTTTAGTGCTCTTGTCACCCTCTCTCATTACTTGTGCCCCTTCCATCCTTTTTAGATACCTTGGTCTTCTTATTGGTCATCTTTTATTTTTGCATGGTCTCTATTTTCATCCCGATGATGGATCACAGAGTGTGATCCAAAACGTTGATGCAAAATACTCACACACAATCTAATCCAGAAACATGCAAGATTGAGGAAAGATGTATCTACATAGATAAATCCTACAAGATACAAGTCTATTATTGGAGGTCTACTATATTTGAATCAGACTAGGCCTGATATAATGAATTTTGTTTGCATTGCATCAAGGTATCAAAGTGATCCTAGAGAGAATCATGAGAGTGCTGTGAAAAGAATTTTTAGATACTTACAAGGTACATCTGAATATAGTTTGTGGTACCCTAAGGATGATGAATTTAGTTTATGTGCATATATAGATATAGATTAGGAAGGTGATGTTGATGACCAGAAAAGCACTTTCGGTGGAGCTTGTTTTTTGGGAAGAAGTTGGTTTTATGGATCAACAAAAAAAACCATGTACTTATTTATCTACTATTGAAGCTGAGTATGTTGTTGCTGCTACTAACCGTACACAAGTTATATGGATGAAGCAAATGTTGAAGGACATTAAAGTGCATTGCATTAGACTGGTAGTTATCCACTATGATAACTCTACTACTATAGACATATCAAGGAATTCAGTATTTCACTCTAAGACAAAGCACATATCTATCAAGTATAACTTTTTGAAGGAGAAGGTGGAAGAAAATGAGGTGAGATTGTTTTATGTGAACACTAAAGAGTAGATTGTAGATATTTTCACTAAACCTTTTCCTAAAGAATCATTTGAGTACCTCAGAGATAGATTAGAGGTTTCTGCCCCTTCGACAAAGAATTGATTGATGATTTTTGACATTAGTCCGGTATGCATTATTAGAGATATCCTTCATTCTAGATTGATCTGGGGATGCTACTGCTCAAGGGGAGTAGTTAGTCTTGTGATTCAATTTTTTTTATGTTTTCTTTGATATTTATGCCAGATATTTGGCATTGATGTCAAAGGGGGAGAGATATTCATGTGAAAAAATTAAGGGATGTATACATTAGGGGGAGTAATTTCAGTACTTCATTGCTATACTCTTTTGTGGGAGATGTTAGTCCCAACCGATGCTTAGAGGGGAGGGGTGAATCAACACTTGATCAAATTTTCACAATTTAACTTTTAACTTAAATCTACATTCATCTAATATCCAACAATATACTTAATCACTGAAGTAAAATATGCAAGCATGAAAAGTTGATAGTGACACCAAGAAGTTATCTCATGGAAACCCAAATGGGAGAAAACTACGGTGTGAGTAGGAACTCACAAAATTTGTACTCTTCTGAAGTATGCCCGGTGAGGAACCATCCATATTAGGAGATTACAAAGACACTGTTAGGTGCCACTCGGTTAAGGGATTTTGTTCTAGGTTGGTTAGTGTCTTTACCCTGTTAAAGGTAGCTTGGTTAAAGGACTTAAGAACATCAATTAAGATGTCACCCTGTTAAGGGATTTTACAAAAGGAACCTGTTAAAGTCCACCCAGTTAAGGGATTTATGTTGTAGTGGTTAGAAAGAAATAGATGGATGATCTACTGAATTATCTACTGATAGCTTGATCAGATCTCAATATGCATCACACTCAATCCACACCGGCTGTGTCTTCTCTGCATAACACCGATTTTATTCTTACAACTTCATCTCTTCACTCAGCCAATCACTTGTCCCTCAGCACTGCACTCTGTCGATCCTCTGACCTTCGAATCTCCACTCATCTAGTCACTTGTCCCTTGACACTGCACTATGCCGATCCTCTGACCTTTGACTCTCCACTCTATTGGTTCTCTTTCCTTCAGCTTTGCATTTTGTCGATTCTTTGTCCTTCGACTTTGCACTCTGCCGGTTCTTTATCCTTCGTCTCTGCACTCTGTTGATCTACCTCAAACACACTCTACTGTGCTAAAACCTCTTATCACTTCCTCTCTCTCCGCTCTTCACTTTGGATCACCTTCAACAAGATTTTCTTGTTGCAAATTTCACAATCAAAACTTTTTGAATGAACTCAAGAACACTATATACATTTTCTGCTGGCACTTTCAGGTGTTCCCTCAATCAAAGAAATCATGGATTTCAGAATATTTCTAATTAAAAAATCTCCCACTCTTCCTCTATGCGCCTTACAATAATTCCACCAAGTTTTCAACAAATTCTGCCATCACATCTCCCAAAGATAGTAACTTTTGGGTCGTGTTTTGTCAATTAAGTGCAAACCAAAAAATCCGCCGGTAATCATGCTTGACTGCATGATAACTAAAGTTGACCTTACCAACAAGTGATTTGGCGTAGACACAATCTCACCAACTCATCTTTCGCCATCATAACTAAATAACTGATCACCACTCTGAAATTTATGGTGATTACCTATCTTCCTTCTATCATACCAGTGTACCGGTATGCCAATGCACTTCTATATTACTGGTTCATCCTTTGATTTCCGATTTGTTGTGCTAGCATCAAGTCTCTTCTCCTGTTTGCCAATGCGATTTTGGTTTGCATACAACTTCAAGTTTTCTTGCTTGAGTCACCTTTTGTGACTTCATCATCATTAGAGTGACCGATCTTCCTGAATGACAGACCGATTGGCTTAGTCTATCTTTCCTTGAGTTGATTTAACCTTTGATCATTCGCTACCAATGTTGTTTCCATGTGTTTGTAAGTCATCACTTTTTCTTACTGAAAAAACTCCAGTCTACCTATACCACTTCACCAGTTAGTGTCTTCACTGGTAAGTGTTGGACATCAATGAAAAATCTTAGCACATATACTAGTTCTCTAGATTGACTGGTTTTGTCAATGCCAACAATCCAACAATCTTCCCCTTTGGCATTGATGACAAACACATCAGAATCTGGCTAATTAGTTGCATGTTCTTTTACTTCCTTCATCTTTGTACGAGTTTGATTGCCATTGGTAATACTCTAATGCAACAAATTCAGTTCAATTACTACTTACCAATGCTCAAGTACTCTAATCATATCTCCCCCTTTGACAACAATGCCAAAGAGTCCTTTATGTACACTTACAAGACTGCTCCCCCTAATTGGAGTAGTCCCCACTCATCAATCTAGTCTTTTAAAAAAACAACAAAACTTGAAATCATACCAGATTGATGTAGAGCCTTGTTTGCTTACTTTACTGAATGGAGGGGCATAACCCCCAACTTACCTCTGAGATAGTCAAAGGTGTCCTTCTATAGTGGCTTGGTGAAGATATCAACCACCTATTCTTTTGTTGGTATGTACTCCAACATCACTTCCTTTTCTTTAACTTGTTCCCTTAGATAGTGATATTTGATGGCTATATGCTAAGTTTTGGAGTGCATCACCGGGTTCTTGGATATGTCAATGGCATTGGTGTTGTCAAAATGAATCACTACCAGTCCAACCACTTTTTCTTGTATTACTTCCAGCAGTTGCTTGATCCAAACTATCTGTGTGCAGTTGATTGCAACAACTACATACTCAGCGTCAGCTGTCGATTGAGATATGCAGTTTTGTTTCTTACTTGTCCAAGATACAATCCTGTCTCCGAGAAATAATGCACCTCCACTAGTGCTCTTTCTGTCATCAATGTTCCCAACCCAATTTGAGTCAGTGAAGACACTTAAACTGAAGTCTCCCTTATGTGGATACCAGAGACCATACTCATCAGTCCCCTTTAGGTATCTAAATATTCTTTTGACTACCACCATGTGAATCTCTTTTGGATTTGCAGAAAATCTGGCAACCAAGCCAACAAATTGTGGTATGTCTAATATGCTATGTACTGCATACTGCAACTTACCAATCACAGACTAGTAAAGTTTCTCATTCACTTCTTTAGCCTTAGCTAGTAGACAACTACCTATGGTGGTGTCTAGATGAAACAAATTGCCTCTTGACTATTTACTGGTGGCAATTAGACTTCCCGATTTACAATTTATTTTACATATTCCTTCATTGAATTCTAACCGGTAACCTTTATTGTTAGTTTGTACAACACTTAACAAACTATATTTTAGCTCTTCTACCCAATATACATCATTACAATTTGTCTTATCATTCAGGGCTATAAACCCCTTACCTTTTACTACACAAGGAACATCATTTCCGAATCTCACAATTCCTCCATTGCAATCCTCCATGTTGAGGAATTTGTTTCTGTCATCGATCATGTGGTGAGTGAAACCATTGCCGATCACCCATTCTCCACACCAGTTTGTGCTAGAGATCAATGCCATATATCCTTCCTCTATGTTGTCCTCCTTGACTACCACAAATGCAATGCCATCTCCATCAGTGACTCCTTCTTATGAGAGATAACACTCCTTGCTCTTGTCCATGTAGCCTTTGAAATTATCCTTCCTATCTTTATCATTGTTAGGACATCTTGAAGCAATATGACCTATCTTATTATAGGAGAAGCACTTTAAGGGTAATTTACCATTGTACTTTCCTTTTCCTCTTGGCAATTTTCTTTCCAATAGAGCTTCAATTTCATCTTGCTCCTATTCCTCAGATAACAGATTGTCACTTTCATGGGAATGACCGGTTCTGATAGTAGAACTACTACCAGTTTCTATCCTTCTCCTTGTTGGTGCATGCATCATGGAAGATTTGAAAGAAACATCAATCTTTGGTACATTGTTGTCATAATTGCTCAATTCAAAAGCAACCAACTTACCGATCAGTGAGTCAAGAGTTACACTAATTGTTCCCAAGGATCTTAGTTCCTGGATAGCAGAGACCCTTATGGCATATTGTAGTAGCAAGGTTCTCAACATTTTTCTAACCACATCCTCCTCCTCAAGATTTCCTCCAACACTTTTAATGGAGTTAAATACATCCTTTATCCTCTTGCTATACTGCTCTATGTTTTCTCCTTCCTGCATCCTCATCTCATCATATTTTCCTCTTAGGCTGTCTACTTTGGCCTTTTGAACATGAGGATCTCCCCCATAGACTGTCTTCAGCTTATTCCATATCTAAAAAGCTATTTCCAAATCTCGTACCTTAACAAATTCATTATTAGGAAGAGTGTTGACAATCAGATCCATAGCAACAGTATTATCTTGCCTTTCCTTGATCTGATCTGGAGTAAGAGTCCCTGAAGGTTCATTGAACTCTGTGATCACATGATTCTAGTAGCGTTCACCTAGGGACCTTAGATAGAGTTTCATTCTTCCACACCATAAGATGTAATTCTCCTTAGAGAACTTAGGACCCTCCTTACGCATCATCTTGGATCTTTCCTTAAGCTGATTAAGCTTCTTCTGATTCTAACGACCTAAAGATCAGATACCAATTGTTAGTCCCAATTGGTGCTAAGAGGGGAGGGGTGAATCAACACTTGATCAAATTTTCATAATTTAACTTTTTAACTTAAATATTCATTCATCTAATATCTAACAATATACTTAATAATTGCAGTAAAATATGCAAGCATGAAAAGTTGACAGCGACACCAAGAAGTTATCTCGTGGAAACCCAAATGGGAGAAAACCATGGTGTGAGTAGGAAATCACAAAATTTGTACTCAACTAAAGTGCTCTCGGTGAGGAGCCATCCTTGTTAGGAGATTAAAAAGACACTGTTAGGTGCCACCCAATTAAGGGATTTTGTTCAAGGCCGGTTAGTGCCTTTACCTTGTTAAAGGTAGCCTGGTTAAAGGACTTAAGAAAAACAATTAAGATGTCACCCAGTTAAGGGATTTTATAAAAGGAACCTATTAAAGTCCACCCAGTTAAGGGATTTATGTTGCAATGGTTAGAAAGCAACAGATGGATGATCTGCTGAATTAGCTACTAATAGCTTGATCAGATCTCAATATGCATCACACTCAATCCACATCAATTGTGTCTTCTCTGCATAACACCAATTTTATTCTTACACCTTCGGCTCTCCACTCATCCAGTCACATGTCCGTCGGAATTACACTCTGCCGATCCTCTAACCTTCGACTCTCCACTCATCCATTCACCTATCCCTACACTCTGTCGATCCTCTGACCTTCGGCTCTCCACTCTGCCGGTTCTCTATCCTTCGGCTCTGCACTCTACCGATCTACCTCAAACACACTCTACTATGCTAAAACCTCTTAGAACTCTCTCTCTCTCTCTCTCTCTCTCTTCTCTTCACTTTGGACTGCCTTCTACGAGATCTTCTTGTTACAAATTTCATGATCAAAACTCTCTGAATGAACTCAAGAACACTTTATATATTTTCCATTGACACTTTTAGATATTCCCTCAATCAAAGAAATCATGGATTTCAGAAGATTTCTAATTCAAAACTCTCCCACTCTTTCTCTGCATTCCTTACAATAATTGTACCAAGTGTTCAACAAATTCTGCCACCACATCTCCCAAAGATAGTAACTTCTGGGTCGTGTTTAGTCAACTAAGTGCAAACTAGAAAATCCATCGATAATCATGCTTGACTGCATGATAACTGATGTTGACCTTACCATCAAGAGATTTGGCATAGACACAATCTTGCCAACTCATCTTTCGGCACCGCAACTGAATAACCAATCACCGCTCCGGAATTTATCATGAATACCTGTCTTCCTTCTATCATACCAGTGTACTGGTATGTCACTGCACTTCTATATTACTGGTTCATCCTTTGATTTCTAGTTTGTTGTGCTAGCATCAAGTCTCTTCCCCTATTTGCCAATATGATTTTGGTTTGCATACAACTTCAAGTTTTCTTGCTTGAGTCACCTTTTGTAACTTCATCATCATTAGAGTGACTGAGCTTCCTAAATGACAGACTAGTTGGCTTAGTCTATCTTTCCTTGAGCTGATTGAACCTTTGATCATTCATTACCAATGTTGTTTCCATGTGTTTGTAAGTCATCACTTTTGCTTATTGAAAAACACCACCCTACCTATACCACTTCACCTATTAGTATCTTCACCGGTAAGTATTGGACATCAATGACAAATCTTAGCACATATACCAGTTCTCTAGATTGATTGGTTTTGTCAATGCCAACAATCCAACTGGAGATTTGGTTGGCATTTTTTGGCACTTGGATGTTTTTCAAATCTAGTATTTCCATCAATACCAAAGGAAGATATTGTTGGCCATTTGGAGGAATTGATTATGTGTTGGATTGATGTTTTGTCATTGATATCAACACTAGCTATTTTGGTTTCTTTACCGACACCCTTCTGGTCCTGGTAGGATGTTTGGTTTCTGGTTGGATTAGATCATGATTATTTGGTATGCTTCAGTATGTTTGGGTTATGGAATTGGCTTATTCATGCTACTCAGATTCATGTTCAGTCAGTTGGTCTTGTTCTGGTGATTGGATGCTATACTGCTTGCTGGCAAGCTTGGTTTGTTGTTCCGATGAGGGTTTCACCAACAAAGCTTTGTTGAAGATCTTTGATATTATGCATAAGTGGTGTTGGTGCGGCTTCTAGTGGAGATTCCAAATGCCGATGGTGATCATGTTTGAGACTTTATTGATTAGGATCATTTGTTTAGCGTGTGTGGACCTAAATTGGGTCCTGGTTTATCTAGGTTATGGACTGGCATAATCTAACATGTGGATTGGACTTCTTGATGCATTTATGGGATGTCTTATGGGTTGGATATTATTTGTTTGGTCTCAGGAGAATATGTTTTGTACTTATGTAATTGTTTTATTGTTTGGTGGCCGACCTTATTGTTTGTGGTCAAGGTTTTGTATATATGTGATGTAAGATCTCATTGTAGATCATATAGGAAAGTGATATAGATATTAAGGGAGCGAATAATGTAATAATCATTCAAGCGGAGGATTTGGTCGATCATTGGTGGTCGAGTTGGGTTTATGTAAGAGGATTTAGTCCTCTGGTATTGAGCTTAACTGAAATTGTAATTTGTCATAGGAGATGCTATCTTCGCAATTCATTCATTCTTTTAGATTGCAGTCTAGATTTCTATGTAGTCAGTGAGACTGCTTTTGTGATGAGCAGTGTGCTCTAGGTTGTTGGCCTTCCTGCAAGTGCAGGCCCCTCAATTGTAATTCACATACTTACTGCAAAAGTATTATTTGACTATGGGTAGGCTTCCCACCATGGTTTTTCCCTTTATCAAGTTTGCCACATACAAACCTTGCTGTCATGTGGATGGTATTTATTCTCTGATTGTTGTTTATGCTTAATTGGTTTATGCATTCTTGTATTGATCTTTTGGGTTCCGATATTAAAGTTTTAATTTCTTAAGGTTCAAATAATCTGAGACAACTGATTCACCCCCCTCTCAGTCATCTTCTGGTTATTTGAATTATCTAACATTAACACCACAGTTCATACTAGGGGCATTGAGAGACTTACCAAGGGTGCAAAGGTTCCTAATCTGCAGATGCAAGAAAAATGATAAAAAATGGCATCTTCGAGACCACAAATGCCATAGTGTAGACACCTAAAATTGTCCAGTCTAATTAAATAAATATCTTTATTTATTTAATTATTTTAAGCCCAATTCTTCTATTAATTAAATAAATCTTTATTTATTTAATTAATTCATTTATCCTCTTCTAGCCTTATTTCTCATTTAAATAAATACATTTATTTATTTAAATTATCGTTTTCCTAAATTAAATAAATACTTATTTATTTAATTGATCCCACTTCCTCTATCAATTAAATAAATATTTATTTATTTAATTAATTCATTAACCTTTTCTACCCATGACACATGTCATTCATCTCTAAATTCCTACACTACCTACCCTCTCATTATTTTCTTATTTTCTCTACCTACCCTCTAATCATAGCCGACCATTTATGTTTTACACCTCTCAATCTTATCCCTCCATTTCTTATAGTGTCTTCTATATAACGAGATGCTTCCTTCATTATCAACCCTAATCAAGCCAACTACACTTTCAAATTCTCACATGTGATCAAGCCTACTTGCAACCACATTTCCATTCTTTGTTGAGCTCTTGTGCACACATAAAATCTGAGAGCAAATATATCAAGCAAGATCAATGGAGATAGGAAGACTTGAGATTCAAACCCTATTGTACATGTGATGGCATAATCTTTGTGATTTCATTTGATTTGCATTGTCTTAGGTAATCTTCATATGTTATGGTGGATCTTTGTTGTTGTTAGGCTAGGGTTTTGTGGTTGAATTCATTTAGTCTTTCAATATTATTGTTTTCATCTATCCATTTTCACCATAAACACATAGTATGAACCAAACACACCATGGTAAGTACCAAAAACACTAGGTTACCTACCAAGGGCGCTAACCTAGGAACCAAGGGTGTTGAACTTGTAAAGCGGAAAATCGCGAGCGAACCCTAAGTGTTCCCCCCCCACCACTCCAAGGAGAGAGAAAGGGGGTCACTAGGGTTGATGGTTTTCACTTAGGGGAGACTTTACATTCAAAAGAGGGGTTGAAACCCACAAGATCCAATCCCCCACAATGCAAGATTGGATTCTAAATGAGTTTCAAGGGTTAAGACAGCAAGGCTACCCTCTTTTGTAAAGAATGTAGATAGAAGGATTGAGCTAGGAATGCATGTAAAGTGAGAAAAATTCACTTATAAACAGAGATAGGAATATAGGATGAAGCTGCGGACCTAGAATTAGTAGTAAAATGTCGAGACAATGCTGTCCTACAAATTTGAGCGAAAGTTGACGGGATGATGGCGCCCGACGTGCACACGGTCCTCCGAAAAATCCACGAAACGAAGGGGGATCTGTTCGTCTCTGCACAAGGATTCCAGATCTTCAATTACAGCTGTGTACCTGCAACCTACACACAGAAAAGAGAGGACGATTGGGGGGTTAGGGATTAGGGGTTTGCCCTTAGGTCAAACCCCGATTTTGGAATTAACCAAGAAATGAGAATGCTGTAAATGTAAATGATTGTAATGTAAAACAAGTACTATTACCTTGTTGTAAGAATGTTTGTATTCTTACATGCGAAGGTGTAGATGTTGTTGTATGTTGTATGTTGTATGTGGTATGTGATCTCCTCTTCAATGGTTGAATCCTTGTCTTGAATGCAACACTTAGCCTTGAATGGAGACTTAGAATGATCAATTGCTTGAAGGAATGCTTGAATGTTTGAATATCGCTTCCGCCTTTTTTTCATCTACCAAAATGGGAGAGGAAATGTAGTTTATATACTTGTCAATTAGGGTTAAAAGACTGATTTTTCCGACCTTAGGCCGACTTGGGAAGATTATTTTCCAATTTGCAAACATAAAGACCCGAGACCCAAAAGAGACCAGGCCCAAAAATAGAGCCAGGGACTAGGGCGTTGGGCACCATGGTCCCACCTCTAGGGACAACAGGGTGCAAGGAGGATCAGGCCAGGGTGCTGAAAAATGCAGTTTTTGATGTCATGAACAAGTTTCGGGGTCTCCATTCAGGTTCAGTGTTGCGTCGCCATCGTGAAGACCCAAATGCGGTCAAAATTGCAAGTGTCACAATTTTAGGACGCTACAGAACTGTCTTAGGGGTCTCTGAAAGTCAGGTTTTAGCCTATTTGAGTGCACTTTTGGACTATGTGATTACTCCAAAGGCTTGCACAATATGTATTGAAATTCTCAGAGTTGATTATGATGTATTTTTATCTCTTATGATGTTTCATGTTCTTCGGTAAGAGGGTTCATGCCTTACCGTTTAGGCATTTCCTATGCGATTTGATGCTCTGATGAGAGGGAGAATGCCTCGCTATAGAGGGATTTATTATATGACTCCAGTGGGATGTTTTATGCCTCACTATTAAGGATTTGATGTTATTTTGATATTTTTTATAATTTTCAATCATGATTGGCTTATCTTTGATGTTGTGTTTTTGAAGGCCTCCTTCTTTGAGTTTGATTTATGAGTCCATTTTGCTCAGATTGTGCTCAGTTTGTTGTGATTATTATTGTATATTATTTGGGCCTTTATGATGATGTTATGTGTTCACTTGATATTTATTTTCACCCTATGGTAATGGGCCATGGTAGGGAGAGTGGTCTCTTGCATGTGTGGACCAGGGTCTTGATAATTATGCCTCTAGGAGGGGGTCTAGACTTGCTAGAACCACATGAAGAGTTTATGATAATTGAAAGTGATAGATTAAACAATTGATTAGTTGGTCTAGGTATTTAGGAATTTACTAAACAAGACAATAATTGATTGTGTTCCCCTCACCATAGCCCTAGAAGCGTGCACTCTCAGGATGAGCTTGGGAAGACGTTGTAGTGGTAAAATGATCTTCCTTGAATGGCTCCAATGTTGAGATGGTTCCACACGTCTATCAGGGTGAGGCTTGGCCCCTTCTATTGTGAGGATAGCATGTGATGACACTCTTTCCCTACATGTGTCCATTGTCCATATGCCTTGCTTCATTGATCTTTCCTTTGGAGGGTGTATTGTTGATTTTAACCTTGTGTTGCATTTTGTGTTGTGATCTCTTGATGGAGTCTTGTTGAGTCTTGGTCTATCCTTTGGTTGATAGGTGTCATCTTAGGTCATGAGTGTGAGTTGGATTCTTTATCTCCTATCATGGGGGGTGGTTCCTTAATTGGTTCCACATGGTTGAGTGGTTGAATGCCTTCTTCCATTGTGATTCTTTTCTCGGTGTAGCATGCGTGTGTTGGGAAAATGGTGTCTCAACCTTGCATTTACATGAGGTTACTATTTATAGTAAGTTTTCATTTCAGCATGAAATGGTGCAAAATTCTCCTTGAAGCTTTTGGTTGGCTAGATAAGCATTCCAGTAAAGTTATGTCGCAAGATCACATCTAGTTTTGAAGAAATTAATTTTTTCATTTTGGAGGGTTCAATAAAAGGTTTAAATTTGATTCCGAGGAATTTAGAATCCCTAAAATACCCTGAAAAGTGGTCATAAACAATGTAGAAGTTTATGATAAATAGAGAACTTTATGAGCTTTCTGATGCTTCAAATGGTTCGTCAATCGGACACACGGTTCTAAAGTTATGGCCTCCAAAAATTTATACTCCTGAAATAGGAAATATAAAATACATCACACATAAATGAGATGTAAAGGGAGGTACACGTGTTGATGTGTGTTGTAACACATCATAGGACATTTAGAAGGGAGATAAGGTTAGCTACACCTTATTGGGTGGTTTTAGCCCATAATTTTGTAATACCATTTGATGGCTTCTTGTATTGTATCTCCTATATATGAGGTGCGTGAGATAGAGGTTGTGTGTAAGAGTCTTATGGCTATTGAGTTACTTCTGAATCTCTAATTAGTGGTACTCCTATGAAGAGCTTTCTCTACAAGTATATTGTAATCTATTTTGATTGCAGAATAATATATTGGGCGACTTTTGGAGTGTGAGGTTTTTCTCCCGAAAGGGTTTTCCCCACGTAAAATAATGTGTTATGGTTTGAGTGTTATTATATCTATTTATGTTTTCTATAACTGTTGTCACGATTAGTAAAATTTTTTGCATTACCCTCATCTCAAGGTTAGTGTAGGAAGTTGTTCCACTACTTAGCTTCCTTATAACGTGGATTGGATTCTTCATGTGACTGTACTTTAGAGCTAATTCCTATGTTCTTGGAAGAGAAGACATTGTATAATAAATGAATTGCATATGTATAAGAGATGATTTATTCATGTATAAGATTTACCATGTGTTTGAAAAGAATTTGTAATAGGACTTGATGTTAAGAATAGAGAAAGTACTTGGATTATTCCTTGATGTATCAGTTGTTCATTATGTAATGTAAGATAGGGAATCTATGACAAATAAAATGGTTTTGAGTTGCATTGTGCCCCTCTTTGATATAACATCGTGAAATGATGTTATATCAAAGAAGAATAAAAACATAGTGGAAGAAAAGGATAAGGACTAGTAGCACGATGCCCCAGTCATGAGATGAAGAAGGATGATAAGGACTAGTAGCACGATGCCCCAGTCATAAGATGAGGAAGAATGACGAGGAGGAAGGATGATGAGGAAGGAGTGGTATGCCCCCTCGAGAGGACATGCGGGTTCGAAGAACACAGGTGTTCTCTCAAAAAGGAATTAGAAGAATAAGTGATGAAAGGATGAAGATAATGAAAGAGGGAAGTAGGATGGGTTGGAGTGTTGTGAATGAAATGAGATGAAGAAATGATAAATGGATTGGATTTCTTGTTGAGAAAGTATAGAGAGTAAACCTAGATTTGATATTGCCATGGATAGCTTACACCACTAATTATAAGAACCGGGATGATATGAAGATCCGAGGCGTGGACTGACACTCAGTCAAATCGGAATGCCTTGCACACAATCATGCATGTGTTGATAAACACTAATGCAGGATTGTTGGTTCATACAAGGAAGACCTTCAAACACACCATGCCATGAAAAATATGCCCCATTATATACCAGCCAAGACATACCAAGATATAGGATGATCAAGGTAGTCCTGAACAAGTATAGTCCTGGGACACAAGATGACAACAAAGCAAAAAGCTCAAGCATGCAAACAACATGCACATGACCAATTGATATCTCTTGCCAAGAGTAGGATATGGATTTGGATAAATTGTCGGACTAGGGAAGGATGCATCCTGATGGGCAAGGTGATGAATTGATCAATGGATGACAAAAGACAAGTTGGATGTGCAAGATCTACAGATGAGAGGGTTTACACTTGGATTGGATTAGCAAACTATGGATGGTTGCTTGGATTAGGCACATGTTACTGCAAGCTCAGGTAGATGGGGAAAGCTCAGTTTGATGGATTGGATAGGATTGGAAGAAGGATAAATGATTAGATAGGATGAAAAGGGAGATGGATGATTGAGTAGGATTGGATTGAGGATGGGATTAATGATTGAATTGGAAGAGATGGAGAATATGATTGGATTAGAAATTGATAGGATGGGGTGGATTGGTGGATAGGATTTGATTGAATGGAACCAATGACAAGGGAGAACCAAGGATTGGTAAGAGGATAGATGGATGGAAGGAGGGAGTTATTGTTTGGATAGGAGATAGGTGGATGGATATGGATAAGATATGGAGGAATAAAGGATGGAGGGCAGGGTGATGGAGACCCAAGGACTATGCTACAAAGGAGTGGAATGCCCCATACTAGAGGTAGTGGAATTAAGGATGCAATGAATGGTGGATAAAGATGTATGAGGTGGGATGATAATGTGTAATGGATATGGATGGTAGTGAATTTAAGGCTTGAATGCTCCAAAGCATGCATGCATATACATTATTTTGCCTCTTATATGATCAAGATGAAAGATAGGAATGGAGAATTTATTTTGATAGGATGAGGGATATGAGATGGAGGATATGGATAGGATAGTCAAGATCAAAGATAGGAAAGGAGAATGGACTTGGATATGATGCAGATGGATGGGAGGATTGTGTGGATGAAGCTTTCCCCCAAGTGTAGAGTGCAAGGGGATGAGGGGATTACACATGACACTTGTTTGCCAAGTTTTCATCATGGTACTTACCCAGGGCACCACAAGAAGTGGTTTTCACCATTGGATGAAATGATTTTTTTTTACTTTTTTCTGATTTTATTATTATTTTGTATTTTTCTTGAATTTTTGATTTTTTTTGAAATTTTGAATTTTTGGAATAGCTTGGATGGAGAAGGATGAGGATGAGTGGATATGGAAGATAGTGGATGCGCGAAGGAGGAAAGGAGGACTCAAGCATCTAGTTCCATAGATGGTATCCCTTAGTATTGCTTTGAACTAGAGGTATGCTCATAGATGTTGGTAACAATAATTGGGGAGATGAAATGGATAGGGGATGGAAGATAAGAATTTTGAAAGGATTGGATTAACGGAATGGGATTGTGAAAAATGGATGGGGTTTTAAAGAATTTGTGGAAGATCAACATTGGCACACACCTTGAAGGATGTTGGAGTAGTGGAGGAGAGTGTTTTGAATTGAGTGGGGGATAAAGTGTGGATTTTGGGACATAAGGACCCAAAATGGATTTTGAAGATGGAGGAGTATTAGATGGAGGATTGGAGGATTTATGAATGGATGGAGCTTTTGGATTAGCAAGTTTGGATGCCAGTTTTGATTTTGCTTTGGGATGCATTGATTCTTTGGGAATCCACATAGTTTTTGATTTTTTCTTTTGAGGCCTTTGTGGCCTTTCTGATTTTTCTTTCTTTCGGATTACATTTTTCTTTTGAGCATGTCGTTTTGCGGGGACATGTTGATCCTTTGATTTTTGTGGATTTTGAGCTTTATGATTTTTAGATTGGGCATCCAAATTGCTTCCAATAGAAATGGGATGTGTGTATGAGGATGAAGGATTGATGGATTTTATGGATGGGATAGTGGAAAGAGAGTGTTGGGAGGCATCCAAGGTTGTGTGCCTTTGTTGATCTTTCTTAGGGATTATTTGAGGTGATGGAGTGGTGGATGGAGGGATGTAAGGACCCAATATGGATGGAAGGGATGGAGGATTGAGCATCGGAACATAGGGGCCCAAAATGGATGGAAGGAATGAAGGGTTTAACTTTGGAACATAGGGTCCCAAAATGGATGCGGAAGATGAGGGATAACGAGCTTTTGATTTGTATGAGGGAAATTTGGATTTAGGAGGAATAAAGGATGTACCAACATCTTGAGCATTATCTTGAGGACCCTTATTATTTCGGAAACAAGATGTGAGTCCATTTTGAGGGGGATGAGATGTAGAAGGAAGATTAGGATATTTAGATGGATTGGGATCTTGACATGGAGATGAAGGGATACTTTGATCTTGACTAGGGAGGTTATCATGAGTTAGAGAGGGAGGGGTGATTAGATCATGAGATGGAAGAGGATCATGCAATGATAGAGGAATCATATGATCATGAGAGTAAGTGGAGGGAATGGGATCATTAGATGGAGTGGAGGGAGATGCATCATGAGATGGAGAGGTTTCTATGCTAGCATGCTTTGGAACAAGCTTTTGGCATGTTTGGAGTTGTGGGGATTGTGTGACGGAGGAAGATATGGAAGCTTTGATGTGAGTAGATGGGGAAATGGGAGTATCATGAAGTGTGGGGGATTGGGATTTGTTTTGAGGTGGAGGTGATTGGGGTGGATGGAGGACTTGAGGAGACTTGGCCACTTTGCTTTGAGGTGAGGATTTTGTCTCCTTTGCTAGCATGTCTTGGATAAGATTATGGATGATGGATTTGGAGGATGTGGACAATATGGATTTTGGAGGATTGGGATTAGATGGAAAATTGGGATTAGATGTGGGATTGGGATTGGGATTGGAATTAGAATTGGATGGAGGATTGGAATTGGATGGAGGATTAGAATAATGGATTGGAGAATTAGGATTAATGATTGGAGTACTATGGAGTAAAGGATTTGGATGGGGAGTAGAGGTAATGAATGCATTGTAGAAGGATGGGGATTGGGATGTAGATGGAGGGGGGGAGATGGAGGTATACATATTGGATTAGAGGAGTATATGGATGAGGGATAATATGGGGATATGGATGGGGAATAAGATGGAGATATGGATGGGGAATAAGATGGATTTCCCTTGTCAAAGGTAGAGGAAGGATAAGAGATATGGTATAGATTGGGATTGGGTGTAATGTGTTGAGATGGGATGGATGAAGGTATGATAGGTTAGAGGGATATTATGGGATTAACTTGGTAGGCAGGTTCATGAATGTCCATGAGCATCTTCTCATACCAAGCTTTGAAATTATGGGTAGTCATGTTGAGAGTGAAGGATTAGACGATGATGTTAAATGAAGATGAGGATTATGACTTGGCTTGGAATAATGATGGATTAGGACTTGGATTGAAATGATGATGGATTATATTTGATTATATTTTTATTTGGATTGGAATTGATTTTATTGGATTGGTCCTTGGATTAGGCCTTGATTGGATTGGATTGGTCCTTGGATTAGGATTTGATTTGATTGGATTGGTTGGATTGGATTTGATTTGGATTGGAATTGGATGAGTCCTTGGATTAGGACTTGATTAGATTTGGATTTGATTGGATTAGATTAGTTGGATTGGATTAAATTGGATTGGATTGAATTGGATTGAATTGGATTGAGTTGGATTGAGTTGAATTGGATTGAATTGGATTAGGAAGATGGATGGATTTGATTGATTGGAATTTCAGAGATTTGATTGGACTAGAGGAAGGATGATTGTTTGAATGGATGAAAGTGGATTGGGGATTGGAGAATTTCTTGGATAGATAGAAATGGATTAAAGATTTGATGATGGCAAGACAAAATTTGGAAAGAGAGATGATTGATTGGTTGTGGGGGGGGGGACTTGGCAAGAGATGTCAAGTAAAGAAAACACAATGGTCAAAATAAGTTAGACTCAAAAGACACTCATGCTCCTTCACAACATATCCTATGGCGAGAAAAGATAATAGTCAATGGATCCCAATTGGTTTCCCAGCTATGCTTACCTAGAGCGGACACTTAGATGCTTGACCCCACTGGCTCCCCTCTACGACACTCACTTCTCTGGGGCAGCCAAGCATCAATTCTCATGAAAAATCCTCATGGCAAAATTTGTGTCTCTACTAAGGGCCGTAAAAATATGGGTGGCTTCAGAGGTCCGACCTCCTACACCAATGACTAGAAGGTTTTTGGCCACTATGAACAAGGTGTTTAGTAAGGCTTCCCGTTAGGAGCTACCCTTCGCAGTTGTACAAGCACAATTGAGGCCTATAGCCCAACAAAGTACCAAGAACTTAGTAGTCACACAAGCATGATTGAGATCTCTAGGATCCTACTAAGCACCCAATGTGAGAGTGAACTCTCATATAGCCCCAACCATTTACCCCTCCGTAGTTAATAGCCTATTTATTATAGTGAGTTGGGAACCCCAGGTCTTGGTGTACTCACTTGGGTCGTTCTCCTCTTACCTTCTCAAAGAGAAAGTTGGGAGGGCAGGCCCGCTAAGGGTAAGCATGAAATCAAACAAGAAAAGGTTCGAGGGTCGAGATTTCTGATTGTCTATGTAGACAAGAGCGTACTCTCCTACCTCTACACTTTTCTCAAACACAAAAAGCAAGAGTTCTTTTACCCCTAATTAAGATCTTGATGCCTAGAATAAATGATTAAGAAAAACACAATGTTTGGTTGGATTTCTTTAGGCAACCTGCAAAAAAGTGGATTAGTAGTTTGAAAATGAAGTCTTCAATAAGCGTCCTGCAAAAGACAACAAAAATGACAAAAATATTTTTTTTTTGATTTTTTGGGAATGAGTAGAAAAACAAGAACACAATTTTTTATACTAATAACAAATGTGGATTTGGAGGAAAATTTGATGGGTAAATGAGCTTTGACTAGGTTTTTGCCACTTTCCAAGGGATAGGCAAGCATAAAATGGGGATTTTGGAGGAGAGGTGAAGGAATGGAAAAATTTGTCTAAGAGGGACAAAGAAGAAAAAGTTGGAGATAGAAAATATGAGAAAATTTGGAGGTGATTGAATAAAAGTGGAAGGAGTTATGGAAAACCCTAAAAATAGAGGAATGTGGGATTTCAGACTTCAAAAAGTGGATTTTGGGATAAGGTCCCTAAGGAAGGAAATGTGCAAAATGGAATTGGTGGGGGATCTAATGGAGTTTGATTAATTCTGTGGTCGTGTTGATTTGCAGATAGTTGCGCTAATGCGTGAGCGGTCATGCTAAACAGATTTATTTAAAATTTAAACAAACAGATAAAAGAAAAGAAAATTTGCAGTTGCCCTGATTATCAAGAGCTCGTGCTAATACGTGGGCACTTGCGCTGATGCGCGGGCGCTCACACTAATATGCGGGCGCTCACACTAAAACAACTGCAGTTGGTGCCTACAAATTTAAATTTAAATTTTTTACAAAAACGCTCACGCTAATCGCAGAGCGGTCGCGTTGAAGCATAAACATAAAATAAATAGAAGTGAGAAATGCAGAAGAGGAAGACTGAGGAGGAGATAGAAGAATTTTCTGGGTGGACGCGTTGAACACGGTGAGGCACTTTTTTTGAATTTTCCCGCAGTCGCGCCGAAGCTGAGGTGCTCGCGCTGATGCATGAACCTGCGAAAAAAAACCTTCACAAAAAACTCAAACTTTGTTAAATTCAGGACGTGGGTCCCACCAGGCGTGCCAAAATGAAGAGGGGGAAACAGATTAGAAGGTCAAAATGATCAAAACATAATGAAATAAATATGAAAATGCTAAAAACATAAAGAGACTATTTCACCTTGCTATTTTACCTTTTCCTTCGGATTGAGCTTGATGAAGTGAAGGCGCCCCTTGATGATGCTCCACTTGATGTGCTCCTTTGATTGCTTGTGATGTGGAATGCTCTCCTTTGTGCTCAACGAGGTGGATTGAAGGATTTGATAGGATTGGATTTGAATGATGGATTAAGGATTTGATAGATTTCAGGGAGGATTAGAAGAGAATGAGAGAAGAAATGGCAGCATGAGGATTCTATGAGAAGTCCATGTTATGTGAGGAGGATTGGCTCCAATTTTTATATTGGAGAAGGCCAATAGAGGGCCAAGATTGATTTCATTATGAAGGGTTGACTTTGATTTTAGATAGAAGGCATGGATCAAGGGTGCCTTGGGAAAATAAATAGGAATACAAAATTCCTTTGGAGAAAGGGGGGAGAAAATTTGAATTTCAAACTTGAGGAATTAAAATTCCAAAATAAGGATGCATTGAGGGATTCAAAGAAATTTGAATTTCTTTGAGAGGCTCAATCTTGATGTGACATGAGTGAGAATTAAAAATTGGAGAATAATGATAAGCATGATTATGAGAGATTCTAAAAGGATTAATTAGGAAAAGGTGATTTGTAGGAATCACATGAGTAGGTTAATTAATTAGAATTAATTAATTGAGTGGGTTTAGAGGAAATAATTATTGAGAGGACTTTAGAAGAATAGGGAAATAATTAATTAATTTGATAAATTAATTATTGGACTATAGTGATAGGATTAATTAAATTAGATTTAATTGATTCTGAGAGGAATAAGGATAACACAATTAAGTTAATTAATTATGTTGATAGGCTTAAATTAATTAAATATTAATTTTAGGTGTTTACACATTGAATTTATGAGAAGGTTTAGTATCATATTATGTTGTAGAGTGAATGATAGAAAGAATAGAATAGGTAGCATTTATCTTTACTTGAATAAATAGGGGATTATTGATATTAACTGGATAAATGAATGGAGAGATGTTTTTAATAGAGTTTATTATGTGATATAGATGTATGAGTTCTATGTGGAAATGAAATGGAGTAGCTTGTATACATTTGTGTTGCATTTACATTGAGTGTTGGTATCTTGCTATGTTTTCCTATGAAATGAATATTGGAAAGGATAGTGGTGGTTGGTTGAATCCTAAATGAAATGGTTAAGTAATCTAAGATGTATTATGATAAAGGAAGTAATATTATGTGCATATGTAATTCTTAATATTAAGCATTTAGGATGTGATGTGTAAATAGAGTCTATGTGATTGTTCTATGTACCCCTAGGTGTTAGGTCACGATGAAATGGAAACAACGATCTTGTAATAAAATGATGCATTAATCTTTGATTCACGTTAAAGAAATGTTCATTATGTTAGGATTGAGTTTCTATGTTAATGGAATGTTTGGGATATGTTTATAGTATTAAATATGATTCTTCAAATTTTTAGTAGCATGGTATCCTAGCTATAATGTGATAAGTATTTGCTATTTGAACTTATAGATGAATATGAAGAATATTCTTGATGAGTAATGTAATGATTGTGCTTAAGGAAATTCAATGTGATGAGTTATACATATGAATTAATGTTATCCTAGTTGCATGGAATGTAAATAAATAGTTGAATGATAAGAGGTGATGATATTATAGGTTAAAAGGTGTTATGTGTTATGATGTCAAGTAGTGACGTTAAGAAACCCTAGGGAATGGTTGTGTTTGCAAGAGTATACTTGAAGATATGTTGATATTTAGAAAGATTTAATTTGCTTGCGTAATATAATTTTATGATTATGTACATGTTGGCTTATGTGATCTCGTGAATGGTTAAATGTTTCATTGATGCATGCTAATGTTAACATAGAGTAACAAATGTTTTAGAAAAATTTTTTATCTCCATTTGTTAGTAGATTTTAGATTATTTATCTAGTGTATTTTGGTGGGCATTACACAAAAAAATATTTATGTTATTTTATTTTGAAGAATAAATGTTAAATTCAACCAAGAAAACAATAATTATAAAATGAGAAGTCAAATTTATTTAATAAAAAATGTAGGCTTTTACAAGGTAACATCCTTTTCCAAAATTTCAAATGCTACCCCCTTAGAAGAAAATCAACATCTCTCTTTCTCATAAAGTGATATAGAATTTTGTTGGGTGCATGGGATACTTCAAATCACAATAATGGAAATTGGTAGTAAATTACTATGTTGGACTGAAACCATTAGTGTCAACTCTTGTGAAAATTTCCCAATATCGTTTTCTCTCTCCTTGGCCCTTGTGGCATTGTTTTTTCCTTTCTTCATTAGATTCAAAAGTTTCATAACATATAGCTAACGATTCACTAATACATTAACTTGAAAAAATTTCCAACACCATTTACTCTCTCCTTGGCCCTTGTGGTATCTTTTTTCCTTTCTTCATAGGATTCAAAAGTTTTATATAATGTAGCCACTAATTCACTTATACCTTTATTTGAACCTTGATTCGATACTATGTAAAGGTAAGATAACAATGATAATCTACAAATTACAAAATAAAAATATATGCAAAAGATTTAAATTGTCATGGTAGGAGATCTATTATATAAATTTTGAAATAATAGGCAATCATTACGACACATAATCATATTCATCAATATTAAAATATTTAATTATAGACAAGAAATGCATGAGGGAATGTTAAAATAATGCTAATAAGCATCCACCAACAATCTATATCAATTCTTTCATCCACAATAGAAAAATATATAATAGTCACATCAACAACATCCTAATAAATGCAAATGAAAAGGGTGTTGTCAAACTTGAAGAATGACCAAAGAAACTAAATTATTTTATGACAAAAATTAATTATAATATTGAATGCACTATAGAGTGCCCCTCCAAATTTGCCAAACTCAAGTTCCCATTTGTGACATGGTGGTTGGTTCCTATTTCTTTTTTTCTTCTTCTTCATAGATAATAAGAGTACATTTCCTTTTTGTTTCCTTCATTAGTCCTATCCTTTTGACAATCTACTTATTATGTCAAGCATGTATCATTCTTTTGATATGATACTAATTATGTCAAGCATGTGTTCTTATGTTCATATACTATTTTGTTTTGGCTAAGAAATCTAAGGTCTTAATGATAAAGTTATAATTTTTTTTTTTTTTTAAATAACATTTGTTATAATTAATTCATTGATTTGAAAATAAGTTAATTTGAAAAATTAAAAAAATATTAAAAATTATTAAAATATTATGTTAATTGAGTTTATATATGATGTGACAGTTATGAATTAAATTGATTTTACTATTTTTAATTTTTAAGTTGACAATGAAAAGCTATTATTTCTGGTGCTATTTTATTATTCGCTTGAGTTAAGATTTTTAATCATTTTAAGTAATAAAAATATTATAATATAATACAAACATAGTATAATATGATAATAATATTTTAATATTAAATGATATAATAATAATTAGTAACATGTATATATATAGATATATATATTTTATGTTTAATGTATAATTAAGCTAAGAATAAAAACAATGCTAAAATATAATATTACTGCTGGCATTAACAAAATCGGTTAATCTAGAGAACCAGTATATGAGCTAAGATTTGTCATTGATGTCTAACATTGACCGGTGAAGTGGTATCAGTAGAGTGGTGTATTTTAGTAAGCAAAGGTGATGACTTTCAAACACATAGAAACAACATTAAAAACAGATGGCCAAAAGTTCAATCAACTCAAGGGAGGATAGACTAAGCCAACTAGTCTATCATTCAAAAAGATCGGTCATCCTGGTGTTGATGAAGTCACAAAAGATGACCGAGACAAGAAGAATTGAGGTTGTATACAAACCAAAACCTCATTGGAAAATAGGGAAATAGAGTTGATGATATCACAACAAACTGACAATCAAAGGATGAACTAGTAATATAGAAGTGCAGTGGCATACCGATACACTAGTATGACAGAAAGAAGATAGGTGATCACCAGAAATCTCAGAGTGGTGATCAGTTATTTAGTTGCGGTGGCAAAAGGTGAGGTCAACTTCAGTTATCATTTAGTCAAGCCATGATTACCGGATTTTTTGGCTCACACCTTAATGACTGAACTCGACCCAGAAGTTACTATTTTTGGGGATACGGTGGCAGAATTTGTTGAACATTTGGTGGAGTTGTTGCAAGGCACGCAAAGAAAGAGTGGGAAAATTTTGAATTTGAAATCTTCCAAAATCTGTGATTGCTTTGATTAAGGGAACACTTGGAGGTGACGATAGAAAATGTATAAAGTATTCTCGAGTTCAATCAGAAATTCTTGATCATAAAATTTGCAAAAAGAAGATCTTGTAGAAGGTGATCCAAAGGGAAGAGTAGAGTGAGAGGAAGTGCTAAAATAATTTACTATAGAAGAGAGTGTTTGAGGTAGACAAACAAAGTGCAGAGCCGAGGGACGACAGAGTGCAGAGCTGAGAGACAGAGGACTGGCAGAATGCAAAGTCAAAGGTTAGAGGATTAGCTGAGTGCAGAGCCGAAGGTGTAAGAAGAAAACCGGTATTGTGTAGAGTAGACACAACCAATGTGGATAGAGTGTGATTCTCATTGTGATATGATCAAGCTATTAGTAGCTAATTCAACAAATCATCCATTTGTTTCTTTCTAACCATTGCAACTTAAATCCCTTAACCGGGTGGAATTTAACAGGTCCCTTTTGTAAAATCCCTTAACCAGGTAACATCTTAATTAATGTTCTTAAATCCTTTAATTGGGCTACCTTTAACAGGGTAAAGGTACTAACCGACCTTAATCAAAATCCCTTAACCGGGTGGCACCTAACAGTGTCTTTGTAATCTCCTAACTGGGATGAGTCCTAACAGTGTCTTTGTAATCTCGTAACAGTGTCTTTGTAAATAAGTGCAGATTAGAGTTAAAAGTTTTAATTGTGAAAAGTTGATAAAAGTGTTGATTCACCCCTCCCCTCTCAACACCGGTTGGGCCTAACAATTACAATATATTATATTAATAAAATATAATAAAATATAATATTATAATAAAATGATATACTATATATTACATATGATAAGATATAGTAATATACTATATGGAGTAATAATAATATTATAATATTAATATACCTATAAAAAAAAATAACATTATAATATTAATATATAATACAATCATTGTACATGATATTTTAGTTAGTGGCTCACTTTCAAGTCATATTATATTTTCCCAAATCAAAATTACAATTTTCAATGTTATAATTTTTTTTTAATATAATTGATAATGTAGATTGAAGTAAAATAAAATTACATCTAAATTCTAGTGAAGTAAAATAAAATAATATGAAAAAAAATCTTGATGTAATTGGTTAAAAATATGAATTTTAATAACTAGTTAAAAACAACACCATTGACGCTATTGATTTTAATTCTATGACATAACTAATAATGGAGGAGCAATAATGTGTATTATAATTATATAGAAAGGATATAAAAGAATAGGTATATAAGAAAAATAATTGATTGAAATGATAATAACTTTTCAATTTACTTTATATTTTTTTAATCTATTTTATTTTAGATGCATATTTTATTTTATAAAAAAATATTTACTTTATTTTATTTTGACAAAAAAGTGCAGCAATCTAAAAAAGGATAAAAATAAATCCAAAACATATCCATTGAAGAGAGGAAGATTGTGGGCATTCTAGACTATTATGGTTATCATTGGGTTGCAGCACATGACAAATACTAAGGTAAAGCTCTTTAAGATGATCCACGGAACCAATACAATGAATCCAACCTTCTCAAAGAATGTGAATCCAACCTTCTCAAAGCTTTAAATATCTGAACTTGAATAGGAACATGCAATAGGAAATTGTCATTTCTATTGATACTACCACCATTTTCATAGCCATTTTCGCTAATTTGAATGAATCTATTGATGTCTATGATTGCAAAGATTGACCACAGATTCAATTGATATAATAATAATTAGCAACATGTATATATATATATATATATATATATATATATATATATATATATATATATATATATATATGTAATATTTTTTATGTTTAATGTATAATTAAGCTAAGAATAAAAACAATGCTAAAATATAATATTACTGTTGGCATTGACAAAATTGGTTAATCTAGAGAACTGATATACGAGCTAAGATTTGTCATTGATGTCTAACATTGATCGGTGAAGTGGTATCAGTAGAGTGGTGTATTTTAGTAAGCTTGAAGGTGATGACTTTCAAACACATAGAAACAACATTAAAAATAGATGACCAAAAGTTCAATCAACTCAAGGGAAGATAGACTAAGCCAACCGGTCTATCATTCAAAAAGATCGGTCATTCTGGTGTTGATGAAGTCACAAAAGATGACCGAGACAAGAAGAATTGAGGTTGTATGCAAACCAAAACCTCATTGGAAAACAGGGAAAGAGAGTTGATGATAGCACAACAAACTAACAATCAAAGGATGAACCGGTAATATAGAAGTGCAGTGGCATACCGGTACACTAGTATGACAGAAAGAAGATAGGTGATCACCATACATCTCAGAGTGGTGATCGGTTATTTAGTTGCGGTGGCAAAAGGTGAGGTCAACTTCAGTTATCATTCAGTCAAGCCATGATTACCTCTAGATTTTTTGGCTCACACCTTAATGACTGAACTCAACCCATAAGTTACTATTTTTGGGAGATGCGGTGGCAGAATTCGTTGAACATTTGGTGGAGTTGTTGCAGGGCACGCAAAGAAAGAGTGGGAAAATTTTGAATTTGAAATCTTCCAAAATCTATGATTGCTTTGATTGAGGGAACACTTGGAGGTGATGATAGAAAATGTATAAAGTATTCTCGAGTTCAGTCAGAAATTCTTGATCATAAAATTTGCAAAAAGAAAATCTTGCAGAAGGTGATCCAAAGGGAAGAGTAGAGTGAGAGGAAGTGCTAAAATAATTTACTAGAGAAGAGAGTGTTTGAGGTAGACCGACAAAGTGCAGAGTTGAGGGACAACAAAGTGTAGAACTGAGAGACAGAGGACTGGCAGAGTGCAAAGTCAAAGGTCAGAGGATTAGCTGAGTGCAGAGCCGAAGGTATAAGAAGAAAACCGGTATTGTGCAGAGCAGACACAACCAATGTGGATAGAGTGTGATTCTCATTGTGATATGATCAAGCTATCAGTAGCTAATTCAACAAATCATCCATTTGTTTCTTTCTAACCATTGCAACTTAAATCCCTTAACCGGGTGGAATTTAACAGGTCCCTTTTGTAAAATCCCTTAACCAGGTAACATCTTAATTGATGTTCTTAAATCCTATAATCGGGCTACCTTTAACAGGGTAAAGGTACTAACCGACCTTAATCAAAATCCCTTAACCAGGTGGCACCTAACAGTGTCTTTGTAATCTCCTAACAGGGATGAGTCCTAACAGTGTCTTTGTAAATAAGTGCAGATTAGAGTTAAAAGTTTTAATTGTGAAAAGTTGATAAAAGTGTTGGTTCACCCCTCCCCTCTCAGCATCCGTTGGGCCTAACAATTACAATATATTATATTAATAAAATATAATAATATATAATATTATAATAAAAGATATACTATATATTACATATGATAAGATATAGTAATATACTCTATGCAATAATAATAATATTATAATATTAATATACCTATCAAAAAAATAATATTATAATATTAATATATAATACAATCATTGTACATGATATTTTAGTTAGTGGCTCACTTTCAAGTCATATTATATTTTCCCAAATCAAAATTACAATTTTCAATGTTATAATTTTTTTTTAATATAATTGATAATGTAGATTGAAGTAAAATAAAATTGCATCTAAATTCCAGTGAAGTAAAAAAAAAATAATATGAAAAAAAATCTTGATGTAATTGGTTAAAAAAATGAATTTTAGTAACTAATTAAAAACAACACCATTGGCGCTATTAATTTTAATTCTATGACATAACTAATGATGGAGGAGCAATAATGTGTATTATAATTATATAGAAAGGATATAAAGGAATACGTATATAAGAAAAAGAATTGATTGAAATGATAATAACTTTTTAATTTACTTAATATTTTTTTAATCTATTTTATTTAGATGCATATTTTATTTTATAAAAAACTTTATTTTATTTTGAAAAAAAAGTGCAGCAATCTAAAAATGGATAAAAATATATCCAAAACATATCCATTGAAGAGAGGAAGATTGTGGACATTCTGGACTATTATGGTTATCATTGGGTTGCAGCACATGACAAATACCAAGGTAAACCTCTTTAAGATGATCCACGAAACCAATACAATGAATCCGACCTTCTCAAAGCGTCAAATATCTGAACTTGAAGAGGAACATGCAATAGGAAATTGTCATTGCTATTGATACTACCACCATTTTCGTTAATCTGAATGAATCTATTGATGTCTATGATTGCAAAGATTGACCACAGATTCAATTGAAACAATGACAAGACCAGCAAATAGGCAACCATTCGTCTTATAGTCACCTCAGAGTATCAAGCAAACATGCACCCAATATACTAGAAGAATTGGAAAAGTCTCCAGTAAGACCCACCCCACCTGTAAAAAAATGTTCCGAACTGGTTGTTGAAGAGATACCATATAGAAAAAATGGCCTAACAGATAAAATCTTCAATCTAATATCTTGACTTTTAGAGAAAAGAGTTAAAAGTTTCAGAATGAACTTCCAAAATATCAGGATACATTGCACTGTTACATTATCTTTCTAATGCCTGAATCTATTTCTTTGAGAGAATTCTCCTTGGCAGCCTTTTCTCGTTGATGCCCGAACTGCTTGAGATGATTCAGAAGCCAATCCGTCATGACTTCTTATTCTATCAGAATCTCTGGTTTACTGCTTAGCTCACCTTGTTTTTAATTAGATCATCATACAAAAGAGGAAATGAAATGAAGATGTTGCAATGTCATCAAGCTCCATAAGAAAATCTCTTGTTGAACTTCTTACATAATCACAACATTTATATTTAAAAAAAATGAGCATGCAAAAAGGCACGTATGGTGTTTTACAGAAGTGTGAAGACATGTTACAGAATATGTGTGCCACTTATAAATTCGTGCTTGCCATTATTCAACAGAATGTTGTTTCAAATCATTGAATTGGCCTTCTGAGTTGGGTACACGTACAGACATAAAAATCTGCCTTCAATTATCTTAATCTCATGTTTTTGTGATAGCGATTTCTTCGTACGTAATATTCAATTACTAATATATCACATTCTTGTTAGTAAATGCCATTTAATCTGATTTAACTATTCAAAGAATATTAATGTTAAATTAATCCGAAAAGAAAATCAAACATGAGACCTGTTGATGATTGAGAGAAAATTGTGTGGTAAGACTAGTATTTTTTGAATTCTCGGATTCAATCTACCTCTTAAAAGAGATGCGGTTTAGAGGTTGTGTTGTCCTCTTGTTGAGGAAGATAAAATTTTATATTAAATAGTTATAGTTTGATAAGGATTTATTTTTCATAAATATTCAAATATTATATGATGATTAAATTATTATTTATCATTTAAAAGGGATAAGTTATTTATTTTTTAATTAGTTTTAATATGTATAAAGTGTTTAATTGAATCGAGTTCACAAATATTTGGTTTGCAGTTCTAGTCGAACAATTTAGTCAATAAGAGGTGGTTAATTATTCATATATACTACCGAGGTAGAACTTTCAAGGCCTTCTTGAATATTGTGAATGAACATGAAGAGTAATAAACAATATAGTATGTTTTATTTCAAAAGATATATATTTCATAATTATTTGGTCTCCAATTCAAGTTGCATATTCTATACAATTGGTGATGGTTAACTCCATGTCTACTAAATAAAAGGGATATATGACTCAAGACCTTTTATACTAGTATCGATGAACATGAAATGGCACGCCTAACACACTATTTTGAAGTTTACATATGACTCAAATTTGCAACTAATTGAGATCTCTACTTCTAGGCACACACCATTAATAGTGTGATAGAAAAGATGAGTGATGGAGCTCATAATATGTAAAGAGATTTTTATTGCATAGATAATAAGGGCATGAGGAGGAATATTATATTTACAATGCTTTGCAATTGAGGAGATGACTTGGAATCAAACTCAATAATGAGTTGCAGTATAAATTTTTATATTCTTTTGCCTTTTTAACAAATGTAGTTTAGATAAGCCTAGGGTAATTATTGGTCACACTTAATGCTCATTTAAATATTTAATCGATTAAATCGGTTCACCCTTTCATATGTCTGATTCTTGTCTCTTAATTTCATATTTCTACCTATGTTTTTTAAAGGTGTTTTTCTATTGGTTAGTCTTGAATACCTTTCAAAATCAATCATCATATAACCAGAAATTGATAACTACCTTTCAAAATCGATCATCATATAACCAGGAATTGATTTTAAATAAGTCTTGCTAGGATTGTTTTGATAATAAAAAACATGGGGATTTTATAAACCTTTACTACTCCAAAGAATTAGAAATTGGACTGGCATAATACTCATCAAGCAAATAGTCCAAAGCATTTAGCCTATGAATAACTTCCATGATCTAGGACAATAATAGTAGAAAACATAAGTTTAGCCTATGAATAACTTCCATGATCTAGTGCAATAATAGTAGAAGAAATGAATCTCTTAAGATTAGAAAGAGAGTGAGCAAATGGTTCCATTTTTGGAGACAGGAAAAAAGGGTTTAATATGTGTAACTGAACAAAAAGTATGAACATGTAATTTAATTTAGAGGTTTCTCTATGGCTGCTATGACCCAGCCTTCCAAAAGTTGAGAAAATGTCGGAGTTGCATGGACATGGAATGTTCATTTGAGTCCACCTACCATGGATTGGGTTGGTAATTGTCATTTTGTATTCTTTCTATTATTTCCACTACTAGTGTTCGGTGTTTCAGATGGAGGTTATATGCGTTAATTTATAGATGTTATGTTAATGCTAATAATTTATAGGTGTTATGTTATTGATAATACTATATTTCTTAAATCTAAGGATGATGTTTCCATCAATGTACATTCTATTTTACTTTTTAATTTGCTATGTGTTGTCTATAAGAATAAGATCAAGATTTTTCACACGTTTCATCTAATAAATTTATACTAACCATGCTTCGTCCACCACCCACTCTTGGGATAACAAAAAAATATGGTATAAGTGATGCCTATTTTACTTCCGCAATCTACTTTACATCCTAAAATTCTTCTAAAATTTTATGCATCTTCCTATATTATTTAGGATTTTGAAAAACTTGAGTGGGTATGTCAAAATTTCTTTTGTAATGAACTTAAAGATGTCATAAGGGTGAAATAATACAAGCTATAACATCTCTCTATTTATTCCCCTTTCCTACTTGTCTTTGTATACATAATTCAATATATCTAATTAAAGGCCTTACCACTTCTAAAAATAAAATTCATATTGGGGTTGATGATTGACTTTTCCAAATATAACCATTTGTATACCTTTGCCTATCCATACACCTCCCCAACATAATCCAACCCTTCTTTGACTATTTTTTTGTCTCCATGATATTCCCTATTTTATAATCCGTACATAGAAAATGTTACTTTCGAGCAAATAATATATCACCTGCAAATAAATCTGATTAATTAAAAGTGGGTTAGGCCCATACCGTTACATATATGTAGAAAAGAACCACCTAGGGTGCATGTTAGATTCATACCTAGCTAAAGATAAAACACCAAAAAATAGAAAAGAACCACCAAGAACTAGACCAAGACCTAGAACAAGGACAAAACTAGAAGGCAAAAACCACAAAAACCACAAAAAACTAACCAACCACCAAAGACAAAAAAAATGGTCTATTGGGCGGAGACGTTACCCTCTAGCCAATCTTTACACAATCCTAAAACTTTATCAGAGAAAGAGATTTTTTCTATTAGAGTCCTTAACAAAGTTCAAAGTACCAAAAATCAGAGTATCTTTAACCATAGAGATAGGGGGCTCCATTAAAACAGAAGGGGACATATCATGTCTCTTACGCTTGGTTTTCTTGTGGTCAATTTCCTCCTAAATATCCTATTAGGAAGTGAAGTTCTTCAGGACCATCTCTTGGTTTTTATTTGATGTCTACTTAGTTTTTTTCTTAAGGATTTCTTGGCTTTCCTTCAACTCCATAATAACCTTGTTCTCATTTCTTTGAGATGCCTTCTTGCTAAGGTCTTTCAACATTCCTTCAAATTTATCCCAATTCTCTAATTTACTAGCCATATTGCACAAAGCTTCCTAGGCTTGTTCATCCTTCTACTCCACAACCCATTTGTTTTCCCTAGCACCAGCCTCGACCACAACCTCTAGTCTGTTAATCTTCCTAATCACCACATTGAATTGTGATAAAAACCTTTTAATCACCAAGTCCCGCCACTCAACATTTTCCTCTATTTTTAAAACCTTGAAATTCAAGTTAAGAGTGTTAGTCTTGGTGTTGGGAATCTCTTAGCTAAGGGCAAAGGAGGGACCGGTCCAATTTCAAGTCATAGGAGGACTCATAATCCTTGCACACCTTCACTTCCTAAGGAGGTGGATTAGGAGAGATCTTATGTTTGTCTTATTTGATAGGATTAAAGTAGGAAGGGACCAGCTTAGGTTTAGTAGTGGAGTTGGGTTTCACCATGGGGCCCCCAAAAAGCTCAACCACTAAATTTGGGTTCAATAGAGGAGGGGGGGCCGATGACTTAATATGGACCCATTGGGAGGGGTTAAAGAAAGATAAAAGTTATAGAGTCTAAGAATTAACCCTTGATGGAGGGGAAGATAATTCTTAGGCTTAGATCTAGCAACAAATCAAGAAAGTGGAGAGCAAACCCAGTAAGTGAAATTCATTCTAATGCCATACCTTAGGTGGTTTAAGATAAGGAAAATATGGGTATGGAATCTTTTGTAACACCCATCCAAAGTGAAGAATCTCATCAACAACAAGGAAACATCTTTCCAAATATTGGGTAGCTCTTCTCTGTTATACCCACTTGTAATCTAGAAAACCCTTAATTTGCCTTGAAAAATTGCTTGAATTCTTCCTTGTAAGACCCTTTCAAATGATTTGTGAAGGTTATACCATCTTGCAAAAGCCCAAAGATTGCAACAAGCAAATTTGGAGTGACTCTAAAAACAACCTTACCAATTATCACCTCGCCCTTCTCCTAAACTTGTGTGAAATTCTTGGGAAACTTCATGTTGAAAGCCTGCATGCCTTCAACATAAGTGCCCAAATTCCCTCTAATCACTTTCTGCCATAATATAGGTTTACTTTTATGTAGAACACAAGATTCAATTGAGAGGGGGGGTGAATAAGTGGTTTCCAAACTTAACCCTTTTACTTCCTAAAAGTGTGTACCGGTTAGTACATTTAACACAAGGTGGATGTATTCGTGAGATAGAAAGATAACACAAATGCAACCACACACAAAACAAACATCACATAACACCAGATGTACAAGGAAAAACCAACATGGGAAAAACCTCGGTGAGAAAAGCTACTGGAGTCTGCTGCTCCAATTAGCCTCACAATAAACATTGATACAAAGTTTAGGGCACCAACCCATGGAGCTCCAGCCCTTGATTTTAGGGCACCAACCCAAGGAGCACCAACCCCTGCGCCAAGATCCAAATCAATGATTACAATGTCATATATCAATATAAAAGTAGTACCCTAGTTACAAATAAGTTCTATAACCTCTGCAAATTCTCTTCTAGTTTTACTCTTCTCAACCAGTCTTCCTCTTCTCTGCTCTCTGGTGGTTCTCTACTCACTTAGATCCTCCCCTCATTCACTCTTTAGTGCAACATTACTAGTTCAACCTCTACCTCTTCTCTGCCGGTACTGTTCTCTCTGATCACTATCGGTTCTCAACTTGCTAGTTAAGCCCTGCTTTGATCTTCTTCGACATTCACTCTCCACCACTTCACTCATTACTTCCTTCTTACAGGTTCTAACACTATTGGTTCACCCCACTGTCAAAATCAGTGACAGTCTACTGGTTGCCTTACCCTTGCCAGTTTAGCTTTTCTTACAGGTTCTCTCTCAAGCACTCAGTCACCTTGATCTTTGATGAACTCTCTAACTGGTTGGCTCTTTGTTGCACTTTCACTCTCTGTTCTTCAATAGCTGGCCTGTAGCATCAATCATCTTTGATCTTTAGTCGACATATTTATATGTGAGTTTTCCCGCCATGACCAACATTCAAACCTTTGGCATGCTAGGGTTCCTTCATCAACCATGAGGCATGTCAAATCGGATTGGATCTCTTCTTTGAGATAGTCAACCTACAATCGATCACCCATTACTGCTAATCACGTTGCTTTCAGAACACGTTTTCTATATTTAGCAAAAATGGTAAACTGATCATCAATATGCTTCTATAAGACATATTAAATGAATTAATGGTCCCTTTCTTTAGATCAGATCGCAACCTCATGTCTTGCTTTGATCACTGCATCACTCAGATCTTCAGTCTACATCAAGCCGCAAACCTCTGCAACTCACCCATGATTTTTGGGGTCGAACATAAATGTAGACTTAGTCGGCAACAACCTCACCAACTCACACTTCATTGACCACAACACACATGACACCTGTGTCCTACATGTCATCATCATCAACATCCCCCTCTTCTCAAGCCACTATGTCAGTTTAGAATTTGTCACCGAACAACACACAACCGATGCTCATCTACCGGTTCTCTAACCTTGCCGGTTATACCTTAATCGATCAACCTTCAAGCCTGCACTTTTCTGTTCTACCAGTGGACCACCTTAACCGGTCTCCAACCTTGTCAATCCACAACATGCTTATCTTCATCAGATAGGAGAAAATCAATTTTCCTCTTTGCTCTCTTACCGGTTGACATACTTACTGGTAACCACCTTAATGACACCATGTCATCAATCTTCAACTATCTCCATCAATATGCATTTGCATTCCGGTTGCACTCTTTGTTTGCAGCTACTCAACCTTGCCTTCTTCTTCATCAACTTGAACATCATCTCAATTGGTTTGTCAAAATGACAAACCCATCAATTATTTACTCTTCCTTTTCTATCCAGGTGGCACATCATGCCTACACTTGCTAATCCAGTGCACATCTTTGATTTTATGCACCTAAGGCATCCTTGTGTTTCATCAGTTGATCCAATATGAGCCTTCAATCACCTACCTTCTACATTTTTGTCTTATCTCAAAGGGTTATGATGCATTCCATGCACATTGGGAGATAAGCTTAGAATTACCACTTACCGGTTGAAGTGGATCCTTGTCACCTAGTGACCAATGATTCATGGGAACCAATTGTCATTATATTGTTCTTAGTCTTCTTCCCATATTGCACCAATATGACTTCCATGTTTGAGCAGACACAACTTCAACCAGGCACATATGATCCGGTTGAGCACAACCTTTGTGAGTCTTCTCTTCATCTAGTGACGTCATCTTTATCTGGTGGGAGTCATGTTGTTTCACATCCAATTGCATACTAGTGTCTACACTTCTTCACTAGTTCAACCTTTGCTAACTAATCAGGCACATGCTTACCAGTTGGCAACAACTCAATGCCAACACATTACTTATTGGTCATTGTCAACTCGTCATCTACCAGTTTACTAGGTATCTGTTCCTTCTCTGCAACACAAACTTGTATACTCACCGGTTGACCTCACTAACCACACAACCGTTTGACATCAATGAAAACACAATGCCAACAATCTCCCCCTTTAGCATTGATGTCAACACATGTAGTATTCGATATACTACAGATTCTTTCTCCCCCTTTGATAACAATGACAAATGACACTTATAGAGTTTCACTCTCCCTTTTCTCTACCAGTTGCTTCTCCCTCTGTGACCATTATACTCTTCATCCTCTCCAACAACAACACTTGAGATGGAGAGCTCAGACACCGATTGACACCAATTGCTCAGCTACCAAATGTATACACAAACAAGATACCAATTGTACATACAAGTCTGATATCAATTGTAGAAAAAATGTGTCAATTAATTCCACTTACTTGTTGGTCAGACTGCATCATCTCCCCTTTTGATATGTAGAAAGTTATTCTGACCCTAATTTTTTGATACCAACTGTTGAAGCTGACACTGATACCAATTTGATATCACTTATGTATTCTCTGATATCAAATGTATGTTATCCTCCTGAGCAGGTTACTCTCCCTCTTTGTAGGCAACTCTTCTGGTGGTCCAGTTGAGATTTCAATTAAGTACAAATTGAATAGACATTGAAATACCTCACAAACAAGGACCAATGAGCACATCCCAAAATATCAATCATACCGGTACAAGCATAGACACTTGGTATCCCCCCTGTGTCTAGTATATCTGATAATAGTAAGAAGATATGACTGTGAACTCCCCCTGAGCCATAGATCTCATGTCATCTTTTCTTGTAAGGTTCTAAACCGGTTCTCCAATCTGCACCTTATACTGGTTGAGTTGTGCATAGACAATTTTTTCAGATCCATTACATCCATCACATATTATTACACGATCTTATATGAACACAATGCCATACCACATCACTATCATGCCAAATATCAAACTGGTTAGCCCATAATAATGTATGCACATAAGGTTAGCTATCGGACCAACACAATGTCATTCAGGCCTTTTCCAAATATCACCTATGACATAATCTCCTCAATCCATGCTACCAGACTTATTGCAATGATACTGGAACTCATTGAATTACATTACCAGTAATACCGTTCAATATCCATATGGGTAACATACTGCACATACCGGTTTCCTATACCGGACCAACATCTCCACCAAAGCACCTTCCTCTAACCTTTGTCTTCTTGTGTCAAGTGCCTCTGATTCCCATGGAAATTTTAACCATCCACTGACAAATGCAATAGTAATCCATGTCTCATATGTATATGTGTAGCCAAGGAAGCAACTACACACACTCCCATCTCATCTACTTCCTTTATATTGGTAGTACCTTGTTCTTCCATTTGTCCTTTTTCACTATAGGGGTGAATGATGTGATAAATAAGTAACTCTCCATGAGTCCTGCATCTCCTTCAAGCCTTAGGAGATATCACCCGTGCATTGAATGCACAATACCAATCCATGGTTCTACTCTCTTCCTCCATACCTGCTTGATCTCCCTTCTCATTTGCAGTCTTTGGAGTAGGTCTTACCTTCTTCTGCTGATGGGTCCTTGCTCTACTAGATTCTACAACATGACCAAAATCATTGCTATAGAAGCAGACTATGTTCATACCAAACACACGATTGGAGGACCTTCTGTCAAACTAGTTTAACCATCTTCTTTGGGTCATACTATTGTAGCCAACAATCATAACCGGTGGATCTCTTGATCCTATAGGGGCATTTCTCCTTTAGTTACATGCTGGTCTTTGACTCCCATATGATCTATGCCCACTTACATATTGAGCATAGTTGTTATACCGACTGTCATATGAATACATGTTCTTCTTTCTATAATCATGACTTCTATGGCCAAAACCATTACATCTTCGATAGGCGGGATTTTTATATCTAGGAAAAACACTATCTATTCCTAGACCTATAACTGGAGAAAGGGGGCTCATAACTTACAAATTTATTTTTCCATGCATGAGGAGATCTTACCGGTCTGGGTTCTCTATTTCTACTTCTTCGGGGACTGTTCTTGGGAACAACAACATCTCTTTGTCTTCTACTGATAAGAGGTTTTCTTGGTTGTCCTCTCAAGTTATTACCTCTGGTGAAGCTACCTTCTCTCAACTATTCTTTCCCTCTAGGATCTGCATTGTTTTTCCTTCTTACAACAACATCGGTCTTCATCCTCATATGTTCACTGATTGTGGTTAGATCAACCTTCTCCCTGGGAGTATTTTGGATAGTGAAGGTCTATCCTTTGCTATCTCCATTAGAGGAGACAAAATGAATATCTTTGTGGGAGACATTCTTGTTGGTGGAGCATTCACCAATACCACATCCCAATCCTCCGATATCCTTGGAATGCTTTTGCTTCTTCAACATCTTGTCCAAGGCATCACTGCTGCCATCAAACTGGATCCTCACCTTGAGCTCATCTTGACATTTCTGAAGATCTTTTTGGATATTCTCCATTTCTCCTTCTAATTGCTGAGATTCTTCATCCTTGGCCTCTAGCTCAAACTCTAGATCTTTGCACCTACATTTCAAGGTGTCTTCTAGTTGAGTTTTCAATTCTGAGATACATTTCTCAAATTCTTCAAGACATTTTATCAATCGATTATGTTCCACAATAGTAGCATTCTTGAACATCTTATATTATTTTCTTACTCTATTGAGTTCCTCAAGTGCACTTACAAGATCTCCTTCAAGATCAACCTCAACTTCATCTTCATTATCATTGCCAAACACATCTTGCCGGTAGAATTGATCTGCATGATCACTTTCAGATGTGTGCATCTCACTTTCGGTCTCTTGATCCATGAAGAGGTGGGTTTCCTCTTCATCATTGCTGCAACAACTGATTGATATATCTTCATTTGTAGACTTGTGTGATCCATTTCTCTTCTGGCTCTCACAAATCGATTATGCAGTGGTAGGCTCATTTCCATAGAGCTTCTTCAATTTGTCCCATAGGATTTTTGCTGATTTGCATATGTCCACCTATGAAGAAACATCACCGAATAGCCCACTAAGTATAGAATTCATGACTTCAACATTGCATTCATTTCTTCTTTCTTCTTTAGGACTGGTGGGAGGACTGACTGGTCTAGAGGGACCATTTACAACTGACATCCACACATCATACCCTAAGGAGGAAAGGTAGACTTCCATCCTACAACTCCAAATAGAATAGTTTGAGCCATCAAACACCGAAGTAGGGGTTGACACAAAACAAACCATTGTGTTCTAAAAACCAAAATCTACCCAAGCTAGAGAAAGATTATGTAACTGGGAACCTAGGCTTTGATACCAATTGTAAAACACAAGATGCCATTGAGAGGGGTGGTGAATTAGTGGTTTCTAAACTTAACCCTTTTACTTCCTAAAAGTGTGTACCGGTTAGCATATCTAACACAAGGTGGATGTACCGGTGAGATAGGAAGATAACACAAATGCAACCACACACAAAAGGAACATCACATAACACTAGATGTATGAGGAAAACCCAACATGGGAAAAACCTTGGTGAGAAAAGCTATTGGAGTAGATTCCAATCCAGCCTCACAATAAATACTGATACAAAGTTTAGGGCACCAATCGAAGGAGCACCAACCCCTGCATCGAGCTCCAACTCAGTGATTACAATGTCATATATCAATGGAAAAGTAATACCCCAGTTAAAAATGAGTTCTGTAACCTCTGCAACTTCTCTTTCGATTTACTCTTCTTAATCGATCTTAATTTGCTTAGTTCTTTGTCGGTTCTCTGCTCACTCAGATCCTCCTCTCCTTCACTCTCTGCTGCAACCCTACCAGTTCAACCTCTACCTCTTCTTTGTCGGTACTCTTCTCTCTGATCACTATCGGTTCTCATCTTTTCTCTGATCTTCTCTGACATTCACTCTCCACTACTTCACTCGCTGCTGCCTTCTTACCGGTTCACCCCAGTGTCAAACTCAGTGATAGTTTACTGGTTGCCTTACCCTTTCCAGTTTATTTCTTCTTAATGGTTCTCTCTCAAGCACTCAGTCACCTTGATCTTTGATGAACTCTCTGACTAGTTGGCTCTCAGTTGCACTTTCACTCTTTATTCTTTAATATGCGGCCTGCAATGTCAATCATCTTCGATTTTTAGTCGGCATATTTATATGTGAGTTTTCTCGCCATGACCGATATTCAAACCTTTGGCATGCTAGGGTTCCTTCATCAACCATGAGGCATGTAAAATTGGATCAGATCTCTTCTCTGAGACACTCAACCTATAGTTGATCACCCATCATCACCAATCACGCTGCTTCCAAAACACGTTTGTTAAATTTAGCAAACACAACAAGCTGATCATCGACTTGCTTCTGTTAGACATATTAAATGAACCCGCGGTACCTTTCTCTAGATCTAATCACAACCTCATGTCTTGCTTCGATCAGTGCATCACTCAGATCTTCAATCTGCATCAAGCCGCGAATGTCTTCAACTCACCCATGATTTTTGGGGACAACCATAAATGCAGACTCAGTCGACAACAACCTCACTGAATCACACTTCACCGACCACAACATGCATGACACCTGTGTCCTACATGTCATCATCATCGACATCCACCTCTACTAAGGCCACTATTTTGGTTTAGACTCTGTCACAGATCAACACACAACCGGTTTTCATCTATCGGTTCTCTAACCCTACTGGCTATACCCTAACCGGTCAACCTTCAAGCCTGCACTTTGTTGTTTTGCTAGTGGAACACCTTAACCAGTCTCCAACCTTGTCAATCAACAACATTATTATCTTTATTAGAGAGGAGCACATCACTTTGCCTCTTTCCTCTCTTACCGGTTGACATACTTACCGATAACCACCTTGATGACAGCATGTCATCAATCTTCAACTGTCTGCATCAATATGCATTGGCATTCTGGTTGCACTGTCTATGTGTAGCTGCTCAACCTTGCCTTCTTCATTAGCCTGGACATCATCTCAACCGGTTTGTCAAAATGACAAACCCATCACTTTTTTACTCTTCCTTCACTATCCCGGTGGCGCATCATGCCTACACTTGTTGATCTGGTGCACATCTCTGATTTCATGCACCTGAGGCATCCTTGTGTTTCACTAGTTGATCCAATGTGAGCCTTCAATCATCCGCCTTCTACAATTTTGTCTTATCTCATATGGTTATGATGCATTCCATGAATATTGGGAGATAAGCTTAGAATTACCACTTATCGGTTGAAGTGGATCCTTGTCACGTGCTGACCAATGACAAGTGGGAACCAATTGTCATTACATTGTTCTCAGTCTACTTCCGGTATTGCACCAATATGACTTCCATGTTTGAGCAGACACAACTTCAACTAGGCACATATGATCCGGTTGAGCACACTCTTAGTGAGTCTTGTCGTCATCCAGTGACAACATTGGAAGAAATAGAAATAAGAAATTTTTCTTTATAATAAATAATCATTTGAAGCATGCAACTCTTGGTTCTAAAATACCGTTTCATAATTTTTTGAATGTTTTGGACCAAAATTTATCAAAGAGATAAAAAATCTACTACTAATTTATGGAATTAGTAAGCTAATGAGATATACTGTAAGATTCATAAATGATATTAGGAGATATGCTACTTAGCTTGGTTCCATCTGACCATGATATGTCATCAAGAAAGACATCATTATTCAAATAACACACAAGGGTAGGAATAATCTTGTAGGAGGGTCTAAGGCATTAACCAAGCCACAAGTTCTATCAGACAACCTTTCTACAAAAAGGTAGGTAAGTCTCTCTTCGAATATTCCCGAAACCATAACTGCAAGTTTTTGAAATTCAGAGATATGTTCTTCAAGGGTCCCTCATTGCCTTATTTTGGCCAACTCCATAAAGTATTTCTAGGGATGTGTTTGATCAAACCTTTCAATAAGTCTCCTTTTAAAGGACTCATAGGTTTTTATTTTTTATGATCTTGTGTGATCAACCCATGATGCCACCAATCATGTGTGACCCCTTCTAAGTGCAATAGGGCAAATGTTATGGCATCCTTTTTTATCATGGGACTAAGGGTTAAATAGGTTTCTAATTTTTGGATCCATGCATATGTTGTATTTTTACTTGTCCCATCAAAATTTGGAAAGCTAAATTTACCTATCTTGTTCTGGATATCACAGTTTGGGCAGTGGTCCCTCTCTCTTTGGGATTTCTTCATTTTAGCCTCACAATAGGTTGGAAAGGGGACTCTCCTTTTGATTTCTGGTTCAAGCCTAGCATATTCCATGACCACTGCTTCTACATTTGGATTACTAATCTCCTCATATCCTCTTGAGAATCTTTCCCCAGGAATAAAAGGAGGCAAGGTGGTTTCGGGGGTGGTCCCATTGTCACCTACTAATTGGCTTGAATTTTCATCCCTATTGTTTCCCTAGTTTGTTCTTAAGTCACAAATGGTATTATTTATGTTTTGCAAGGCTAGGAGCATGGCTTGATTTGTATGTTCATTTATCTCCATAAATGTTCTTAATTCTTTCTCTTTTAAGGGCCCTTAAGGTTCTTTGACTTGGTTGCATCAACTATTGACCCCCTAGGCTGGCAGGATGAGCCTTTGATACCACTGTAATGTCCCCTAATTAGTTATGCCTTTAAATTTAACCCACATTTACCCAAATCTAAAATAAGTAACTTAAGTTTATGAGAAATACCTCTGTTTACTATTTTCCTCCATATGAAAACTAGAGAACATATATATAAAATGATACTTATAAAAACTAAAACACATACTAAGAAGTATATTGAGTGATGTATATCTCAATGTATTAATTACCATTAGTATGAGACCTATTAGACAAATTTAGATTGTTATATTTGTTAGATACAATCAGATTTGTTAGATAAAATCTGATTATAGGTTAGTTTCTCTTCTTAATTATCCAATTCCTTATTACACTAGGGTAGGCTAGTTGGATAGGGTGTCCAAGAAACCATCCCTCCTAGGCCCAAGGGTAGAATACCATATCTCTCTTGGCTCCATATGGCAAGTGTTAGGCATCCATCATGGAGTCGCATACCTAGTGAGGTGTTCTATCACCGTCCCCCCTCATCACAACCACCGTCTCTCCTTAAACCCAAGAGAAGATGCTTCACCCCTCTTGGCTCCATGTGGCAGGTGTTAGGCATCCATCATGGAGTGGCATACTTAAGAGGGATTCCCTCATATACCATGAACCTCTGCAATATTATTATTCAACTTATCTTATTCATTTATACCTGCTATAGTTACCACATTATATTATATTAGCGCCATATGTTAGATTGTCATTAATGTTTTTTTTAAAACTACTTTGCATCAGTATTAATCATTTATTACTACATTTATTATATTATCCCTTTCATTATTAGCATTGTATGATTTTACAAGATTACAATAGTTTGTACAGACTGAATTCGATTTGCTTTTTAAATATACTTAGATTCATGCACCAATTGTATATATTGTGGATCTAATAGTATTTCCATTTTAATGCTATTTGAATAACTGTATGTTATTTGCCCTTTTAACTTTATATCCGATTAATGTTATCAATCTGATTAAGACTATCACAATGATTTATATCCAGAAATATTTATATAAGATTTTGGTAAATATATAAAATATTAGCCAACATATTTAAAGTTAAATCGGAGAGTCATAGGTATTTTGAGTTCAAACCTATCATTGCTCATATTATTCTTTTTATTTGCTGGTAGACCCAATCGTTGTTCTTTCTTCTTCGTTGGCAGACTGGAGAGATTATCTTCGTACCTTTTTTCTATATCCCCGTTGGCAAAGGAAGGGGAGGTATTTCTCCTGCTATACACCCACATGGGGAAGAGACACGATGGCCATAATCTGTAGCGAGTATTTATGAAGGGTCGCCACCTTTTTCCCTAGTGAGACCCACGTAGGAGCTATTTCCAATTCATCCACCATTAGAGAGGGTCATCGGGTCTTTGCAAATATCAGCTAATAGGTTTAGCAAACGTTTTAATATAATGGCATTGTTCAACATTATTAGAGTATAATATATAATTTATGTTGCTAATATAATGATATTATAAAATGTAAATAATTTTTTATTGCAAATATAATAATACCATTAATATGAGGATTGATAATAGGACATCATTTTTACATCAATGTAATATAATACAAATATAATCTTAACTAATTATATGACAAAAATTATACTGATTTTTTTTACTATAAATAGGGGAACATGACATGAACATGGTGTGGAAGTGTTGTGTGACATTTCTCATATGGTTTTTGATTAGTAGAGCAGTGTTAACTAGGGCACTAACCCTTAACATAGTCAAAGACTATCAATAACATATTAACAACAAATAAGGGTGCTAACCCTTAATACAATAGCCCACAAGCAATAACATTTCTCATATTGTTGACACTAATTCTATGCAAATGAAGTTTTTTGTCAAAGCTCTCAATTACTCTAATCCTACAAATCATATTGAGCAACCCATTAATGTTCCTAATTTTTCTACATATACATATTCTATAGTGACTAACTCTACACAAAATGCTAATGCTACATATGTTTGTTAGTAATGGGGGCAATTCCATCCATTAATACTCCTACATATCTTCTTTAGTTAGTCTTCCATTTGTTTCCCAACCATCTAGTTTATCTACATATTACAATATTCTACCTTCCTACTATAATTATCTACCTACTTATTACAATCCTACAACTCTATCATAATCCAACACGTCTAACTCCAACTCATCCATCGATGCCACTATCAACAATTTAGCTCAAAGTGCTTCATCTTTATAATAACAATTGACTTCATTAACCCAATCCAAAGTCAACACATATGATGTAGCTAGCCCTCTTTTTGAAAACGTTGTCCATGTTATTGCTCCTAAGAATGATACTGACAATGTTGATCCCTTGACTCATGTGAAATTTTTTAAATTTTTGTGTAGTGATTTCTCACATGATCATACACTGATGGCAAAAATATTTGCTCATATTTTTATAGATAAACCTTTGCAATTTTATTGCTCTTTGTCCCCTTATTCCATCACTTCTTTTCAACAATTGGCTAATGCATTAATTCAACAATTTTAAAATAATATTGGTCCTCAGATTACTTTGAATAGTTTGATACTTTGTAAGCAAGGAGTTAAAGAAAAAGTGACTGATTTCATTGGTAGATATAAATATTTTCATTCAAGAATTTATTATCATGTTCATAATGGTGATATTCAAATAATTTTCATAATAATTTGAAAAGGGATATTAGGGATAATCTTTTGTTTTATGAGTTCACATCTTTCACACAATTGTGTGTACTACTTCATAATTATCCATTTTAGGTGAGCTAGTTTGAATCTTCTTCAATGTCTCTAGTTGATAAGAATGAGAGCACTCAACAATATTTATAAATCTTCCAAAAAAATAAGGGCTTCATCAAGATCAATAATAATTCTTCTTATCATGTTGATACACAAATGGTAGTCCCAACACCAAGTTTAGCCCATTTATCATCAACCTTTACATGTCATAATTTTACTCCTCTTTCTAAATAATTACATAGCATAATGCTTAGATTTATTGATGCTAATGTGATGAAGCTTCCTCCTATCAAACCCATTTATACAACTAAGCTTTTCCTAGTCTCCTTTGATCATAAAGGCTTTTGCCAATGCTATCATCAAGATAACCATGGCTTTAAGAAGTGCTATAAATTAAACCATATGATCCAGGACCTCATTGATTTCAATTCTATAACCATGAAGGGTGCAAATGAATAAAAAAAATCTAAGGAACATCCTAATCAAAACTTGAAAATATTTACCAATTCTTTTCCTTCTCATTCTACTAATGTTTTTGAAAATACGAAAATTCAATACACTCCAAATGATATGTGAATAGAATCCAACAATGTTGTGAAATTGATTGAGAAGTCTAAGCCTAAACTTGAGCCATGTATTACCCTTGATTCGAGGGAGACAATTGATGCACTTGATGGACTATTATACTTTATTGTGAAAATTAAAAGAGAGCTCTCATAAGGAGTGCTCATTAATCTTTTATGTATGGTGAATGTTATTATTGAAGAACATGTTTATTGTCAAATTTTTTATCAAGATACTTATGACAAATATGATATATTATGATTAAGGTGCATGATGGTTTTACTTGTCCTACCATAGGTTCTATCACTCTTCCCATTAAGTTTGGTAGTAAGTTCTTAGATGTTACCTTTTCTATTATCCCCACCTCTATCAAATTTTGTGTGAAGTTGGGACATCATTTTATCTCTTCCATGAAAGCTATCCCTTATACCATCCATAAGTGTTTGAAGTTCCCTCATAATAGATTTATTATCATGATCATTCATACCCTTTTTCAACTAAAATAAAGGAATGAAAACTTCACCCTTGATTACTTTTGGCATCAACACCTTTACCCTTTGAAACCTTGAGAAGATCTCCTTTTTCTTATCTTATTGAAGTTTTTGGCATGAAAGGATTAGCCTTTGGTAAACCTAAGGATCCTTCATGTATGGATATTCCACCTCCTCATCTTGGACTTGGACTTCTTCTGACACCTTCTATTCCACCTATATATTATACCATCCTACCCTCTACATCTTACAAAGGAAAATTCCCAATATCATATATCTCTCAACCTAGTGAGATTTATTTCATTGTAACCCCCTACAAGGGAAGAAAAGAAGCCTATTTTGATTGATCATCAATCTTTACAAGTTTCAAGTCAAACCAAGAGAAATTGGAGTGTGAGAAAACACTAATATATATGTTGTGCCAAGGCTCATGAAATTGCTTCCCCAACCAATCCCTCCTCGAAGACACCAAATATTGACTTGTCCCCATTTGTCCAATTTTTACCTAACCCTAGGGAGGAATTTCATCTTAATCCACCACATCAAAATTTAAAGATTTATTTTTAAGATGATTTCTTATTTACTTTGCACATTAAAGATCCTATTGTGATTAATTTGGATGATGATGTTGATTCTAATGATTCAGATGATATGTATGAGGTCATTAAGATTAATCATGAGCTATCTTTAATATTTTCAAGAGCATTAATCCTATCTCCTAGTGACAAGGAAAGTAACTTGTCATTGGAGAATGGTCCTTGTTGGTAACTTGTCATAGCTCCATCTATCATACTCATTGTCGCTCTTCTTACATCTTTTCCACCATCCCTAAGTGATGTTAATAAATATTGGGAGGTAGATGATTTTCTTCATTAGATTCACTTGTGCAATAGAATCTTTTATGTTTTCTTGTGTGTAATATGCTTCCTTTGTAGTGTCTTTCTTGATATGTCTTTATGTTATTTTAAAATCCCTTTAGATGATATTTTTGGCTTCATTAGCAAAAGCTAATAAAATGACCAAATTTGTTGTAACATTTTTTTTGTATCTCAATTATTCTATATGTCATATCTATTTTATTTCATAATTATGCACTAAAATTTATAAATATGTCTTTGTGTTGCCTAGTTAGGGATAAAACAAGGCATTGAGATATGTCTTTTGGTCTCTACAATGTTTACCCAAAAGGATATTTTTTTGTTCATCTTATCTTCTCTTCTTCCATTATGTTCATAGTTCCAGTACCTTTGGGAGATGAGGTCAATTAATTGAAATCATACTTGATATACGTAATTTATTAAATGTGCATACTAACTCTAATTAGTGGATCCATTATGTGATTTCTCTTATTGTCTTATGATAATTTCCCTTGATTTGTCCTTTCTTGGGGGCATATCATTGTGGCAATGTGATTTTATTTTGGATGTAGTATATTACCTTAAATAAATTTCTCTCAGTAAGGTGTACATAATCAATTTAACCCAGGGGTATGAACTCTTCTTTTTCTTACACTTTGTGCACACACTGCAAGATTTAGTTTGTACACTTTGATCACACACCACGACATGCATGGTGCATGCTACATAACTTATTTTACAATCAATTCATTATCATATTACTTTGCAAACTAAGACTTTTTCTTTGTAATCTTTTGTAGCATTTTTCAATTCAATTTTCTCTTTCTCTATGTGACTTATTGTAAGCATAAGCATTGCTAGGCTAGCATAGTCATTCTCTCTTTTCTCTACATGTGTTTATCATTTTATCTTGATATTAGAATGATACGATAATAAGTTCTTGGGGCTTGTGTGTCTCATCTCTTTAATATTTTGATAAAAGTTTTCTCAATTCTATTTTGTACTTTATCGAGAGTATGGATGTAGTCTCATAGTCCTACTAAAGTGGGGGCTAAATTTGGCATCATAAATTGTCTCCCTATACAATTTTATCCTAACTTAGGCCTTGCTTTAGTGTTTTGGCCTTTTGTTCTTTGACCATGATTTATTCTATTCACACAACCTTCAAATCTACAACTTCATGTTCTTCTTGAGGCTTGGTCTATTTCTTAGTCCTGATTGGCTGGACTAGGACACCCTAGGCACTCTTATCCTTTAACTAGGGAACTCAAGGTTCCCTTTTCCTCCTAAAAGGGGCCCAAATTTGGGCCCTTCAATGGTTGGAATATGAAGGGAGGAATAACTCTCCTATGTTGGCTTGATTCAAAATTTCAAATATGTTTCAAGAAGTGCGGTATAAAAGAAAGTCTTACCCCCTCATTTTATTACCTATCATCTCTCAATTACATCTCTTAAGTTTGAATTCAATCCCTATCAAGAAAGTGTAGGTGAGAAAGAAATCAAGTATTTTCAAGGTAGTGAGGGAGAGGTCAAGTTAAAATTTCAAACATTCAAGATGGCACCCATAATCAAGATATTATGAAGATATTCTACATGAAAACATAAACCTTTGTATTAAGACTTCAAAGAAAGGTTCATAAAGGTATCAAATTCAATATTGAAGCATTTCTGTTTAGATCTAGCCCTTTCCCTCAAAGGGAAATATTTCCATTTCATTTCAATTCAAATTTAATTTTTCGAGGTTTAATTCCAAACTTGGGGTCTAACCTACAGAAAACCCTATAGACAATGCAATTTTGCTTCTTTAGTGTGTACACAACATGTTTAGGAGCCATAATTATATAATAGGATAGAGAACATAGAGATATCATATTTACCTTTTGAAAGAGAAAAAAATAGAGGACATAGTCACCCAACACATCTATGTCCGAATAAGTTTTGACAAAAAATTGGGGATATATTTTAAGAAAAATTGTAACCAAAATATATTCTTTGTTTGCATCTAACAATCCGAGGACACACTCCCATTGGGCACCCAGACAAACCACTATGTTGAGGCTTACATGGCTTACATTGGTTTGCAGATGGCGATTAGAGAAGGGTTTAACTATGCTTGGTTGGAAAATGATTCGATGAACATAATAAAATGGATTAATAGACAATAGGAGCCAAGATAGATAATCAGTCATTTGATCAAATATTGTCATATCATGATTGCCAATGTAGATGACTTTAAAGCTTCGTACATGTATTGGGAAGGAAATGCCCTTGCCGATTATATGGTAAATCTTGGTGTGGATTACAATGAGATTAAATAGTGGATGGAAATGGAAAGTTTCCCAAGAAACCTATGTGAGATGACTAGAAGGGCCATCAAATTAATTAGCCACTCATAAGAAATTTATAATGACTCAATGTCATTGGGATAATTTTTTCTGGTGGAAGTTTTTCACAGTGCCTAGTTCTTGCTATTCTAGAGGCTTCATTCGTTTCTAGTTAGGTTTGATACTGAGTGTTCTAGGTATTCTCTTTGGCTCTATTAGATTTGTGCATTTCATGGGGGGTGACAAGAATAGGATGGAACCCATCTCTTTTGAAAACTAGAAAAGGAATTATGTGGTTTTTAATGAGATTTTGGAAGGAGGTTCGATGTTGTATATGGAAAGGTTGAAAGAGAATTCATTGAGCGCCACTAAAATTTTTATGAACAGACGAGATAATGGTATCCTTAAGGTCTATGGGATAGAATTTAGGATTGATGAAGACTTCATCGCTGATATTACTGGCCTGCAGAGAGAGGGAAGGAAGTTCTATAGAGAAAGGAAATTTGCAGATGCAGCTATATCCACTTTCTTATTGAAGGACCGTAATGGGATTTAGAAGATGGATGATGGTGGCTACAACCAGAAGGATCTTTAGACACCTTGGGTTGATGCCGGAGGTCATCATGAGATGTATATCAGTCTTAATGGTTGGTATGCGAACATTTTTTCCTATCACTTTTTCATTTTGAATCACTTCAGGCACAATAGGAAAATCTCTATTCCATTTTATCTTCTTTCTTCCTTAAAGCATTGTCTAGAGAAACATGTTGATAATGTGGATAGCTTTGTCCTTCATGAGGGTCTTATCCATCTCATTATGGATTATGCTAAGGCTCATGAAGTCAAGCCGTCCCCTGTTATGAAAACCCATGTTTCTTCTTCCAAACTAGAGGTTCAAGTGGTTTATGACACAAATTTGGAAGGGGAAGATAGTAGGATTGCTAGGGACTAATAGGATAATGATTTGTTTGATGATCATGAGTATTGTCCACCTACTGATGAGGGCCCCATTCAGAATATTACCCCTCATATAGGTAGTAGTAGGAGGAAAAAATACCCTAGGTGGGCCATGAGTAAATACAGAAATCTATGGACCAAGCCTATTGACTTTGTCTCTCCTAAATAAAATAATCCCAAATATGGAAAGGGGGGGGAAAATATAGATAATGAACATGAGATTAAGATTGAAATCCCCATTAACATTGATCTTGGGAAATAGGGGAGGGTTGTTATTGACCTAGATTTGGATGATTGCATTTCCCTTGCGACCAAAAGTTAGATGGATTGTGTCTAGAAGATGGGCATGGAGATTGAGGTCCTAAAATAGGGTATAAAGGGTATTGTAGACACTTTTATGGACAACCCTAGACCCAATAAAAAATGAGAAAATCCTCCAATTGACCTAGAAATTTAGTGAGGACATGGATAAGTTGAAATCGAATCATGAAAGTAGAATATGGAATTTGGACGTGAGTGTTGAAGAAATCAAAGGAAGCCTGAAAAATATGGTTGAGATTAGCAAGGCCACCATGAATAATAGTTCGGAATATTTGATGAGAATCAATAATATGATTGTGGATTGCAGGGTTGATCCCATTGCTAGTGTGACTCCTTCGGATTCCAAGCAAAAAAAGAAAGTGATAGATGCAGGTGGTCATATTTCTTGTTCCCACACTACAATAGGTCTGTGTACTCGTACCAAGAGCAAGAACCAGGAGCAAGGCATCTCTAGATTTAACATGGATGAGTTGGAGACTATCAATAGGAAAGTTATTCAGAAGAATGTAGATTTGGTACATTGTTATTAGTAGGTCTATGTTTTTACTCATCTTAATAATTTTTGTTTTGTAGCCTATTTTGTGGGCTTGACCCAAGTTCATTTAGCTTTTTCTATTGCTTATTTTATGGTTATTGTAAAATTTTTGGGTTTCAGGTTCCTATAAAACCAGTTTACCTTAATAAAAAATAATCTCAGGAAACAGTCATCCACAACATCCTAGTCTCATACTTTTTGGCTTGAATTCTAGACACATGTACCTCTGAGTCTTGTTGTTCTAGATCTTTTCCCTCCTCTCTCCTTCCCTGAATATTATTCTTCCAAAGGTAAACTATATTACTGGAAGGCATATGATCATGTTAAATAAGCATTACTAACATCTTACACATATAATCCTTCATGAAAGTTGGAAGCCTTTTTTTTTTGGCACATAGGGTGGGGAGGGGAGAACTTCAGCTTGTAGTTTAAAAAAAGAAAGAAAGTATTATATATGATGTTTTCTACTTTATCTTTAAATAAGATATTAATTAATTTATAATGTCATTACTAAATATATTTTTGTTTATTAATAATATTAATTTTAATTCTTTGTTATAATAATAATTAAAAATAATTAAATATAATTTGTACTCCCATGTCAATTCCCATTTAGTTTGGGGCTCATTTTGAAAAAATGTTTGAGACCCCCACCTACATGTCAACACATAGCACTCTTTTGTGTTAAATTGGCTCATGGCCCAATATTGATAAGGGATTTCTTGTTATTAATTTTCTTATATTTATTGAAAGATATTTTATTCTCATACAAATGTAATATCAGTCACTCATTAAAAATGTAATTATTCAAATATTGAATCCCAAAATACATAATATTATTTGAACACATGCAACCTAACTACATGAGTCTAGGTGAGTGTGTGTGTGTGTGTGTTAATTCCATCATAACAAGTTACCTCCACTAGCTAGAAGATTTCCACTGATGATACTCTCTCTCCAACCTAAGAGAATGTGAATGATCCCATCACACTTATACAATTAGTTGTTAGCACAATCATATTTTAACACTAATATAATTAAATTTTCTACCTAATTATTTTCACTTAAGCCATTTGTATAGTAATTCAATGATTAAGCTAGGGAAATTAAATGGGATGTGACACAAACATCCCTTAGCCACAAATATACCACTTGATTCTTTAACATTATCATATGATTCGACAATATACCTACAATAGCATCTAAGGTAACTGTCATAAAAACTAAAACTACTCCTCACTTCCTCCAACATGTCATCTATTGAAGAAAAGGAACATGCCAAGGTGAAGCATATCAACTGTCATTGAGTCTTGCATCAATCTATATATGAAAAAAAGCATCAAATTAAAATGATAACAAAGGCTCTAAGTAGGTTCCTGACTCATAAAACCTATAATACAAACCATAAGAAATTGTAGTACATCCATGATAACCATAACTCAAACTAGGGTATACAACCATATATAAGACTTCATGCAATTAACATATCCTCTCAAAGCTATAATCAAGTCTTTGTATAGCCATCTTTATATCTTAATGTAACATACCAATGCACAAATGACCAAAGACAAGGCCAACTAACAAATTCTACAATAACACTAAAAATTATTGTGGATATAGATAGTCCACGTCCAAGTCATCCCGCTATAATTGATAGGTTGTACACACCTACAAATTTTATAACTCATAGATCCTAGTCTAATGAAATAAGTAAACTCAACATCATATCAATAATCAACAAACTAGGATATTAAGAGGATCACTAGACAGTAATGTCATATCTAAAAAATAGATCAAAGAATATCAAGTATATCTATAGTAATTCACATAAAGGATGTGGCTAATCCCTCTATCATGTAATGTCATGAAAACATGTACAATGATCTATAAATCCTCCAAACAAATATGATGAAATACCCCTCTCACCACTAGTCTACATAGGTCTACCGAGTTCTTCACACTCAACCATATGAATACAAAGATATAGGAAGAAGAACAAGACAAAAGAGAGAACCTACAAATCAAACCATATCTTTGTTCCACATTAGAATATCTATATCCAAGACAAATCAATATGAGAAGACAAGATATAAAAATAAGAATGCATTTGGTAAATTTAACGAATAGTACCTCTTGTTGGAAATTTGGCATTATGTTGTCATTGATGTCAACTGGTTTGGCAAGGTCACTGGTAAGTAAAAAGGGGTGACTGATAAGATGGAAATACACATGAGAGTGAGAAGACAGAAGGAAGGATACTGATAAATAAGGCTTGCCGGTAAGGCATAAACCAGGATGAAGGTTGTTTGTGTGTTATGAAGGCACAACAACTGGTGAATAGAACATAAAGGATGTTTGATGATCATACCAGTAACATAGACTAAATCGGTAGTCAACTTGGGTCGACAAAGTATGTCAAGCCAACATAGGAATCCAAGGAAAGGAGGAAGTCAACAAGCATGGAAATTGGATGCCAGGTGGAGGTATTGCACAGGTCGGTGGAGTGTGCATCGATGTAATAAATCTATAGGCAGGTCGGCTTTAATGAGGAACCCACAAGTCATGGAGGATGCCAGAAGATTGTGGCTTCAGGAAGGCAAGATGGAAAAGCAATCGCACTAATCTTGCAATAAGATTTGATCTTCGTACTTGTTAGGTGAAGGAAACAATAAAACCATTAATGACGAGTGACAAAGAAATACAGAAAAGTGTGGTGCATATCTCCAGATTTAGAAAAGGCACATTGGAATGCAAACTTTGGCTAGTGATTGATCGTTGTCATAAAGATCATATCCTTGAAAAAAAGATCAAATCAAATAGGATTCAGATTGATATGGAAAAGTAAAACCTAACATGACAGTGTTTGAATGCATTCTTGGTGGGAATCCATTATTATAAATATACAACTCAAAACAAAAAAGATTGATGCTTGTGGAGAAAAGGTAGAGTGAAGAGATCTTGAGGGCAGAGAAGAATTATCTCCCTTAGAATTTATTTTAACAAATTTGCAAAGTGAGTCAACAAGAAAACCGGTGAGAGGGTTTAATGAACAGTAATAGAGTATTGGTATAACTGTAGCAAGTATAATAATTGAGCAAACCGGTGAAGTGTGAGTGATCAAGAAGGCATCCAGGTGTGATACAGAGTATTGTGAGGCTATGAGAGAAAGAGAAGAGAATCAGAGAGAGCAAGTTGTTAACTAGTAGTGTGAGATCTAGTAAAGAAATGAAGACTGCTAACCGACAGAGACATATTTGTTCAAGAGTTGTAGAATTCATTTGCAACAAGAAGCCATAACTGTATCTAAATTGTATTTTAATATAAATCACCAAGTTGGAGCTTGGTGTAGGGGTTGGTTCTCCTTGGGTTGGTGCCCTAAATCTTTGTAATTTAGTGTTTCACTTGTGAGGTTGGATTGGAGCAATAGTCTCTAGGAACATTTATCATCGAGGTTTTTCCCATAATGGGTTTTCCTCATATATTTGGTGTTGTGGAGTGTATTTGTGTGATTTATCTTTTTGGTCTCCTCATTCACTTTACTAGTTTGATTGGTTAGTGCTTAAGATAACAACCGGTATTCTGAAGTTGCCTTAAAAGAGAAATAGTTCAGGAACCACTGATTCACCCCCTCTCAATGGTACTCTGTGTTCAAAAATTGGTATTAGAGCCTAGGTTCCCGATTATTTATAAACCTTGGGTAGATTCTGGACTTAGAACACATTGACAAGAAATGAGTCTACTTCCTCAAAAGCCCCCATGTTCGATGGATCCAACTGTTCTTTTTGGAGAAGAAGAATGGAGACCTATATTTCCTCCCTTGGTTTTGATGCGTGGATGTATGTCAAGAATGGGTATGCTATCCCTAGTGTTCCTACCATTGATCCTGATGCCAAGAAGGAGTATGAGAAAAATGCAAAGGCCAAACATTCTATCTTGAGCGGGTTGTCTGATAATGAGTTTGTCAAAGTCATGCACTGTGCATCAGCCAATGAGACTTGGGATAAATTGCAGAGGTTATTTGAAGGAGATGCAAAAGTCAAAGAGACCAAGCTGCAAGCACTAAGGGGCCAACTTTAAGGAATCAAAATGAAGGATGATGAAAAGATTTCAAACTACCTTCACAGATTTGATGAAACTATGAATACCATCAAAGGGATTGGTGAAGAAATTGTAGATGAGATCCTTGTAAAGAAGTTACTTAGGTCCCTTACACCTAAGTATGATAAAATGGTGTTTTCCATAGAAGAAGACAAGGATCTGAATATATTTTCAATGGACGAGCTATTTGTCTCACTAACAACCTATCAAATGAGGACAACTGGTGATGCTTTCTTAAGGAAAGAGGCAGCGTTCAACACTACCCAGAGGGGAAAGGAAGTAGCTGCTCAAAAAGGTTCCCGTGAAGACTCTGATGTAGAGGTAGAAAAATTTGTCAGAAGCTCAAAAGAAGATTTGACAAGTATAAAGGAAAGCTACCACTCAAATATTTCAACTATGGTAAAGTTGGACACTTTGCTGCAAAATGTTCTTATAATGAAACCGATGCAGATGAGTCAAGAGGGTTTAGCAGATCTGTCAACAAAGATAAAGAAATAAATGTCTACCAGCAAGGAAGAAGAGGCTACCAAAAGCATAACAACCTCTATACTATTGAGGATGATGCCATAGATGAATAAAGTGCATCAGAAGATGACTACCATGAGAATGCCAGAAAAGTTAATCTCTTTATGGCACTTAATGAACTAGTTGGTGAAGATGAGGAAGAAGAGAACTCAAGAAGGTCAAGCATGCTATACTAGATGAACAAGGTCTCTTGAAATAATCCCTGGATGAGTCCAGTCAAGTTATTTCTTACTTGAAACTACAACTGGAAGAAACCAAGAGGATATGTTAAGTTAGATCCTCCAATTTGATGAAGAAGGAAAAGGAGCATCAAGATTTGGAAGCAGAAATAGTGAAGCTCAAAAGGACCTTGAAGAAAGTAAGGAAGAAATAAAAGTAAGGAGTGAATATGAAGGCAACACTGAAGCCTTAGACAAGATGTTGTGCAAGCGGAAGTAATCCAAAGATACCAGTGGCTTAGGCTTTGAAGAAGGTCAAAGTTCAAACAACAAAGATGCATCTGGTAAAGAAATAAAGTTCACCTCTTCAAATGAAGGTGAAGAAAAGAAGACATTCATTGTAAGCAAGGATATCAACAAAATGACATATGCAAATGCTGTTGGAAATTGTGACACAAACCGGTATACACAATCAATGAACCAGAGGCCATACTCATTTTACTGACATGGAAATCCAAGGAGAAATGCAAGAGTTGACCATGAAGGATTCACTATAGTCAACATCATGAAGGGAAGACACATGATGAACCAGTCCTTTGTAGGACCAAGGCAACCTAACCTGTATGTTCCTAACTTTCATGGTTACTATTGCCAGTGTAACAAATTTGGGCATAGAATAGCTGACTGTAGATTAACCAATAAGCCCTCTATAAGTCATGAAAGTAAAAATCCATTTAATGCACCGTGGGATATTAATTTCATTTTTTATCAGTGTAATGGATATTGTCATAGGAGTTTTGAATGTAGGAAGAATATACCGGTGCCCTACAATAATTTTAAAGATCCATTTTTGAATGAAAATGTGAAATTCTATAACTGACAAGGTTTTGGACATATAACAAAGTTTTGTAAAAATAGAAAGATCAAGCAGAAGAAGACTAATTATGATCAAGAACCGGTAGTTGAACCAGAGCACAAAATAGCAGTTGTCAAGCAGAAGGAAACGAAACTAGTATGTGTTGAGAAAGAAAAAGAAAAGGCAAAATCAAGTCTAATTGTGCAGACTGCCTTGCATGCTGAAAGGAAAAATCTATGGGTTGTAGATAGTGGTTGTTCTAATCACATGATCGGTGATAAAAAGAAATTTATCAAACTTGAAGGTTGGAATGGTGGTTCAGTAAGATTTGGAGACAACTCATAAATCAAAATGAAAGGAAAAGGTACTTTGAATATTGATGGAAAATTGAAGGCACATGATGTATATTATGTGGAAGGCCAAAAGCACAATCTGCTGAGTGTGAGTCAGATGTATGACAAAGGTTATAAATTTACCTTTGACTCAACTGATTGCTAGATAAAGAAGGACAATATCAGTCAGGTCATGGTAGAAGGAAATAGAACAAATGACAGTGTTTACAATTTGAAGGAATGCTATGATTCCCAATGCATGTTAGGATAGGCTGATGAAAGTTGGTCATGGCACCGAAGATTAGGTCACATAAAACTTTGATATCCTAGTTGCAATAAGAAGAAAGGGGTGTGTGAGGAATATTTCACCCATCATCAAACCGGCAAGCACATTTTGTGATGAATGTGTGAAAGGAAAGAAAACCATGGTGAGCTTCAAGACAAAAGAGCACAACACCTCAAGACCACTTGAAATTGTACATACAGATCTGTGTCGTCCAACTAGGACAAGAGCACTTGCCGATGAAAGATATTTTATGCTTTTTATTGATGATTACTCAAGACTAACATGGGTCACCTTCCTGCAATGTTGAAATGTTGATTCTGGTGATGAAGGCGAGGAAGCTTAGTCACACAATGAACCAAAAGAAGCATCCAAGAAGGCTCCCAACCGATATGTGCAGTTGAATCACCCAGAAGAGAAAATTCTAGGAAATAACAGTGACGGTGTGCAGACTAGAAGAAGACTTTCCAAGAATGATGAACAAGTCAACTTTTGCCTCATGACTGAAGTAGAACCTAAAACATTCAATGAGGCTAAAAAATGACAAGAATGGATGGATGTCGTGGAAGAATAACTACAACAAATTGAGAAGAACAAGACTTGCGAATTAGTCCCTAGACGAAAAGATAAGAACATAATTGGCACCAAATGGGTCAACCGGAATAAGATGAATGAAGAAGGTAAAGTTGTTAGGTATAAAGCTATACTAGTGTGCAAAGGATACTCTCAGGTGGAGGGAATTGATTTTGAAGAAACATTTACACTGGTAGATAGATTAGAAGCAATTAGAATGTTTCTAGCCTTCTCTGCCTACAAGGGCTATAAAGTATATCAGATGGATGTAGAATTTTCCTTCCTAAATGGAAATTTGGAAGAAGTGTACATGGATCAACCAGAAGGGTTTCTACTACATGATGATGAAACATTTGTGTGCCCATTGAAGAAGGCCATGTATGGTCTAAAGAAAGCTCCTAGAGCATGGTATTCAAGATTAGATCAGTATCTGAAAGAACAGGGATTTAAAAAGGGGAGTGCTGACAATAATTTATACATAAAGAAAGATGGAAACCACATGATCATTGTGGTTATGTATGTAGATGAAATTATCTTTAGAGGCAATAAGGACACCCTTTTCAAAGAATTTGTTGATCAGATGCAGTCAGAATTTGAGATGTCAATGCTTGGTGAATTGACATACTTCCTTGGTTTGCAGATATTATAGAAAGATAAGGGAATCTTTATCTCACAAACCAAGTATGCAAAGGATATGTTGAAGAAATTTCAACTGGAGGATTGTAAACCAGTAAGTATCCCCATGGTGACCGAAAGAAAATTAAGCAAGAATGATGAATCATCGGTGATGGATCAGACATTGTACAGATCCATGATAGGTAGTCTATTGTATCTAATTGCCTCTAGACCGGATATAGTATAGGTAGTTTGCATGGTGGCCAGATTTGAAGCTGCACCAAAGCAGTCCCATATGAATATAGTTAGCATAATTTTTAGGTACCTCCAAGGTACACTCAGTTATGGATTGTGGTACCCTAAAAAAGGAGATTTCATTTTAGAAGCATACACTGATGTTGGTTGGGCAGGTTGCATTGATGACTGAAAGAGCACAAGTGGTGGTGCATTCTTCCTAGGTGACCGGTTGGTCTCATGGCATAACAAAAAGCAAGACTCGGTCTCTCTATCAACTACTGAAGTAGAATATATTGTTGTTGCTACATACTGCTCTCAAGTGCTTTGGATGAAGTAGAACCTCAAAGAAATACAAGTGGACATCACTGATACTATTCTCATCCGATGTGACAATTCGAGTGCAATCAACATAGCAAAGAATCTAGTGATGCATTCCATAACAAAGCACATTTCTATCAAGTATCATTTTCTTAGAGAGAAGGTTGAAGGAAAATAGGTAAGGATGGATTATGTCCCTATTGGAGAACAAGTAGCAGACATTTTCACCAAACCATTATCGGTAAGCACCTTTGAGTATCTACTACACAAGTTGGCATTTGCATCATCTGCCTTAAGCACTTAAGAAAAGAAGGATTTATATGGTTCAGGGGGAGTTCCTAGAAGTCAAAGTGGGAGCTCAGTATGGATCATAGGGGAAGTGTACAATACCCTTTATAATTGTGTCAAAGGGGGAGAAATGTAATGGTATGAAGTGTCTTGCGGTAAGTTGACATCAATGCCAAAGGGGGAGATTGTTAGCAATTTGGCATTATGTTGTCATTGATGTCAACTAGTTTGGCAAGGTCACTGATAAGTAAGAAGGGATGATTGATATGATGGCAATACACATGAGAGTGAGTAGACAAAAGGAAGGCTACAAGTAAAGAAGGCTTACTGGAAAGGCATAAACCAGAATGAAGATTGTTTGTATGTTATGAAGGCACAACAACCTATGAACATAACGGAAAGGATGTTTGATGGTCATACCGGTAATATAGACTAAAACGATAGTCAACCTGGGTTGAAAAAGTATGTCAAACAGACATAGGAATCCAAGCAAAGGTGGATGTCAACAACCATGAAATTTGGATGCTAGGTGGAGGTATTGCATTGGTCGGTGGAGTGTGCATTGATGGAACAAATCTCCAGGTAGGTCGGCTTTAATGAGGAATCTGCAAGTCACGAAGGATTCTAGAAGATTGCGACTAGAGGAAGGCAAGCAGGAAAAACAATCACACTGATCTTGCAAGAAGATTTGATCTTCGTACCTGTTAGTTGAAGGAAATAGCAAAGCCATTAATGGCGAGTGACAGAGAAATGTAGAAAAGCATGGTGCAGATCTCCAAATTTAGAAAATGCACATTGGAATACAAAGTTTGGCTATTGATTGATCGTTGTCATAAAGATCATATCCTTGAAAAGTAGATCGAATCAAATAGGATTTAGATTGAGCTGGAAAAGGAAAACCTAACATGACAGTGTTTGAATGCATTCTTGGCAGGAATCCATGATTATAAATATACAAGATCAAAACATAAAAGATTCATGCTTGTAGAGAAGAGGTAGAGTGAAGATAGCTTGAGTGCAGAGAAGAATCATATCTCTTAGGATTTATTATAAGAAAGTTGCAGAGTGAGTCAACAAGCAAACCGATGAGAGGGTTTAACTGGCAGTAATAGAGTACTTGTATAACTATAGCAAGTCTAGCAATTGAGAAAACCGGTGAAGTGTGAGTGATCAAGAAGGAATCCAAGTGTGATACAAAGTGTTGTGATCCTATGAGAGAAAGCTATTAACGGGTAGTGTGAGATCTAGTAAAGAAAAGAAGACTGCTAACTGACAGAGACCTATTTGTTCAAGAGTTGCAGAATTCATTTGTAACAAGAAGCCATAACTATATCTAAATTGTATTTCAATATAGATCACCAAGTAAGAGCTTGGTGCAGGGGTTGGTGCTCCTTGGGTTGGTGCCCTAAATTAGTAGGGGTTGGTTCTCCTTGGGTTGGTGCCCTAAATCTTTGTAATTCAGTGTTTCACTTGTGAGTCTCGATTGAAGCAGTAGTCTCCAGTTCATTTCTCACCAAGGCTTTTCCTATATTGGGTTTTCCTTGTACATCTGGTGTTGTGGAGTATATTTGTGTGATTTCTCTTTTTGGTCTCCGCATTTGCTTTAGTAGTTTGATAAGTTAGTGCTTAAGATAACAACTGGTATTCTGAAGTTGCCTTAAAAGAGAAATAGTCCAGGAACCACTAATTCACCCCCATCTCAGTGGTACTCTTTGTTCAACACCTCTTAGATCACTCTCTCGTTAATTAGATCAAGAGTGGGATTCAATATTGTCATGTACACACAACACTAGGAAATAAAATATTATAACTTTAGGTCCATAATGGATTCAAATCCACAACCAGGTGTAGGTTCTTCGGTCTTTCTACTAAAATCCTCATTAAAGAGTACCTATTTGAATACATTATCCCATAAATAAGAGATCTTATAGCCTCACCCAAGTATCTTTAATATCCATGAGCATCCTTCAATCATTATATGCCAACTTTAAACACAACCCTTTAAAATCATGAAACTCCAAGAAAAATAAAAACTTAGAACCAAAGAGAACCAACAAGACCACTGTCAAATTTATAGAGAATATATTATAACATCATGATCCATCATAAAAAACATATCATGGTCTCAAGAGAACTTGCATCATGCTGGTAATCTAATATAAAATTAATATAGTATATCATGATAAAATATAAACCATATTCTAAACATATTAAGATAAACATCTCTTATCGATGAAACCGAAGATGGCAAATAGCTCTCACTAGATATAAAATGGAATCGAAGAGTCCATCCAAGACACCAACAAACATTGAAGAAGATCATCCACAATGAATCCTTCATATGTAATAATATTCCAATAAAATGTAACTTCATGCAAGTACATGCAACTCATATACATGCACATGCAAAGACATGCAAACTATGGAAATGTTGGAAGCTTCGATACCAAATGTTGTGAAAAATGAATGGAATTTTCTTGAAGTCTCTAATCTAATAAAATATTAATGAGATTCAATTATTATATTATAGACAATGAAAAATCTATGTCTGCATGCGAATTTAATACTTAATTCATTTTAATACCAAAAACCATGAAGATATTCATCTTCTTTGTTATGCCAAAACTGCCACTTTAACATGCTTAATAAAAACTATCTTAGACGAACATAAAACATCATGGAAATGAAAATTATTTCACCATAAGATAATAGTAATAATGAATTATCAATTAGTAACACAAGAAGAACATCCCACAAAATAGTATTTGTGTGGAGAAACCCTTTTAGGAAAAACCTTCACCAAGAGGAGACCCCAATACTTGTATTATCTTCATGAAATAGAGAATACATATAACCTTCCTTCCTCATCCTCTTCAACCTTCAATCTAGTAGCACCTATATACAAAAATAAACTCCCATAATGTCTCCATCTCAAGCCCTCAATATATAGGCTTATGGAGGCCCAAAATACCACTATAGACCATTACTATGGGCCAAAAGAAGCTTCCAATAAACCATGGTAAAAAATCACCTGACACACCATTGAGATTCCCTTTTACAAGTTGAAAAATATCACCATTATTACACTTACAACTTTATGACAACTGTCATAAGATGCTCCTACATGTTGTCGTAAACTATCATAGCATGCACCATCTAATATTAACATATTCTCTTACAATCAATTGTAAGACACCAAAAATAATAAATTCTCTTACATGTCATACACTTATAGTAGATTCTAGGTATCCTGCATTTACTTGTGGTCAACCTCATGGTAAATGTGAATAGAAATCATTTCCCATAAATAATTAATTTACCGTTGCTAGTAAATAAATATTATTGAATCTAGTAAAATATTTTTACTGCCATTGGTGTAACTGCCACCCCTTATGAATAATTTACAAATAGTATTATAAGTAATAAATTACATAAGATTTACAAGGTTGATGACACCTTAATCCTAACACTACCTCCCACTTACCATAGTGTTTCACATAGTTACAATGGTATCCCTTCAAATCCACAATAACAATCCAACTTTTCACAAGCTAACTCACCTATGGGTGATGCCATAAACCATTTCTTGCAAAATGTGTCATTATCACAATAACAATTGGCCAACATAAGCCAAACCCAAATACTAAAAAACTTTCCCACCATATTGCATGAGTAGACCACTTTTAATTTCCATTCTTAAGAATCTCATCCCAACACACACACACACACACACACACACACACCTCATTTTGAGAAATATAATGGGAAAGGTGGCCCTAATACTCATGTGTTGACATTTTCCATTTCTTGCAAGGATTTCACTTTTGGGTATGCCTTCCTTGCAAAAAATTTCCCTAGATTATTGAGATAAACTTATTGGATTGGTTTTTCTCTTTCCCTAGTGATTCAATTATTAATTTCAAATAACTGACTAATCATTTTTTATAACATTTTTATAATAATATTGGCCCAAAAGTTACATTAACTGATTTGGTACATTGTAAACAATGTGTCAAAGGGAAAGTTATTGATGTTAATGGTAGATATCAAACTTTGTATTCAAGAATTTCTAATTCTCTTCTTAATGTTCGTTCAAAGATATTTAATTGGTATTTTACAAGTGCATATATTAGAGACAATATTTTATTTGTGAAATTTCTACTCTTCACACACTTGAGCACAATAATTTATGATTATCAACCTCCATTTATTCAATATGAAGACTCTTCATCTATGAATTCAATTGAAAAAATAAAGAGGCTCCTCAAATTTACGAAGGCTTTAGAAAACAAAACAAGAGATTCATTAAGATAATCGCCCATTCTTCAAGTAACATTCAAGCTTTAGTTCTATCTACAAAACCTCCTATTATAGCTCGTTTTAATTTTAAACCAAAGAATCACAACTGTACACAAATTTATGAGTCCTTACATTCTAGTTTGCTTCAATTATTAAAAAAAAAATGATTAAGCTTCCTATCATCCATCCCATATATGTAATATCATATAGGTTTTTTGTAACCCCAAACTACCTTTAACTATGGTTTTCACAAAGCTAGTTTTAGCAACCCCTTTTTGGTCCCTATTTTTGGATTCTTTGAGGAAACCATGGGTCGGGATCTTATTCAAATTATGTTAGAAAATTATGACTATTTCAAACATAATAGCATTCTTTGGAAAAACATGGTAGAGAGCAATTTTGTGACTTACGTTGAAGGAACAAAGGGATTCAACCATTTTTTGTTTGATTAGTTTTCCCTATCTTAGAATGAGGGAAAATTCCAAGTGCATGGAGTAAAATTTATGGTGTCTTTGAAAACTATAACAACTACTAATGGTCTTGTAGTGGAGGGAATGATCTTCCCAAAGAAACCTAGGGTAACTACAAGGTAGTTTTATGAGGTTCCTAATGCTGACAAAGAAAGTTGCACACCTGCAAATTGGTTTCAATAAAGATGACTTATCTGGTGTTTGAAAAGAGATCATATTTCTCCTTATGAAGTTCATCACTTGGGATGAGATATTTAAATAGCTCCGTTTTTAGTTTTTACCCATGCTCAACAATTTGAGGTATGGTGTTAGATGAATTTCCCTTATTGAAAATTTTCATCTATCTCTCAATCTGTGGTTGTTGATAAATCTAAAAATATCCTTCCCCTACATTAGAGGCTTATTCTATGTATGTATAATCTCTACATGAATTTGACTTCCACTTGTGGGCTAGTTTGCAATCCCTCTGGTCCCGCTCTTTGTGTTGAGTTGTCGAATAACCCAAGTAGTAAAGGTGCCATATCCACTCCTAAATCCAAGGGAACCCCTAATTGAGTTAACCCAAGTAAGTTAGCTAAATACAAGAACACCCCGACCCCTCACATTATTGAATGCATTGTTGAAGACTTAGAGTTAGAGGAGAATGTTTCTAAGGACTTTTCTTACTCATGGTCTATTGGGTCCAAATGGACCCTAGACAACCCTATTAGTTATGCCACTTTCCCTTCTATCCCATTTTCTGGTTTCCTTGCCCCCTCACCTACGAGCTCTTTAAGGAAATGGGACTTTCCTACCTTTGTTGATAAAGTTTAATGAGCTATGTGATGGCTACAACAAATATGAAGCTATAATCTCTTGGCTTTTGAGGCAACTAAATTTTCCAAAAAATAAAATTAACAAGCTTGAGGCCTTTGCTGAAGTGAATTCTAGATCTTTTAGTTGGGCAACAAATGATAAGGAAATTAATGGGTTTGGGTGGTGGAAAATGATTTAGCAGAAAAGTTTAAAAAGTGGGTAGGAATGAAAGATGAATTGAAGAGGCTCTGTGATAAGATGGACTAGAAGGAGGATATAAAGGAGATGGTGAAGGTAATTGAGGTTTGGTAGAATAACTAGGCATCCCTAAAGAGGAAAATTAAGCAAATGATAGCACAAAACAATGAGATGTTAAAGAAGAACTCTGTAGCTCAACAAGCCATTCAGGAAAAAAGTAAAATGTGGTGGTTGAAGAAGAAATGTCATTTGGTCTCTTCCCTTGCTACTAGATTTGAGCCATTTCTATCTAAGGTGAAGTCTACCTCTTGCTATCTAAAGTGAAAAGCTACCTCAAAGTTCCCTGCCATTTCACTTGGAGAAGGTTCAAACAATAGGATCTCCTTTGAAAAATTAAAAATAATGAGCCAGACATAGGCCATCACTTCATATCTTAGGTGGGGGTGTATCTATTGGTTTTGTGTTCTAATTTTTTAGTCTAATCTAGTCTTGTCTTTTGGTTTTGTAGTGTTCAGTTTGGGTGTTTGTTGGGTTTTGTTCTTTTTTGGTAACTGTCACAGTAGTTTAGGGTTCTCACTCCTCGTGAGACCTTGGGTTTCTTTTATTTAGCGACCATGTAATGATTCAAGCCTCTCCCTATTTAATCTAATCAGAACAATTGAATTCAACAAAGTACATCTCTAATTATTCTTATAAAACTATTTGTTGCCAAACCTCTAAACTTTTAAAAATATTTTTTTACAAAATTTCCTATAGAGGTAATTAAGTATGAATTCCCATTTTTAAAAAAAAATGAGTTAGCTTGATTTTTTTAGATGTTGAGAGATGCCTCAAACTACCAACACAAATCTAAATAAACTAGAACTCAAGCATAAACTAAAATTATAAGTAAAAATATTTTTGAATGATACAAGATCACTTGTGAATTTGGATGTTTCTCAATCACAAATAGAAACTACGAACCATAATTTTATTGTCCCTTAATAATCAAATTATTATACATAGAATCATGTTATAATATATCATTATCCAGAAACCTTGAAGATCAAAATAATTTGTATCTAATAATAAAAAAAGGGTTTTCATGTCCTCTCACTCTATTGTTTGACTATTTACATAATATTCATTAGCTAAGAGAAGGCATACTTGTTATACAAAGCATTCTAAAAATATCTTGAACTGTGAAATCCATTGAATGATTTCTGCTCAATTATATTTATGGATTTTTAATGATTTTTCTTCTTATTGGATTCAATTATTTGTTGAAAATAATGTGTCATATAAGATTCTTAAGATTGTTTTTTTTAATATAGTCTATAATATAACATCAATATTGTATTTTATTAAAAATATAGATAAATATGAAAAATTTAATATTATAAGTATTTTATAGATATTTTTTTAGATAATATTCAAGTTTTTTAAGAAATATATTTTAAAAAATTTAAAATATTTTTAAAGATTGAATATATTTGTAATTACAATTTTTATTTTAGAAACATAACTATTCTCTAAAAAATAAATTAATTTCCATTAAGTGAACAATACTAGAAGTCATTATTCAACAATAAATTTTCTCTCTATTGAAAGCACACATTTAAGAGTAAAAATTGAAAAAAAAAGATTAAATCACCAAATCAAATTTATACACTTTTAATTTCAGCTCTTAGACAAAAGAAGCGGAATCGAATTAAATTGAATTTAAAAAAATAAAAATAAAAATCTAAAATATAACTATATAATATTAATTCTCACTCCTAATTAAAAACTTGTATTTAAAAATAAAAATAATCAATACAGACTAAAACTACACAATCAAATTTAATTCAATTTAGAAATACATATATAAATTTTACATAACGCATATAGTAAACATTCAGCTTTATGAGAGCCTGACAGGGTGATAAAACTGAATTTTTATCCAAGGTAGACACTAACATACACCCTGTCACCAACATATAATGCATACAGTAAACATTCAGCTTGTTCTTCTCTATTGTTACGACAACTAACAATCTTAGTATTGTTTACAACATTTCTAAATTGATACTAACAATCTTTTAAGTACTCATTACAACATTTCCTGTTAAATTGACAAACATTAGATGAAATCTCTTTTAAATTACAGCTTTAAAAACAAAGATTTATTGAAAGAAGCACTAGAATCTTATCACCACCTAGAAGCCTAGCACCGCCTTCAACTCCTCCTAGATTCTCATTGCCATCAAAATCTGAATACAAGAAAATTCATGTTGTTTCTTATCCAACGTGAATGATCACTCACATTGTGTTTTTAATTAGATCATCAGAAAAAAAATGGGGAACAAGAAAAAAACATTCTAATAGCATGAAGCGCCATTAAAACTCTCTTAAAATTCAGCTGCTCAAATTCTTACATCATAACAGCATTTGTATGGCAATAAGAGAGCCTATAGAAGACACATAAGGTGCTGCCGTGTAGAGTTTTGCAGAAGTATGAAGACAAGGCATGAAATAGTTGTGCCACTTTTTAATCTGTGCATGCCATTGTCCCACACCTTTTGTTCCATTTGCTTGAGTTGGCCACCGTACTTCCGCACACGTAAAGACATGCAGATTCGTTTTGGATTAACGTCATGCTCTTATCAGAAAGATTTACCAGTGCAGAATATCGATTTAGTAATATATGGAATTCTATTTTGCAAGATATTATTCTTATCCCGGATTAACTGCTTAAAAATTTCTAAAACTCAATCATTCCGAATGAACAAATTAAACATAGGAATTCTGGTTGCGAGTTGATGCGTGAGAAAAACATGCGATAAGAGTGAATTTTTATTAGTGGTAGTGATGCTCAAGGAATTTAATAATGAATGGGAATTTTGAAAAGATGTCTAACAATTTATATCCAGTGTTTTTTGTCTTGTAATATAGACGATGAAATTATTTTTTGTTGAATCTATTCAATATATGGATGCTTTCTATTATTAAACTAAATTAAGCTATTCTTGTAAAGTCGTGAAATTTTTCATTAGGGATGGGTCAAGGATTTATGTATCATGATTATATATGTGTACATACATACACACATATATATATATATACACACACACACATGCATATATAAATATATATACATATATGTGTACATATACATACATACATATATATACACACACACATACATACATACATACATACATACATATATACATACACACACACATGTATACATACATAAATACATACATATAGTTTGTTTAATATATAGTGAATTAATTTGTTTAATACATGGTGAATTAATTTGTCATTTGATATTTAAGAAGGATAGGTTATCTAGTATTTTTTACATTAATGTTAACAAACATTAAGTGTCTTACTAATATCTTAGTTTTATATTTTCATTAAAAATCATATTTATGTATCTTGATTTTCTATTCTAATCATATAGCTTATATAATAGAAAATGGTTAATTCCATCCACATCATTTAAGAGGGACTTGTTCCTTTTGACCTCTCAACTATTGTCACTGAAGATGAATTATATTACACCTTCATACCTGTTTCAAGAATGACCTAATCAAATAATAGGTAATTTTCAACTCTCTATCAGGGGTTGATTTTCATAATTTTTAATTATCTAGATTTTAAAAAAAGCCTAATCTAAAACATTTTGCAAGGAGTGGTCCTTATAAAATGATAGATGTAGGATGGTAGTTTACTCAGATACTTGTTCCTTTGAGTCTATACCCATACAGAAAAATTCAAAGGATGTTGAGGAGGGAGGAAATCGTTGATGATCCTAGGGAATCCAATCCTTTAGACTTAGAAACTCTTGGGGGTACAAATTATAAAGCGTCCTAGGATTTTGTTGCTCCTAAAAACTTGAAATGGAAACCCATGGTGGAAATATTGAAGCTTGACACTTCTAGTAGGAGAGCTAATATGAAGATAATTATTGATTGGATAGAGGATTTTTTGAAAATGGGAGAGAGATCTAAGAATATAGGTCTAAAGAAAATTGTAGATAATTAGAAAATTAAGGCCCAAGGAGTAAATAAGAAGTAAAAAGTTATCCTTAATGACTCAACTAAGGCTTCCTTCCCTAGGACACCTAATCCTACCCCAAACAAAATAGTTTTTTGTGAAGATAATTAGTCTCAATATAAAATTTTCTATTTTGCATAACAAAATAAGAGGTGAAAACAACTTACAAGAAAAATATTATATGAACATTATTTAGGGATGGGAAGCCATCCCTATGATTAATATAATTAAGAAAGAGATTTTGGCCAATTTGGTTGGGAGAAAAATATTTAATCAAAATAATAATGATATCATTTGTAATCTAAAAATGGATCTCATACCCATAAAAGAAAATCTCAACCATATTGTACATATCATTAAATTCATCTTTTGACATAGTGTCACATGAATAAAAATTATGATTAATTAATTGAAGGATATTCATGAGATAATTTACTCATGTATAGGAGAATTTTTTAAATTAAAGTAAGCATGGTTTTGGAAGGGCACATAACCTTTTACAAACGGCTCATGAACAACAACTAAGAAAAAACTTAATAAAAACAACACAAGCTAGCTAGGGTAGAATTAAAAATTTGTTCATAGCTAGAGACAAACCTTGCACCAATCACTTCCAAATGCTTGGAGAGAGAAGGAGAACCAATCATAGGAGGACCATTTTTCCTCTGATGTACAACTATTCTAGATGGGTAAATTTTAAAATTTAAAACCATAGAGAAACATGGTCGAGAGAATCCCTTAGAAGATTTAACAACATGCACATCTTAATAAAATATAGGAGGCATAAAATTAATAGAAGCACAATACAAAATAGAAGAATATGTACTAAAAAATAATAGGGATCTATCTAAAATATAATAGATAGATTTTAATTCCTTTTAAATTGAGAGGAAATACAAGGCGAGGAAAGAAAAACAAAATCCAAGCAAGTTTATTGATGAAGTAAATGTTACCAAGAGAAATGCAGAAACCTTGGAGCAATCACCCAAATGTGAAGGAGGCACAAGAAGTTTTGAAAGGGAAAAAAAAAAAGAAAAAACCCCTTGTGATATTATGAATGAGACAATGCCTAAAATGAGAGAGAGAGAGAGAGAAAGAGAGAGAGAGGCTCTTTACAATAATGTCATTGAGAAGAAATAAGAGAGGAGATATCTCTTAAATAGAGATGCAGAGAGGAGTTATAAAGTAACTCCCAAATCTATGAATGCCACCATTCATAAAATGTGTGTGTCATGTGTCCACATCCTCTTATGGAGGAAATCTAATATTCCTTAATAAAGGAAAATAAAAGAAATGACTTGTCCTCACACATGTACTAGAGGACAAATTACATGTAGGAATTCTAAAGGAATATCCTAAACTAAATACAAATAAACCTAAGCCAAGTAAATATTAAATATTCTAACACCCCCCCTTAGTCTTTACTTGGGGAGTTTACATCAAACCCTTCAATGGGTTGCAATCCAAGATTTTTACAATAAAATTGGAACTTTTCTTTACAAAGTGGTTTGGTCAAAATATCTGTAATTTGGTCTTCTCCCTTGCAATAGAGGAGTGAAACTTGTTTGTCTTCAATTTGTTCTCTAATATAGTGAAGTTGGAGAGAAATGTGCTTTGTCCTTGCATGGAAAACCATATTTTTAGCCGAGGCAATGGCACTTGGGTTGTCACAATACAATGGAGTTGGTTCGTGTTGAGGTAGACCCAAATATTCAAGTAGTCTTCTAAGCCACAAGGCTTCTTTGCAAGCATTAGTGCATCCTTTGTACTCAGCTTCAGTGGATCCAATAGAGGTAGATTTTTGCTTTTTACTATTCCAAGAAATTACTCCTAAACCAAAAAAAAACAATAACCACAAGTAGATTTCCCATCATTGGGATCTCCACCTAGATTGGAATAAGTAAAACCGTTTAAAGTAAAATCAGAATTTGCATCATAAAACAAACCTACATTACTAGTTCCTTTCATATTTCTTAAATTTTTTTTAGCAACTTTAAAGTGTGTTTGTTGAGGTTTAGAAATGAATCTTGAAACCAAACCAACACTATAAGCAATATCCGGCCTAGTAAGAGTTAAATAATTCAAACTTCCAACTAATTGTCTATACAAAGTAGGATCAACAAGAGGAGTTTGCATATCAAGCATTAACTTAGTGCCTAATTCAAAAGGAATTGAAACATGGTGAGCATAATTCATTTTAAACTTATCTATGAGATCTTGAGCATATTTACTTTGAGATAAGAAAATTCCTTTAGAAGTTTGCCAAATTTGCATTCCTAAGAAATAATGTAAAAGACCTAAATCGGTTATTTGAAATTTTTGATTAAGTTGAAACTTAATATCAGAAATCAAAGTATTGGAACTTGAAGTAAGAATGAAATCATCTACATATAAGATAATAATGATAATATCATCTTCACTATGTTTAATATACAAGTTAGGATCATTTTTACTTCTAATAGAGCCTTGAGAAAGAAAGAATGCATTAATCTTTGAATACCACTCCCTAAGAGATTTCTTTAATCCATAAATTGATTTCTTTAATTTACAAAATAAGTGTGCATTACCTTCTTTAATAAAATCAGGAGGTTGAGACATATAAATTTCCTCATGTAAATCACCATTAAGAAAAGCACTTTTAACATCCATTTGGTGAATAGGCCAATTCATTCTAGAAGCTAAAGCAGGCTCAAGTTCAATTGTAGGTGTTTTAGCAACAGGAGCAAAAGTTTCAGTATAATCTAAGCCTTCAATTTGAGAAAAACCTCTAGCATCTAATCTAGCTTTGAATTTACTAACTTGATTATTAGATTTCAATTTAGTTTTATAAAGCCACTTGCAACAAACAAGATTTTAACCATGAGGCAAGGGAATTAAACCCCAAGTTTGGTTAGAAATTAAAGTATCATATTATTCCTTCATTTCTTTTTGCCAATGTGGTTGATTTTTAGCTTGATCAAATATTTTAGGATCATTAGAATTCATAATAGTAGTCATTAAAGCATAATTACAATAATTAACTCTTCTAGCTTGAATTCTATCCATTCTAGCTAAGTATTCATCACTATCTTGAATTAAAGATTTAAACCATTTAGGTCTTCTTTTAGAAGTAATGGATTCATTACTAGAACAAGAGTCATGAGGAGTAGAGTTATTATTATAATCATCACTATCACTAGAAGGAATAGAAAGAGATGCATTTGGAGTAGGGTTAAGAGAAGGAGGTTGGTTCTCCACAAGCACAACTTTGCTTTGAGCAAGTTCATCATCCTCCACTTTAGAACAATCATGAATGCCTTTTTATGTAATACAAACATCTCTTGCAACTTTTACCTTGTTAGTAATTGGATTGTAAACTCTATAACCTTTAGTATTTTCATCATAACCAACAAAAATAAAAGGAGAAGATTTAGCATCTAATTTTTTTTTCTCCTTAGGTTTGTGAACATAAGCTGTGGAACCAAAAATTCTTAAATTCCGCAAATTGGGTTTTCTACCAGACCAAGCTTCTTCAGGAGTTTTATCCTTTAAGACTTTGCTAGGTGTTCTATTAATTAAATAAGTCATAGAAGCCATAGCTTCAGCCCAAAACTTGTAATCCATATTTTTTGCATGCAATAAACATCTAGCCATTTTAATAATTGTCCTATGCTTTTGTTCCGCCACACCATTTTGTTGTGGTGTATAAGGAATGGTAAGCTCATGTTTAATTCCAAAATATTTCAAATAAGAATTAAATGCATTATTGACATATTCTCTTCCATGGTCAGTATGAAGAATCTTAATTTTAGAACCAGGTTGCCTTTCTACAAACATATGAAATTCAGTAAACACATCAAGCACTTGATCCTTACTATGAAGGAAATATATCCATGTTCTCCTTGAAAAATAAACAACAAAGGTAAGAGCATACCTTGAACCTTGGATGGAGGGATTCTCCATGGGACCCAAGAGATCACTATGAACTAGATGCAATTTAGTATATGCCCTCCAAGATTGACTATGAGGAAAGTGTTCCCTATGCATCTTACCACTCATGCAAACATTGCAAACAATTTGAGAAGGAACAATAGTAGGCAATCCATCAACCATATTTTCTTTTTGCATCAATGAAATATAATCAGAATTGAGATGGCCAAGTCTTTCATGCCATATAGTAAAATCAAAAGTAGTAAGCAAGGAATACTTTGTAGGAGCAAATTCATAGAACTTGAATAAGTTATCACTATCCATTTTAGTAGTAGCAATAACATGATTAGTTTTTGGATCAATGATAGAACACATGCCCCTATAAAAGTTAATCTGATAATCTTGACAAGGTTAAGGAATTGAAAGTGAAATTGATTTTAATTCAGTAACATAAAGAACATCATGTAATTTCCCATTAGGGACATTCACATCACCAATAGCTTCAACTTTGCAACTATGATTATTAGCTAATTGAACAAGAATATTGGAAGTATCAAGATGCAAAGATTCAAAATACTCTTTATGAGAAGTAACATGTTGAGATGCATCAGAATCAATAATCCACTCAAGTGGTTGAGAAACATTATAAGTACATGTAAATGCATGATGAGTTGAATTACCATTATTATTACCTTTTTATAATTAGGTTTATGTTGTTGATTATTTTGATTATTTTGGTTCATGGTATTTTTACCATTTTGCTTCTTAAAACAATTATTAGTAATATGTCCATCTTTCCCACAATATGTGCAATGGGGTCTTGTTTGAGAATTATTCCTTTGATTATTGTACGCATTATTATGATTATTACTAAGAGAATTGTTATGATAGGATTTAGAATGAGATTGATAATGAGAAGATTTGTGATTATTATTATGATTATGATTATTATTTTTCGATCTAAAATTATTATTATTATTTTGATTTTTAGACATAAAAGCATGTTCACTACTTTTAAGAGTAGAAAATTGAATTAATTTAGCTTCCTCTTGATGTAACAATTTACGAAAAATATCATAAGTTAATTGAGTAGCTAAACTAGGAATAGCAAGTTGAGCATGAATATTTGTAATAAATTGTTGAAATTGATGAGGAAGACATTTTGTAAGAATAAGATGAATTAAACGTAAATCAGCTAGTGTAACTCCTAAACCAATTAATTGACTATTAATAGAATCAAAATTTAATAAGAATTCATCCATGGTTTTAAAATCGGTATACCTTAGATCTTCGAGTTGATCTTGAAGCTGAATTTTTTGGGATTCATTTGAGCTATCATAAGTTGTTTTTAAAATTTCCCAAGCTTCATATGCTTTTGTACAATTTCTAATTAGAACATACAAATCAGGAACCATTGAAATACCAATTAAACCAAGTGCTTCCTCATTTTGAGGCTTCCATCTATCTTGGTCAGCTTGAGGAGCAGTTGAAGTGGGCTCTGAGGTTGAGGAGCAGTTGAAGCGGGCTAGGTTTTATTAGTAGCAACATCCAAAAGGTGTTTGAAACAAAAAATAAATGAGATATGTGTTTTCCATGAATGATAATTGGAACTATTTAATTTAATTTTTGGAATTAATGTAGACAAGATAGCAAAATAATGGTTAGTAAAAAAAATTACCCCTTTTGATTAAAAAAGGAAAAAAAAAAACCTCCTTTAAATTAAATTGAATAAAAAATAAGAATTAATTTTAAAAAATATTTATTAAAAACTGTTATTTTAAAATAACAAATTTTAATTTTAAAAAACTCAAATTTTGATTAAACAAATTTTTTATTAATAATAAAATAATTATATTAAAACTTTATATAAAAAATCATAAACTTTTAAATTTTTGAACTTTTTATATGTGAGTTTAAAAACTTTTTAATATACGTATACATAAAGAAAATAAACTTAAGTTTTTTAGAAACTTTACTTATTATGAGTGATTTAAATGTTTTAAATTGTATTAAAATTTTCTAACGTTGATCGAAAACTACTTATAAATATTGAATTGAAGGAAATGAAAGAAAGGGAAAAGGAATGAAATGGTAGAGATAAAATAAGGATTGCAAAGAAATGTTGCTTTAAGAAATAGAGAAAGGAGCTCGCAATGACTGCAAAGAAACGTTACATATCCCAACAGCCACAAGAAATCAAAGCACACTCAACCACAACTGACAACGCAAACCATATAAAGCTATTGCATTTAAATAAAAGAAGGCACTACAATAAAATATTAAGGCAAAGACGATATGTTTATAGTTTGTGGCTCTAACATGTCTGTCAGAGACATTGCACTAATAATTTTTTTTATACAACAAACTCTCTACCGTTACACACAGTAGGTGATAGTAAAAGGATGATACAAAGAGAAGTGAGCAGGTATTCGAAGGGTTGCAGATAAAAAAATGAAAATAGATAGAAGCAAATATTTTTAGGAATAATCAACTACACTACAACTGCAGTAAATGATTAAATGTTAGATTAAGCAGAACATGTTAAAATTGTGTTATGAACAGTACCAAATCACCACTTTAAAGAGATGAACATAATAACAACCCTTTCTAAGATAAGAGTAAATAAAGAATATGTTACAATACACAGTCTAGCATATATTGGATTGAGGCAAACAATGAATTAGAAACTAACAATTTTAGAGAATGAATTGATTTTTTTTGTTCTTAGAACGAACCTGCAAACAAACAGAGACATCTTGGCAGAAATCCTTCCAAAACAAATACGAATAAAAACTAAAGTATGCAGGAAAAGAGGTTAGAAATGGAGTTTTGGTGGCAAGCCTTCCAAAACCACAACTTTAAACAAGAAAGAAGAAACTTTGGTGGCAAGCCTTCCAAAGCTTATTTAAAAAAAAAACTAGAATCTAAGAAGATTAAACCTACCTGCAAACTTGTTAACAAGTTTGAAAAAAAAAAAAAAAACTCAAACCAAAAATTGCACAATAGAAAATATTAGAAAAAAAACTTCTTCTCCTCTCAAGAATGCCTCCAACAAGGTGAACTCCACATATTGGTAACCTTCATCAATCTCAACTTGAAACAAGGATTAGAAACCTGCTCTGATACCATGAGAGGAAATTTAAGAGCAAGGAAAGAAAAACAAAATCCAAGTAAGTTTATTGATGAAGTGAATGTTACCAAGAGAAATGCAAAAACCTTGGAGCAATCACCCAAATGTGAAGAAGGAGGCACAAGAACTTTTGAAAGGGGAGAAACAAAGAAAAAACCCCTTGTGATATTATGAATGAGGCAATGCCTAAAATGAATGTGTGTGTGTGTGTGTGTGTGTGAGAGAGAGAGAGAGAGAGAGAGAGAGAGAGAGAGAGAGAGAGAGAGAGAGAGAGAGAGAGAGAGAGAGAGAGAGAGAGAGAGAGAGAGAGAGAGAGAGAGATGCTCTTTACAATAATGTCATTGAGAAGAAATGAGAGAGGAGACATCTCTTAAATAGAGATGAAGAGAGGAGTTACAAAGTAACTCTCGAATCTATGAATTCCACCATTCATAAAATGTGTGTGCCATGTGTCCAAATCCTCTTATGGAGGAAATCTAATATTCCTTAATAAAGGAAAATAAAAGAAATGACTTGTCCTGACACATGTACTAGAGGACAAATTACATGTAGGAATATCCTAAACTAAATACAAATAAACCTTAGCCAAGTAAAGATTAAATATTCTAACATAAATAATAACAATATCATCCTTAGAAACATCATCAAGAAAAAATAGTAAGGTGCTCACAAAGATAATTCTTCTAGCAAGTTGGGAAAGACTAAAGATGAACACGAAGGGAAAAATCAGAGGCCAAATTCCCAATATAAAAATAACATATATAATTAAAGAGACTACCCTCATAGTCAATCATCTTACACCAAGAGTTATCATTAACTTGAAAAGAAATTCCACTTGATAAATATTTTGAAAGATATACTTCAACCAAAATGAAAGCATAAGAAGTGTGAAGTGAATTCTTGGATGTCTATTCCACCATCAAGAATTTCCTAATAGTATTACTAATAGTCTCATATGCTGACCTACATCATAATTGTAAGGGAAGATAAGGAAATCTTACCCAAATCTACAAATTTTTAGTTGATTCTTTTAAAGGGTTGAAAGATGAAGGCCAAGGGAAATTCAAGAGAGGATATGAATCCCTCATCCAAGTACCATAGTTGAATATAGATTGATGATAATTAGAAGAATTAGATATCACCACCAAAGTACCTCTAGCAGAAGGGTAAAGCTCTATTTTTCTCTCTATCAAAGGAGACTATTGATTAGAGATCCACTGATGCAAATCCAAAATAGAAGGTCTGAAATTAAAACCCTTGTAAGCAAAAAATTATTTGCAATCTAACACAACTTGCCCTAGAGAAGCCACATGAGCAACATAAGTGAATGGAAGTTGCTTAAACATATTGGAAGAGCCCTTGTCCAACACTGAATCAATATAAATAGTTGGTGAAGAGGCATGCACCACATATATAAAAGAAGCGCAAACTCTATCCATAGCAATAACATCCCTGACAACCCTAGACTTTGGCATGACCTTAGTAGTAGAGACTTCAAAACTAAGACTCGGTTACAACAAAATAGAGTTTACTAGGGAAGGCACTAGTTGAAGATCAACCATAAAATGTATATATGTAGGAAGAGGACGAAAATCTAGCTTCAATCACTAACTCATTTGGGTGTATTTTCTAACGAAATTTTTTGATGAACTATGAGATTTCTTTCATTTTGTCAGATCTTAGGAGGCGATTTGTGTCAAAAAAAATTAGTTTTTTAAAAATCCTTCCCGACATTCGGTGGAATTTTGATGAAACCAATTATCATCAGAATCTTGCCCGACGTTACTCGAAATTCCGACGAAAAACAAAAAAGTGAAAAAGTGAAAAAAAAAACCGTGCACGAACAGTGTTTTCCATACTTGAGACATCATTTTGCTTGGTTTGTGAAGGTTATAGACTGAATTTTCCATAGCCTGATTTTTTTGCCTGTGAAGAAAAATCATGTCAGGTAATATCAACAAAGAACAAAATAAGGAGACAATTGCTAGATTGTGGTCTAGCTTGAAAAGAAAAGGTGATGGGAAATGTTACTGTCCCTGCAAAAATTGAAAAGGCTTAAAGACTAGAAGACTTTTAATCACAACAACTAAGAAACATTGGAGGAAGCATGGTCACATTGAAGGGGGGCATGATTATCGTCCATTGGTAAGTTGTTCATTATATGTGTTTATATTGATTGCATTTATAAATGTTTATATCATTTTAACAATTTATATACATAAAAATCACTTGTTAATGAGATCATGATCATGGTTTATTTATGTTGATCATTTTTATATAAGTGGGGCACCCTAGGGCACATGATATGGACTACCATGACCTAGAGAATGTGGTTTTCCAAGTGGAGGAACATGGAGGTGTGAATATCAAAGCCAAAGATAATGATCCTATGGAAGAAGATGATCATGAATGAGAAAATATAGTTGAAGATGATGGTACAAATACATTGATCCATGACACATTAGTACTGGCATAGCTGATCATGATGATCAAGATGACTTTGATGTTGTTCATGATTTACTTGTACTTGAGAAGACATACAAGCCCCTTTACGAAGGCTCCCAAACAACACTTCTCTCTTCTATATTGTTGTTGGTGAACTTGAAGGTTATGAATGGTTTATCCAACATAACAATCTCACGTATGTTAAGGTATGTCATATATGTCATATTTTTTCATCTATTTTTGTTGTTACTTTATCACTAGTAAATAAAAGATGAAATATGTACCATTAAGATTCTTTATATTAACAAATTATTTTTTTTGTTCTAGATTGATAGGTAATTTATTGTTACCACCATCAAATATTCTACCTCGCTCATATCGAGAATTATCTTCCATTATGAAAGATGTTGGAATGGAGTATCAAGCAATAGATGCATGTCCCAATGATCATATTATATATTATAAACAACATGAATTTGCAATAGAATGCCCTGAATGTCATATCAGTAGATATCGAACAGGTCAACTAACAAAAAAGGTGCCTGACAAGGTTCTTCGTTATATTCCCATTATTCTACGGTTGCAATGATTATTTAGGTGCAAAAGCTTGATGCAATTTATGGATTATCTTGCACGTAGTAGAAGTCAAGATGACATTCTTCGAATGCCCACAAATGGTTTTGTATTTATAGACATAGAGGAAAATTTGCCACACTTTAAAGAAGAGCCTCGTAATCTATGGCTTTCATTGGTAGCGGATGGTGTCAATCCATTTGGAGAGCTGAGATCTATTTACTCGGTGTGGCCTATTTTTGTTATCAACAATAACACTCCTCCATGGATGTCAATAAAGAGGGAACACGTAATGTTGGAATGATTGTTCCAGGTATTTATTTTCATTTTATAGTCTTGTACATTAAATTATATATATTGCAGTAAAATGGTTATAATAATTATGTAATGTTTTTGTTCATTCAACTAGGTAAGTACCAAGTTAAAGATATGAATGTATATATTGAGCCTCTTATCGATGAGTTGTTGGAGTTATGGAATGGTGTCACTATGTATGACATCTCTAGACCAATAGGACAAAGAAAATTTCAATTCCATTCAATGCTTGTATGGACAATTAATGATGCCCCAGGGATAGCACATTTTTGTGGTATGTTATAATGTTCAACTTGCGCACTTTAATAATGTTTAATATTTTAAAGTATAAATCATGGATTTTTTTACAAAATCCATTCAATATATATAATTATAAAAAATAACATATTTAATCCAATTATACATGATCTTGCGGGTCTTCAAACAAAGGGAAAATTTGCATGTCCAGTTTGTGGTTCAAAGATGAAATCTTGTCATTCAACAAGTTTAGGAAAGCAAGTGTTTGATGAGTATAGGAACTTCCTCCACAAAAATATAAGTATCCAACTACTGAAAAGCATATTTTCAATGGGAAAGTGGAGACTACATCAAAACCATGAAGAATGACACCTCACCTATGAAATTTGGAATATAATAGAATTAATCATCAAGGTAATGTCATTTAATCTAATTGTTTATCTACCATATATGATATGCCTGGAATTTATATTTTTATATTGTGTTTTGTTTATTCATGCTATAATTGACGATGATTGTCATTGTTAACTTTTTAAACTTATATGCTTCATGAAGGTCGTCAACACATTAATTACCACCTTCCAAAGGGACTAAAAATTTATCTCAGACAATTTAGTAGGCTGCCCTACTATGAGAAGCTACAAATTGTGCATTTATTTGATACTATGCATATTGGAAATAATATAACAAAGACGTTATAGAAAATATTGGATGGAAGGCGTGACAAAGAAAAAATTGTCAAAATTTGTAGTGACATTCAGGAATCCAATCATGCAATGAAAAATGTCATTCAATTAAATAGCGATGGAGATCGAATTGATATAAGTACCCTTCCTTAGTTATTAACGAAGCAACAAACCAATGCTATAAAAGAGGTCATACAAAAAATTTGTTTTCCCACAAGATTTGCTTCGAACTTAAACAATCTCATAACAAAGAAAAGTGTATTTGGGTCAGGGATGAAAACACATGATTGGCATACCTTCATTAAGGTAATTCACATTCTTATATATTATTTATATATTTATATACTGCATGTACTTTTCATTGTATTATGTTAAGTACTAGTTTTGGAAAAAAAAAATGAAAGGATCATTTTATAATTGTTGCAGTATATTCTACCTCTATCTCTCCCATACCACTTCAACAATAATGTCAAGGAAGTTATATATGATCTTGGAAAATACATGACTTAAGTAGTGTTATTTGTTCAATTTGTTGTATAGGTATTATATTTGCCATTTGTTTTACTTGTTATGTAATATATTGTATATTATTTTGTTAATTCTCATTAATATATTTGCATCTTGAATCACTTGTAGATGGTTGTCATCTAAAGAAATCCATAAAGAAGATATAAAATATTGGAAGACAAATATTTCTCGTCTAATGTGTGAAATGAAAAAGTGTCTACCTTCGATATTTTTCAATGCACAACAACACTACCTCATACACCAAGTTGAGGATATTGAATTGTGTGGACCTATACATACAAGGTCAATGTGGATGGTTGAGAGGCACTTGAAATTTTTTAAGGATTTGGTTCGACAAAGAGCACATCTTGAGGGTTCTATGGTGGAGGGATATATAGTATACCAGACTATGGTTTACATTACTGAATATATTCCTAGGTTTGTAGCAAAGATCCATGTAGATCACATTTGGGATCCCAACTCCATTAACAAATTCAAAGGGGAGTACTTGATGGGGAAAGGTAGATTGAGGAAAGTGAGAGGTAATTATTGGATGTTCATGGACAATAATCTGAATACATTTTACATTTAGTTTTTAAGTATATTGTTGTTAATTAATTATTAATCTTCAATATATATCATTTATAAATTTCTAGTTACTTTTTCTACAATTTCTCAAGAGTGGGATCCACTACATTTGTATGTCGCAAACAATCTTGATTGGATGATGATATGGATTGAACGATGTCAACAATCTGGTAGCATATTAACATGGGAAGGTGTGGCTTCATTGGTTAAAGAAGCTCAACGTAATGGAGATTCCAATGTTACACCTAGGGAAATTGACGTATGGTTTAAGAGATAATCAGGTACGTATAAATATATTAATCACCCATATTATTTAATTTTTTTCAATTGTAATGATGTATATATATATATGTTTTTTTTTGCATACATTCAACCAAGAATAAATATGTTTATCAACTGGCGATGCAATAATTTTTACATGTTTGACATATTGCAAGTGAAACACCACAAGGCTATGTGGTGCAATGGTCATAAATTTCACATCAAAAAGTTGGATGACACAAAGAAAACTTATGATTCTGGGATAACTGCAGTATTTTAGGTGACTAATATTTCATCTAGAAGCAACATACATCCTCAAGTCTCAGAAAATTGATACTATGGGATTTTGGATGATATACTTGAGTGTGACTTTGGGTGCTTCAAATTAGTTATTTTCATCATCCAATAGTACAGGCTATGATTGAATGAAAATGATCTTGACAGAACTATTATTGAACATGATAATGGATTTACAATGGTCAATACAAGGTCGTTTGAGCGAGCTAGAAATGAGCCTTATGTTCTTCCAAGCCAATACGATTAGGTATTTTACTCAGAGGTTCCAAATAAATTTGGTTGGTCATTTATTGTTAGACATGATCCTAGAGGAAGGCTGGTAAAGTATAATGTCATGGAAGAAGAAGATACAAAAGAACTAGAACATGATGTACATGATGATCAGGATCAATAGTTAGTTGATGATGTGCCCAACGAAGATGTCGAAGAATCTAGGAACAAGATCACGATGATGTAGGAGTTAATATTCATGATGATGATGATGATGATGATGATGATGATATGACCAATAATCCTTACAATGTCGATTCTGGATCAGAAGATACAGACAAAGAGTTGGATGAAGAATAAGATCAATGACATGATTTAAATGTATGTTGTATGCAATTAGTATATTATCTATTTGATATTGATTTCTCAGTATTTTTTGGTGCAATCTAAATGTTGTGATTATGTGGGAGGACTTGTACTTTGTGATTATCTTTACATGTATCTTTACATGTCAAGTCACCTATACTTTTAGATTACAAATATTTCATCATGTTGTGTTCCCTGCTGAGATATTTTTGGAAAATTTAATGGATGAGTCATTTTAATGGTTTGTTATGCAATAACACAATGATTTCTATTATGATGTATGATGCACTTGATACTATTTTGTATCTATTCTCTTAATCTAATTAGAGGAGATGATGTTTTCCAATCTTGATATTTTAACAAGTCTATGATATTTGCATGAGCTATTGTAGATAATACCTTAGGGAATGTGTGTTGCATTAAAGGATGCCACTGTATTTATTGTAGTATTCAAGACACAATTTATTACAATAATCAAGATAGAATTTATTGCAGTATTCAAGACAGAATTTAATTCATTTAGCTAGAAATGAAAACAAAATTTATTGCAGTATTCAAGATGAGCTGCAGACTTCAAGAAAGTATGATCAGTTCCTGTTCTAAGGGAAAATTGAGTCAAATCACAATTCTAGTGACAAACAGAGTAACATTAAATCAACATTAAATTCTAATACTAAATGGTTAAGAATTGCTTAAAATATTTAGATTGAGAATGCATTCACAACCTCCTCACACTCTCTTAGAATTTGTTGCAGTATTCTAGACAAAATTGAGTTCATTTAGCTTGAAATGAAAGCCATAAAAAATACACATTCTCCCTTGGAGAAGACAAATTGCATATGTCATTAACACAACAATTCATACAACATAGAATAAAAGATATGAGCCAGAAATGAATGTTCTCTTTATTTATTTTTAATATAAGATTGATACATTCATGAAAATATTATAGTGAGTCACCAAAACTGCTAGAAGACTCTTTGTTGTTATATTAAGTTTTTTCTAATGCATACGAATCAAGAGTCTGGAATCCTTCTTATTGGCCATGAATTCCCTTTCATAACACAACAGAGCAAAACAAGCCTCAAGATGAAGAAGACACATATACTTCATATCTACTTCTGTCAAGATCAAAAAATGCATTCTGGCATGCATTGGCAGGTGTCTTGGAGACTTCTCCTTCTCGACTAAGTGTTCTAATCATTTTCCCAAAATGAACATCCCACACAAAACTTTTAAGAATAGCAAAAATGGAAAGACTGTGAATAGTCCTCCTCTCCAGGCTGTTCTTCTTCCAAGGAGCAATACTTTTTATGTAGCACTTCAATCTCATTAGTTGGCAAAGAAAATCCCTTCGAGCAATGCAATTTATTCATAGCTTCTTTTTTTTATGGGTAGGAACAACTGCTACTCCTAGGGAAAAGCTATGATACATTTGCTCTACTTCCATAATTTTATCAACAATATTAAGAAATATATCTCCTTGGTTTGGATCACCTTCCAAGGAAGTCAAGACAACATTTATTGCTTCCTAGAAACCCTGTTTACATTCTTCTAAGCTCTTAAGGGATGGAAAGAATCAATCATTCCCATCAATGCTTTCCTTTCTCCCTCTATGTTGGGTAACTCTTTATTCAATAAATTATAATTTTTCCAAGTTACCCCTACAATTTGAGGTGGTTGAGCCACATTTTTCATTACTAACATAACCTCCTTCAAGGTTTCACCCTTTGGCATCCACATAGCTCTAATTGGTTGAAAGAATGCAATGAATTCATCAAGTTGACTCAGGAGATTGGATGTCAAAGATTATAATTGTGGATTTCATCCTGTGAGACATGGACCAGCTCTGATACCATGTGAGATTTTGCCAAGATCAAGAGACAATGGAAAGCACAAATAAGAGAGACAAAATATATGATAGAAATAAACTGTATTCTATCAAGATGAAAATACTGATCAACTGGATCATCAATTGATGTTACATACAATGAATATGAGCCTCCTTATATAGGCAAGGCTATATGGATATGTGAGCACACAAACATGACATGTGGCTCAATAAGAAACAAGGGTAGGTAGGAAATAGGTGTGGGTAGGTAGGAGAAACAATATAATAGTCCACATGAGGTGGATCACCCACTGAATGTGGAGTGTAACAACAAGATCACACCATAAAAGGTGTAAATTATCCTACACACACTATCCCAATGTGACACAAACACCCAAGTGTCTCATACCCAAACTACTATGAAATGAATTTCCTAAGTAAGCTTAAGTAAGGTGTAATAATATCCATGATGAATAATTATTTACACCAACACCCCCCCTTAAGTGCAACTTAGGGGAATGCACTTAAGTCTACAATGCAACTAAGTAATGCAAGATGGGTCCCGGCTACTAGGCCATATTAGGTACCCATGTACAAATGCAAATGCATGCAAACCAATGCAATGAAATCTCTCACAAAGCGAGAAAAGAGAGAAAAACCCAATGGGAAAAAACCCTCCCCCAAAAGAGAGATGAAGAAAGCACACAATGCTCTCAATGATGAATGAGAAGAACAAAACTATGTCCCCCCATAAGAGAGAAGAAGAGACCATGAAGCCCCCCCTCAATGTCGAATCTCCTACAAAGATGGTCCAATGATGATGACCAAAATACCTCCCCATAAGGAAGAAAGAGAGCCAATGTTGCACCAATAATTTCAAAGTGTGACCAAACCAGGTACCAAGTCGATGACGATGAATCACTTGTTGCAACAAAATGAAGATCAGGCATGGAGACAACCTGCTGTGAGCATCATCTAGATACTCAGAAATAGCAGAAATACCGGTACAATCCAAGTCTCACAGGAGCCATGCACAAATGTGTACCAGCTCTGATACCATGTGAGATTTTGCCAAGACCAAGAGACAATGGAAAGCACAAATAAGAGAGACAAAATATATGATAGAAATAAACTGTATTCTATCAAGATGAAAAATATGATCAACTGGATCATTAAGTATTCGTTGTTACATACAATGAATATGAGCCTCCTTATATAGGCAAGGCTATATGGATATGTGAGCACACAAACATGACATGTGGCTCAATAAGAAACAAGGGTAGGTAGGAAATAGGTGTGGGTAGGTAGGAGAAACAATATAATAGTCCACATGAGGTGGATCACCCACTGAATGTGGAGTGTAACAACAAGATCACACCATAAAAGGTGTAAATTCTCCTGCACACACTATCCCAATGTGACACAAACACCCAAGTGTCTCATACCCAAACTACTATGAAATGCATTTCCTAAGTAAGCTTAAGTAAGGTGTAATAATATCCATGATGAATAATTATTTACACCAACACATCCAATTTATCAATGATTTTATTTGAAATTCTCAAATATGAATCTTTCCTAATTTTAAAATAATTGCTTACAGCTTCATCTTTGACCCTTTGCATTTCTTTGTTTATCTTCTCAAGGTCCTTGAGTCTAATTCCTCCAGAAGATTCAGCTACCATATTCTTTATTTTCTCTTTCAATGCAATGTTCTCAAGAAATAATTCATTGTACTTGGTATTCAAAACAACATGCATATCCTTTAGATTTATATTCTTTAGCTCTAAATCCTCTATTGTCAACTGAGCAAATTGGGTTGCATGCTTGGAAATTGATACAATGTCTAAAGCAGTAGTGTCCTGTAAGGTCCTTACAACATCATCCCCTATTTTTTGTTGCACTCCTTGAAAAACTATGGGCTTTTTAATGCTAGGGACCTTTGACCATAAAGCAAAAGCTTTAAACTTATATTTACTTAGAAGCCATGATCTCCAAACTCTCTAGCAAAATTAAGGTCCTTCTGCCGCATGATCTGATCTAACAAGAAAATTCTCTCAAAATTCCACCCTGGGACAAGGAGCACTCCACTTTTCACTACCATTTCTCTACCCTCTTGAGGAGTGCAATCATAATTGTTCCTATCAAAATTGTTGATTTCTTCATCAGACATGTTCTTCAATTTTTCCCTTAGCCAAAATGATCTAAACTCAGGGGTATTAACAAAATTGTCATCCGCCATAAATTTATTTGAATCAATAATCCTCTCATCATCTGTTTCTTTTATAGAGATTGTGCTTGGGATGAGAGCCCTATCTAGATCATTGAAAACTTTGGCATTTGTATCATCTTGGAATGTTTCCCTTAGAGGAGAAGGTGGCGTCACCGAAGTATCAAAATCCTCCTAGATATTTGCAAAGTCAGATATTTTATCCTAACCTCATTTGTTGTAATCCCCTCATCCTCCTGTATAACCCCTTTGGAGGACTCTGTAGATGCTTCCTTAGTCTGAGCCTTAGGAGGTGGATCAATTGGTTTTTCTTTGTATTGAACTCCTTTATCCCTAGCCTCTCTTCTTTGCAACTCATCTTTGATTATATCATCTTCCTTTCTTAGCTTGAAATACATTCTAGCAAAATCATTCCTAAAATGCCAGAAGGAACCTAGAAAATTGGGATCCTCTTACTTTCTTTCTCTTTCAAATTTATTCATGAGGTCCCACTTCTTCCTCCTCTGCTCTGCCTCACATGGTTGGGCATTTCTTATTAGGTCCTCCCTTTCTACAAAAGAATGAAAGTATCCCTTCTCCTTCATTTGTTCACTCTAATATCATTTATGCATCCTTTAGGGTCAAAATGTATGGCTTGGGCAACCCTCAGCCTATAATTCTTCACCAAAAAATTATGTACCTTCTCCAAGGTCTCACAACCCAGACTGAATTCAACAAAAAATGTTACCCTAGGGAAAAATTTTCCCTTTCTATCAAATTTTATTTTTTCCCTCTCCATCCACATCATTTTCCAAATGAATTCTAGGAATGATAACCTTGAAGAGACAACAATAGACAATGCATGGGGCCCCTCCTCACATCCATAAATTCTTTTTATTGTATAATTGCCATAAAAGAAGAAATCCCCAAAATTGTGGGTGAATGCACCCTCAAGATAGACATGTCCATCAGCCTTGCAACTCCTTATTCTTAATATTTTGATTATCTCTTTAGGCAACCTCAGTAGTACTACCCCAAGTCTTGTCAAAAAGTTCATCACAAAATGGTCAAAGAAGACACAAAAATCACCAAACTTAGATCCCTTGTCCCAAACCTAGGTCCATCTTTGCACTAGCCAAGGGAGACTTGTGTAGGGATCATTTGTCTTTATTCTCATCTCTGGGCCCTAATATGCTCTATTTTGATAAAGAATTAAGTGGCACACCAAAGAATAGTGCAAGAATTCCAATTTTTCATCCTTATTTCTTAGCTCTCACCAATCCCTCATGAATCTTCTCATTAATAGCACTTGCAAAATCATACAATTCATTTATTGAGGGGTGTTGAATGTTGATGGCCATCACCATTAAATCAATGGGAAATTTGGTGAGCCCGCAATCAACTCCAAGGACCTACCCTAGTGCATAATAGGTTTTAACAAAATAGGGCTCAAAACAGTCAAGCTTGAAGGGCTCCCTTTCAGATGGAAGGACATAATTTTGTGAATCTTTGTAAAGTTCCTTCATGAAATGAGGAACAAGATCCTTCTTGTACCTATCCTTTTTCTCATAGTCTCTCTTCAAATGATCCTTGTTTATAATTGTGAGGGCAGTCTTATCTAAATCAAAATATTAAATGATAGACCCGAGAGAGATGTCTAGTAGGACATATCCTTCAGTAGTCCTAACCGTCTGGCTTGGAACATCATATGCCTTTGTGAGCTCCCTTATGAGCATAGGCTCTACAAAAACAGTAGGCACCACGAATTTGCCAAGGTTTAGTGTCCAGGGGTTGCACACTAGGATGACCTTGTCTTTGTTGCCATAGAATGAATGAAAAATGTCCTAGCCCCTTTCCTTGGTGAAGGAATCCCTACACCTTGCCTCTTTGTCATCGAAGATATTCCTTAGATGATCCTGCATTGTGGATCACTCAAATAATTCCAACAGGTCTTGGGATAGGCTCCTAGTCTGCCTGGTTTCCCTCCGTGCGATTTCTTCCAGTCTCTATTCAACCTCTTGTTGCAACTCTTCAGGGGTCATGGCAGGAGAAAGAGGAGAAGTAGGTTGTGTTGGTGGTTTCTCCACGTAAGTTGATGACTCCCCTTTGGGTGGCTTCCTAGAGCGCTTTGAAAGCTTGGGGGTCTTTTCTTTTGTTTGAGAAACCTCTTTTGTTGGCTCCTAGTTCTTCCTCTTCTTTGGAGTGGGCTTCCTTGTTTTAGGAGCGGGAGAGGGCTCATCTGAAGATTCACTATCAGAAATGATAGTCACGATCTTTTGGATAGTTTTTCTTTTTCTCTTTGTCGCCTTCTCTTTCAGAGGGGAGCTAGCTTCAGCCTCCTCTGATACTTGCGGGGCAGTTCTAGGGCTTGGTTGCACAAAAGGGGAACTTGCAATTTATTTCATGGGGGAAACCATATCTATAGGTGTATCCTCAATGATGGGAATTGAGGAGATTGCTTCAATTACCCAGGATTTCTTGGCAGCAGGGGATGCCATCTTAATAATTTGGACTGATTAAAAACTTGGAAAGCAAATTCAAGAGTAAAATATATCGACTTCTAGGGTACACACACAGGCAACTCAAGATATTAATATAACAGTCTGATAATGCAAACAAGCGGGAAAAAAGTACTTACTGGATTTCTCTTCAACTGAAATTGTTGGGAAACATGGTGGAATGCTGAAATTCACCTTTTTTCTCGCTCTATGCTGCTCTAAAATCTCTTTGGATGCAAGGTAAGAAAGAATTCCATTGAATTTTCAATTTATTGGGACGTCATTAATTCATTCACGTTGGACAGAGGTAATCATTGGTGCCATCTTTTAATTTCATCCGTTGATCTAGCAGTTGACGATCAAGATTGCTCATTGGCCTTCCCTGAATAATGATGTGGCATTCTCTTAAAGTTCCTCATGTCAAATTATCCATCTTAACGTTCCCATGGGATAAGCTTCTATTGTAATTTTCCTTTGTTTTACTTATCTCGTGGTGTCACTAGCCATTCCTTCTATCTTCGTAGGATAAGCTTCTATTTGCTTTCTTTGGAGATCTTATCCCACGTTGACCTTAACCCTTCCTTTCACCTTTTGCCTGCGAGCCCCTTTCTTTGTGGTTTTATCATCCATAGGATAAGCTTTGAGCTAGCCTTTTCTTATCCATGAGCATCTTTCTTATCCCTATGGGGACGCACAAGATAAGACTTTCTCTTATTTCCCATTCATAATTCTTATCCCACGATGCACCTTTGAGTTTCACCATTGTTTTGGATATTTTCTACCCCACGGGATAAGCCCTTTTACCTTTTGCTTAAGTATTTTCTTATCCAGGGACTCTTTTCTTATCCCCATGGGGACGCGCGGGATAAGAAAAGCACTGCATCGTTCTTTGTTAGCTTATCCCATGTTGCCTGGCAATGCAATTCTAGCGGCTTGGAAATCCTCTAGGATAAGACTTTAATGCTTGTTTCCTTCGACTGCTCCTTATCCTGTGTTGCTCTTTGCTTGCCCTATTGTTCTTTTGGGATAAGGAATCCTTTGTAATTCTTTCGTTCTTCTTATCCCACGGTACCAGATTATTGATACAAATGTGTCTCAGGATAAGATGCACTCTGTAAATATTACCATTTCCTTATCCCAAAAGATTGAGATTCTCATTGAAACCACTTGCGGGATAAGAAAAATGGGGTGCTTCCTAAGGAAATCTTATCCCACGCAACCGAGTCACTTGAGGATTGCACTTAATTGATTATTTAAAACATGTGGAGAACTTCATGGGTTAGGTGGTCATGCGTGGGGCCTTCCTAGGAGATAAAGGACTTAAGACCCAGGGTTTTTAGTAGTACTTAAGAATATTTATCCCATGATGTCATTTACCCCTTCTTCTATCCTTGCAGGATAAGCTTTTATGTGTTTTACCTTGGAAGCCTTATCCCGTGTTACTCCTAGCCTTCCACCTGCAAACCCTTTTCTTTTATGTTCTTACCGTCTACTAAATAAGCATTTGAACTAGCTTTGTCTTATCTCGCAATACTCCTTTTATCCCCATGGGAACGCGTGGGATAAGTTTTCCCTTATTTCCATCTTATAACTCTTATCTCACGGCCATCTTTGAACAAGAGAAACACATCGTGGGATAAGACTTCCTCTTCTTTCCTTTAACACTCTTATCTCACCATGCACCTTTGAGTGTTACTCTTTGACCTTTAATTCACCTTTGCTATGGATCTCTGCTCCTCGAAAGGATAAAAAAAGCATAGCATCCTTCTTTGTTGACTTGTCCCGCGTTGCCCTGTAATGCTATTATGGTAACTTGGAGACCATGTGGGATAAGATTTCCCCTTTGTACCTAAGATAACCCTTATCCTGTGGGCCTCTCATAGTGCTCCTGGATCATTGTGGGATATGCCTCTACTGCTTGTTTCTTTTAGCCGCTCCTTATCCCGCATTGCTTCTTTTCTCACCTTGTAGTTGTCGCGGGATAAGGACTCCTTTGTAATTATTTCCTTTTTATTATCTCGTGGTGCCAGATCATTGATGCAAATGTGTCATGGGATAAAATGCACTCTTTGGAAACTATCATTTTCTTATCCCTCAAGGTTGAAAATCATATTGGAAACTATGATGTTCTTTGAATGTTGGGATTGTGCTGAGTACTTCTTTTGTATATGGACATTAAATTGAATGTTAGGGGAAGATATTGTATGTGATGTACGAGGTGACCAATGCATCTTGTCACTAGGAACATTAAGCGTACTGAAGATCAGAATGAACATTGCCTAGCTATATGTAATTAGAGAATTTGTGATCCGAATGAACATTACCTAGCTATCTTGAATATATTTTTTGAACTATTTGACCAATATAAGCAATGTATGATAAATATGGTAACATAGACAAGGCAGTGAACTATAAAAAAAAATGCCTCAAAGATATGCGGTCTCATGGTGATGGAATGCAATGATGTTGATGGTAACACATTTATTTGAGACATTTTTTCAAACAGTTCACTGCCTTGTCTATGCAAGGTAGTGAACCATTTGATTGACCTTCATATAAGATGTAAGCTAACATAAGATAAATGAATTACATATGCAGGAACTTGAACCCCTTTGATGAGGATCCTGTACAGTCTACATAAAGGCAAGGCAAGGATTCTTCTCATGGATCGGTAGGTATAAGTCAATACACCATATAGAAACCATTTGTTATTTGTTTTCTTTCTCTTCACACCCATCATGGAATGGTTTAATAATAAGCCAGGTTTTAGCAACTATATTTTGACAAAAATTTAATTTTTTTCTCACCTAAACCACCTTGACATCCACATGGTATAGCTCATTCTACTTTCTCGGCCCTCCTATATGCTTTAAATGACAAGGAAGACTATTTTTCTGAGTTTTTGAAACTCCAAAATTACCAAGAAAACAAACATACATAAAAACTTGGAAATATATCTTGATTTTAAAATGATTTATGACAAACCATAAGTGAAACAAATAAGAAATTGATAACCTAATGAAATCTTCTAGCATATACCAGTGCCTTACTCCATTGGGATCTGAGTTTCTAAAATATCACTGAAACTTGATAGAAATTTATCTAATAGCTAATTAAATCGTAAACAATACCACCTTACGGTATCATTTTATTTGTAATTTATTACTCGAACTACTTATCAAATTCTAGTACAAGCTTTATCCCTATGTAATCTCACTCAAGCATTTAATCTCACTCAAGCATTTTAATTAACCCATTGGATTAAAGCATGAAATGAAAAATTACATACATCATAACTGTAAAATGGAAAATTGGATCCTAGTGACTCCCCACCTAGGAGAGAGAAAGGAAGGCACTAGCATAATTTTCACTTGGGAGGAACTTTACATTCAAAAGAGGGGCTTGAATTAGCTAGATCCAAATCTGAGGGAAACAAGGATGTGAATTATGAGTGGATTGAAAGTGGTTGATGTGTGATTTAACCTCTTTTGTAAATGAAAAAGTTGACTTGTCGACTATGCGGAAAAAAGAGAGGAAATAAGTGAAATGAGGAGCTACCAGTTTGGGATTGCACTGTAACTTTGGATCTGGGCTAATTAGACTGATACGGATCCTCCCTATAAATCTAGAGAAAATTCATTGAGACCATGGTGGGAATGTACATGTTCTTCCACAAAATCAGCGAAATGAAAAGGGTTCTTCTGTCTCAGTAAACGAATCCCAAACTTGCAATTACAGCTATGCCCCTGCAACCTACACACAAAAAAGAGAGGGAGAATGGTTTTTGATAGGGGTTTGCCTTAGTCAAACCCTAGATGAGGAATCAACCTTGAAAGAAAGTGATTTCCAATGCTTGAATGTAAATAATGGAAATGTATACCTTGTAGATCTGCAACTTGTTGATGATGATTGCTTTGCTTCTTGAAGGTAACCATAAATGTCATATGAAATGGCATGTAACATGACAAAACCCTAAAAAACACACATGCTTGCAAATGAATGTTGTAATATTTCTCCAATAAATGAATGAAGAAGACTTGAATACTTAAATGCTTGATGATGAACTTGAAATATTATATCTTATCCTTATTCTCTTTATCCCTTATCATCTGTCTATGTGTTTTCCATCCATCCCCTAATTCAGGGTATTGAATTCCTTTTTATACATCCCTCAAGGATTCATTTTCAACAACCGAAGGCTGACAACAAGGACTTACAAACCCTAAAGACAAATTATGCATAGGAGATTGGGCAGACCTAACATTTGGTGACCCTAGGGGATGGGTACAAGGGTACCATGCTCCTGTCCTAGGGGGAAAGGGGTGCCATGCCCCTGTCCTGCCCTATTTTGGAGCCCAGAGAAGGTCTAGTGAAGGCACAGGACATAAAGGAGGAAGGGTGAAGGGGTGAGAATGCAGAAATAGGTCTCGGTTAGGGAAGGAGATGTTGTCGCCAAGGTGAGGACCCAAAATGTGGTTAAAATTGTAGGGATTGTAATTTTATGACACTACATTTAGCCCCCACTTTAGCGGGAGTATGGCTTATGCCACCACTGCTGATAAAGTAGAAGAAAGAGAGAGATGAAGATGAGAGACATGGAGAAAAACCACAAGGAGTATAAGACACCACTAATATTGAGGAGAAAAAAGCCCACAATCTTAGGGTCTTAACTCACGCCAACATATGCAAGAGCACATAAAACAAAAAGGCACAAGGCACACAGAACAAAGACAAAGTGTAAAAATACACATGACAAGAACAAGGCACAAGACGACAAACTAACTAGCCAAAGATATCTTGAGCTCATATGTCTCAACAACTAATTAGGACACAAAGACCAATGCCATCACATAAACATGGGCGATCACATAAAAGAGAAAAAATGACATCATCCATGAACTATCAATAGTAAAACTATGAGTTCATGAGAGGAAGAAGAGAGAGAACATGAATACACACTAGTGATCCATGAGAAGAAAGGCGAAGAAGAAAGAAACCATGGATGTCTCACCCCTAAAACTAGATGATCCATGGAGAGAAGGACATGGATAATCTCACTCCCAGAGCCTATCTAGGTGATCCATGTAAAGAGAGAGAGTGAGAACACCGTTAGTTCCAATCAACCACATGCACATGTGTGAAAGTGAGGTTAAAAGAGCCTCATAGGAGTCTATGCCCGAGTACGCTACAACCTGTATAGAATGTATAGTACATGTGTCAAGAAACCCAAAAGGGAAAAACCACGGTGAGCTGAAACTCACAAGTAACTATTTGCAGAATAGAAACCAGATCGGTTAAGGTCAAACCAGTTAAGGTTATACAATGTTCTTCACGAGAACAGATCCTGTTAGGAATCTAGATCTCTGTTAGGAGATAAGTCCTGTTAAAGACTACCTTGTGAGAGGATTTTAGATTCACAGTTGTGAACCACCTTGTTAGAGGATTTACAAAGGCTTTGCCAAGCCTACCCGATTAAGGGTTTCAGACTTGTCAAAGATATGAGTAATAAACAAGTGAGTGATCTACATACTAGCACAATATGCTTGGTTAGATCCTTGATAGCTCATTGTTAATGCACATTTAGCATTACTGCAGTCTTAAGTATCTCCACACTCTATTTCTTCACACAGACCTAATCTTCTCTTCTGTAATCGCACATACAAAAACCTCATGCACTTCTAAAACCCTATCAACACCTAAAACCCTAGACATAATGTCCTTATAAAGGAATCTGATTTCATGTCGGTCCAATAGGATTACATTGCAAATTCCTAAGTTCAGTGCATCTGGACACATTTGGTAACATGACACAAAATCACCGCCAAAGTGTCGGTGGATGATAACTCATCACAGAAATACCGGTTCATTACCGATTACTGGTTCATACATTTTACTAATTACCAGTTTGTCAAAATGAAGACTGGAAAAAGTGTTAACAATCACTTTGTTCCTTCGTACCTCTTTGGGATCCTCGAACCACTTGAGGTCTTCATACCACTTTGGTCTTCATATCGCTTGAGATCGGTAAACACTTTTTGCAAAACACTGATAGTCTAAAGACTATAATACATGATACCGGTTGGAACAAATACCGGTTGAGCGTAACTCATACATACAAAAAGTGATCTCAAAGCAAGTGTGTGTCCATCAATGACAATCACAACATCATCAAAATGCCAACAATCTCCCCCTTTGGCATTGATGGCAACACTTAGGAAAATTTTGATATCTAAGTGTTTTACAACAAAAACATGCCATAATCAAAATTACTCCCCCTAAGCATATACACTATCCCTTTTGCAGAAATTACAATGTATACTACTCCCTTAAAGAGATAAACATGAAAGTATACATAACATTCATCAAAATTTTAAATACTACTCCCCCTTTGCCAACAATGACAAAATACTGTAGAACAACCCCTGTTTCTCATTATCATTTAAAATAATAAATGTTCATGACAATAATGAGTGAAACTTATCAAAAACCGATTTAAAATCCTACATAAAAGTCTTCATGGCTAAAGACCATGACACAATTGATGAGGTGGCAACCTCACTTTTTGTCTACATTTAAGATACATGTTCTTCCATGGCATCAATTGTGCTCATTTCTTGAGTGGTTGTTAATGCCTCCAGATTAAGAAAGTACTTCTGAAGTATTTGCAGTCTGGGTAATAAAACTAGTTTAAGTTCTTGCAAATCTCTAGTCTAGTTGTGAATCTCCAACTCTATTTTGGCAGACTGGAGCTGAAACTGGTGAACAGTTTGCCCACATGAAGTGAAGGAATCATAGGGCGTCTTAAAGGTGCTTATGTATGCCTGCAAATTAGATTGCAGTTTTTCCTTTTGTCAAGAACATCATCACAAAATAGATGGGGTTGGTTCATTTTGCTTAACAGTAGCTTGCCCTCATCCATAGCATCTCTTATGTTCTTCTATTGTTTTAGAAGTTCAGACCGGAGCTTGTTCAATTTCTTCACTAAGGCAGTGTTTAGTACCTTTTGATGCTTCTTCTATGCATTAGCTTTAGCAACCTCTTATAGACATTGTACCTAGTCCTCCACAGCTGTACATAGGAGTTTTAGTTGGGCCAGAGAGGAATCGGTACTGGGGAGGTTAGTACTGGGAATCAAACTGGTAAGAGTGTCAACTGCAGTTTGAATAACATCTTGCTCCTTTTTCCTCCTTAATGCTTCCAGTCGCTCTTGTGCAAGCTTAATGCTTTGGAGCAGCTCTGATTCATTTGTAGATTGGAGGTTAATAGGACTGGTGATGTCAACCGGTTTGTCTTGACCACTGGTTGCCTTTGGGGTCTCCACTTGTGTGCTCTTTGTTGATTCCTTCTTCTCTTTGGCTTTTTTCTTTTCCTCTTCTGCCTTCTTTTGCTCCTCTTCTTCTTTCTTTTTCTTCTCTTCTTCCTTCTTCTTGTCTTCTTCCTTTCGCTTCTCCTCATTTTGTTTTCTCTCCTCCTCTTCTCTCTGCTTCTCCTCTTCTTTCTTTTTCTCTTTGTCTTTCTTCTTCTCCTCTTCGTTCCTTTTCTCTTCCTCTTTCTTCTCCTCCTCTTTCTTCATTTTCTCTTCTTCTTTCCTTTTCTCTTCCTCTTTCTTCTTCTCCTCCTCTTTCTTCTTTTCCTCTTCTTCTCTCTTCTCTTTTGCTTGTTTCCTCTTCTCTTCCTCTTTCTCTTTGTCAACTGTCTCCTTCTCCTATTTCTCCTTGTTTGTATCCAAAGTGATATCATCACCATCCTGTGCGTCCACATCAATAGTGTCCACCTATTATGTGGTTTGTTCTTTCTCATCATCTAATGCCTCAATCGGGTTTCTAATTCCTGGTTCTTGTTCAGCCTTTCTATTGGCTTTAGCTGCTTGGTGCATTTTTAGAGCGGCTTTGGTATGGACGTGTGTATCTTTCACCACTTTAGATACTTTGCCTTTGAGTAATAACAGTCTTCTTCTTCTCATGAAGAAGAGGCCTTTGTACCAGTTCACGATTTCAAACAATTTGGAGTTAGAAGCATCAGGGAAGTATTCTACAAAAATCTTTTCTCTGGTCTCTTGTTCTTTCTCGATGGCAATGTGCCATTTATTATCTAAAGAATTATATAAAGAATTAGGTGTTTCAGATCTAATGTTTGATGGCGACCAGTCACAAACACATAAATAATTGATGACTTCCTGCTCTACTTCTTCTCTCTCACTATCACTAAAATCATCAAAGCATTCTTTCAAGTCACTAAGAAATTTTCTCTTAATGTTCTTAATAGTCCTTTGACAATGTGTCATTGGCTTATAAGAATATATATCAATATTTACCGGTGCTGATGAGGTAGGTTCATTGCCGGTTGTCTTTACCTTCTTCCTTGTTTTCCTAGTCTTCTTAGATTGCACTTTAGGTTCTGTATCCTCAGAATCTGGTGATTTACTCTTGGTCTTCTACTTTCTTTCAAAAACTTTAGCGGGAGCAACTTCCGGTTTCTTATTGGAAGGTGACCGCTTGGTCACTTTAGGACTTGTTGAGGTAACCGGTGTTGATACCGATGGCACTACCTTTCCCTTCTTTAGTAAAGGTTCTTCAATCGGTTTTATCCTTTCCACGTAGGTGTTAGTTCTCTTCTTCTTTGGATCAAGAGGTGAGGCAAGTAGGGTAGAGGCATACCCATCTAGCATGTCATACATCACCTCATATCCCATGGGTTCAAATTTTTCTTTTCTGGGCTCCACCACCTCCATTATGCACTCATCTACTCTGATGGTAAAGCAGATGTCCTCTTCATACTTCTTAATAATATCTCCAGATATCCTCATCCCCTGGCTCATCTTCCACTTGAATTCATCAAAATATTTATTCAAGACTTCAAGATAACCGGTTCCCACCGCTTGAAGACTTTCTATGATTTGTTTGGTAACCGATTGGGCAGCAGACCATTGAATATCATTGACTCCCGGAAAATAGCCTTGAAAGTAGAAAAAAAGACCTACCAATAGTTGTCCAAATTTGAATCTTAAGGCATTTTCTTGTTGGATAGACTTTAGGTTTACCAGAAGTTGCCTCTGCATATAGGTGCATAGATCAAATGACGCATCTTCCATGATCATTCTGTAGGTGACATTCACCATAGCAGCAGAGATAGAGTTTATTCTGCTAGCATAGAACGTCCAGTATCCGATCACCATGCAAGCATAGTTGACCAAATCATTCTTGATGGTGTTGACGGTCATTCCCTGTTGGTCTCTCACAGAACTGGTGAGCTTAGTTATTTTAGTCTTGATGACTTTTCTTAGGGCTAGCACCTCACCAGTGTTGCAGAAACTAGTGACGACATGAATGGCTTCATGCGTAATATCATGTGTCCTCTTGAGATACATGTTGTCACCATGCACTCTACTCAGAATGATGCGGATGTGACCTTCAGTGAATTCTTAAAGAAAATACACTACATTGTGAAGTTTCTTCCTTTCCAAGATGCTGTATTCTGGTTTGATCTTTTTGTCATCCCCACATAATAGACCTAGCTGGGAATGGATCACTAGAGATCCCAGGTCTTCCAATTTACAGTCAATGTACCCTGAAATATCACCTTCCACTATAACTCCAGCGGGTATCTGGGATAGGGCATTGTATTTCATCTTCCGTTGGATAAAATCCACTGAGTAGATAGGTGTCCTAGAACTGGAGTGCGATGCAAAAGCCATGAGTAACTGATAAACAAGAATTTCGAGAAATACCTTCAAAATTTTGAGATTTAGGGTTTGCAAATTTATCTTCTCTTCACACCACTTCGGTTGTTGGATTACCGCTTTGTGTTCTTCACAGATAGGTTGCAAGTACCTCAGAATTCTTCTGTTAGATTTCAATTCACTCTGAATCTCAAGTTGGATCGCCTTTGGTTGCTCTAAAATTAAAAATTTCTTCACTCACAAATTGATAAGTGAAAATGACTTGAAAATCCCATTTAAACGAATTCTTCACCTACCATAATAAATGCTCCTCCATTAGGGAATAAACCCTAATTTTTCCTTTTACCATTTCCGGTCTTCTGTCAATTGACAGGTAACACATACCGGTTAAGGTCTTTTACCGATATAAACCAGGGGTTCAAAACATTTCACCGATTTTCTCCCCCTAAGCTTTTCTGAAGCTTAGTTTGCTGGTTCAAAGATTTCCACACTAGATGCAGAAACTGGTTCATCTTGTGACACTTCTTCTGGTTTCTTTTTCCATGTTTTATTCATTCCCGCTTGAATGGTTTCAACATCAATGTTTCCTTCCGGAGTGATCGGTATATCATCCGATATGTTCTTTCTCATCCTGCAGATTCTAGTAGTGTGATCCAGTTTGTTGCAATGATAGCATACCATTCCAGGTGCTCTCCATGGTCCATTATTCATGTTTCCATTCTTCCTTTTGCATGTTGTAGTAGTGTGACCACTACCACGATAGATCAAATAGGTTGCTCTCCTACCGGTTGCCACTTGATAGCCACCACCACCTGACTGATGGTCATAGGCATTATACCAGTTTGGATTCCAGTTCACAGAGGATTTAGGAAAAACTCCTTGAGTCTTTTGAGGATATCTCCTGGTGTTGTGCATAAAAGACTTTCCTTCAAATGCTCTATGCCCAAACTTGTTGCATGCATAATAGTTACCATTGAATCTATTGGACCTAGGCTTATTGTTTAGAAAATAAGGAAAATTATTGTAGGCCTTATTTCTACACACATTAGCAGTATGTCCTTCCTTGAGACAATTAAAGCAAACAGGTTTAAAATTTTGCTTACCTTTATCCTTTGATGTCGGTTTCTTCTTTGATGCTCCATCTTTTGTTCTATAGGTCTCACCTTCCTCATAACTGGAAAAACCAAGTCCAGTGGTATTCTTTACCGATTTTGGTGATTCAAGCTTTTGTTCTAGCTTAACAGTACTCTTATTAAATTTGGCAAGTATTTCCTTTGACTCAGTGAGTTCCTTGGAAATAGCAGCATTGGATTCCTTCAAGGTTGCATTCTCAGAAATAGCCATGTTTAGTTCACCTTACATTTCTTCTTTTTCCACTTTACTCTCTTGGAGATGAGTGGTAAGGGCACTGATTTCTTGCTTCATCTTGGAGATCTCATGATCTTTGTCTTTTACCAGATCTTCAGCTTTCCTTTGGTTCTCAAGTTCTTGACACATTCTGATAGTCAGTCCTTCCAGTTCCCTTCTCAAGTTGGCATTAGACTCATTCAGTTTTTCAACTTCTTCAACTAGGGCTTCCATGTCTGCTTCATTAGAAGAGCTATTTTTAGTAAGCTCTATCAGTTTCTCAGCATGCTCTCTTCTTTTTGCCAAAGAGGCCTTATATTTGACTTTGAGTTCATCAAAGGAGTTCTCAGTCTGAGTGAGATGATGAGTAAGTTCCCTCATAGTGTATTCCCCCATATCTCCTTCCAAGTGGTTAAACTTATAGAAAGGTTGGCTCTGATACCAATTGATGAATACTAAGAGGGGGGTGAATTAGTATACCAATAAATACTGAACTCAAACACTTAAATAGTTTAGCAGTCAACTAGTGTAACAGATTTACTAACAAACCAGTTAAGACAAATGCAAACCAAACAACAAATAAAGAATTCACCCACAAGACCACAATCACCATAACACAAGAAGTTTTGACATGGAAACCCAAAAGGGAAAAACCACGGTGAGTTGAAACTCACAAGTAACTATCTGCAGAATAGAAACCAGACCAGTTAAGGTCATACAATTTTCTTCACCAGAACATATCCTATTAGGAATCTAGATCTCTATTAGGAGATAAGTCCTATTAAAGACTACCTTGTGAGAGGATTTCAGATTCACAGTTATGAACCACCTTGTTAGAAGATTTACAAAGGCTTTGCTAGGCCTACCCGGTTAAGGGTTTCAAACTTGTCGAAGATGTGAGTAATCAACAAGTGAGTGATCTAGATACTAGCACAGTATGCTTAGTTAGATCCTTGATAGCTCATTGTTAATGCACATTTAGAATTACTTCAGTCTTTAGTATCTCCACACTCTATTTCTTCACACAGACCTAATCTTCTCTTCTGTAATCGCACATACAAAAACCTCATGCACTTCTAAAACCCTATCAACACCTAAAACCCTAGACATGATGTCCTTATAAATGAATTTGATTTCATATCGGTCCAATAGGATTACATTGCAAATTCCTAGGTTCAGTGCATCTGGACACATTTGGTAATATGGCACAAAATCACCACCAAAGTGTCGGTGGATGATAACTCATCACAGAAATACCGGTTCATACATTTTACTAATTACCGGCTTATCAAAATGAAGGCTGAAAAAAGTGTTAACAACCGCTTTGTTCCTTCGTACCGCTTTGGGATCCTCAAACCACTTGAGGTCTTCATACCGCTTTGGTCTTCATACTGCTTGAGATTGGTAAACACTTTCTTCAAAACATCGATAGTCTAAAGACTATAATACATGATACCGGTTGGAACAAATACTGGTTGAGCATAACTCATACATACAAAAAGTGATCTCAAAGAAAGTGTGTGTCCATCAATGACAATCAAAACATCATCAAAATGCCAACAAAGTATGCCATATGGTGAAGAGCAACATGAAGGGAAAAGAAGTGCTAAGTCACTATGTTTTTACCAAGAAATACAACTAGATCTGTTGTGAGACAAATGTGTGCAAGATCATATTGTAGTTGAACAAATTTCTTAAATGCATAACATTTTCCAAGAGAATGTGAATATAAATCATGAAAAATACAATATTCAATACCTTTCACTTGCTTAAGGTTTTTATTTTTCTTTTTAGGAGGAAAGAAAATGTTCTTGTCATATCTCAATCTCCAATAGATTCTTTCAGCTAACCTGTCAAGATGGTAAATATCGTCTTGCCATGAAAGAGAGGGTTTGTTAGAAGAAGAAGTTTCATAATCCACAATTCTAATTTGGCCACTATCTATGCCATCTTGAATAGAGTTTTGAAAATTAGGGCAATCATCAACATTATGGTCATGGGTTTGATGAAATGAACACAAAGGATGCTTTGAAGAAGAAGCATTCTTGTGGGCTCTCTTGATTTGTTGTTTTTAAAGGTAATCTTTAATGTTTTGAAGCCTAAGGAATTATTCCATAGAAAGAGGGGTCCCACTTCCTAGGCCTCTTGTAGTAGTTTGTGTAGGAGGATTTATAGGGACACGAATTCCATGCTCAAATTTCCCAATTCCTTCTCCTTTAAAACCTTGTTTTGTAATTATATGAAAAAACACGACATAAGAATGTTGCAATTGACTAGATGGAGGAACAAGATCACGAATTTGTTTTAAATCTAATGTGTAAGGAGGTGGAAAAAGATTTGTAGATGAAGGAGGAGTATCATGGGGAATGAGAATCTCTTTTCCTTTATCAAGCTTATCCTTTTTGGAAGATTAGGGAGGAACATCTTCATCATCTAAAACCTCATTTTTAGTGATTTCTATGCGAGGAGAAAGGTCATGAATAAAAGGCATGACATCATCCTCCCTACATAGACTTTGATGTTGAAGATGGGTCTTAGGAGAATAAGGAGTATCTAAATATGTATGAGTGTAGATGTTGTCATATTTAACCCCTTGCTCAAGGGTGTGTGTAGAAGAAGAAGACGGATCCATATTACTTTCCAATGCTTTATTTCTTGTAGAAAGATCATTGGGTAAAGCATTAGATCTCATTTATTTTACACAAGATACTCTAGGAGATGTACAAGGGTTAGGATCATTAGGTTTAGGATCTATGAAAGCTTTAAGGTGGTCAACATATTAAATGCATGTTGTTAACAACATCACCATAATGCAACATAAATGATACATGAAAGCTTTGAGATCTAATAATTTGAAAATCCTAACAACACAATATGACCAAATGCTATGAAGAAAGAGAAGCAACAGGAAATGGAAGAAACTATTATCCGACACATGATAAATATATGCAAAAATTAATGTAATCACATATGAAAGAGAAAGTAAATCCAAATTATTAATTTCCATTAAAAGTCTCTTAAGTGAAATCAGAATATGCTGGAAAAGGGAACTCTAAAATTAGGACCTTTTTATGAAAATTAATTTTAAGATGTGAATTTGATGAATTTTGAATTTGTGTTTGACCTTAAAGAGTGTTAAAATTGATAAAGTATGCTGATTTGCTAGATCTGAGCATAAAAATATAGTCAATTTCGTCTCCCAAAATTTCACGAAAAAAACCAAGGACCATGGCGGGAATGCACACGGTCCGACCAACTTTTTTTCAAAATTTTCAGGGATGGTAGAGATTATGATTTTAATACGGAATCCAAAAAAAAATTTGATTTGGAGATGTATAGATTGGTCAAAATTGCAGTCAAACCCCAGTTGAGGAATCAAACTTGAAAGAAAGTGATTGCCAATGCTTGAATGTAACCAATGGAAATGTATACCTTGTAGATTTACAACTTGTTGATGATGATTGATTTGCTTCTTGAATGTAACCACAAATGTCATATGAAATGGCATGTAACATGACAAAACCCTAACACACACACATGCTCGCAAGTGAATGTTGTGATGTTGATCCAATGGATGAATGAAGAAGACTTGAATACTTAAATGCTTGATGATGGCCTTGAAATCTTGTATCTTCTCCTTATGCTCTTTATACCTTATCATCCATCTATGTGTTGTCCATCCATCTCCTGAGTTAGGGTATTTAATTCCATTTTATACATGCCTCAAGGATTAATTTTCAACCATCAAAGGTCGACAAAGAGGAATTACAAACCCCAAAGACAAATTGTGCATAGGCGATCGGGCAGACTTGACATAGGACCACCCTAAGCGGTGGGGATGGGGGCGCCACACCCTTGGCCTACCTTATTTTGGAGCCTAGACAGGGTCTAGAGAACACACAGGACATGAAGGAGGAAGGGTGAAGGTGTGAGAATACAGAAATAGGTCTTGGTTAGGGAAGGAGATGTCGTCACCAAGGTGAGGACCCCAAATGTGGTCAAAATTATAGGGGTCACAATTTTATGACACTACAATAACAATACAATAAGAAAATGAAACCCTTGATTTCATTAACTCAAAAGAAAATAAAATCATACACAAGAGAGTAAGGATTTTGAAATTATATCTGTATTAACTTGAAAAGCTATCTTCTATCAAATAACCAAATACATTTCATATACAGAAGAACCCAATTGAAATTTGAAATTGATGACTATCTTCTATTTTGCTCTGAAAAATGACATTACAATTCTCTGCTATTTACTCATGACTTATCAAAACTTGAACCTAATCTTGCAGCCCGGACCCACAAAAGAGACCCTATTCAGAGATTTTTGAACCCTTTCTAATGGCCTTGATTTCCCTTTTATAGAAAATAAGGGATCAACAAGCTTGAGGCCAAGAGACACATGTCATCTATAATGAACAAGCCAAGAAAGCCATATGCAATTCTGTTACAAAATATTCCTTAAAACTACCCATACGTTGGCACTTGTGATAAAATAAAATCACAATTTGTAACTAAACATTTTTAGAAACAAAAGTGCTTGAGTTGTGCCATTATCATCTTGATGTCTTCAATCAGACTGTGAGATGCTTCGTTCTGTCCTACACAACATTTTCCTTCTTGGAAGGGAAACTAGATCCTAGCAAGAAGTAAAACCACCCCCAAAGTAGAGAAAGATCTCTAACATTTATACCCAGGATCAGAGTAAGTGGAAGGAGAAGCTTATAGGGAAACATAATATGTTGGGGAGGGGTCGCAGCTTGCATGTCATCGCATAGACGACTGGCTACCGCTCCCCACTCAAACAAATCGTTCTTTCATTCCCCTGTGAGCTCCTTCCTCAAACCCCTTGCCAGCTAGTGGCAGAGTAGAAGGACAGGATGTATCATGAGTGTCTTTTTCTCATAAGAAATGGCTTTCACACTCCCTCCGATAATCCTTCAAAGTTTCACAACCCCTCTAACAATAACAAAACTCACACAAGAGAAAGAACACCCATCCAGTATCATCAAGCACACAACAACTCCATGCACGATACTGCTCAAATATAATCTTCTTCAATGATGAAAAACCACTCTTCAGAAAGAAAAGAGGCTTCTTTTCTCTTCTACAAACTGAACTACCACCTTATTGTATTTATAGTCAAAATCACTTCACTTGGTGGTGTTTGTTCATGCAAAAATAATCTTCCTAAATCCATGATTTTTTATTTCAAACCCATAGGTTATCCAAATTCTCTTATGCCTCTAAAACTATTATCCTTGCTTGTCAAATCAATTTTGACTCAATATAAACCTTCAAAAAACTAGCCTTCTAAAATGAGTTGGCATCCAATCATCCTACCTTGTCGCTATTTTCTCCAAGTTGGCAAGCGTGTAGTCTGTCACTATTGTCTACCACACACCTTGAACCGCATGGGAGTGTAGGCTATATGATCTGCTCGTGGTTTAGCTATCGCTCGCAGTATTAAAACATTAGACTTATAAAAAAAAACTGTGTCGGCTGAAATGTTAAATGGGATCCGCCTAGGATAATATAGGTACGCACAACTTAGGGGATAAAATGGCCCCATCGATGAGGACACGACTCTCAGCCATTAAGACAAAAAGATAATGTGAAATTATAAATAGCTTAGGTTTTTTTCATAAGATTTAATTATAAAAGCGTAAAACCCTAAAACCTAAACCCCAAAGGTATGAACAAAGAACAAAATTAATCTAGAATGACCAAGATTTTTACTAAGGCATGAAAAATTTTGCATAGTCATTTTTAGGACTATCGGGACCTTTGACAACTTGCCCTCAAATCTTTTTGCAGCATTTGCAAAAAATCAACAAGATATGGTGTACCATCTATTACAACTTATTGTCGTCTCTCTCCATGGGATCCTAAAATTTATTTACTCTCACAATAACAATCAACCCTCTCCCAACTATCTCTCTCATTTGATGGAATTCACGTACCACCAAATAGGTATTTATTAGATGTGTCTTCCTCGAGCGAGGGAAATTCAGGAAGAGAAGAGGAAAGCAACACATGTAGTAGGTCTAAAAGAGGGAGATCAACTAGAGGTCAAAAGATTAGAAGAAAATTCCATAAACGCATGGAATTGTTTCTTGCTCAAGGGGGGTCATGTTCTTCTAATGACTAGAGCATATCAGACATCGAGGTTCCCTTGAGGTACAAACATCTACATAAACAATGGGTACCCAAGGAACTTCCTCCTATAAACACTAATTTTTGTGTTAACAGGAGGATATATCGCATAACACCATCATAATTACATGGTTTGGGCCTATTTTCCATTCGATATAAAGGTATATTACAACAAAGTTGCTAAATTGATGGAGCATGTCAGACCCTATTACAATTACAAAATTTGGATGCAGCTGATTCGATATACACGAAGTATGGTTAGTTATGCACTATCAACAAATTATATATAGCTAAAAGATAATGATCAAAGTAAAAGAGTGGCTATGTACATTGATGGAAGGCCAAAAGCAATAGGGAATATTGTAGGTTTTATAAATAGTACATGACTTGGGTTGACTTATATGCAACCCAATTGCATATTCAAGGCGCGTGAGGGAAACCGTGTATTCGTATGTACGCTAAAATCAATAAGTGTAGGGGAAGAGTTGTTAGTCGATTACAATTTGAATCACATAGATACAAGAAAATTTACTATCGTGGGGGTGGTGCGTACTTATATATAAAATTTAAACCAACCTCCAATTAATGACTCTAATATACCATTTTATTATTAAGTTTTTTTGGTAAGTCTATTGGTTTCATTTCTCTAATGTTCTTTTATATTTAATTTTTGTCACAACGTGACATTTATTCGACACATATCACAGACCGGGATGTAGCTTTGGGCACTTCTACCTAGCAGGTAAACCTCATTGTAATTGTACAAATTAGATACAAGCAAAATGTTATATTATTTTGTTCTTTTCTTCAGGGTTTTGGATTAATTTTGATAATGTTACTAATATTCTTGTCACAGATGGATGTTCGGGGAAAGGCACCTGCAGTAGTTGAGAACATCGATATAGAGGTGGACTCACTATTATGCGATGATGACATCACATATTCTACAAACCCAGCTGAAATGATAATAAAGATGCAAAAAAATAATAATAAAGAAATTCTTAAATTGTTATTCATAATCCCTCAAACTGATGAGATAAAAGAGAGGGTGCACAAAACTTCCAAGTAAGCAATCATGAAATCTTTAATTATAACATAAGTTCATTCATGGTTTATATTTTATACTCTTTATGTCATGAACTAAAATATGTACTTGTTATTTTTACAATAACTTTTGCATTCTGATGAAGCTGGTGACCATGATTAGGGTATTCTAGGTAGTTCAGGTGATGACCATGTTCTGTGCATACACCAACTCATATTTTTACATGTTCTTGTCCTTCTATTAATGTGTTATTATTCTTATTTAATGTATTGTGTATTTAATGTATTAATCTTTAGGTGTTGTCCATGTTCATGTGCATCAACCGCCTCATCCGACCTCATCATCCGCACCTATATTGTCGACTGTAATGTCAGCAACATGCAACATGGAGTCATCAAATACTGCACTGACTTGTGCAATAGGACACAAACTTGGGGATGTAGAGGCCACTAGTGGTGGTATTTTAGCAGAGTTTCCTTGATCTTCTTGTATTATTAGTACGATAATTTTGTCGGTCACATTTGTGGTGACCGATGATCTTGTTCCCATAAATATAGAGAAGGTTTCAGGTACTTTAAAATAATTATTATATATAGTCCAATTGTAATTTACTTATTGATCACTCATTTTGGACTAATGATCCCATGATTTTTTTGTAGGAAATGATGTTTTTTATAAACATCTAAATGATATTCCATTGGATATATTTAGGCCCACCATACGTACATGGTGGAATGGTCAAAATCAATAATTAAAATATTAACTCATAAACCGTTTGGTTGTGTTGTTCAGAAATGACACATTCAACAAAACCAAGTTCCTTCAAAAAGTTGGCACATATCTAAAGTACGTGAGGGACCAATATAGGACACATTTAGAGAACATAAAGTACGAGCATCCCCCATGATTCAAGAGAGGGACTGGAAGGACCTAGTTTCAGATGGAAAGGAGAAAGTTGAAAAGAGAAAAGGACATACACCACTGGGTGAAGGAAGGTATGTGATACTCTTAACAATGTAATTATGTACTAATTACTCTTCATATTTACATAATCTAATATATTTCAAACTTTTCATAGGCTGCCCAACACATCGAAGGCAACTAAGGAAAGACTATAAAAGCACGAGCAACACAAACTTGGCTCTTGTGGTTATATGAAAGTTGTCGCATGAATTATAAGTATCAATAAATGAAATATCACATCGAAATAATAAATTGCAATTTTTTTTTTTAATCAAACAATAGAAGCAAAATTCATGATATGAAGAAAAAATTTAGGGCTCTAAATTCAATAGAGCGTCGACAAAAGATGACATGAAAATTGCCTTCCAGCAAGGCTATGGACTTTTTGGTGGAATGCCTAAGAGAATTGAATGGGAAAACACAAGATTCCAATGCATCTGTCACACAGGTAAATAAGCTAAATGAAAATTATTTAAAATTAAATACTTGAGAAATAATCTATTCAATGTTAATTTCCAACATAAAGTGACTATATTTGTTTTAAATAAGCAAGCAATGATAACAATATACATGGCATTAGAATGCAACCTACTGAGGGTTGAACACAACCTGCACATGATGAAGGTTGTTGTGTGCATCCCGGTACTGGAGGTATTAATGTGCTATACAATTTTTTTTATGTAATTATTAATATAATTAAACATCTTTAATTGAAATTGGTGTAGTAATTAATGTAACCTTTTTTTATTTTAGATCATGCAGAGCATGGTGAACAAGTGGAGCATGATTAGGGTAGACAACATCAGGAACGTGATGTGCCCCCATCAGGTAAAGAGGACGACTATTATTCCTTTAAATAAATTTAATTGCAATTGGTGTATTGATTAATGTAACCTTTCGTGTGTGTTTTAACTCTAGAGGATTTAGAGGGTGTTCATCATGTTGAGGATGAGGCTAAACAAAATGATCAGGAAGATGATGTGGCCCCATCAGGTAAAGAGCACCCCTGTAATATTCTTTTAATTAATGAAATACTTGTAACAATAATAAAAAATCTTATGAATTTAACCCATTTCTTTGTTATTGTAGTGGAGCCTCCTGTGCCTAGGCATCCTTGTCATGAGTACAAAACTAGGAATACATTACGATCACGAGCAGAGGGCACAATAACTGAAGAGGGGAAATATGATGAAGAAAATGATGCTCCGCTTAGTGTTTACTTAGCTTCAAAAAAAATAAAATAAAATAAATGATTGTAATCGTATTATTTGTTAAAGAATAATTTTTATGTGTTAATGAATGTTAATGAATGATATGTGTTGATGAATGTTGATGAATTTTACATGTTAATGAATGTTATTTGTTAATGAATGTTATATGATAATTAATGAATGTTATATTTTATCAATGGATGAAAGAATGAATGAATATTATATTTTAATGGGGAATTTAGAGTGATGTTAGGTGGGGGGGAGGGCCAAATGAGCTTCCACCTTCACGTGGTTGACCCTGTTGAGTAGAGAATATTAAAATATTCTTGAAACAAAGAGAAGCTCAAGAAGGTAATGTACTTTTCAATATTTCATTATGCTCCACTATTAATCTTATTAAATAATATGTATTGAATCTTAATTACAGGGTCCAACAGAGCCAAATCATATTCCATATTTGCAATGCTTTATATTCCCTGATGGCAAGTTTTTTGTTTTTTTAAATATAGCCTGTTTTTCGGAATTCTGATGGACATGCCCAACATAGGCCCCAACGAGAGTGTTGTTGCTACGAAAAAATATTTCTTCACAGGCACATCACTCGCGTTGGAGATTCCTTGCATTTGTTGTTGGAATTTTGACAAAAAAGGACACTATGTTTCAATAGGAATGTTGTACCTGTGATGAAACATTTTGTTGTAGGTGCACCATTCCTATTGGAGCTCCCTTGCATTGTTCATCAGAATTCTGATTAAAAGGGCACTATGCTTCGACGGGAATGCTGCACCTATGACAAAAAATTTTGTTGCAAGTGCACCATTCTCTTTGGAGCATAATTCCCTTATTTGTTGGAATTCCAACTAAATTGCAAGTTCATCGAAAGATTAGCGTCTTTGTCCGAATTCCAATAAATTAGACTGCCACATTATGTGTCAACTTCCTATGAAGAATATGTCAAAATTCTGATGAACATCTATTCGTGGAATAGCCTGACAAAATTTGAGCGACGAAAATATTTTCACCATTTCGTCGGATCTACAACAATAATATGTCGGAATTACGACGATAGTTCATCGAAAAATGACCCCAAATGTGTTAGTGAATGAAATAGGAGGGGGGATAGTTTGTGGGCATACATTGATGCCAATGGTAAAATGTTAATGAGTTTGAGTTGTAGGAGGTGTCATTTCAAAAGTACAAGGAGTATTTTACTATAGGAAAATGTTTCTTTTAGGAAAAAAGTGAAAACCTAGATGTGTCTGGAACTAGAACCAAAGCTAGAAAAAGGAAGAATTTTGATGAAAAGAAAAAGGATGCATGAGACTTTAACTAAGAATATGTGATCATGACATTGGGATAGGTTTTCTTACTTGAATTTTTTTGTATTCCCTATAGTTTTTAATAGCACTATTTAATTTTTTATTAATGATAAAATAAGTTTTAAAGGGACCCAAACCCATGTACAAACAAATTTTGTTGGAATCTAAAACACACTTATAAAACACTACAAAAAGATAGAACATAGAGAAACAACCAACCAACCAACATCAATTTAAAAGAAACAAATGGGTTTTGAATGACTTTGAATACCCTTTACAAACAACTGAAGGAAGAACAAAAGAGATAGAAACTATTCCACCCTGAAGTCTTCCAACCACCACGAGTACCCTTGATTTGTAGGGTTGTTTTATTTTCTTTCATCTTTAAAAATATTTTGTTAAGAATTTATTGTGCCTCATAATTTATAAATAGCTATTAGGGCCACTTCAAAATGTATTTTACTATATTAATAAAAAAAATGATATATACTTAGCTCTTTCTATGATAATTTGATAACATCAATAGATGCTAAGATATATAAGTAGTAATAATATATACAATGTGAGATGGGGATAAAATGTTATATGTGGTATACATTTTACATTATAAATAGGTTTGGCAACTACTTGATGAGTTTTTGTTAAATAACCATCAATTATTTAATGGATTTCAGAGCTAATATGGTCCTTCAAATCTATATTATTAGTTCTCTAATATTTTCAATAATTATATTGTATGGTTAATGCAAATTTTCAATGGTTGGTTATTTTGTAAAAATATTATATTATCAAGTGGTGCTCTTTTCTTATATTTATTTATGTGTACATGGAGGATATAAAAAAATTCTCATATGGCTAGAAGCTATAATGGTATAAATATAAACCAAAACTGATCTAATTACTTATCAAGACCGATGGATGATTAGAGGTCATCAAACATAAATTATATTTTTCAAGACTATAAATCTCCTTTGAGATGAACAACACTAATTCTCTTGTTCCTAATTTATGTTTGTGATGGGCTTGGCCTTGAGGATCCTTACATTATAACTAGATTAGGATTAATCACAAAACAATAATTATTATTAATTATAATCCTAACTATGCTGAACAATTTTTAAAATGACCTATCATTAAATTCATTATTTTTATAATCTTTTTATAATTTTTTTATCATAAAGACTTATCCTAACTCTAACCTTGAGAGAGATATTATTATCCTTATATATACTTTGAGCATCCTTGCATTACAATTAGCACAAAATTAATCTCTCAAGGGTTCATAAAATTAATCATGACCTCTTCTCTATAAATATGATAGGTGTTTTGCTTGTAGGCGATTCATAGGCTTGAGGGGTTGAATTAATAACTCTAGCATGGTGTCAGAGCTCTAGATCTACTAAGTTCATATCTAAATCCTTGAGGAATATAATCTTGAGACAATTTATGGTGTAATTTTTCTTCAGTTTGGCCTCATCATTATGTCCAGAATGACCAAAAACATAAATATTAGCTATCTACTCGCTAAACATGTAGAAGTTAATAAAAAGAAAAAAATGGTAGCAAGATTCTTGCATTGGTGTCTATGACATTTTGCTAAAATTTCTCAATTTGTATGTAGGTACAATAGTTTTTTATTAAGATAAACGTGTTTTACAGGGACTTGAAACCCAAAGTCAGAGATAAATACAAAAAATTAAATAGTCACTAACCAGTCTAGAAACAATGACAAAACAACCATAGAAGCAAGGGCCATGCCCACTAAACCAGAGATTTCATTGGCTCCAAATTCTTTTGGATCATACTCTTGTTTATTTCCTTGAGCTCTTCCATGATGAACCTGGAGGTACTCCTCCTAGTTTCTGCTCCTTGTCGTCATATAGGGGCTAGTAATGACCTATTATCCCATACCTTGCAAGTTTGGATCCTAGATTTTCTTCTTATGTTTGGTGTTTGAGGGTGGAATAGTGGTGATGGGCTGGGTTGTTTGGTGCACAATCATCACATTAACCCTTTCAAGACCCTCAAGAGTGCTATTCATGCTCTTCTACTAATTGTGTGGGAGAAAAAGTGACACTAAGCAAGCATGCCCTAATCTCACTTTCAACCACACACTTGTGGAATACAAAAGAGCCTAGAGGTATCACAGAATTGGCTACTTCTTCTTGTGGAAGAGAGAGCCACGGGCTACCTATTAGGATTTCTATTCCTTTGTTGCAATTGAAAGATGAAATGATGCAAGTTCAATCCCTAACCCCAAAGTGCAAGTATGAACTAATAACAAGATTGCAGAATTGAACTTAAACAATGGAAAGCTATAAACAATGACTGAAAATGTTCAGGACGGGGGCGCGGGCACCACTGTCCTGATTCTGCCCCTAAAACTGCTCCGGAAACTGCTGTTTTGCAAAGCTGTCAAAAATGCTGAAAACTGCTGTCAAAAGGACCAGGGCGCCCAACGCCCCTGTCCCAGGGACCAGGACACCTAGTGCCCCTGTCCTGGTAGGACCAGGGTGCCCCACGCCCCTGTCCTGGTCTTTTGCTCTGAGATTTGGTGTGAAGTTCGGTCTCCGTCTGCTTCTTCCGGATCGGTAACTTGCGGCGTCGTCCGAATTCTGAAACCTGCACTTATATCTGAAAAGGTGTGGTGGGCGGCTATATAGGGTTTTGCCTTAGTCAAACCCCCGCTTTGGTGATTTCCACCTCCACGAATAGCCAAGTTGTATTGTAAAATGTATTGTGTGTGCAGACCTAGTGTGTGTGCAAGGTCCTTAAATGCAAGAAAGCAAACTAGAGCAACCTAGAAAGTAAACCCTAATTGCTTGTAAATGATAATGTAAATGCTCTAAATCAAGATGCAAAGTGATCTAAAGCATGAATAAAGGATATATTGAAGCTTATGCAAAGACATGAAAACAACATGAAATCATACCCAACCCTCAAGGGAGGAGTACAAGCCAATCTTCAGTCGGTAATCTCCTATTGTTCTTCAATGTCTCCCAAGCCCTAAATGAATGAAATTGATGAATGCTTGATGGATGGATGTTGAATTTTATTGAAGTCTTCAAAGATCTTCTCTTTCGCTGCATAGAAGGTCCTTGAAAGCCAAAATTCCCCTCCTTTCAAATGAAGAAAGAGAGCTCTTATATATGAAACCCTAGGTCTTAATTTCAACTTTAGGCCGACTTAGAGATTGAATCTCCCACCAATTTCTTGGGGTTAAGCTTTATTTTATGATTGGATCGCGCTCCTAAAATTTTGGGAAAAATGTCCGGGACCATGTTGCACTCCGGGCGCCATGGTCCCGACAACTTTTCGCCAAATTTTCAGGGCCGTCGGATATGATGATTTTAGAGAGAATCCCAAAGTTACAGGTGATTTTGAGATGTTTTGACCCCCGAAATCAAGCCCCCAAGTTCAAAATAGGACCTAATTAGGGTTTAAATGATGTATAGGAGGAATAAAATGAAAAGGGCACACTTTAATGAAAGGGCCCAACTTTATGATGTGGGAGATGATGAAATAAAACCTTAGACCTAATTAATTTGATTAATTAAGTGCTAAAGGGGAAATGCAATGCAAAATGCAAAATGCGCCAAGGCGGGTGCTAAACTAGGTGTGAAATTGTACCACCCTAGCAAGTGCGTACAATTTACGACGCTACACTAATATCAACCAAATTCTTCAAGTTGCCTTTAATCTCTTCCATGCTTATTTCTAACTAACCAATCCTTGATTCATGATATGTTTTCATGACCTTAACATATTGTGTAAGTTTCTGTGTCATTCGGATAAGCTTGCTAGTTTTTCTTGGCATGGGGGTCTCAGTAAAAGTGTCAATGATACCCTTAATTCCTTCCTTTAGCATGTGGATATCCTTTTTGACCCAAAGAAAGCAATTTTCATGGCTTTTAATAAAAAATTTGAGGAGAATATCAAAATCGGTCTTTTTTTAGTATCTCCCCATTCCCCCTATTCAACGTTAATGGGGTTGTCAAGCTTTATTTCCTCCCCTTTCCCCTTTGCTTCCCCTATTTTTACTTATTTAGACTTTTTCGTATTCGGTGGGCCAAAACCCTATAGATTACGGTTAGTGACTTTATACTTACTGGTAGGCCATCTGGGGTGTTTGTTTCTTCTGTTGATATTAGTGCCAGGAGTAATATTATGTGGGGGACCCTCCTCTTGAGAGGGACAATAGTTCAAATCATCCAAGACATTTAGGTCCCGCTAGCCCATAGCCATACTAGACCCCTCTTCCTCCATCTCTTTGTTAGACAAAATTTTTACATCAGGGTTGGTCAAAGAATGGGGGGTTTTAACAATCGGGGAGGGTTTAACCCCATAATCTTTGGCATATTCCATAATAAGCATGATTAACCCCTCATGCAAGATACAGTTATCACTATTTTTGGCATGATTTGAAAAGTTATGTTCAAGAAAAGATAACAAGTAGAATAACAAAGAAATTCCTTTTTTTGCCTAAAATGATTCAAAATCATAAAGTGGTACGAGAAGATACTAGCATGGCATTCATCAAGACTAATGTATGTCATAGTCACTTCAGTCGCCTCCACCCAAAGTGATTGTAGGTGCTTCCTATTATAATCATTGTTAGCCATCTTTCGCACCCTATCTCTCTCGCTTTGTTTATCAAAGAAGATCAAAATGGCCTTTTCCACCGCCCTCCCCTCTCTATTAAATTTCTTGATTTAAACAAATAGAAAAAAATTACTCAACTTAATCAAACATTTGGTGGATTCTCGATTTGGTCCAACAAATTTTTCATTTTATTTATATAATATCTATATATATGTATGTGTATGTGTGTGTGTGTGCATGTGTGTGTGTGTGTGCGCATGTGTGTGCATGTACGTGTGTGTGTGTGTGTATGTATGTACATACATTCACAGATAATTGTTGTCCAAGCATAAATTAAGGTTACAATTAAGCATGATGTTTAGTTGTGTATTTTATCCAATGATCAAATTAATCATTTATTTAGACATTTGTATTTGTGCGACTAATTATTGAGTTGTGTTTCTTACCCGATGACCAAATTAGTCATTTATTTAGTCATTTATAGTTGCGTTGCAAAAGATGAGTATAATTTAGTCATTTTTAATTATCATGACTAAAAGTTTTAGTCACATGGTCATTTATTTGTCATATTTCTACTAGTGGAATTACAAAGGGATCAATCCTTATAAAAGGAGATAAAAATCTAAAAACATAAACCCTAAAAGTAATTAATAATTAATAATGAATTTATTATTAATGTGCCTAAGTTTAGCTTCCTAAATTTATCTTAAGTAAACATAAAGTTAAAGGTGACTTGATTAATAAATCATTATGATTTAATTAATTAAGTAGATAACCTTATTACTCCAACAAAAATAACACTACCATTAACCTTAATATAAATTGAATTCCATCCTTACTCTAAACTTAGTTGAACCCTAAACCTAACTCTAATTAAAATAAAATCTTAAGACAATCCCTAACCCTAAAATAATTATGACCATAGCCTAACCATAATTAAATAGTAACACTAATTATACTCAAATATAATATTACTACTAACCAAAACCCTTTTACTAATCAAAATCTAGGCCTAACCCTAACCTTGATTGAACACTAACCATAATTAAAAAATAATCATAGAGTAATCATAAATAATCCCTATTCCTTACTGAATCATAAATATAAGCCTAATTAAAACTTAATTGAATCATAACCTTAATTGTATCCTTACCCTAGTTTTAGACTAATACTAATCCTAATTGAATCTAACCCTAGCCCTAACTCTAATTGAGTCATTGCCTTAGTTAAATCATAACCATTGCATCAATCTTTATTTGAAAAACCTAATCATAATGTGAGGCCTAACTAAACTGTAATTCTAATTAGGACCTAATAGAATCCCTTTTATAATTGACTAATAACTCTAACCTTAAACTAGATTAAACCCTAATTGAATTGCAAGTGTAATTTTACCATAACCCCATGAAACCACTAACCATAACTCTATTTTTAACCCTAATTATAACCCTCATCCTTACCCTAAATAAACTCGAATTGTGGCCATAATTGGAATTATTATTATTTATTATAATTTGAACCCTAACTATAATTATAACTCTTTTCATAATCTTATTTCTAAGACTAATTATTATCTTAACAAAAACCTTAATTATAACTATAAACATAATTAAACCCTAAGAATAACCCTAACTGATTCTTACTTGTAACCCTAATATACAACTAACTTATAATTTCTCTTTAATATACATGTAGATTCCATAGTATAACTAACCATATAACTTCACTTAAATCTTAATTATGTCATTTCCAATTTCATTTTTTACATGCCTTGATAGAAATGTCTTAATACATTGATTTATTAACAAGTGGAGTAATTGAATTAAGCTTGACTTATGACTTGATTCATGTTTGCACCCATTTCACCCCTCTTTATACCAAATTTTCTTTACATTTTCATATTACAACCTATTCACACATACTTCTAGAGACCATCCCTACCATAAAATTATCTAATCACTCTCTCTTTGTCTCACTACCATATAAAAATAAAATATGTTACCCTGAGCATTTCTCTTTCAACAAAATTGATTTCAATTTATTTCTATCCAAATGTCTCCTTGTCAAGATACTCATTAAGGGGAACATATGTAACAACAAGGTCCATATCCAATTGTTAACATGCAAAAAATGTGGGGCCACTTGCATGTATAGGATGATGCATACACCTCACCTAAAACATTAACATATCTTAGAAAAGAGTAAAAGTTAACGTTGCCAACTCCCTTTGAAAGTACATTAAATTATAGATCTATTTGCCCTGGATATAAATGTGGGGATAGTGACTATCTTTTGGATAGTTTTTCTTTTTCTCTTTGTGGCCTTCTCTTTTGGAGGGGAGCTAGCTTCAGCCTCCTCTGATACTTGCGGGGCGGTTTTATGGCTTGGTTGCACAGAAGGGGAACTTGCAGTTTATTTCATGGGGGAAACTATATCTATAGGTGTATCCTCAATGATGGGAATTGAGGAGCTTGCTTCAGTTACGCAAGATTTCTTGGCAGCAGGGGATGCCATCTTAAAAATTTGGACTGGTTAAAAACTTGGAAAGCAAATGCAAGAGTAAAATCTATCAACTTCTAGGGTACGCACACAGGAAACTCAAGATGTTACTATAACAGTCTGATAATGCACACAAGCAGGAAAAAAGTACTTACTGGTTTGCTCTTCAACTGAAAATATTGGGAAAAACGGTGGAATGCTGAAATTTGCTTTTTTCTCGCTCTATGCTGCTCTGAAATCATACTGAATTTTCAATTTATTGGGATGCCATTAATTCATTCATATTAGACAGAGGTAATCATTGCACCATCTTTGAATTTCATCCATCGATCTAGTAGTTGATGATCAGGATTGCTCGTTGGCCTTCCCCAAATAATGATCAGAAAGAAAAAAGGGAAAGGAGTGAAAATACTTGCCCCCCAAGTGAGGATAACAAGGAGAACCATTACACATTTTATGATAATGATTAGTTTCAAGTGATATATTATCCTACTAGAACAAATCCTCTCAAGGAAAGGATACATACCTCCCAAGAGATCATTCCTTGCTAAGGGGCATATCATACTTGCGAATAATCGAAACCATAAAAGAGGTAAGATTTCAAAGAGAATGAAGGAAAGAGAAGAAGTGAAATACTCATTAAAGATGCCCCTCTCCAAGCAAAGAGGAAAACTAAAGAACAATTATATGCTCACATAAGAATAACCCTATGCAAGAAAAGAGATCTAATAATGAATTAGGCACAAGGATAGAGATAAATGTATAGAAAGAAGAAGAAAAATGGACTTCATGTTGCTGCCCCAAATTATGTTAAAGTGAAACAATACCACCACTAATGATAAAGAGCCCCCATTAAATGGGCTAAGTATGCCATAGGGTGAAGAGAAACATGAAGGGGAAAGAAGTGCTAAGTCACTATGTTATTACAAAGAAATACAACTAGATCTGTTGTGAGACAAATGTACGCAAGATCATATTGTAGTTGAACAAACTTCTTAAATGCATAACATTTTCCAAGAGAATGTGAATATAAATCATGAAAAATGCAATATTCAATACCTTTCACTTGCTTAAGGTTTTTATTTTTATTTTTAGGAGGAAAGGAAATGTTCTTGTGATATTTCAATCTCCAATAGATTCTTGCAGCTAATCTATTAGGATGGTAAATATCATCTTGCCATGAAGGAGAGGGTTTGTTAGAAGAAGTTTCATTATCTACAATTCTAATTTGGCCACTATCTATGCCATCTTGAATAGATTTTTGAAAATCAAGGCAATCATCAACATTATGGTCATGGGTTTGATGAAATTAACAAAAAGGACGCTTTGAAGAAGAAGCATTCTTGCGGGCTCTCTTGATTTGTTGTTTTTAAAGGTAATCTTTAAAGTTTTGAAGCCTAAGGAGTTCTTCCATAGAAAGAGGGGTCCCACTTCCTAGGCCTCTTGTAGTACTTTGTGTAGGATGATTTATAGGGACATGAATTCCATGCTCAAATTTCCCAATTCCTTCTCCTTTAAAACCTTGTTTTGTAATTATATGAAAACCACGACATAAGAATGTTGCAATTGACTAGATGGAGGAACAACATCATGAATTTATTTTAAATCTGATGTGTAAGGAGGTGGAAAAGGATTTGTAGATGAAGGAGGAGTATCATGGGGAATGAGAATCTCTTTTCCTTTATCAAGCTTATCCTTTTTGGAAGATTGGGGAGGAACATCTTCATCATCTAAAATCTCATTTTTAGTGATTTCTATGCGAGGAGAAAGGTCATGAATAAAATGCATGACATCATCCTCCCTAAATAGACTTTGATGTTGAAGATGGGTCTTAGGAGAATAAGGAGTATCTAAAGATGTAAGAATGTTCACATTTTCACATTGCCCCCCTTTCTCAAGGGTGTGTGTAGAAGAAGAAGATGGATCCATATTACTTTCCAATGCCTACTTTATTGTAGAAAGATCATTGGGTAAAGAATTAGATCTCATTTATTTCACACAAGATACTCTAGGAGAGGTACAAGGGTTAGGATCTACGAAAGCTTTAAGGTGATCAACATATTAAATGCATGTTGTTAACAACATCACCATAATGCAACATAAATGATACATGAAAGCTTTGAGATATAATAATTTGGAAATCCTAACAACACAATATGACCAAGTGCTATGAAGAAAGAGAAGCAACAGGAAATGGAACAAAATCTTATCCGACACATGATAAATATATGCAAATATTAATATAATCAAATGTGAAAGAGAAATTAAATCCAATTGATTAATTGCCATTAAAAGTCTCTTAAGTGAAACCAGAATATGCTGGAAAAAGAAAATCTAAAATTAGGACCTTTTTATGAAAATTAATTTTAAGATGTGAATTTGATGAATTTTGAATTTGTGTTTAACCTTAAAGAGTGTTAAAATTGATAAAGTCGGTTGATTTGCTGGATCTGAGCAGAAAAATATAGTCAATTTCGTCTCTTGAGATTTTGGGAAAAAAGTCGTGGACCGTGGCGGGAATGCACACGGTCCGACCAACTTTGTTTCAAAATTTTCAAGGATGGTAGAGATTATGATTTTAATGCGGAATCCAAAAAAATAGTTGATTTGGAGATGTCTAGATTGGTCAAAATTGCAGTCAAAGGTCGAAAATGAAAAGATCATAAAAATTAGGGTTTTATGATTTAACCACTAAAATCAGATCTAAAACGAGCAATTAAAATTATACACTTCAAAAGCTTAATTTTCTCAAAATGAAAAATCAAGGTTTTTATAAAATTACAATTAATCAGATCTAAGAATGAGAAATCAGAATTAATGTGTAAGACATCAAGTTCAACAAAATGTAAAGTGGAAAATTGGGTCCTAGTGACTCCCCATCTTGGAGAGAGAAAGGAAGGCACTAGGATGATTTTCACTTGGGAGGAACTTTACATTCAAAAGAGGGGCTTGAATTTGCTAGATCCAAACCTAAGGGAAACAAGGATGTGAATTCTGAGTAAAATGCAAGCGGTTGATGTGTGATTTACCCTCTTTTGTAAATGAGAAAATTGACTTATTGACTATGTGGAAAAGAGAGAGGAAATGAGTGAAATGAGAAGCTACCAGTTCGGGATCAAGCGGTAATTTCGGATTTGAGCAAATTAGAGTGATATGGACCCGCCCTACAAATTTAGAGAAAATTTGTCGAGATCATGGCGGGAATGTATATGGTCCTCCACAAAATTTGCGAAATTAAAAGGGTTCTTTCATCTCTGTAAATGAAGCCCAAACCTGCAATTACAGTTGTGCACCTACAAGCTACACATAGAAAAGAGAGGGAGAATGATTGTGGATAGGGGTTTGCCTCAATCAAACCCTGGTTGAGGAATCAAACTTGAAAGAAAGTGATTGTCAATGCTTGACTGTAACCAATGAAAATGTATACCTTGTAGATCTGCAACTTGTTGATGATGATTGATTTGTTTCTTGAATGTAACCACGAATGTCATATGAAATGGCATGTAACATGACAAAACCATAACACACACACACATGCTTGCAAGTGAATAATGTAATGTTGCTCCAATAGATGAATGAAGAAGACTTGAAATCTTATATCTTCTCCTTATGCTCTTTATCCCTTATCATCTGTCTATGTGTTGTCGATCCATACCCTGAATGAGGGTATTGAATTCCATTTTATACATACCTCAAGGATTAATTTTCAACCACCAAAGACCGACAAAGAGGAATTACAAACCTCAAAGACAAATTGTGCATAGGAGATTGGGCAGACTTGACATAGGGCCACCCTAAGGGGTGGGGACAGGACCGCCACGCCCTTGTCCTGCCCTATTTTGGAGCCCAGACAGGGTATAGAGAAGACACAGGACATGAAGGAGGAAGGGTGAAGGTGTGAGAATGCAGAAATAGGTCTCAGTTAGGGAAGGAGATGTCGTCGCCAAGGTGAGGACCCAAAATGTGGTCAAAATTGCAGGGGTCACAATTTTATGACACTACAATAACAATACAATAAGAAAATGAAACCCTTGATTTCATTAACTCAAAAGAAGATAAGATCATACATAGGAGAGTAAGGATTTTGAAATTATATCTGTATTAGCTTGAAAAGCTATCTTCTATCAAATAACCAAATACATTTCATATACAGAAGAACCCAATTGAAATTTGAAACTAGTGACTATCTTCTATTTTTCTCTTCAAAACGATATTACAATTCTCTGCTATTTACTCATGACTTATCAAAACTTGAACCTAATCTTGCAGCCCGGACCTACAAAAGAGACCCTATTCAGAGATTTTTGAACCCTTTCTAATGGCCTTGATTTCCCTTTTATAGAAAATAAGGGATCAACAAGCTTGAGGCCAAGAGACACATGTCATCTAGAATGAACAAGCCAAGAAAGCCATATGCAATTCTATTACAAAATATTCCTTAAAACTACCCATGCACTGGCACCTATGATAAAATAGAATCACAATTTGTAACTAAACATTTTTTGAAACAAAAGTGCTTGAGCTGTGCGATTATCATCCTGATGTCTTCAATCAGACTGTGAGATGCTTAGTTCTATCCTACACAACATTTCCCTTCCTAGAAGGGAAATTAGATCCTGGCAAGCAGTAAAATCACCCCCAAAGTAGAGGAAGATCTCCAACCTTTATACCCAAGATCAGAGAAAGTGGAAGGAGAAACTTATAGGGAAACATAATATGTTTGGGAGGGGTCGCAACTTGCATGTCATCGCATAGACGACTGGTTGCCACTCTCCACTCAAACAAATCGTTCTTTCATTCCCCTATGAGATCCTTCTTCAAACCCCTTGCGAGCTAGTGGCAAAGTAGAAGGACAAGATGTATCGTGAGTGGCTTTTTCTCATAAGAAATGGATTTCACGCCCCCTCTGATAATCCTTCAAACTTTCACAACCCCTTTGACAATAAAAAAACTCACACAAGAGAAAGAACACCCATCCGATATCATCAAGCACATAATAATTCCATGCACGATAATGCTCAAACATAATCTTCTTCAATGATGATAAACTGCTCTTCAGAAAGAAAAGAGGTTTCTTTTCTCTTCTACAAACTGAACTACCACCTTATTGTATTTATAATCAAAATCATTTCACTTGGCGGTGTTTGTTCACGCAAAAACAATCTTCCTAAATGTTCACTTCTATCTATTCACCATGCGAGCTGTGATCTAGGTAAATCATGCATGTCAGATCTAGGACACCATCAAATTCTATCTTCTTTACATGGAAAATCAATCCATTGCTTTTCTGTCAAGGTTCACCTTACATGGATGATTTTTTTTTGATCTTCTCATCCTTGGACTGCGCAACTTTTCTTCAAAATTCTTTTTAAGCACCAAATTATCCTCTTTTAGATATTCTCAAAGAAGGCTTTTTTGACTTTATCCCTCTGTGAGAATCCTTGACAACAAGCAACCTTTGATTTTACTAAGAAATCCATGATCTTTCATTTCCAACTCAGAGGTTATCCAAATTATCTTATGCCTCTAAAACTATTTTCCTTGCTTGTCAAATCAATTTTGACTCAATACAAACCTTCAGAAAACTGGCCTTTAGAAATTAGTCAACATCCAATAATCCTACCTTGTTGCTATTTTCTCCAAGTTAACAAGCTTGTACTCTATCTCTATTGTCTACCACACACCTTCAACCACATGGGAGATTGGGTTGTACAATCGACTCATGGTTTAGCTGTCGGTCGCGGTATTAAAACGTTAGACTTAGGAAGAAAAAGTGCATCGACTGAAATGTTAAACGGGATCCAGCCAGTATAATATAGGTAAGCACAACTTAGGGGATAATATGGACCCATTGACAACGACACAACCCTCAAGCCTTAAGACAAAAAGGTAATGCAAAATTATAACTAGCTTAGGTTTTTTTTATAATATTTAATTATAAAAGCGTTAAACCCTAAACCCTAAACCCCAAAGGTAGGAATAGAGAACAAAATTAATCTAGAACGACCAGGATTTTGACTAAGGCATGAAAAATTTTGCATAGTCATTTTTAGGACTATTGGGACCTTTGACAACTTGCCCTCAAATAATTTTGGAGCATTTGCAAAAACTCAACAAGATATGGTGTACCATCTATTACAACTTCTTGTCGTCTCTCTCTATGAAATCCTAAAATTTATTTCCTCTCACAATAACAATCGACTGTCTCCCAACTATCTCTCTCATTTGATGGAGTGCAGGTACCACCAAATAGGTATTTGGCAGATGTGTCTTCCTTGAGCGAGGGAAATTTAGGAAGAGAAGAGGAAAGAAAGACATGTAGTAGGTCTAAAAGAGGGAGATCAACTAGAGGTCAAAAGATTAGAAGAAAATTCCATAAATGCATGGAATTGTTTCTTGCTCAAACGGGATCACATTCCTATGATGACGAGAGAATAAGCGACATCGAGGTTCCCTTGAGGTACAAACATCTACAGAAACAATGAGTACCCAAGGAACTTCCTCCTATAAACATGATTTTTGTGTTAACGGGAGGATATATCGCATAGCACCATCGTTATCACAAGGTTTGGGCCTATTTTCCATGGATGACACAAAGTTCTATTACAACAAAGTTGCTGAATTGATGGAGTATGTCAAATCCTGTTATAATTAGAAAAATTTGGATGTAGCTGGTTCAATATACACGAAGTATGGTTAGGTATACACTATCAGCAAATTATATACAGCTAAAAGATAATGATCAAAGTAAAAGATTGGCTATGTACATTGATGGAAGGCCAAAAGAAACAAGGAATATTGCAGGTTTTATAAATAGTACACGACCTGGGTCAACTTATAGGCAACCTAATTACATATTCGAGGCGCACGAGGGAAATCGGGTATTCGTATGTGCGATAAAATCAATAAGTGCAGGGGAAGAGTTGATAATCGATTACAATTTGAGTCGCATAGATACAAGCAAATTTACTATCGTGGTGGTGGTGCATACTTATATATACCATTTAAACCAACCTCGAATTAATGACTCGAATATACCATTTTATTATTAAGTTTTTTGGTAAGTCTATTGGTTTCATTTCTCTAATGTTCTTTTAAATTTAATTTTTGTCACAATGTCACATTGATTCGACACATACCACAGACCGGGATGTAGCTCCAGGCACTTCTACCCAATAGGTAAACCTCATTGTAATTGTACAAATTAGATACAAGCAAAATGTTATATTATTTTGTTATTTTCTTTAGGGTTTTAGATTACTTTTGATAATGTTACTAATATTCTTGTCACAAATGGATGTTTGTGGAAAGGCACCTATAGTAGTTGAGAACGTCGATACAGAGGTGGACTCACTATTATATGGTGATGACATCGCATATTCTACAAACCCAGCTAAAATGATAAGAAAGATGCAAAAAATAATAATAAAGAAATTCTTAAATTTCTATTCATAGTCCCTCAAACTGATGAGATAAAAGAGAGGGTGAAACAATTGACAGAGAGAGCACAAAACTTGCAAGTAAGCAATCATGAAATCTTTAATTATAACATAAGTTCATTCATGGTTTATATTTTATACTCTTTTATGTCATGAACTAAAATATGTACTTGTTGTTTTTACAATAAATTTTGCATCCTCATGAAGCTGGTGACCATGATCAGGGTACTCCAGGTAGTTCATGTGATGACCATGATCTGTGCATACACCAGCTCATATTTTTACCTATTCTTGTCCTTCTATTAATGTGTTATTGTTCTTATATTTAATGTATTGTATATTTAATGTATTAATCTTTACGTGTTGTCCATGTTCATGTGCATCCACCACCTCATTTGACCTCATCATCGACACCTATATTGTCAAATGTAATGTCAATAACATGCAACATGTAGTCATCGAGTACTGCACTGACATGTGCAACAAGAATGAACCTGGGGATGTAGAGGCCACTAGTGGTGATATTTTAGCAACATTTCCTAGATCTTCCCGTATTACTAGTACGAGAACATTGTCGGTCACATTTGTGGTGGCCGATGATCTTGTTCCCATCAAGATAGAAAACATTCTAGGTACTTTAAAATAATTATTATATATAGTCCAATTATAATTTACTTATTGATCACTCATTTTACATCTAAATGATATTACATTGGATATCTTCGGGCCCACCATACGTACATGGTGGAATGCCCAAAATCAACAATTAAAAGATTAACTCATAAAACGTTTGGTTGCGTTGTTTAGAAATGACACATTCAACAAAACCAAGGTCCTTCAAAAATTTGGCACGTATCTAAAGTATGTGAGGGACCAATATAGGACATATTTAGAGAAGAACATAAAGTACAATCATCTCCCATCATTCAAGAGAGGGACTAGAAGGACCTGGTTTCAGATGGAAAGGAGAAAGCTAAAAAGAGAAAAGGACATACAGCACTAGATGAAGGAAGGTATGTGATACTCTTAACAATGTAATTATGTACTAATTACTCTTCATATTTACATAATCTAATATATTTCAAACTTTTCATAGGCTGCCCGACACATCGAAGGCAACTTAGGAAAGACAAAAAAAGCATGGGCAACACAAGCTTGGCTCTGGTGGTTATATGAAAGTTGTCACATGAATTGTAAGTATTAGTAAATGAAATATCACATCAAAATAATAAATTACAAACTTTTTTTTTAATCAAACAATAGAAGCAAAATTCATTATATGAAGAAAAAATGCAGAGCTCTGAATTCAATAGAGCACCCACAGAAGATGACATGAAAGTTGCCTTCTAGCAAGGCTTTGGAGACGTGGCAGAACGCCTAAGAGAATTGAGTGGGAAAACACAATATTCCAATGCATCTATCACACAAGTAAATAAGCTAAATGAAAATTATTTAAAATTAAATGCTTGAGAAATAATCTATTCGATGTTAGTTTCTAACATAAAGTGACTATATTTTTTTAAAATAAGCAAGCAATGATAACAACACACATGGTATTGGAATGTAGCCTGCTAAGGGTGGAACACAACTTGCACTTGATGAAGGTTGTGGTGTGCATCCCAGTACTGGAGGTATTAATGTGCTATACAATTTTTTTTATGTAATTATTAATACAATTAAACATCTTTAATTGAAATTGGTGTAGTCATTAATGTAACCTTTTTTATTTTTATTTTAGAGTATGTAGAGCGTGGTGAAAAAGTGGAGCATGATTATGGTAGACAACATCAGGAATGTGATGTGCCCCCATCAAGTAAAGAGGACCACTATTATTCCTTTAAACAAATTTTATTGCAATTGGTGTATTGATTAATGTAACCTTTCGTGTGTGTTTCAACTCTAGAGGATTTAGAGGGTGTTCATCATGTTGAGGATGAGGCTAGACAAAATGATCAGGAAGATTATGTGGCCCCATCAGGTAAAGAGCACCCCTATAATGTTCTTTTAATTAATGAAATACTTGTAACAATAATAAAAAATCTTATGAATTTAACCCATTTCTTTGTTATTGCAGTGGAGCCTCCTTTGCCTAGGCATCCTTGTGGTGAGTAAAAAACTAGGCATACATTAAGATCACGAGCAGAGGGCACAATAACTGAAGAGGGGGAAAATGATGAAGGAAATGATGCTCCAATTAGTGTTTACTCAGCTTCAAAAAATAATTAAAAAAATAAATGATTGTAATCGTATTATTTTTCAAAGAATAAATTTTATGTGTTAATGAATGTTAATGAATGATATGTATTAATGAATGTTGATGAATTTTACATGTTAATGAATGTCATGTGTTAATGAATGTTATATGATAATCAACGAATATTATATTTTATTAATGGATGAAAGAATGAATGAATATATACTTAACTCTATCTATGATAATTTGATAACATCAATAGATGCTAAGATATATATAAGTAGTAATTATATATACAATGTGAGATGGTAATAAAATGTTATATGTGGTATAAATTTTATATTATAAATAGGTTTGGCAACTACTTGATGAGTTTTCATTAAATAGCCATCAATTATTAGTTCTCTAATATTTTCAATAGTTATATTGTATGCTTAATGCAAATGTTCAATGGTTGGCTATTTTGTAGAAATATTCTATAAAAAAGTGGTGCTCTTTTCTTATATTTATTTATGTGTACATGGAGGATATAAAAAAAACCTCCTATGGCTAGAAGTTATAATGGTATAAATATAAACCAAAAATGGTCTAATTACTTATCAAGACCGATGGATGATTAGAGGTCATCAAACGTAAATTATATTTTTTAAGACTATAAATCTCCTTTGCGATGAACAACACTAATTATCTTGTTCCTAATTTAAATGTTTGTGGCGGGCTTGGGCTTGAGGATCCTTACATAATAACTAGATTAGGATTAATCACAATACAACAATTATTATTAATTATAATACTAACTATGCTGAACAATTTTAAAAAGGACCTATCATTAAAATCATTATTTTTATAATCTTTTTATAATTTTTTTATCATAAAGACTTATCCTAACTCTAAGCTTGAGAGAGATATTATTGTCCTTATATATACTTTGAGAATCCTTGCATTACAATTAGCACAAAATTAATCTCTCAAGGGTTCATAAAATTAATCATGACTTCTTCTCTATAGATATGATAGGTGTTTTGCTTGTAGGAGATTCATAGGCATGAGGGGTTGAATTAATAACTCTAGCATGGTGTCAGAGCTCTAGATATACTAAGTTCATATCTAAATCCTTGAGGAATCTAATCTTGAGAGAATTTATGGTGCCCTTTTTCTTCAATTTGGCCTCATCATTATGTCTGGAATGACCAGAAACATAAATATTAACTATCTACTCGCTAAACATGAAGAAGTTAATAAAAAGCAAAACTTGGTAGCAAGATTCTTGCATTGGTATCTATGACATTTTGCTAAAATTTCTCAATTTGTGTGTAGGTACAATGGTTTTTTATTAAGATAAACGGGTTTTACAACGACCTAAAACCCAAAGTCAGGGAGAAATACAAAAACTTAAATAGTCACTAACCAGTCTAGAAACAATGACAAAATAATCATAGAAGTAGGGGCCATACCCACTAAATGAGAGATTGAATTGGCTCCAAATTATTTTGTATCATACTCTTGTTGATTTCCTCAAGCTCTTCCATGATGAACCTGGAGGTAATCCTCCTCGTTTCTGCTCCTCATCCTCATATGGGGGCTAGTAGTGACCTGTTATCCCATACCTTGCAAGTTTGGCTCCTATATTTTCTTCTTGTGTTTGGTGTTTGAGGGTGGAATACTGGTGATGGGCTGGGTTGTTTGGTGCGCAATCATCGCATTAACCTTTTTAAGACCCTCAAGACTGCTATTCATGCTTCTCTGCTAATATCAACCAAATTCCTCAAGTTGCCTTTAATCTCTTCCATGCTTATTTCTAACTGACCAATCCTTGATTCATGATATGTTTTCATGACCTTAACATATTGTGTAAGTTTATGTGTCATTCGGATAATCTTGTCAGTTTTTCTTGGCATGGGAGTCTCAGCAAAAGTGTCAATGATACCCTTAATTCCTTCCTTTAGCACGTGGATATCCTTTCTGACCCAAAGAAAGCAATTTTCATGGCTTTTAATAATTTTTTTAAGGAGAATATCAAAATCAGTCTTTTTTAGTATCTCCCCATTCCCCCTATTCAATGTTAATGGGGATGTCAAGATTTATTTCATGCTCCTTCCCCTTTGCTTCTCCTATTTTTCATTATTTAGACTTTTTAGTATTCGGTGGGCCAAAACCCTTTAGATTACGGTTAGGGATTTATACTTACTGGTAGGCCATCTGGGGTGTTTTTTTCTTCTGTTGATATTAGTGCCTGGAGTAATATTATGTGGGGGACCCTCCTCTTGAGAGGGACAATAGTTCGGATCATCCGAGACAATGAGGTTCAACCTGTCCATAGCCATAGTAGACCCCTCTTCCTCCATCTCTTTGTTAGACAAAATTTTTAGATCAAGTTTGGTCAAAGAATTGGGGGTTTTAACAATCGGGGAGGGTTTAACCCCATAATCTTTGGCATATTCCATAATGAGAATGATTAACCCCTCATGTCAGACATGGTTATCACTATTTTTGGCATGATTTGCCAAGTTATGTTCAAGAAAAGATAACAAGTAGAACAACAAAGAAATTCCTTTTTTTCCTAAAATGATTAAAAATCATAAAGTGGTAAGAGAAGATACTAGCATAGCATTTGCTAAGAGTAATGTATCTCATAATTACTTCAGTCGTATCCACCCAAAGTGATTGCAGGTCCTTCCTACTATAATCATCGTCAACCATCTTTCACAGCCTCTCTCTCTTGCTTTGTTTATCAAAGAAGATCGAAATGCCCTCTTCCACCACCCTGCTCTCTCTATTAAATTTCTTGATTTAAACAAATAAAAAAAAAATTACTCGACTTAATCAAAAATTTGGTGGATTCTAGATTTGATCCAGCAAATTTTTTATTTTATTTGTATAATATCTATGTGTGTGTGTGTGTGTGTGTGTGTGTGTGTGTGTACATACATTCACACATAATTGTTGTCCAAGCATAAATATGATGTTTAGTTGTGTATTTTATCCAATGATCAAATTAGTCATTTATTTAGTCATTTGTATTTGTGCAACTAATTATTGAGTTGTGTTTCTTACCCGATGTCCAAATTAGTCATTTATTTAGTCATTTATAGCTGCGTTGCAAAAGATGACTAGAATTTAGTCATTTTTAGTTGTCGTGACTAAAAGTTTTAGTCACATGGTCATTTATTTGTCATATTTATACTAGTGGAATTAAAAAGGGATCAATCCTTATAAAAGGAGATCAAAACATAAAACCATAAACCCTAAATGTAATTAATAATTAATAATTAATTTATTATTAATGTGCCTAAGTTTAGCTTCCTAAATTTATCTTAAGTAAAAATAAATTAAAAGGTGACTTGATTAATAAATCAATATGATTTTAATTAATTAAGTAAATAACCTTACTACTCCAACAAAAAACCCTTAACCTTAATATAAATTGAATTCTAGCCCTTTCTAAACCCTGATACTATCCTTACTCTAAACTTAGTTGAACCCTAAATCTAACTCTAATTAAAATAAAATCTTGATCACTTGCTAGACAATCCCTAACCCTAAAATAATTATAACCATAGCCTAACCATAATTAAATAGTAACCCTAATTATACTCAAATATAATATTAATACTAACCAAAACCCTTTTACTAATCTAAATCTATGCCTAACCCAAACCTTGATTGAATACTAACCATAATTAAAAAATAATCATAGAGTATTGATAAATAATCCCTATTCATAATTGAATCATAAATATAAGCCTGATTAAAACTTAATTGAATCATAACCTTGATTGTCACTAATACTAATCCTAATTGAATCTAACCCTAGCCCTAACTCTAATTGAGTCATTGCCTTAGTTAAATCATAAACCTTACCTCAAGCTTTATTTGAAAACCCTAATCATAATGTGAGGCCTAACTAAACTGTAATTCTAATTAGGACCTAATAGAACCCCTTTTATAATTGAATAATAACTCTAACCTTAAACTAGATTAAACCCTAATTAAATTGCAAGTGTAATTTTACCGTAACCCCATGAAAATACTAACCATAACTCTATTTTTAACCCTAATTATAACCCTCATCCTTACCCTAGCTATAACCCTAAATAAACTTGAATTGTATCCATAGTTGAAATTGTTATGATTTATTATAATTTGAACCCTAACTATAATTATAACTATTTTCATAATCTTATTTCTAACACTAATTGCTATCTGAACGACAACCTTAATTATAACTATAAACATAATTAAACCCTAAGCATAACCCTAACTGATTCCTACTTGTAACCCTAATATTAAACTTAAAAAAATACACAACTAACTTATAATTTCTCTTTAATATACATGTAGATTCCGTAGTATAACTAACCGTGTAACTTCACTTAAATCTTAATTATGTCATTTCCAATTTCATTTTTTACATGCCTTGATGGAAATGTCTTAATACATTGATTTATTAACAAGTGGAGTAATTGAATTAAGCTTGACTTATGACTTGATTCATGTTTGCACCCATTTCACCCCTCTTTATACCAAATTTTCTTTACATTTTTCATATTACAACCTATTCACACATACTTCTAGAGACCATCCCTACCATAAAATTATCTAATCACTCTCTCTTTGTCTCACTACCATTTTTTCAAATATGCACATATAAAAATAGAATATGTTACCCTGAGCATTTTTCTTTCAACAAAATTGATTTCAATTTCTTTCTATCCAAATGTCTCCTTGTCAAGATACTCATTAAGGGGAACATATGTAACAACAAGGTCCATATCCAATTGTTAACATGCAAAAAATATGGGGCCGCTTACATGTATAGGATGATGTGTATATCTCACCCAAAATATTAACATATCTTAGAAAAGAGTAAAAATTAAGATTACCAATTCCCTTTGAAAGTACATTAAATTATAGATCTATTTGCCCTAGACATAAATGTGGGGATTTTTGTTCCCAAAAGTGGATGTATCCATAAAAATTGATATTTTTAGGACAAATTTTAAAATATCTTTGTAATCAATAAATTTTTATGGTGGGGCTTGCATTGGATGGAAAGCCAAAATTGAGCCTTCTAAATTGTCTTTCACATTTCATATTAATTTTTTACAACTTAAATACAGTGCAATGCAAAATGGGAGTCCATAGAGAAATATATTAAGGTAAACCAATCACATTGATAATAAAATGATGTGAACATCGAATTTGTAGGTAAATTAGCTAGAAGCATATTTAGAGTATTTATCAAAGTATAGTAGTCCAATGTAGCCAATTGAAAATCCATCTTATTAATCTAAAGTATATCAAGGAGTTGTTGAAATCTAAATTCTACATCACATTGTGGCAAACATTCATTTAAATTCAACTCCTACACTAAATTTGCATAGAGTCTAATTAAATGTGAGGCATGCACATTGGATTTTGATATAATTTTTAAAAGAAATAGATGACATGTAGAGTGCACTTCCAAAGATTTCGAGTCTTTTTAATGTCTTTCCATTGAAAAAATCAAATTTATCCACGTACATAAACACATTTGTGCCACAAATGATACCATATCAAATAATTTATTTGATCTCATACATAAAAAAAACTCTAAAATACTATCCAATTATTCATCATATTTAATGCAAATAAGAATTGAGGTCTTCACTAGGCAACTACAACTTGAACAACATAGCCTAATACAACACATATAATATTACATAATTGTCATGATTATGAGAGAAACCATGGAGCACTAAAACTAAGTTGTGGATGAGAAATGTTGTGGTTAACAAATTTAATAAAACACAAAAGTAAAAATTATGGGTTGAAGGAAACATAAATAACAAATACTCATAATAGAAACCACTTAGCATAATCACATAAAAAAAAATCCAAATACAAGCCTTTATGTCCCAAGATCGAATTTGAGTGTTGTAGAAACCCCTCAAAATTTCTACATTAAATTGTATATTTCTTCCTAAATTATTATGATAGACTTATAGTGGCATGTAGGTTGATCTTAGACTTCAATTGTGCCAGGTACTATGTGGGAAACCTTCTCCAAATCCATGAAATGCCACAAATTCTAATACCCAACCTTCTAAATTCCATAAGAGCAATGCGGTAGCACAGATGGCATAATGATATATCTTTTCCTCCAAATAAAATCAATACCTTTGATCTGTTCAAACAACATTTTATATAGTGATCTATATTTTTCTCTAGAAAAAAAAGTACCTGTGCTCTATTCAAATATAATTTTACATTCTTGTCAAGAGATCATGTAGAAGTGTATAATTTATATACATACATATTAGTGAAAATGTTATGTTTAATCCATGCATGGGGAATGAATAAAGGGACTTTAATTTCCAGACCTTGTACCATACTTTAATCATCCAATCAGCCAAGCAGCTAAAAATTAGAAAATATGCTCAACAATTTTGAAAAAGATGTATCATAAAAATGGCCTCTCTCATTGGCCTTTGCAAGGTAAATAAATGGAAATTTAACCTTTCTCTTTTTCTTAAAATTTATGAGTCGAAAACTAAGAAAAGAATGATTAAATAAAAAGAGTAGAGTGTAAAATTACAACGCTTAAACAAATAATTGGAGATGGAAATGGAGAAGATACAAAGAGCATCACAAATGAGGAGGTGTAGAGAGTAAAATCCCTCTTCCCCTATGGAAAGGGCTACGACAGCTTGATGTGGAGAATCCTAAAACACAACAACAAAATCATCTTCCTTGAAGAAGAGACAAAATGCAAAGCATCCACCCCGAGGTAAAATCCCTCCAAATTTATTTTTTTGTGCTTAATATCTTTCTTATGCATGTGCCCTATGGGGATAAGAAAAACTATGAGAAAAAGTGCCTCCACAACTACTAGTGCACTACATTTAGCTAGAGCAAGAAATTCTACATGAGCAAGGCAATCTGCAATAATTTCCTATCTTTTAAAGCTACTACGAGTGGAGTGTTATAGTGTAGACAAAACATCTAATCAAATTCATGCACTTGATATTCTCCACTTACCATTTGTTACTGCCTAAGTTTCTTTTTGATGTACATAGTCATGTTGTGATTGCATAGAATGCCTCTCAACAAAATTATATATTTACTATACTCTTTAACATGATCGAAATTGAGAGTATCCCAACCACCAAAGGGTATTCTAAAAGTCTAAGAAAATAGTTTTTAGTTAGAATATGCTTCAGATAGGAATTAGTGAAATTATTAAGGGTGTGGTTTTTAAAGGGATCTTGTGTCTATTCAATACTTAACTCATTTCTCATGAGAATGAATGGAACACTTAGCACTCATTGCATCTAGGTGATGCTCATAAAGGTGAAGCATTGGGCCTTCTTGGGAGGTCACCCATCCTAGTACTCCTCCAACTTTTACATGCTTAACCATGGAACTTCCTCCAAGGTTAAGCCCACTTAGCTTGCATCCCCATTTATTAAGAGAATATTAATTTTTTAAAATTTATTGCATATCAAAGAATTTAATATAATTTTATTTTTTTAATAGAAAATAATTAAATAAACGAAGATTCTCTACTTTCTATAGAGATCAATAATTATTAAAAGATTATAGAGATTCTCTTATAAAATAAAATACATTATAGATTAAAATAGCATACAATATTCTCTTCTACTAAATGCTTATGAATTTTTTTTAAATGTCGTCTAAATTATTATAGAAAAATGTAACAAATCAAATTATACACTTTAATAAATTTAAAATCATAATATAAAACTCAAAATTAACTCTCCACTCTAATGATAGACTCTAATTAAATACTATCTTCGATCTTTCTTTTATAATATTCTTACTTTACATTATATTTAAATAAAAAATATTCTTATATTATTTTTCACATTTCACAAAAGTATGGCAGTTTATACCAATTTTAGAGAAGAAAGCATTCCAGCTCTTGGAGACAGCCCACGGTGGTTGTGGAATTTGTATGGAACCTTTACTGGGGCATTTCAACCAAGAAGATGATTCCCGTTCTACCAGTTATCTAATTTAAAAAATTCAGAGGGGAAAACACATAAATAACGGAAACCCTAGCCATCGGAAAAAAAAATATTAATATCTGTTCTGCCCAACAAATACAATTTTGCTCTAGTTTCTTAGTCAACATGAATCAGCTTATAATATACTTAAACCAATACGAGAGTTCAGATTTTAACATGTAAAATTGTAAAACGACTTACATTATGTATTTATTAGATCATCAGATAGAATGGGAATGAGAAGAAAGCGTTCCACCGGCGCCAAACTCCATTGAAAATCTAGAATAATTCAATTGCTCAACATCTTACATAATCACAGAATTTATACGGCAGTAAACGAGCTTGCAAAACACCACGTATGGTGCAATTGTGTATGGTTCTTCAGAAATATGAAGACAAGTTCCGAAATAGATGTTCCACTTATTAATTTATGCCTGCCATCATATGTGGAATAGGTGCGCCACTTCGCAACAACTTGTTTCAGTTGCTCTGGTTGGCCAACTCAGAGAGGCAAACGCAAATGCAAACGTATCCGTCTTCAAATAGTCCCATGATTTTATGGTAGCGATTTAACTGTATGGAATATCAGTTTAAGCATATGTGGAATTCTGGTTGAATATTTTCAATTTATGCCACATTAACTACTTAAAATTTACTAGAATTCAATTAATCCGAAAAAATTATGCCCATATGACAATTCCTTTTTGCAGTAAATCTCATTTAAGCAGAAAGGGTCTATGTAGAATTCAAAGAAATGGTTACTGATGCTATAAGAACAAGTGCTGGAGGGCAGCGTAGTTCCTGCCAACTGTTTGCAGGACTGCATTTGTACAAGTCGGTCAGATGAGATTTTGACAATTGGTTAGTTTGGTCAGTTATATTTAGTTTTGTCCAATGTTTCTCCCAAATGTGATCTTACTTGCATTCCTCCTATGTTATAAATTGATTTGTAAGATCTAGAGGGGCTCACCCATTTTATGAATCTTCCCAGAAATCAAACTCCTACCTTGCTATGTTTTTGTAACCAATGAGTTATCTTCTAATTGCTATCAATGCTAATATTAGAAGTTTCTGATGCTTCTAAGTTACCAGTCTAGAAGTTATGAATGCTACCATTACAAGTCTCCTTTCTAGTGTCTCTATTATGTCATATATATGATTCTTATGAATTCTTAGGTAGGGGTCTTATGAGATATTATTAAGGCATATTGTATGTCAAAATTCAATTCACATTATTTTTCATATACTATACAAATCTTATTTATTCATTTACACAATGATCTTAATCTATATATATCAACCACAATTCATAGAACTTCTATTAAGTTAGCCAAAATATATGTAAAGCGTATAAGTATGATAAATAGACTTCAATCAACATCCAAATCATAAGTGGAATGAAAGAGAAATGTGTGAATATTAAAACCATGTTTGCTCACCTTCCATATATCTCCAAGGTATCTCTACACCAAAAACATGTAACTGCTCGAACCAAAACACATAGATCTGCTCCAAAAGATAAAGTAGTCAAATCATCCCAAAACACTTAACTTCAAACATCAATCCGGATCAAAACCAAAACTCGTGGATGACCACAAAAGCAACATAAATCTTTAGGAAACTCAAAAGAACTATCTATAATAGTTTACAAACTAACAATCTAAGGAATTCAATGCATTCTTCCATGCTAATTAACCAAAACTCAAAAATAAATATCTTCAATGAAGATCACTTAGTCTTTTGAGAGCATGATATATAATGAGAATGCACATAAAAAAAATACTATTCTAGAACCACACAACCATTTGATGCATATCCACCATGTACTAGACCAAAAATGTATGATAGTTGTTCACCAAAATAGTCAAAAATTGAGGTACCATACTAGTAAATGCACAACATCACTTAGAGCTCCAAAAATGTCATAGAACTCCATCCTTTTCAATTAAAAATATATATAAATATATTTCATGTAGTCCAACATACACTTGCACCAAAATGAATTACATAATTATCTGATATACACCTTCCACGGGTTGGACCAAGACACCACACTAAAACAACCATAATATGCCACATTTCAACATCATAAAAATTTATCAACATAATGCATACATCTGTATGATATCTGCATAGCTATACCTCACTGCACCACATCGAAATCAACTGTACCATAGAACCAAGTCGTACTAAACTAGACCACTATATCAAAACTTAGCTGAACCATCCAAACCTCAATGGGACCAATAGGCTTGACTCTTATACAAGACTATATTTTGACCAGCATCTACACCAACAAGTTTGACATCAATGATAATATAAACCTATATTTGTAACAATCTCCCCCTTTGTCATTGATGGAAAAACTTGTGTAAATACAAAATACTTCTCCGCCTAAGACATCAAAGGCAAAGGGTAACTATTACCTCCTAATAATTTATCTACATATGTAACTCCCCATAACAACAACAATTCCTCAAAAGGCAAAATTAGAAAAGTCGACACATTTAACTAGTAAACCTTCATACTTCTATTGTATTGCTTACCCAAATAGATCATCAAAAATTGTCTTTCCACTTAGCATATATTACGGCTTATTATTATGCTAAATGTACTTGAACTGATTCTTAAGTTCCACAAGTTATCAATCCCATTAACTTATTGTAGTGAAAAGAATTTTACTTTGGCACCTACATTGAAAATACAACTCTACTGCAACATCAAAACAACTAGATCTTGTACACTACATTCTATATTTTCAGCATCTTCTAACATATTGACAAAAGAAGACATGCCTAATTCAACTGCATCTTTAAGAGCACAAAATTGTTTCTTATACTCGTCTCTTTGTTCATGTAGTAGGGATCACTATGAATGAAGATCACGAATCTTGGATCTAAATACACCATAATTGTCTTTGTATACATCACAAGGACTGGCTAAGTCATTAATCTAAGACTCAATTGAGTCAATTTTGTTCCTTGAATTCATTGGTCATTGTAGGCCATATCAAACAATAACAATAAAACCAAGAAACATGATCAATGTACATTTTGAAGTTCCTAAAGTAGGCTTTAAATCTTTGATGTGCCTTTGCACATTTCTTAGTCATCTTATCATGCTAACTCTCCTCTATAGTAAGTTCCTTTTCTTCTTTATCATCAATACCTTTCAAAACCATGTGTTCATTAATATTTTCTACTAATATATCCAAACGCAAATCAATAACTTCATTGGGAACTAGATTGTTCTAGATTAGATAAGCAAATAGTGCTTCTTCAATTGTGCAAGTCCTCATTGCATCTTTCCCTAAGGTTGTGCACCTTACTCTTGCAAGTCAGAAGTAGTGAACACTTTGGCTTTTGGCGTAAACTTTGTAAACAACTTCATATATATTGTGTGTGATTCTCACCATGGTTTTTCCCAATTTGATTTTTCCACATAAAAAATATTGGTGTTCCTGTGTGGTTGCTCTTCCTATTTTCATTATTTCCTATTATGCTGATAGTTATGATACTAAATGTTTACTACAGATGTCAAGCTAACAAGATGAGAGGGGGGGGGTGAATCATACAAACTTAATCTTCCATAAAAACATCATATTCAACCTCGGTGACATATACTTCAGTAAAATAACCAAAACTGCTAAACATGCAAACTCAAAAACATATAAACATCATAAACCTCATAACACCAGATTAACGTGGAAACCCAAATAGGGAAAAACCACTGTGGGATTTCAGACCCACTAAGAAATATACTCTTCTAGAGTATGCTCGGTTAAAAACAAATCTTGTTAAAGATTACAAACACATTGCTAGATGTGACCCGGTTAAGGGATGTCCCTCAGATCTGTTAGGATCTTCACTTTGTTAGAAGTGACCTTATCAAAGGATTTCAAACACTCAATCAGAATGTCACCTTGCTAGAGGATTTACAAATAAGACTATTAAGTCCACTCGGTTAAGAGATTTTCTGTTACTTCACAAAATAACAGTAATAAAAATCTATCTGCAACTTCACATCTAAAATGCTGATGTAGATTCTTATTTGCTCAATACAATCTAGACATAGAACTAATCTTGTCCATATGTTGGGCTTCTATACTCTGTTTCTCAAACAGGTCTTCAAGCTTCTGTGCTCGGTAATCACTATGTAGCATCCCTGTGCTTACATTTGCCCGCATACATTGTTTATCAACAGTTCCTTATTTATAAACAATTTGCCAACCGCTTAATCTCCTTGATCACATTTCCCATGATCAATCATAACCATCAGATCTTCAATCTTGTCTAGGTTCAATGTATCCTTCGATTTGAAAATGCTTTACCCTACCTCAGAACTTGCATACATCCCTTGGAACTTGTGCTAGGGTATTGCGGTTCAATCTGAGCTGTAGATCTTCTTGTCTATTTTCCTATGCCATAGATCATTTAACAAACTTGGTTCACAACTTACCAATCATTTAATCATAGCCAGCTCATCAGCTTCCTTCATTAAATAATTCATCCAATCATTTAATGCATTTTGTTATTACTCGGTTACAACTCGGTAAATACTAAACTTCACTCGGTAGACATTCTGCCTTTATTAACCGATGGCGATAACCTTAGGGTTTACCAACTAGGTTCCTTAGGGTTTACCGACTAGGTTCTTTGCTCGGTAACATAGTATAGTATTAACCTTTACAATTTACAACATATGTAAGATATCAAAACAATCTAAAACATCATGATCTCATCACTGTCTGACTCGGTAATAGTTGCCCATTGAATACCTTATTCATCCCCTTATTCATCATATTCTTTTTGTGTCTTTTACCGACTTCTTTATACTCATCAAAACATACATCTTAAGATATGGCAACATCATACTGAATTAGAAAATTAATTTCTTGACATCAATGACAAAATAATGATATTAAGATAGTAAATATCCTTAATCAGTTATATCCATAACCATCAACAACCTTCTCAAAATCCTTATTGAAATGCCAATAATCTCTCATTGTCTGTTATAATGCCAAGAATCTCCCCCTTTGGCATTGATGGAAAAACCAATTGATTTGACCTAATTGATTCGGATTCAGATTGCTGTGAAATGCTGAAATGCTCCCCCATATATTAGTCTTCTCCTTTTTGTTCATTAGTCTTCTCTCCCATACATTAGTCTTCTCCCCCTTTGACAACAATTCCAAAAAAGTAAAGAACTAAAACATGATTTCTTCTGCTGAGAGGTGAATTTCTTGCTAATATGTATCTACTCAGTCTCAATCAGAGCAATTTGTCTTCAATTCTTGTTCCCTGTTATTGTTTCCTGTACACCTTTAGAAAACATCTTAAAGTGTGTAAATCAGCATCAACTCTTGAAAAAGATATTCTGTAGAGTCATCGAATTGATTCTTTCATCGAACTCAGTCAATGAATGGAAGAGAGGGGTAGGACCCCTAACTTATTTCTGAGATATTCAAAAGTGTCTCTTGGTAGTGGCTTGGTGAAGATATCTGCTATTTGTTCCTTTGTGCTAACATACTCCAACACCACTTTCTTCTCTTGAACTTCTTCTCTAAGATAATGATATTTGATAGAGATGTGCTTTGTCTTAGAGTGCATAACAGGATTCTTTAAAATGTTAATGGCACTAGTATTGTCACATAATATAGTTACTGGCTCGGTAACTTGCTCATTTATACCTTCCAATAGTTGTTTGATCCATGCTATATTAGTGCAATTCAATGCTGCAACAACATATTCAGCTTTTGTTGTTGACTGTCAAACACATCCTTGTTTCTTGCTAAGCCAACTCACTAGTCTTTCTCCCAAAAAGAAAGCTTGACCACTTGTGCTTTTCCTATCATCAATGTTTCCTGCCCGATTAGCATCAGTTTAAACGTTTAAATCAAAATCATTTCCTTTCTGATATACTAAGACATAATCTTCAGTGCCTTTCAAATATCTGAAAATTCTCTTGATTGTTGTCATGTGTGTTTCCTTGGGATCTGCAAAAAATCTTGCAACTATACCTACTGCATGTGCTATAACTGGTCTGCTGTGAACAACATATTGCAGTTTTCCAATCATAGATTGGTAGTCTCATCAACAGATGCAAATTCATCATTCTTTGATAGTTTACAGTTGGTAGTCATAGGAGTACTTACTGGTTTTGAATCCTCCATTCCAAATTTCTTCAAGATTTCCTTTATGTACTTGGATTGGGTAATGAAGATCTCATCTTTCATTTGTAGTATCTGTAAACCTATAAAATATTTTATCTCACCAATTAATGACATCTCAAATTCTTTTCTCATTTCATTTCCAAAGTTCTTGCATAGAGAGTCATTTCCACAAAATATAATGTCATCAACAAATATGGCTGAGATCAGTATTCCATTTTCATCATTCTTCATGTACATGTTACTCTTTTCACTTGTTCTTGTAAAACCAATTTTGATCAAATAAGAGTGCAATCTCTCATACCATGCTCTGGGTGCTTGTTTCAAACCATATAAAGCTTTGTTCTATTTACATACCTAATCTTTATTCTTATCTTCAACAAATCCTTCAGGTTGTTCAATAAAAACTTCTTCTTCTAGTGTACCATTTAGAAATGCAGATTTGACATCCATTTGATATATCTTGAAATTCTTGTAAGTAGCATATGCCAAGAATGTTCTTACTCCTTCAAGTCTTGCCACAAGTGCAAAAGTTTCACCATAATCAATTCCTTCTTCTTGAGCATAACCTTTGCAAACTAGTCTTGCTTTATTTCTAATGACTTCACCTTTTTCATTCAGCTTGTTTCTGAAAATGCACTTTGTACCGATTACATTTTTGTCCTTCGGTCTTGGGACCAGTGTCCATGTGTCATTCTTCTTGATTTGATCAATCTCTTCTATCATAGCATTTATCCAATCTTCACTATTAAATGCTTCTTTCACTATTCTCGGTTCAAAATCAGATATCAGACATGTGTTTTGTCTTAGTTTGTTCCTTGTCATCACTGGGTCATCCTTATCTCCTATAATCTGACTTGATGCATGATGTCTTCTGACATATTTGGCTAATACAAGCTCAGTAGGCTCTGTATGATCTTCTTCATCACTCGGTAACTGGATATTCTCTTCATTTCCTTCAGCAGTCTACTCGATAAGACTTCTCGGTTGAACATAGACAAATTCATCATAATCTTCTGGTTCCTTGGAATTTCCTTCATCATTCCTTTCTGCAAATTCATCAATTTTCACATTTTCACTTTCTACTATTTTGTTAGATGATTTGATCAGACATTTAAATGCTTTGCTTCTAGAAGAATAACCTAGAAATGTTTCTTCTTCACTTTTCTGATCAAACTTGCCATTTCTATCATCTTTGTGAACATAGCATCTACTTCCAAAGATTTTAAAATAACTTACATTAGGTTTCTTGTCATACCAGATTTCATATGGTGTCTGCAAAGTTTCTTTCTTCAATTGTACTCAGTTCAAGGTGTAAACTGCTATGCTTATTGCTTCTCTCCAAAATGTTTGTGGAACTTTATTTTCAATCATCAGGGTTCCGGCACAATCCACAATAGATCTGTTTCTTCTCTCAGCAACTCCATTTTGTTGTGGAGTTCTCTGTGCAGATACTTGTCTTTTAATACCATGATCATTGCAATATAAGTTGAATTCATCAGATGTGAACTCACCTCCTCTATCTGATCTAAGACATTTCAGTTGTCTTCCTGTTTCATTTTCAACTCTTGCCTTGTACCATTTAATCATTTGAAAAGCTTCTGATTTTTCTTTTAAGAACATTACCGATATCATCCTTGAGTAATAATCCACAAATAATATGAAATATTTATCACCATAATAACTCTTAATTTTCATAGGACCACAAAGATCAGTGTGCACAAGATCTAAAATTCCTTTAGAAGTGTAGGACTTACTTTTAAGGCTTGATCCTGTCATTTTTCCCATCTGGCATCCTCGGCACATAGCATTCTCAGGTTTCTCAAGACTCGGTAGACCTCTTACTCGGTGCTTCTTGCTTATTTTGATCAGATTATCAAAATTTACATGACAAAACCTTTTATGCCATAACCAGGTATCATCTATCTTTGCATATAAACACTTATTCCAAGTTGAGTCAAGGTGAAATGTGTTACCTTTTGTTTGTGTCCCGGTAGCAGCTAACTTTCCATACTTATCATGAACTTTGACAATTCCATTCTGAAATTCTATTCGGTAACCTATGTTGTTTAGCTATGCTACACTCAACAAATTGTATTTCAAACCTTCAACCCAATAAACATCATTGCATTTTGCATTGTCAAGAAGTGTTATAGATCCTTTACCTCTTACTGGACATGGTGCATCATTACCAAATCTTACATAGCCTCCATCATAGTCTTCTAACATAACAAACTTGTGTTTATCACATGTCATGTGATGTGAACATCCACTATCTATGATCCAAGAATCATTTTTACTTATATGAGATAGTAGGGCTTTTTCTTCATACCTTTCTTCATCTGATCCATCTTTGATAGCCACATAAACAACTTCCTCTGTATCAGTTTCATCTGATTTATTATCATTAGATTCCTCATTAGCTATTAGGCATGTCTTCTTATCTCTTCTTCTGAAATATCGGTGTCTTCTGTAATGATTATCTTTTTGCCTATCATCTCGGTAATCTCTCTTTTCACTAGATTCTCTGTCAGGACAGTTAGAAGCTATATGTCCAATTTTGTCACAATTGAAACATTTCAAAGGTACTTTTCCTTTATACTTACCTTTGCCTCTCAGTAACCTTCTGGCTAATAGTGCTTCAAACTCTTCTTGTTTCCTGATTTCCTCATACAGCTTGTGTACTTTTTCCATATTCTTGCAAAATCTCTCACTTGCTCCATTGTGATCTCCTTCAGTGTACTTACTCATTCTATCATTGTAATCGTCAGATTCATCAAGATGAAAAGAACTGAAAGCGGATTCTACTTTATTTACCGATGACCCACTGTTATCAAAATTACTTAACTCAAAAGCATGTAGCTTACCAATAGCAGCATCTAAAGAAACTGGCACATTCGGTACAGACCTCAATTCATTGATTGCAGAGACTCGGATTGCATAAGCTGGTAGAAGGGTTCTTAACAACTTACTTGTTATATCCTTTTCTTCAATAGTTCCACCTGCTCCTTTGATTTGATTAACAATCTCTTTTAGTCTTGTATTGTATTGAGTTATGTTCTCACCTTCATTCATCCTCATAGATTCAAGTTGTCCTCTTAGACTATCCACTTTAGCTCTTTGAACATGTTCATCACCACCATACACAGATATGAGCTTATCCCACATTGCTTTTTCATCATTGCAGCCTTCTAGATCATTAAACTCTGAATCGGTCAATGCAGATGTTATTTCAATCATTGCTTGGATATGTTCTTGTTTTGCCTTTATCTCTTCCATTGTCAATGGATAGGTGCTTGATGGAATGAAATCATTCTCCAAATAATATATAGCATATTCTCCAACTCTTGATAGGTGCAACTTCATCCTTTTTTGCCATGTAGAGAAACTTGACTTGTTCAGCTTCGGTGCATCCCTCTTATACATCTTTGGATCTTTGCCTCAAGTACTTTAAAACTTTTCTTCTGGAGTCCAAAGCTCTGATACCAATTGATAGTTCTGATATTAAATGTTTACTACAGATGTCAAGCTAACAAGATGAGAGGGGGGGGGGTGAATCATACAAACTTAATCTTCCATAAAAACATCAGATTCAACCTTGGTAACATATACTTCAGTAAAATAACCAAAACTGCTAAACATGCAAACTCAAAAGCATATAAACATCATAAATCTCATAACACCAGATTTAACGTGGAAACCCAAATAGGGAAAAACCACTGTGGGATTTCAGACCCACTAAGAAATATACTCTTCTAGAGTATGCTCGGTTAAAAGCAAATCCTGTTAAAGATTACAAACACATTGCTAGATGTGACCCGGTTAAGGGATTTCCCTCAGATTTGTTAGGATCTTCACTTTGTTAGAAGTGACCTTATCAAAGGATTTCAAACACTCAATCAGAATGTCACCTTGCTAGAGAATTTACAAATAAGACTGTTAAGTCCACTCGGTTAAGAGATTTTCTGTTACTTCACAAAATAACAGTAATAAAAATCTATCTGCAACTTCACATCTAAAATGCTGAAGCAGATTCTTATTTGCTCAATACAATCTAGACATAGAACTAATCTTGTCCATCTGCTGGGCTTCTATACTCTGTTTCTCAAACAGGTCTTCAAGCTTCTGTGCTCGGTAATCACTATGTAGCATCCCTATGCTTACATTTGCCTGCATACATTGTTTATCAACAGTTCTTTATTTATAAATAATTTGCCAACTGCTCAATCTCCTTGATCACATTTCCCATGATCAATCATAACCATCAGATCTTCAATCTTGTCCAGGTTCAATGTATCCTTTGATCTGAAAATGTTTTACCCTACCTCAGAACTTGCATACATCCCTTGGAACTTGTGCTAGGGTATTGTGGTTCAATCTAAGCTGTAGCTCTTCTTGCTGATTTTCCTATGCCATAGCTCCTTTAACAAACTTGATTCATGGCTTACCAATCATTTAATCATAGTCAGCTCATCAGCTTCCTTCATTAAATAACGCATCCAATCATTTAATGCATTTTGTTATTACTCGGTTACAACTTGGTAAATACTAAACTTCACTCGGTAGACATTCTACCTTTATTAACTGATAGCGATAACCTTAGGGTTTACCGACTAGGTTCCTTAGGGTTTATCGACTAGGTTCTTTGCTCGGTAACATAGTATAGTATTAACCTTTACAATTTACAACATATGTAAGATATCAAAACAATCTAAAACATCATGATCTCATCACTGTCTGACTCGGTAATAGTTGCCCATTGAATACCTTATTCATCCCCTTATTCATCACATTCTTTCTGTGTCTTTTACCGACTTCTTTATACTCATCAAAACATACTTCTTAAGATATGGCAACATCATACTGAATTAGAAAATTAATTTCTTGACATCAATGACAAAATAATGATATTAAGACAGTAAATATCCTTAATCAGTTATATCCATAATCATCAACAACCTTCTCAATATCCTTATTGAAATGCCAACAATCTCTCATTGTTTGTTATAATGCCAACATATGCATGTGGTGTATGAAATGTATATCATGATAAATATCCAATCTATTCAAGTTTTAAGTGTATATTGATTCATACCCCCCTCACAACATCCGATACTATTCAACATGTCCTAATGCCAAAACTAAAATTCAAAGACATTGATAATGGTACTATTAAAATGATAAATGAATCTACAACTCCATTCACCTATTATGTTGCTCCTCACTATGTGATGTTAGTAGCTTAAATTTTTGGGGCTCTTTTTCATTCATGCTAGTATAATTTCATAAACAATCAACTTGGTTAGCAACATAAGAATATTTCGTATTCTTGTCTCTATGCATGAGGGTCAAGAATAATGTTTCAATCATCTTCTCGCTTTTCAAGGATTTAATTTTCCTTTGTTGAGTTGCATCTTTCATAGATTGATATCATTTCTTGCATAGAATTATCCTCCATGCAAGTATATGATTTTTCATTGGTTTGTATCTATTCCTTGCTGCAACAATTTGAATTTCATGAATAATCTCCCCTTAGTGATTGTGTGCAATCGTTCACTAAGGATCAAGTTTTTCTAGCAATAAGGAGAGGGTTTATTTTTAGTTTCCTTCCCTTTTTCAAAGATGTCATATTTTATTAAAGATCTCTTCTATATTTTTAGGGTAGATATCTTTAGGAAAAGATCTCTTCCTCCTTTCACTACGCATCACTTGAAAGGATTCATTTACACTTGTTGCAAGATACTTCTTTTACAACTATCTCTTCATTGGTTTAAAAGGTTTATGCCTCTTTATCTTGAAAATAATATAGATTGTTGCTTAAAAGGATATCTCGTTGGTGTTGAAGTTATGTATCCTTCTCTTTTATTTGCTTAAGATGTCAACATAAGGCTATGTTAACATTTTAGTTGGGGGCCATATGTATGGCCTCCTTATTTATTATGATCAATTTCTGTTGTAGATTTCCTTTTGTACAATTCTTTGCTTGGTTATCCTTTTCCATTTTATGATTTGGATTTCCTTGCATACAATTCTTTACTTGGTTATCCTTGTTCAATTTTTGTAGGATTTCCTTACATACAATGCTTTGTTTGGTTATCCTCATTATTGTTTCCAAGTAAAACCTTACAATTGATTTCTTTGTGATAAGAAAACTTTGCTTGCCAAAATATTTCATTAGAATTTGCACAAATTAGTTTCATTTTAATAAAATATGTTTTCTTGGAAATTTTCCTTTTGAAGGATGAGTTGAATAGAATAACACAACTTTCTATACTATTTAACTCTCCTTTTCTGATTTTGCATCACCTTATACTAAGATAAATATGCTTGTCACACTTTTGTAGGATGAGTTGACAAGCATAACACAACCTACTAGACTATTTGACTTTTCCTTTCATCTTTATAGGATGAGTGGAGATAGCATAACACAATTTGATAGAATATTTAGAGTCTTCCTTTCTCCTTCCACATGGATCACACAACATGAATTTTTGTCCCATGAGAATCTGTGCTCTCATGAATAACATAGAATAACACACCTTGCAAGACCATGGAATCCATGTTCCATCCCTCTCTCTCTCTCTCTCCCTTGGATCACCTAGCATAATATAGCTTTCTAGCTTATGGAATCCATGTTTCCCTTTTCCTTTCGCATGAACCCATAGTATAACAAACTTTTCTAGTCATTGGATCATGGTTCATCACTTGATGCATGTTCTTTCTCTTTCCATATGATAACTTGTTCTCTTGCAATAACATCCCAAGAATGGTATTAGTGGTTGAAACATTTTTACTATCAAGGTCTCTTTAACTAGTTGACTTGGACTCTTTGTTTTTAGTACAAACCCCTTTTTTATCTTTGTTTGTCTCTTTGTCTTGTTTATTTTTGTCTTGTTTTGTGTGTCCTTGTATGTGATTATGAGGTTTAAGATCCTAAGCCTAGGGGTTTGTTCCACTGAATTCAGTGATTTCTCCTCTCCTCTCCCTCTCTCTCTCTCTCTCTCTCTCTCTCTCTCTCTCTCTCTCTCTCTCTCTCTCTCTCTCTCTCTCTCTCTCTCTCTCTCTCTCTCTCTCTCTCTCTCTCTCTCTCTCTCTCTCTCTCTCTCTCTCTCTCTCTCTCTGCTTTACCATGAGTATGCATGTAGGCTCATACTTACACTAAATTGGGGGATACATGAATACCATCATAAAGTGTAACCATATACAATTTACACCACTTTTTATGTCCCTTCCTTAGTGTGACCCCATTTTAGGTCTCATCCAACCCTATTTGCATTAGTTTAGCTTGAAATTGGTGTCATCTTCTCACATGGTGGTTTGAACCTCTCTCTAGGGTTATGTGTACCCTATCTCTATTATGTCCACTTTGTTTTGGGTGGACTATGGTGCATGAGGCACCATTATTCTAGGATAGTAGCATCAAAGGTACCATTGTGCTCCTAGACTAGGCTCAAATTTGAACATCTTGATGCATGTTTCTTGCCTATTAATTTCATAATACAATGTCTCAATTTGATTGTTCGAGGTTGGCCTAATCAAGAAAATACATTGAGAACCCTATATGAGAGCATTCTTATATTTTATTTTTACATAAACCTAGATCCATCATGACTCATCAAGAATTCATACAATATTTCATCCTTCAAGTATTCTTCAAGATCTACACACCATGAATATCAAATTAAATCAATCATCATGCAAGCATGTATTTGTGATTAGGTAATTCATATATTTTTATGGCATCAACACTTGTGATCACATTCAAAGAGTATTGCTTCATCAATCTACAATCACCTACAACAAATTTGAGGTATATCATTTAACATTACCTCAATATTTAAATTCATTTCAAGGATTAATTTTAAACTTGAGGTTTGATCTAGATGAACCCCTATTCCCAACATATTTCTCTAATTTTTGTGTGTAGGTTACAAATTTAGGAGTTGTAAATATGAAATTTGGTAGAGTATAAAGAGATGGCGAGATCCAAGTTTTATGGGTGAAAAAAGTGGAGGACAAGGTCATTCGCCACACCAGTGTTTGAAAAATTTGTGGTAAATTTTTTTGGTATAGATTTTGAGAAAAAAATATAGTTCTAAAATAGTTAATGTTGTCTGCACCTTACATTCAGGAGACACGGCCATTTCAAGATCCATTGTCCTTCTCTTTTCAAGCTCACATTCTAGTCACATGTTCTATTCATCTTCCTCATCTCAGCTCTATACTTATAGCTTCATATCAAATTTGCAACTATCTATTCATGTCAATTCATGCCAATTTTCTATAGATTTAGCCCTAGATCTAGCATCACTCTATATCTTTTCAATATCCAATTAAACTCCCATGAAGGAAGCAAATTATAGTCACTCAAGATACATTGCTTGGAGGTGAATATATTGATTTTTTTCTTTTCCCTTCAATCTAATGGTTGTGTGAAATATGTTCATTCCTTGTTTACTAGTGTATCCTATTTCCCCACATTACATTTTTAAGTTTCACATATTTCAAATAAATTTTTAATACCATATGTGCTTAACATGTATGACATTTACATTTACTTATCTAGTACAATTTTGTACCATTAGAAAAATTTATCCGAGCATTTTTATACTACATTTGGTAAGTTTTCTTTCATCCATTCCAATAGTTCATGTTAAGAATATTTGTGCTCTATGAGAGTACTCTAAAACTATCATCCTCCTACTCTTAAAATCGATCATCAAAACTAAGTCTCCTAGTCTTATTTCACTAGTAATAGGATTCTATATTTTATTTATTCTGTACAAATTACTTGATTGTGAATTTGAAAGAAATGATTGTACAAATTATTTGATTGTGAATTTGAAAGAATTGATTGTAAGAAATGAGCATCACTAACCTATACAACCTATAGGATTTTGCCAAGATCAAGGGCACAATGAAAAGCATAAAAGGAGAGACAATAGAATGACAAGAACAAAACTGTATTCTCATCAATATGCAAATGATCAACTGGATTAACCAATACAATGAATATAGGCCTGCTTATTTAGGCAAGGCCATATGGATGTATGAGCACACAATTATGACATGTGGCTCAATGAGAAACAAGGGTAGGTAAGAAATACTAGGGGTAGGTAGGAGAAATAATATAATATTCCACGAGGTGGATGACCCACCGAATGTGGAGTGTAGCAACAAAATAAGACCACAAAAGGTGGAATTTCTCCTACAAGCTCTATCCCTATGTGCACACTTCCGTAAGTGTCTCAAATCCAAACTACGAAGAGATGCATTATCCTAAGTTAACTTAAGTAAAGTGTAATAATATCCAAAATGAATATTTATTTACACCAACACCCCCCCTTAAGTGTAACTTAGGGGAATAAAGACTCAATTCAACAATGCAAGATGGGTCCTGGCTACTAGGCCATGATAGGTACCCATGTACAATATGTAAATGCAAGAAAAACTATGCAATGCAATCTCTCACAAACGGAGAAAGGGAGAAAACCCAGTGGGAAAAAACTCCCCCCCAAAAGAGAGATGAAAGTACAAAAGACTCTCAAAGAAGAAGGAAAAAACCTCAAAGAGGAAAAAGTCCCCCCCATAAGAGAGAAAGGAGAAGTCAGCTGACCCCCTGTAAGGACACATCCCGCACCCCAAAGAGAGCTCGCAACTGCTGGAACTTACTCTCGGTGAAAGGTTTGGTGAATATGTCAGCAACCTGCTCCGCTGTAGGACAATACTGCAAATCAATGACCTGCTCCTGAATGAGCTCTCGGATATAGTGCATATGAATCGTGATGTGTTTGGTCTACTGGTGCTGGACTGGGTTCTTCGAGATTGCAATAGCACTTTGATTGTCGCAATGTAGAACTGTCGGTCATGGAGTGGTGAATCCAAACTCTGTGAGAATCTGCTAGAGCCAAATGGTCTCAGTTGCTGCGTTAACAGCACCTCAATACTCAGCCTCAGTCAAAGAGAGAGCAATAGCATGTTGCTTCTTTCTCTACCAACAAATGGGGCCTGAACCAAGGTGAAAACTATAACCGGAGGTAGACTTACGATCATCAAGATCACCAGCCCAATCGGAGTCTGTGTAACCAACCAAGCGAAGTCCTGTGCCTGCTGCATAGTGAATCCCATAGTGATGTGTACCCTGGATGTAATGAAGGATGCGTTTGGTGACTTTCCAATGAAGCTCATGTGGTTCCTGCATGAAGCGGGAAACCATGCCAACTACAAATGAAATATCAGAGCATGTATGGGTCAAGTAAATGAGACTACCCACAAGCTAATGATACAAAGTGGCATCAACTGGTGGAGAAGATCACTGAGCCTCAAGCTTGAATCCTAAAAGAAAGGGAGTCGGGGCAGGCTTACAATCAGCCATATGAAAGCATGCAAGAAGATCAAGATCATACTTGGGCTGCGATAGTGTAATCCCGGAAGGTGACTGTGAAATCTCTATCTCGAGAAAGTAGTGCAAAAGACCCAAGTCAGTCATAGCAAATCTATCATGCAAAGCAGATTTGACCCTGCTAATGATGGATGTGGTACTCCCTGTAATGATCAAGTCATCAACATAGAGCACAAGTATCAAGTGAGAGTCATCCTGTCGCAAAATGTAGACGTTCGGATCGGAATGACACCTGGTGAACCCTGTGGAGAGAAGAAAGGAATCCATCTTGGCGTACCAAGCCCTGGGGGCCTGCTTAAGGCCATAGAGAGATTTCCTTAGTCTGCAAACCAAGTATCCTAGATGAAACCCTATGGCTGCTCCATATAAATCTCCTCATCAAGATCACCATGAAGAAAAACACTCTTCACATCCATCTGATGTATAGCCCAACCATGAGCTGTAGCAATAGCAAGTGTTAAACGAATGGAGTTCATCTTAGCTACGGGTGCAAAGGTCTCAGTATAGTCAACACCTGCAACCTGAGAGAAACCTTTCACAACAAGCCGAGCCTTATACTTATCCACACTACCATCCGCTGCAAACTTGGTCTGATAGATCCACTTACATCGAACCATCTTTCTCCCCTTAGGGAGATGGACTTAATCCCATGTGTTGTTCCTCATCAAGGAACTATACTCTTCCTCCATAGCTTGGTCCCACTCAGGAACCCCTGATGCTTCCCTAAATGTCTGTGGATCAGAAGCGATAGCAATGAATGCATGTGGTAGATCTTGATGCTATGATCGAGTTCTCCAAGTATCTGAAGGATCCCCAACAAGAGAACCCACAGACTCAAGTGTCTGTCGAGCCCAACAAGGTTCAAATGGAGGTGGAGAATGAGGCTCCTCAACTACAAGCGGACCCAGCGGAGGTGTTACCCTACGAGTCGGAGTTGAAGGAGTCTCATCATCTGAATCACTAACATCACTATCCACAATGGAGGAAGATGGAGGAGGTAGAGAGTCTAAGCTAGGAGAGCTTTCCTCAAAGTGAACACTCCTCTCAATGAACACCTCATGTGTCTTTGGATCCATCAATCTATATGCCTTAACACCCTCAGGATATCCAACAAATATGCAAGGCCGACTCTGAGGTTCCAATGCCTTGCATTTCTGCGGAGGTGTACGAGCCCATGCTAGACACCCAAAGACTCTGAAATGTCTCACAATCGGTATCCTACTAGCCCAAGCTTCAAAAGGAGTAATACCTTGCAAAGCTTTGTGAGGAACCTGATTCTGGATGTGTGTGGCACAACTGATAGCCTCTTCCCAAAAGGCAGGATTAAGAGAACGTGCATGTATCATATAGCTAGCCATTTCTTTGAGAGTTCTATTCTTGCGTTCTGCAACCGTGTTCTGCTGTGGAGTGTATGCGACAGAATGCTGAAGATCAATCCCCTCAAATGTACAAAAATCCTCAAGTCTTTTGTTGACATATTCCCTTCCATTATCTATGTGAAGAATCTTGACCACTTTCCCTGATTGCTTCTCCACACGAGTATTGAAGTCCTGAAATCTGTCAAATACTTCACACTTATGAATGAGAAAATAGACCCAAGTGAAGCAGGAGTAGTCATCAATGAAGGTGAGGACATAGCGGGCCTTACTAAATGAAGGTGCTGGAAATGGACCTGCTACATCACTGTGAACAAGTTGAAGAACTTCCAAAACTTTCCAAGCTTTCCCCTTATCAAACTTCTCCCCAGGATGCTTGCCCATGGAACAACCTGAACATACACCCTCTAAAAAATTGATTCGAAGTAGACTTGTGACCATGTCTTTAGTGCTGAGCTACTGAAGATAGTGGTAGTTGAGGTGACCAAACCACTCATGCCATAGCTTACTTTCTGAATTTGAATGAGTAAGCAAGGCCCTAGAAGGTGAACTTGGCACAAAGTAGGAGAATGAATAAAGCCTTGAGTTGTCATTGACTTGTCCCACTGCTACCAAGGCATCATCATCAAGTTCCTTTACCATAACTAAATCTGGTGTAAACTCAACCTTTTTCCCATTCTGATAGTGAGTGATTTGTTAGATAGAGAGAAGGTTAGTAGACAAGTTGGGAACATAGATAACATTCTCAAATGTTCCATCATCCATGTCAACTGAACCTTTCCCTTCAACCTCTACTTGAGTATCATCACCTATGTAAATGTGAGGTACCTTAGATGGCTCCAATGAAGAAAACTGCTCCTTTGTAGAACCCATGTGATATGAGGCACCCAAGTCAAGTATCCATTGCTGTGAAGAACCTGTTGTAGCCACAAATGCTTGCCATTTTCCCTTAGAATGTGAGGAAGAGGAAGGAGATGAATCCTTCTTTATGTAGGTGGATGGCAAGTTGATGTTGTTTTTCTTAAGAAGATTAGTTAACTCATCAACTTGCTTTGTGTGGCATTGATGCTCATCATGACCATACTTCTTGCAATATGCACAAGTTGGTTTATCCTTCTTAGGTGGTGTCCCCTTCTTGGAAGAGGATGAAAAATTTGCCTTGTGATGGAGAGGATGATTGTCCTTTTTCCTATTGTGGCTTAGACTTAGAGTGCTTCTTCTTCTTCTTGTAATCTTTGCCTTGACTTCCTTGATTCCCTTGATTAGCCACCAAAGCCTTGGACTTTGAAGACTTGAGAAGCCCCATGTTCAACAACTTAGATTGTTCCAATATCAACATTTCTATGAAAGCATCAAATGAAGGCATAACATAGGAACTCCCCACTATCAAACGATGAGTTTGGAAGCTAGACACAAATGCTGCATATTCTGGTGCAAGCTTGTCCAACAAGTTGAATATCAACTAAGCATCCTTTTTGTCAATTCCACAATCCTTAAGCTTTGCTCTTAGCTCATTTGCTTTGGTGACATAATCTCGGATTGTATCAAAACTCTTGGGATCCAAGCTGGTGAGCTCATTGTCAATTTTATAGCCTCTGATTTCATCAACTTGACCATACAATTTCTGAATCATATCCCAAGCCTCTTTGATTGTTGTACACTTCTTAATGTGAAAAATGAGGTCATCTGATACATACTTGTGCAAAGTTCCAAGAGCCATGCAATTCTTTGTGAGCCATTCTAACTGAGCATTTGGATCAGCCTTAGGATCAGGTGGTGCTGCTATTGTTCCATCTATGTAATGCATGAGATCCTTTTCCATTAATTTACTCCATACTTTAATTTTCCATGATGCATAATTATGTGGAGTTAAAGGTGGAAATTTATGAGGACTCATTGCAACAAAAATTAAAGAGCACAAAGAGAGGCACAATCAAACAAGACACCCCCCCAAATTCACTCAATCAAAGAACCCCCCCCCAAAAGTGATGATTTGGCACTTTATACTTAGTGCGTATACAATGGGCCACTTGCAAAAAATGGCAAAGTGGGATTCTGATTACAATTTTACAACTATCTCAATAAGGCCAAAAGAGACTCAAACTAATAATGCAAGAGATCTAAACTAAGATCCAAGCACTTTACAAGTACCTAATAGGCCAAATAAGACCAATATCTAAAAGTACAATTTCTACTCAAAATCTCTGAAATCTAATCATATATTATGAAATTAGATGAAAATACATGCACTTTCAAAAAAAATGGCACCTGAAAAGGAGGTCGTATGAGCTCAAACGAGGCCTTTGAAGTTGCAGAATTGAGGATTCGACAGGTACAGCTGAGAGAATTTGAAAATTCCAAAAAACCTATGCACCAAAATAATAAAATAACCACACCACTGCGAAGATCATGAAATTTTAGCCCATTTAAAAAAAATTGCACCAAAAAAGGAGCACAAATGAGCAAGATATGGCCTTTCAAATTTGAACTGCAAAATTGAAAAGCTCAATGAAGAGGGGGTAAAAAAATTTCAAAAGTCTGCTGATGTGGTGCTGACATTAGCAATTTAAGAGCTTAAATTTGACGATCATATGACCGTCGCGAAAACTTCACCTCCCTACTGATTGGCCGTCTGTACCGTACGGACTATTGACGTGGTGCGGTGACTGGGTAGCTGACTGGGCTGCTGATGTGGCGGTGACTGGGCGTACGGTTGTTGACCGCGGGCCAGTGGCCGCCTACCATGTGGCGGATGCAGGTCCGCTAGTTTAGAGGACCGCCGGTGAGAGGGAAGCATTGCCAGGAGAAGGAGTAACCGACGGGCAAAGAGCCGAGGGGGCTGCCGGCCGGAGCAGGGCCGCTGGAGAGCCGGGCCGACAGTAGGCGTCGGTGCTGGAGGGCCGGCGGCTAGAGTCTGCAAGATGCCGAAGCTAGAGGCGCAGTGGTGTGCAGAGTGGTACACGGCGGCGATGGGAGTTACACAGTGGTAGTGGGAGGTGCACGGCGACAGTGCAGGTATGGCCCTACAACCTGCAACTTGCAGGGTACTGCGAGGTACAGGGGGGTCAAAATAGGTCAACTTTATAGTTGAAATTCATGGAAATGGCCTCCCAGATTCAACGGTGATGTCCAAATTGTTGTATGACGCCCCCAAAATATGAAGATCCCCAAATCTGAAAATTGAAGCCTCCAAAATGTCTCCAAAAAACCAATCAATGAAGGCCTATAAGCTCTGATACCATGTAGGATTTTGCCAAGATCAAGGGCACAATGAAAAGCATAAAAGGAGAGACAATAGAATGACAAGAACAAAACTGTATTCTCATCAATATGCAAATGATCAACTGGATTAACCAATACAATGAATATAGGCCTGCTTATATAGGCAAGGCCATATGGATGTACGAGCACACAATTATGACATGTGGCTCAATGAGAAACAAGGGTAGGTAAAAAATACTAGGGGTAGGTAGGAGAAATAATATAATATTCCACGAGGTGGATGACCCACCGAATGTGGAGTGTAACAGCAAAATAAGACCACAAAAGGTGGAATTTCTCCTACAAGCTCTATCCCTATGTGCACACTTCCGTAAGTGTCTCAAATCCAAACTACGAAGAGATGCATTATCCTAAGTTAACTTAAGTAAAGTGTAATAATATCTAAAATGAATATTTATTTACACCAACACAACCTTAAAGTATACTACACAAAAATGCTTAGAGTTGTCTTAATTTTGATTTAAATATGAACAATAGATCCTAAGTTGTGATATTTCCTTATAAAAAAAATTATTTATTGCTTTAAAGTCTTTGCATAAATTCTTCTAGTCTTTAGACAATGGATATTAAAAAGCTAGACTTTTAGTTTCTTGATTTATTATTTATTTTCTTATTGATAATTTGCATCAAATGAAACAATATATGTAAGGATGTCTTAATGTATATCTACTCTAGTTTCTCTAAAAAATAATCATCCTTATTTATTTGATTATATTCAGTTATCCTATGATTTAACTTAAGTTCACTTTTAATTTTAATTTGATGTGATTTTATTTTCATTATAGTCATAATTGTAAAAAATTTCACAATAAAGTATTCATTTAGACATTCAAATCAATTTTTACTCAACAACATTTTACCAAATTTAAAAGATATTAGCAACTTAGATATCAATGTACTGTCCAACATGTGGATTTGATGTGACTTGAATATGGCTATATTTAATTCTATTTTTTTTAACTCAATAAATTTTCTTGAGTCCTTATAGGTGGCAAGCCTAAGCTAACACAAATTGAATATGGCACTATATTTCTTTACTGCATATGAAGCAATTATGTAGATTCTTTCAAAAAAAAAATTGAATATAAGAAAGTAAGGAGGGGCACCTAATTTTCATTGTATATGATGACATTAGCATTGGAAACAACCAATACCTTTTCTTACTCAATGGATGTATTTGTAACTTTTTTATATCTATTTTGAAAATGATAGAAGATTCTCTTTGAATATGATAACTTTGAATGACTTCAAACAAGGTCATTTTTTTTTTAGTTTTCTTGTAATGTCATAATTATTTATTAAAGCTATGAGATTTCCACAATCCATTTTGTATTCTAATGTATTTTTTTGGATTCGATTGTGTGTATTTTTTTCCATCAACGTTTTGAATCACACTCGATGATTCATCATCAGGATAAAAAGAATTCCAAAGACATGAAAGATGTTGAGTTGCATATTTAAGACAAAAAATAAAGGGGAGTGGGGTGGGGGAGGGCACGAGGAACAAGAAGAAAGGAAAAGAAAAAAGATAACCACCCAAAGAAAAGAAAAAAGAAAGCTAAGCAACACAAACAAAACCACTAAAAATATATATATCTAAATGTATATATATATATATAAACATATACATATACCAATAGACTTATACATAAAAACATATATGTATATAAACATTTACATATACCAGTAGACATATGCATATATAAATATACATATTTATATATCTATATACATATATATAATTGAAAATATACAAATATGCAAATAAACCAAAAGGGGAAGAGGGAGATGCACAAAGGAAAAAGAAAGAGGGGGAGAAGTCAAGGTGGGGGGCGGGGATGATCCTGGAGGACAGAAAGAAAAGGGTTCCACGAGATACTGAGGTTTAACCCATCGTCTCGATTAAGATTGGAGGGGTGATGAATAATAGCAATGGCCTCTTTAGCTTTCCTCTTGAAAAAGTTGTTCTCCCTACACAATATCTGAGTGTCCTCCAAACAAATATGATGCTTGGTAGTTGACAAATGCTCAGCTAAGGCTGATTTGAGGCCACGTTTGTGATTAATGTTGGCACTATGCTCTTTTATTCTAGTCATGAACGAGCGACTTGTTTCTCCAATGTATGGAGTTCCACATGAGCATCCCTAGTGTCCTTAAATGGTGGGGCATGCCTCTTAATGGTGGAAACAGGTTTGAAGGCACAGCGGAGACCTTTTTTCACAAGGATTTTTGAGATCTTGTGAGATATGCCTTCAACATAAGGGAGAGAGACAAACGGGGCCTGAGATGACGGAGAGGGCAAGGGATTAGAGATGGAAAGGAAATGAGATTTGGCTTGGAGGAAGGCCCTAGTGATTTGCTTGTTTGAGTAGCCATTCTATTTGAAGACTTGACGAAGGTTTGAGAGCTCTTGGTCTAAGTGATCCTCATCACAAATCCTATGGGCTCTTAAAGCTAGGGTTTTGAGGATCCCAACTTTTTGGCTAGGGTGGTGATGAGAAGATGAATGAAGATATAAGTCAGTGTGGGTAGTTTTGTGAAACACCCGACAACAAAGGGATCCATCAAGCTTTTTACATATTAAGACATCGAGAAAAGATAAAAGGTTGTTGGATTCAAGTTCTTTGGTGAAGGCAATAGAAGGAGAAATGTTGTTGAGGTGAGCATTAAACTCCTCTAGCATGTCCAACCCATGGGGCCAATAGACATTGGTATCATCCATATATCGTTTCCACCACTTTGGCTTGAGGGGGAAAGAATGTAAGGCCACCTCCTCAAAATATTCCATGAATAAGTTGGCAATAACTAGCGAGAGAGGGGAGCCCATGGCTACTCCATCAACCTGTTCATAGATAACGCCTTGGAAGGAAAGATGGTTGACCTTAAGCAAAGTTCCACCAAAGAGGCGATCTCCTCATTGACCTTAAGCTTAACAATCTCGATGGAGTCTAGAATAGGGACCTTGGTGAAGAGGGACACCACATCGAAGCTCACAAGAGTGTCTTGAGTGTCCAACTTGGTGTCCTTGATAAACTGGACAAATTGGTTGGAATCTTTGATGAAGGAGTTGGAGTTACCAACAAGCGGAGAGATTGATTTTGCAAGAAAAGCAGCTAACTTGTAAATCGGAGACCCAATGGTATCAACAATGGGTCTCAAAGGAATGTTGGCTTTGTGAATTTTTGGGACCCCATATATACGAGGGGTCACTTCCTTAGAAGGAAGAAGACAAAGTTTGGTAGAATCATCCAATAAGGAGTTGGAAATAGCCGATCTAACTGCCTTCAAAATCTTCGGGCATGGGTTACACGATAAAATTTTGTAACTACTGGAATCCGATAGGAGGACTTCCATTTTGGCCAAGTAATCTGGTTTGCTCATAATGACCGTGGCATTACCCTTGTCTGCTCTTGAGATGATAAGGTCATTATTACACATGAGATTATTAAAGGCCGACAATTAGGAGGTTTAGCATTACGGAGCGCCACATCACAATCTTGTCTGACCTCTTCAGTAACATCACAGGGAAGGGTATGCACCACATTTTTTATCTCGATGAGAAAGTCAATGTGCGAAATGTTGCGGGGAGTCAAGGCAAAGTTGAGACCTCCCTTGAGGAAGTTAAAGGCGAGAGGGTCAATGGAGGCAAGAGAGAGGTTGACGACAAGTTTGGACTCCCAATTACTAATAGGGTTGAGGATAGGAGCGGACCTAGGAAGAGTGTCGCGATCCAAAGAGGGGGACAAGGGTGCCGAAAAGGCATTTGGACACGACTGCATGGAATGGGTGGAGTTCTTAGTAGGGGGAATGGACAGAAAAGAGTTAGGTGGAGGTTGATGAGCTGCGAGGGATGTGTCCACCTGCTCCATAGGAAGAGTAGGGTACAGCTGGACACATGGGCACGAAGGATTAACCTCACATGCCTCAATCGGATGATGGGATAGAGAGGGAAGGGCTCGAGGTTGGACATACTAATATGAAAATTAATACAAAAATTCATAAATATGTAAAAACACAATTAAAAATAATAATAAAACTATTCAATAAAAATCAGCCAATAAAAATATTTAACATTATATATTATTAATACAAAAATTAATAATTAATAGTTTAAAATTAATACAAAAATTCATAAATATGTATACCACTACTTTCCACGCTGACGCTTTCATTGTTTAACATTATATATTATTCTGAATTAAGCTATATCATTTAAAAATGTAGGTTATATATTAAATATTTGCTCTATATTGCATTGCAAACTGATGCTTTCAGCATTGAATATTGAAGATATAACTTTGGGCCGCTATTTTAATTCTTCTATTGGAACGCTTCTTTCATTGACTTGAATAAGTTTATTATTATCTTGAATATATCCCTCTTAATCGGCCTGATACTATTTTTGTATTCTTCTCCTTCTTAAAGTAATTTTTAAAAGAGTTCTATCATCCAACATGTAGATTACTTATTTGTTCTTCTCACTCACACTGAAAAAATTGAAAAATTAATCCCTCTCAATCAATATGTGATCTTAAACGAAAAGCGAGACAACAATAGCCTAAATGAAACGATAAGATCATTAATTAGTTTAGGTATGGGCTAGTTTTCATATATAAAATGGCATTCCAAAAATTCTTTTAAATGTGTAAAACATGATTTTTTTTGTGGGGATTTTTGTGATTTAACGTAATGGAGATGCAGAGCATAAAGATTTCATTTCTAATTTTATGTATTTTTTTTGTATTGATGATAGAGAGTAAATTATGGTACAATAGAGATATTAGAGCTTTCTTATCCCCTTACACAATTTCCAGATCTATATAACTACAGAGTCATGCACAAAATCTGCCTATCTATATAAATAAGGCAGTATATACAAAAAAATATGTCCATCTAAATACAACTACCATGAGATGGTTATGTGCTAAATCCAAGCGATCCATCTAAATACAACCACCATGAGACGGTTATGTGCTAAATTCAAGCGATCCATCCTGAATGACCTTCCATCCATACCAACCTTCGATCATCCAACATTCTGGCAGACTGGACCATCTAGCGAACCAATTGACGATTACCTCTTATTTCTTCCATAAGAGCATCTACGGCGTTGACAAAGGGTGTTTGTTCAACATTCATCCTTCCCTAGGTGTAGCCATGAGAGAGTTCAAAGATGAAAATTCTTATGTGCCCGTCTGTAAGAAATCTACGGAACTTCTCCTTATTCATCCTACAGAGTATAGTGCCTTTTTTGTTAGAATTTCGACGAACAATGCAAGGAAGCTCCGACGGGAATGGTGCACCTACAATGAAATGTTTCCTCACGGGTACAAAATTCCTATCAAAACATAGTGTCCTTTTTTGTCAGAATTCCGACAACAAATACAAGGAAGCTCCAACGAGAGTGATGTGCCTGTGATGAAATATTTCGTCACAGATACAATACTCTCATCGGGGCCTATGTTGGGCATGTCCATCAGAATTCTGATGAACATGATATATTTAAAAAAAAAAAATTGCCATCAAAGAATATAAAGCATTGCAAATATGGAATATGATTTGGCTCTATTGGACCCTGTAATTAAGATTCAATACATATTATTCAATAACATTAACAGTGGAGCATAATGAAATATTGAAAAGTGCATTACCTTCTTGAGCTTCTCTTTGTTTCAAGAACAGTTTAATATTCTCTACTTAACATGGCCAACCACGTGAAGGTGGAAGCTCATTTGGCCCTTCCCCCCGCCCCCCCTAACATCACTCTAAATTCCCTGTTAACATATAACATTCATTCATTATTTCATCCATTAATAAAATATAGCATTCATTCATTATCACATAACATTCATTAACATGTAACATTCATCAAAATTCATTAACACATATCATTCATTAACACATAATTACATTCATTAACAAATAAAATTCATTCTTTAACAAATAATATGATTACAATCATTTATTTATTTATTTATTTTTAAGCTACGTAAACACTAAGTGGAGCATCATTTTCTTCATCATTTTTCCCCTCTTTAGTTGTTGTGCCCACTTCTCATCATCTTAATGTATGCCTAGTCTTGTACTCATGACAAGGATGCCTAGGCAAAGGAGGCACACCAATTGCAATTAAATTCGTTTAAAGGAATAGCAGTGGTCCTCTTTACCCGATGGAGGCACATCACATTCCTGATGTTGTCTACCATGATCATGTTCCACTAGTTCACCATGCTTTACATGCTCTAAAATAAAAACAAAAAAGGTTACATTAATTACTACACCAATTTCAATTAAAGATGTTTAATTGTATTAATAATTACATTAAAAAAATTGTATAGCACATGAATACCTCCAGTACCGGGATGCACACCACAACCTTCATGTGTAGGTTGTGTTACACCCTTAGTAGGCTGCATTCCAATGCCATGTATATTGTTATCATTGCTTGCTTATTTAAAACAAATATAATCACTTTATGTTGGAAATTAACATCGAATAGATTATTTATCAAGTATTCAATTTTAAATAATTTTCATTTAGCTTATTTACCTATGTGACAGATGCATCGAAATATTTTGTTTGCCCACTCAATTCTCTTAGGCGTTCATCCACAGATATGTAGCCTTGCTCGAAGGCAATTTTCATGTCATCTTCTATGGGCGCTCTATTAAATTCAAAGCCCTACATTTTTGCTTAATATCATGATTTTTTCTTCTATTGTTTGATTAAAAAAAAAAAATTGTAATTTATTATTTCGATGTGATGTTTTATTTATTAATACTTACAATTTGTGTGGCAACTTTCATATAAGCACCAGAGACAAGTTTGTGTTGCTCGTGCTTTTCTAGTTTTGCCTTAGTTGGACACAAATGGATTTTGGTAGCTATTAATTACTTTACCAAATGGGTGGAGGCGATTCCTACAAGGCAGGCTTCTAGTAAGGTGGTAACAAAGTTTCTTTTGGAAAGTATATTAACAAGGTTTGGGGTACCCCACAAAATTGTAGTAGATAAAGGGATGTGTTTTAGATCCAAAGAATTTGCTCATTTTTGTGAAAGTTATGGAATCACTTTGTCATATTCATCACCTTATCATCCCCAAGGGAATGGACAAGTGGAATCTAGTAGCATAAACTTATTTAAGATCATTAAAAGGATGTTAGGTGACAAAAAAAGGACATGGGATTCAAAGTTGAATTTGGCAATATGGGCAGATAGAGTAACAATCAAGAAATCCATAGGGTTTGCTCCTTATCAGCTTGTGTATGGTAAAGAAGTGAGGTTGTCTTTGAACAACCTACTCCCAGTGTATAAATTTGTTTCAGAGGAATATTTAGAAGATGTTGACTTCATGGAAGATAGGCTGGTCCAGTTGGTTGAATTGGATGAGTATAGGAGAGAAGCTCGGGAACAAAATATACAAAGGCAGAAGATAGTAAAAGCATTACATGACAGAAAGGCTTCTGATAGAACTTTCGAAGAAGGAGAGTGGGTTCTCAAATGGAATGCAAAATACCAGGATAGAGGCAAGCATGGAAAATTTGAAGCACTTTGGCTAGGACCATACATCATCATGGATAAAGGAGGAGAAAATTCATATTTCTTGCAGAACACTGAGGGTGAAATTCAGGAATTTCTAGTACATGCTCAGTATCTCAAGCATTTTTTCTCTTAGGGAGTAGGGAGTATTCTTGTACTATAGTAGTGTATTTTTTCCTTTGTTGTTTGTTTCTGTTTATTTTGGTCTACTTTCCAGAGATAGCTAGGATCTTGCTATGTCCCTCTAAAGAACATACATCCCCAAAAAGAGCCAATGTTAGCACATATTTTTGCAAAATATTATGTGCTATTTGTTTGATGTTTTATATGTACATTTTTATCATAAGAGCATTTATTGTTGGATTGAATATGCAAGAAGTATGTTGCAGTATCAGAAGGATCCTACTATGACCTGTTTTCAAAATTGAACAAGTACCACTAGGGCATGCTAAGGGTTGGCACTGAATAGGGACTACATGAGGAAGTTGCATCATGACAGTATTGGGATACTTATAAAGACATTCTTTGGGCCTATGTGATAGACTCTGCCATTTATTAGTATGTATGAAGTTTCCGTGGAACGTTGGAAGTGTAAACAATATATGAAGAGGAGCTTAATTAGAATGATTATCAAATTTGAGCTATTGGGGTAAGTTAACCTGACTAGACCGACTAGCCGAAACAATGAGAGAACCTATCGACGTGACCTAGACTGACCATTCTGAAGGAGAACCAAAAGGAAGTTCAAAAGAAGGGTTTCATCGACACAGAATTCACTATCGGGGGCATGAGAAAAGTGTTGTACCAATAGCTGATGAGGTTATTGGTATAACTTACACTGATGAAGGAGAATGCGAAGTCGAGGTCGACAATGTCATCGGGTCATCGAAAAGTGGCATCTCACGCTACCCCGATACCCGAGGGGCTAGGTGGCAAAGGCAGTGTCATCGTCATGACTTACTACGATGAGGAAATACTAAAGGGAGGAAAATACTAAGTCATCGGGGTAACTTAAACTATCGGTGAGAGGTGTTTTAGCTTATGTCGATACCTGATGAGGAAGACAAGTCGAGCACGGAGAAAGAGAGTTGATTGGGATGAGTTACATCGATCGAAGACATAGTCATCGAGATATCATTGCTTCATCGGGAGGATACATATTTTGTTACACCGATACTCAATGAGAAAGCGGAGGTAGGTGTGAACAAGGAGATCTCATCAGGGAAACGTATTTTGATAGACCAGAGGAATAAAAGATACATAAGTGCAAAGGTGATGACATCGGGTCATCAGAGAATCATAAAGTGAGTTGTTCTAATGCCCGATAAGGTAACCCGATGTAACAAACGAGATGTGGACTATGAAGGGGGACTCGTCGGCATAACTTAAACCATCAGAGGAGAATATTTGGAGTTATGTCGATACCCAATGGGCAGAATGCCACGAAGGAATAAGAGGAGGGTATATCGGAATGACCTACGCCGATGTTATATAAAGGAAAAGGTAAAGCCTAGCTAGAAGGCAGAGCCATCGGGGAAGTTATAACCCTCGGGATGATAATAAATGAGCTACATCGATACCCGATAGAGTGAACGGTGAGACCTATGTCTATCAAAATAATGGGAGGCACCAAATGATTGAATTATTGGGAGGAGTTATGATGACTAGTCATTGCAAAATTTGATCTCAACGAATCCATCTGCCATTATTAAATACAGGCAATGGATAGCTCTGTGCTTACATGAGGCGATTCAAATCACCATTTCAATTGAGTAAATGCTCTTGGTGTATTAAATATCTATATAGAAGCTGGTACAAGGATTTTGCATTGCAAACTTAAGCAAATGGATAGATTGAAGCAGAATTAAACTGCAAAAAAAAAAAAATTCATAAGGCTTGAAGGACTCAAATATGGAGGGTTATAGATCCAAGGGTAAGAGGAAGGTCATTGAGGCCTCTGAGAGTGCTTTTAAGAAGTCTAAAGGTGGAGAAGGTGCACAGAAACAAAAGTTAAACCAAGATATGATTGACCAAATGAGCTCACCAGGAGCCAAATATCGGAGATCTAAGACTAATTTCCCTATCTGTGATAAACTAGAAGATGATTTCAAGGAAATTGGTGATGTCTGGACCAGGGTTAGAGGTCACTATTTTTTCTTGTATCATTATTCATGAAGAAGCAAGCCGACCCCAATCTCAAACCTGTGGACAACTGGATTGGGTAAACTTGTGGTTCCTAATATCTTTGTGGATATTCAATTGATGAAAACATTGGTTGGGGCTTATAATGCCACAAAAAGATGTATTCAATTGCTAAATGGTAATGCATTCATATGTATCTTGGTAGCCACCATTTAGGAGGTTTTTGATTTTGGATTTGAATCTGGTGTGCCTCTATCTTTTGAGAAACTGGAGGAAGAGTATACAAAGATGCATACTATATATAATGGGTGGAATTTGGCCATACATAAGGCTGAGAAAGGGAAGTTAATAGATGAAGATGGGCCGCCTTTTGATATCAACATTTTTAGGCAATATCTGCAATATACATATATGGCATGCGGTCAAGTGGGAGGAGTTGAGGTTCCAGATGTAGCTCGGATAGGACCTTTGGTACTTGCTGCAGACACACAGATGCATGAGCTGAGACAATTTGATTATGCTACTTACATTGTCGAGAAGATGCATGAGAGTTTTCTAAGTCTTCAGAATAACCCCGACAAATATCTTAGCTTCTATTCATTGTTGATGCATATTATCTTGTTTTATGGATGACTCAGGGGGTTGTGGCCTGAGAATTTGAAATTAAACATTCATGGAAAGGATGGATAGGAGAAACCAGTACAACTATGGTTATCACTATGGGATTCTCGGTTCATGAGATCTCACTATGTCAAGTTTGAAGAATTTTTTGTGCAACCATTATACAGAGCTTTTGGGGTTTCTTTTGATGGATCATTTTCAGAAGAAATCAAAAGATTTCTTAGACCCCATGAACATGGGGATACCAGGTTTAATCATAATTGGGGTGACTGGTATGTATGTCAGGACTTCACATATGTTAGACTGTTTAGATTCGAAGGTGCGCCTTATGTGCTACCAAAGCCTAAGCCTGACAGAATTGCCTACCTGGAGATTGTGAGACAAATGAGTGTCTCTAATGTACAACATTTTGGGGGTGCCCACAAGCAAGTTTTTTTGCCCGGGACTCTAAATTTTGGTGACTTCATTATTCTATCCACAAAGGCGTATGAAGTCATTGATAGGAGGTTTATAGAAGATTATAACCTCTATGAGCACACAAGCCGAAAGAATTATGACCTAGAGGGCTACATACATCATAGCAGAAAAGGGAAAAATCTAGGTGACTATTTTCATTTCTTAGAAAGACATCTCGAGCCTTGAGGTTTAGGTTTCCTATACCTTTCAAGAAAATAAACTTATAGTTGAGAGAAAGAGTTTATAAATGTTGAGCGAACCAAAACACATCAACAAAATCTGGCACTAGAAGGAGGAATAGAGTGTTAAATTTCTAAGTAAAGTTGGAGTACAGGGGAGTCACTAGGTCTAGGTCTTGTGATCCTAGTGTTCAGTTTCAAGAATTACCGGATAGAAGGAAGAGAAGGCCTATGGCTAATTCAGCCAAACCAAATTTAGAAAACAATAACAAAGTTTCATTTCAAAATCCATTGAAACCACCCCCTCCCGCTCCTTTGATGGTGTATTTTAATGAAAATTCCCATATTAGGTTTAACATTTACTATGATTTACTAAAAAACCCTGATAAATTATGTCCAAAGTTTCATATTCATGGTGATGCAGAAGTACATCTTAAGGTTTTCAAATATATGTGTGGGAGAGCCTGAATTCAACATGAAGACATAGTGTGTAGGTTTTTTTCATATAATATGAGTGAAGATGCTCACGTTTGGTATGTTAATCTACCTACTAGTTCAATAACAACATGGGATTTGCTAGAAGAGACATTTTTGTCTAAATTCAAAGCACCTATAGATCCTACTATGTTATACCATCAGTTCGCCTTAATTGACTGAGAACCAAACGAGCCAATTAGCAGTTTCAATGATAGATTCCATAGATCTTATTCAAATATTGAGGCTCCAAATACTTTAGATGAGCCACCCGCATTGTCTGTATACTATGTAGCTATAGATCCTTTAACTTCAATGTTTGTAATGAGGAAAGTCCTGATGATTGCAACCCTGTCAGGAGCATATGTAAATCCATAAATATAAATAAGGAAATGAGATAGGTTGGATATGGTCCAACCACAGGACCTGGTTATAATAACATGTTAGTACCAATAGTAAATACTATAGTACCACCCATGCATGGAGTGAGATCCTCAGGGTTCCTTCAAGGCACGCTTTCAAACCAAACAATTCTAGATAATAATAAAGCCATAGTAGTACATCCTAGACTAGATATCACTAAAGTCACCCCTAATAATGGATGTTCCTTTTTCTCATAGACTCCAGAAGTGAATAATCAGGAAGATCATAGCAACAAGCAAGAAATTAAGGAAATTGACTACCGAAGTGTCATATTTAAGAAGATAGAATTACAGTAACCAAAATAATGATCAAGGAAATTTTAATTCACAACAAAGGTATAATTACAATCGACCTACAAGACCTTGGAATTCTCAACCTAACAATGGAAGGATATCCTCACCTTTAGACAACCCTCCAGCAAGGAAAACTAATCCCCCTAGAAGAACTAATTTGATAGAATGTGCCTTAACTGATTGGTGCAGAATTCAAATAGTGCAAGGCATGCAAAGAAATATTGCCTACAGTTTAGGATAGCAACAAATATTTTTCAATCTAAAGTCATGAAATTGTAGCCTTCATAAGAGTTTAGTGAGCAAAACATGTGTAGGGAGATTTTCCCAACTAACTATGACATTGCTTTGCTTTTAGAAAGTCCTAGACAATCAATGGGAGTAATACAAGAGAATACATTGGTAGAACCTATTAGAAATGTCAAGAAATTAATTACTATCGTAGTGGAATCATGTATATATTCCCTTTTTAGCGGTAATATTCCTTTGAATCGAAAACTGGGGAAGTGTAAGCCACACAACAGTATTATAAAGGAAATACCTATAATTTGAGAAGTAAAACCTATAGCAAGCCAAAAGAACCTCTAACAACCTCGCTACCACTGAACAAATATCAAACATGCCCTGATCCTCAAGCGAGTAACCTATCGACCACTCCCGAAGAAGATGAAGTTTATAAAACCCTAGGGGTGACCAAAATGGGTAAATTTGAAACTAGAGTTAACGATACAAGTGTTGAACAATTGATGAATTACTTAGCAGAAGAAATTAAGAAAGTGAAAATAAATATCCTTGACAGAATTATTAAGAACGCCTATTATGAAGAATGCCTTTCTTAAAGGGTTGGAAGAGCATGTAGGTCAAGAAAAGGGTGATCATAAAGAAAAGGAATCCAAGCTAAAAGAAAGGGAAGTTATGCCAGCTGATGAAGCACATATGGCGATATACAAAGGAAAATCGAAATTTTTTTCATTCCTATTGACTTTAAGGATATTCGGTAAAAATTTGCATAACTCACTAATCGATTCTCGGGCATCTACAAATGTCATGCCTCTGGTAGTTTGCCAAGAGTTAGGTCTGACTCCAGCAAGGTCAAATTGTAAGGTAACGCAGTTGGATCATACAAAAGTAAATGTGACAGGAGAATTGACAAATATACATATTTAGTTGGCATTGTATCCAAGGATACAAGGTTTCATGGATATTCAGGTGGTGGATATACGAGATAAATATGGGATTATATTAAACAAAGAATGGTTGAGAATGTTAAATGGATAATATTACACATGGATTCTTCCAACATGTGGTTACCATGGAAGGGAGTCTTGAATCATATTAGAATAGAGTCTTAACCTTGACTAAAATTAATGGTTACTGATTATAATCAAGAGAATGAGATATTACATCTTGAAGTAGAGCCTGGAGTTTATAGCATTAAACCGTAGATGGATTAAATATATGTTTTAGAAACAAAGACCATTATAAAAGGCTCACCTTACATAGATTTGTTGATTGAATTGGGTAATAAATATTTTGATGAAGAGAACGATGTACTAGAAATACTCATAGAAATGGTTGCCTAGAAAGATGACACTTGCATACAACAAGGAGCACCATTAGAATTTATATTATTAACTGATTGGTGCAAGGGTTCACAAAGTTAAACACCCAGAAACTCATTCTATAATATGCTTGACTATTCTGGATAATAAGCAAACTGAAAGTGAAGTAGTACAAAAGGAAATGATTCCAAGAAGAACCAACATGTCAAAAATTGGCAGAGATACTAAGAAATCAAAGAAAAGCAAAGTGTCCCAAAATTGTGGAGAATTATCTGAAATAGGAAGATGTAAAGTTGGTTCTAGAATTGAAGACCCTTCCACATTAAGTGAAGATGGGATCTGGACATTAAAATTTGATGGATTGAAGTCCAAGAAAAGTATAGGGATAAGAGTATATTTGACTAACCCAAAAGAATAGATGTATCTAGAAGCCTACAAACTTCAATTCCAATGTACCCATAATGTTACTGAATATGAATCGTTGATACATGGTTTATTGTTAGCCATAAAGAAAGGAGTACAAATTCTGGGGGTAATGGGAGATTCAGAATTGGTAGTTAGAAAAATTAGGAATAAGTATGTTTTTTGATACAAGAATCTCACTAGTAACCGACACCGAGTATGGGATTTAATAGAAAGTTTTGAATCTTTTAATATCGAACATATCTCGAGAAATTTTTACAGAAGAGTAGATGATTTGGCAGTAGCAGCTAGTTCATCTAAACCACTAGAGTCTTCCAGATTCAAGAAGTTTACAGTAGAATTGGTACCAATTCCATGAATACCTGATAACTTGCAAAACCTATATTTTTTTGAATATGACCATCATATCAGAGAGTTCATCATAAATTCTAGCATTTTTGAAGCACAAGTGATTGATAAAATTGATATGCCAAGTGATGAAGCGGAGGAATTGCTCGAGGTGTTGAAATGTAATAATATCCCTAAAGGCATAATAGAGTTGGAAAGATTGTTTGATGTAGATCAAGTGCTAAAGAAGAAGAGATTGCCTAAAATAGAAGGGGATAAGTGCCAATTGTATATTTTAGACATGACAAAGGAAAAAAAAATGTTTTGATAGGAAAGGTTTGTGCCGAAAAAGAAAATCATGACATAGTACAAGCGTTGAAGGAGTATATACATTTCAAAATAATGGACGTATGAAGATCTGAAGACATATAACACATCAATTATCACTCATACGATCCCCTTAAAGTTAGATGTAAATCCATTTAGGTAGAAACAGAGACCAGTGAATGCCCCGATAGAGCCACTAATTCAAAAAGAAGTACAAAAATTTCTCTTGGCAAGGATCATATTTCCTGCAAACATTCGACTTGCGTTGCAAACCTAGTTCTAGTTTGTAAGAAAAATGGAGATATAAGATTATGTGTAGGTTTTAGAAACCTTAATAGAGCTTCAGAGAAAGATAATTATCCATTACCATCCTTAGACAAAATAATGTAGATAGTTAATGCATCTCAACTGATATCTTTTCTAAATGGATTCTCAGGGTATAACCAAGTTATGGTTGACAAATAGGATAGGCTAAAAATTGCGTTTACGATAAAGTGGGGAACATTCACCTATAGAAGAATACCATTTGGATTGATAAATGCAGAAGAAATATTCCAAAGGGTGATGGATATCGCATTGAGATAATTGATCGATAAATGCATGATAATTTACATGGATGATCTGACTGTCTTTTTGAAAGATATGTCCACACATGTACATGATTTGTGGAAAGTACTAATGAAATGCGAGGAATATGTAATATCATTAAACCCCAAAAATGTATGTTTGGGATAACAAAGAGAAAATTATTAGGGCATATAATCTCAGAAGATGCAATCTCAATTGATCTAGATCAAGTAAGTGCATTGATGAAGTTACAACCCCCAAATAGTAGGAAGGATCAATTTTGTCCATAAATTCATTACAGGTTTTATGGAGATAGTACAGCCTTTGAATGCTATGCTAAAAAAGGAGGCCAAGATAGAATGGACAAAGGAAGCATGAGAATATTTTGAAAAAAGTGAAGAAATCGATAGCAGACACTCCATTGTTGTCTATCCCTGATTTTAGCAAGACCTTCTACATCTACTCATTTGCTTATGAGCATACGTGTGCAGTGGTACTGATACAGAAAATTGAAATGAAAGAAGAAAAGCATATATCATTCATGATTTGTCCGTTTAAAGATGTAGAGATAAGATATATAAATGTCAAAAAACATGCTTTTGCGTTGGTGAAAGCAATTCAAAAATTCAGACATTACATTCTAAAGAGTAAAGCGATAGCAATCGTTCTTGATGCATCAGTGTAAACCCTTCTAATGCAGAATCTGATAGGGGAGAGGTGGCCTAAATGGATCACCATAATACAATAGTTTGATATAGAAATTGTCCCAATGAAGTTGGTTAGGGGACAAGCTCTAGATCAAGCAATTATGGAAACGAACCCACAACTGATAAGTAAATAGTATGTACTAAATGACGAAAACCAATATGACTAATATGAAGATTTGATGCACTTCCTCATAATGGGGTGATTCCTTGAACATTTGAATAGATCATAGTGTAGAGCACTGAAAGTAAAGATGCATAATTATATGATAAAGAATGGCAGTTTGTTCCACAGAGATCATTTAGGAGTTTATTTAAGATGCATACATAAAGTAGAATCAGAAAAGATCCTTCATGAATTTCACAATAAATTTAGTACAGGACATGGAGGACATCTAGCTACAACTCATGTGATACTTAGAGTTAGATATTATTGGTCGACTATCTTTAAAGATGTGTACCAACACACACAACATTGTCATGCTTGTCAAGTTCATGTCGATAAAGGAAAATACTGAGCACAACTATTACAATCTGTAACAAAAGTGAGACCATTTGCACAATGGGAAATGGATTTTACTGGAATGATAAGCCCTCCGCCATCAGCAAAACACCAATATATCCTAACTTTCATAGATTATTGTACTAGGTGATCTGAAGTGGCAACATTCAAAAATTGCACCATGGACGTTGTCACCCAATTTTCGGAGGATAACACATCACTCATTTTGGATTCTCAATTTTTTTCTGGTATGTGACAATGGCCTCCCTTTCACATCTTTGAAATTACTAACTGGGCATTTGAATTAGGAATCATTTAAAAGTTGTCTTCAAATTATTTTCTTTAGGGGAATGATTTAGTAGAGTCCACTAATAAAAATTTGATAGATGTCATTAAAAAATTATTAAACAAAAACCCAAGAGGGTGGCATGTCCTGTTAAAGTATGTATTATGGACCGATAGAACTAGAGTTAAAATTAGTTTGGGAAATTACCCATACCACCTTGTTTATGGCCTAGATCCAATAGTACCCATAAATTTAAAGATACCCACATTCAAATTTATCCAAGAGTATTTGGGGTTTGAAAACAATGAAGAAGCAAGGTTAACCCAATTATTAAACCTAAACGAGAAAAGAGACAGAGCCCCCAAGTATATGAATAAACATCAGGCTACCATAAAAAGATGGTTTGATGAATGAGCGACAATAAAAGCATTGTATTTAGCGGACCTAGTTCTATATCGTGAAAAGTCACGGGAAGGAAAATGAGCTTTTGGAAAATTTGCACCAAGATGGTCAGGACCATATCAAATAGTGGAGATTTTAGGAGACAGTGCATTCAGATTATCAACATTAAAATGAGATCCCCTTGCATTGCCTGTCAATGGGCAGTTTGTAAAGAATTATTTTTAAATGCAAGGATGTAGAATTAACGGTGTAAATAGTGTAAATAGCATCGTAGGTTGGAGCATATCCTCATTAATAAAATTATGGAGCGTACGAAGCAATCTGGTTAGTAGGTGCATCATAATTAAGTAGAGTTAGTAGTATGAGTAGCGCGAGTGTAAGCCTAAGCGGAATCAATAGAGAAACGGAATAGAGAGAGAGAAACAAGTATGTCTGGAAGAGAAAATAACTATTTGAGGCAAAAGGCAATATCAAGATTTCTATTTATCATTGCAAAATATGTACAATTATCAAAAGATATCACCTAAAATTTGCATGTTTACGTTCGCAATGTACATGTTTACATTCGCAAAGAACAAAATCTGAGGTTGTAGCAAGATTAAAGGCAGGAGTCACAAGGCAAAAATGGAAAGAGGAATTTTCATTTGTCGAGGAGCATGAGCCACATCAAGAAGTCAATCTTCTCAAGCCCATTAACGTCTAGAATTAACCCAAAATATTGTTTTAGGTAGCGGCAAGCCCAATGAGATTTCTCCCTGTGTTCTTAGATAATGCTAGTGCGGAAACCACCCAAAAATTTGAAGACAGGCACAGGTACAGGGGAAATCCAGAAATCCACAATATTCTGAGGCATTGGTATGCCATATTTAGAAAGAGCCACTTGTAGTATCACATCTAACCCACTAACAAAGTCAGGATGTAGTTGATGGTCACACAAATTTGAAATTATATCATCATCTTCTTCCAGGTCCAATAAAGAAGCGACAAAGAGGGACACAATGTCTGAATTTACTTTGTCCTTAGTAGTAGACGTTAAAAATTCAGACCCTAAGATCTATTTTATTTCCCTTTCAACTAGGTCAACATCTTGGATATGACGAAGCATAAACACGCGATGTAGACGACTGGTTATAGACCCTAAAAAAGGTTGATTGGCAAGCACTGCTAGTTAAGCATATAGCACAATCAACTAGCAGAGAGAGTTCATGAGCCATAACTAAAAGAGAAGAACTCGCAGGAAGCATGAGTCAATTGTGAAAGTGGAGTATGAAAAAGATAATTATAGAAGCGAAATAAATAGAATCCCCAAGCATGCTGATATAAAAAGAGTACCAAATTGAAAAAGTTTAGAATCCAAGGAGGCCATCATAGTGACAAGACGTACAAAAATAATATGGCGGATGTCAAAGTCCCAAGTGGTTCAGAAGTTCAAATATAGTTGTAATAAGCTGATAAAATCTACAATCAATGGTTTTAAAAAGAGAGTATGCAAGATGATGTCATTTTGGTCGCACGTATGAATTATCTCGAGAAATTAAATTTCCTTAATACGCAAAAATCAAGGTCTAGTCACACAGAAATAGCATTAAATAAGCTAGCTTGCCTGTTCTAAAAGTAAATAAAAACCAATGATTTCTTCTTTAGAGTGAACTCTTATCCACGCACTTGAGTAATCAAGAGATGGTTAAAATATAAACATGGCATTAAATATTGTGGATTGAGTGAGGTATGTCAAGAAGCTCTATAGATAATTAACATTAAAGAGTCCTTTGAAAGCTTTATCAGAAAGGATAATGATTTGTGAAGTGAAAATTAAGAATCATCTTTCAGACTATAAGCCATCCAAGCTATGAAAAGAAAAGAGAAATTCGAAGAAAAATGCTTCAATAACTTTTAGTAAAAGCTATATTCAAATATATGAAGTTGAAAGGCTTCTAAAAATCTTTCTCCAAATGTGGTTAAAAGTTATATCAAAGCGATTGAAGCAAGCCAAAAAAATGGGGGGCAAAGATAACCTTACAGAAGCTATGAACAATTGACTAGAAGTAAGGCCATATCTAAGAAGTCAAAAAATTGAGGAAAGATAAAATAATAACTTGGCAAATCATTACTTTACTGATAAATTCTCTAGAGGAAAAAATGAATCATGAGCACGCATTCGATGAACTTGACAGAATCTCACAGCAAGGAGAGAGTTTCATGTTTGTGGGGTAAAAGTATAGTCATTCTTAAGAGAACTTAAAGTATAGCGGATATGAATTCATTTTAAAGTCTAAACCAAAGGATTTTTCATTAAGAGTAGAGGCTGGCAAGTTTTTGTGTGCAAATACAACATGCCACATTTAAGCTATGAAATGGGGACCCACTAAATTTTTTTGCTAAGTGGGTCTTTTAATCTTAAGACATGAGGAAAGATAACATCGGGACTAGAGATTGCTATGGAAAGAATTCAAAGAAGAGAAAGATCAATTATCTCGATGGCCTTTCTACCCGCAAATGAACATTGTGTAGAGTATCAAGTTCCTAAGGCAATGCAGCATGAAAAGGTAAGAATCGAAATGATGTGAAAATGGAAAAAAGATTGAAATTTTTCTTCTGCCCAACGCTCTACCTAATTGAATGAATAGAACTAAGTGGAAGGAGAATGAAGAAGTGCAGGAGGTTTGTGGAGGGCTAATCATGAAGGAAGCCTTGATGACAAAGTTGAATCTTGTCTAATTTCTGATGGAGAAAAGGTAAAGTTGCCCCGCAAGGTTGTAACTAAGACATGACTATAAAGCGAGGAATAGATAAAGTGTGGCATCAGAGATGGATGATAGAGTCAGCCATAGTGTGTTAGTAATATTGCAGAGAGAATTACGATTTTAGATCAAGTTTGATAAAGGTCGCACATGCACTTTTGAATTAGGAACACGTGTCAGAATCCTCCAGAAGGTTGTACTCTGACCCAAAAGCATGGAGAATCCATAGTCGCTGTTAGATATAGGTTTTTTTGAAATCCCCCCCCTCGACTTTTCCATGTCATTAACTTACCATGCACAAGATTAAGTGTAAGGGATGTTAGATCATTAAATAGTAAATAAAAGTAATGGCATGAATTGTGTAAAGGTATGTTTTAGAAGGTTTTAAGCTACAAGTAATACAGAGGCAGATACATGAGTAGGCACAAGACACCCCGATGGGTAGTGTACTCAGACTCTTCTAGTGATTGTCACAACACAACAGGTAAGTGCCTAAACTCAGCTTAGTGAATTTGTATAAGTAATTGATGATCATGATTGGATAAGTTAGAAAAGAAGCCAAATAGAAATTAAGTAGCTTAAATATTTAGCACATGGCATGCATATAGGTAACTTGGAAAATGTAAATAGGAAGAAATAAAAACAAAATAATGGGTACCTAGAAGGCAGAACTGAAAAAGGAATTCGAATGGAGATTTCTCAAGTAATACCCAATACCAAGTTTTACTTGGATACCCATCTAGGAGACTGCAACCTCAGAAAAATCATCGACAGGATGAGGGAGTCAGTTGCTATAGACGAAATAAAGAACATGGAGCAAAGTGGTTTGATACGGACCGTAGGGTTTCTCGTGGCTACAGATGCTCATGATTTGGTCAAAAAGTGCATACAACATTATGAAGCAAGTAAAATGTAGGTCATTTATAATCACAGGGTGTATGCAAATTTAACACCTGGGGGTTTGAAAGAACTTCTCAGAATTCCCACTTCCACGGCATGGATAAATAGAAGCAAAGACCAAGTAGAGAAAGAATTTTAGGAAGCAATGTCAACGTGTGAAAAGACTATGCGAGAGGAGTGGTATGTTAGAAAGCAAGGAAAGGTACTACCTAAACTACCCACCCTAGTACTGAGAAAGGAAATGCATCCAGAGGTGTATATTGCAATCACCTATCTTAGTAAGATAGTTGGGTTAGAGATTAGTGGCTTCTTTCATGAATGGATGTTCACGTATATCTAGAGCTTGAGTCAAAATAAAGGAACTTATGACTGGGAGACATTCATCAGCAACTCCATATACCATTATATAGAAGAGACTTCAGGAAACTTTTATATGTCTTCCTATATGGTATACGCATGTGCAGTAAAAGAAAACATTCAAGGTTTGAATACCGTAGGCATTCTAGGAATAGAATCAGGCAATAATCCAATCCATGCATATTTCTTGCAGTTAGAAAAGGAGTCTATATTACATTACAGGGAGGTTAATGACTATTTTATCATAAATATCGCTTGGGACCTAGAAGGAAGACCTAGAGAAAGGGTACCACAAGAAGTAAGAAAGGTGATTCAATGTTATGGAGGATGGTGCATTCAATTCCCCACTTGGTCATACTTAAGGGTGCAAGGATTTTCAGGAAGACCTTTTAAATTGCCAAGATACCCATGATTCTAGTTTTGGTTGACCGAATTTTGTAGGAAAATGGTAGAGTTTCATGACAACTACCTAAGCTCTCATCGAAAACTAGGGTTCAAATCCCCAATAAAGATTGGGGAATTCAGATGTGAATCACTACATAATGCAAAGAAGGTAGAAGAAGACTTGCTAGCTAAACATCTATATTACTTCTAGTAAGCAAAGAAGGATTGTGATCCATTGCACATAATAAAAAATTATATTGCTAGAAAGGTCAAACACATTCCAGATATAGAGGACTGCTAGATGGATTGTGAAGATGAAAATCAAGTAAGGAAAAGTAAGTATTACTAGAGATTGAGACTGGCACAAGTGAGGAAATTAGGACCTGCTAAAATAGGGATTGAAGTACCTCTAGAAATAACACAAAATGATGAAGAAGTCTTAAGGAAGGATTACCTAACAAATAAAGTGGAGAAAGGGTCATTAATAGAACCTGCACCAAGAAAGATACAGATAGTTTCAATGGATCAGGTGAACCAACCTCTCATAGAAGCAAATAAAAGGTAGTTGGAGGTGTATAAAGATGAAATGGTGCAATAAGGGACAAACCTCACAATAAGAAGGAAGAGGAAAAGAAACGATACAGAGGAAAATGCATTATTTTAGGTTCATAAGAAAAGTATAGACATTTATAGGATCATAGAGCTCGGTACCTTGGAAGCAGAATAATTGGATCAAGAAGGAGTTGAAGTAGCCACTACCGATCAAGACCTAAATATGGTAGCCAAAAGTAAAAGGAAGGAGCCCCAGGCTAAAGGTAGTAAAACTGTACAACTAGTCACAAGGGAAGAAGGGACCAAAACACGGAAGGAAACATTCGAGGAGCATGTATTGCGGGCTATTCCCATAAATGTGTCTCAGTCCACTAAAAATTTATTTGTATCCCCCCCATCAGTTAATAACACCCTAGGCGATATAGTAAAATTAGTTGGAGTTGATCCCGCAAAAGACCTGGGATTTTATGATGACCTAAATTGGGTGTTGGAAAAGAACCACAAAGGAACTATAAAGGAATGGAAAAGGAAGTTAGAGAAAGGAAAATCGTCACAAACGCCATCACACGAAACAGAAGCAACTACAAGTAAGAGTGTGATGGATCAGGTGATAAACTTGGAGGGACCATGATAATCAAAAGAGGTCATGCAAAAGAAGAAGAATATGTAGTCTGAAGGGGATGCAACTCCCACCACGAAGAAGAAGAGGATAGAAGAAGAGTTTACCCTCCATGAAAAGGGTCAAGAGGAAGGAATGGTTGAGAATGTTGAAATGCGATCCGTGAAGGAAAATAGAGAAAGTGAAGAAGCACCGCACCAAGAAGTGATAATAATCAATAACCATGGAAGGAAAATCCTGCCAGAGAGGGTGAAGATCGAACACAAAGGTCAAAAGAATCAGTAAATGTGATAGATAGCGAGATGGACCAAAAAAATGAAAACAAGCAAAATAAAGGGGAGTCACCTCAGGTTGAAGAAGAAAATAACTTTGATAAAGAAGAAGACAGAAATATGATCCAGAAAGAGCTAGAAACAAGTCAAAAAGAAGGGAAAAGGAAAAACCATAAAAAATATGGCATACATAGTGAATGATGAAACCAAGAATATGCCCAAATTACTAAAACAGTAGAAGGATCCCAGCAGATCGATAAAAGTAATCGCTCTACATTTGAATAGCTTATTGGCAAGAACACCCCGCACCAAGAAAAGGAAAATGGTTAAGGCACAATATCCCACCTAGATGAACCCAGGAGGAGAACGTGAATTGCACATTGTAGAGCCTATAAAAAGGGAAGGTGAGGAAGAACCAACTGATCACAAATATAGGATAACTATAGTTCAACTAAGAAGACCCCCTAGAGAAGAAGCTATAAGAGTCGAAAAAGAGGGAGTTTCCATCATGGAAGAAAGAATACGAAGAGATGAGAGGAAACTAGAAGAAAAAAAAATGCAAATAGATTAGCTGGTAAAGCTCATAAAAGGGATTCCCAGGAAAGGAGAAACTCCGCAGAAAATCCCAACTCATCTAGTATTGGTATCCTAAGAGGAAGCAGAGGTAGTAGATGTACTAAGATGCATGGTGGAGATGATAGATAATTGGGTTGAGAAGGTGCTAGCTCACCCTAAGTCTTCGTTGAAGGTGGAGATGACTAGGTATACTACCTAGGAAAATTTAATTGGAAGGATGGATAAAGGACAAAGAATACACGAAGAAATGCTAGAACACATCAAGGTAGAGACATCATATTTCCAAGCTGCAAAAGGAATGACAATGGGAGAAATTATAGAGTGAAAAATATTGACTGAGGAACAATAGCCCCAAATAAAGATCGGAATAGTCGTTAACACTTGGCAAATAAACAGTTTGCAAGAAGGAATAGAAATAATGTAAAAGGCGAAAAAAAAAATGGCATATGTCTAGTATCAGAATTCTAAGCTCATAGAACTAATAATGTAAGGATTGGTAGAAGAATTCAAGGAGATGAGCGAAGATAGGGTGTTGGAGGAGTTCGAGGAAACATGGGATAGAAGAGTATTGAGATTAGGAAAAGATGCAGATCTGTGAGTCTTGGGGAACATCGGGAAAATCCAAAGATGGGTAAGACAGTATGACAACAACATTATCAAAGAGGAACAAAACATTAAATATGTGAGGTCAAAATGTCGACTGCAAGGCCACGATTTGTCTACCATGAAAAAATCTAAAAGAAAGGAGATGGCTCAAATCAAGTAACAAGTCAGTAGTAGCATTGGATGCAATTACAAGACAATTCATATGGAAAAGAGAAGTCAAACATTGACTAGCAATAGAATTAATGCTGGGCTGTCAATATTTTTTTTTTCTATAAATGCACTATAAAAGCATAAATGTGTTTCATTTTAGTTTAATTTAAAATTTGTAGTCTTATGGGAGCTTTGATATATCCGAGCCTCTCTTCTTGTTTCTCTTACGAAGTAGTTTTTTTAGTAGTGTTTGTTCTTTGCAAATAATAGTTGTGGTAAAGTCATGGAGACTTATAGCTTATTACATGTGATTTTAATGCACTGTTTTATATGAACATATGAATTTGTGCAGCTTTTCGGTGTGTTATATCACTTTCTTTGTTTAATTCAATGTTTCATTTGTGGATCGCACAATTTTATGAATAATTGAGAGAATATTTATAGTTACTTGTAAAAGTGTTATTTATCATTACTAAATATTTCAGAGAGGCACATACTGAAATATTATCCAGGAGTATCAAAATTCATTTTTGCACTTATTATTGTTGTTTTTTATTTTATTTCAAATATCCAGAGAAGTGAGATATAATAGAGATATATTGCAAAAATTATGCCAAAGCTAGGTTGTCTTTAGAGGAACTAATTGGAATTCCCTCATATAAAAAAAGTTGATGTATGTTAGTGAGCAAGACCATAGGGTCTTATAAGATCTCTCGAACCTTATGGTTTAGATTTCCTATACCTTCCAAGAAAATAAACTTATGGTTGAGAGAAATAGGTTATAAATGTTGAGCAAACCAAAACTCATGTCAACAGGATTGAGGGAGGACCCCATATGCATAAAGAATTGAATGGTTTGGATTCTTTATGTAATGTGGGTGAAAAGGTGATGAGAGGACATCAAATAGAAAACTTATCTCTCCTCGAGAAAAGGAGTGAAATTTTCACAAAAGGATACCCTTCAACCTTTCGCACACATTACATTTCAAATAGAGGGGAAAATTCATGAGATCCAATCTCAATGGGAGGAGATTGAATGCTAAATGACTTGACAATGAATGTGGAAAGTAAAAGTAACCCTTCTTTTAGAATGGAAATGTTTAATTATGCGATTTAAGATTGTGTAAAAGCGATAAAGAAATGATTATAACTGGAGATAGAAATGCGGGATGAAGTTGTGCACCTGGAATTAGCAATAAAATGTTGAGATAAATCTCCCCTGGAAATTTGAGCAAAAGTTGTTAGGATCATGTTGAAAGTGTACCCAGTCTTCCAAAAAATTTGCACGCCGAAAAAGGTTTTTCCATCTCTGAAAATGAAGTTCAAATCTGCAGATACAACTATGCACCTGGAACCTACATATAGAAAATAGAAGAAATGTTGGGTTTGGGGGTTTTCCTTCAGGTCAAACCCTGGTTTTCTAATCAACCAAATGATTAAAAATTACTTTCAAGTAAATCAAAGTAAATGATTGAAGTAGAATTTACCTCAAGAGAGGATGCAATTGAAATGTTGATAGTGTTGTTTGAAAGGATGTGTAGAATAGAATATCAAAGAGATCTCTCCTTCAATGGTTGAATCCTTGACTTGGATGCAACACTTAGCCTTGAAAGGAGACTTGAGATGATCAATGCTTGAATGTAATTTTCCTTAGGATTGCAATTCAACTTCATCTGATTCAAATAGGAGGAAAAATTTGTCTTATATATTCATCTATTAGGGTTATTTGACTAATTTTTTGTTATAGGTCGACATAGGGAAAAATTTACCGCTTCAAAATTGATAAGCCCACTAGAAAGTTTAAGTGTAGGGGGGGGAAATAGGGCAAGGACAGGGGCACCATGCCCCTATCCTAGGAGGACAGGGGAGTCACACCCATGTCCTACCCTAATTTAGGACCAAAAGAAAGAACAAGCAATGCAGGGTATGAGGAAATGCAGGTTTTGGGAGGTGTGAGCATGTCTCGGGTCTCTAATTAGGCTTAGGGATTCGCTTGCCAATGTGAAGACCCAAATGTGGTCAAAAATTGCAAGGTCACAATTTTGTGATGCTATATTTAGCCCCCACTTTAGCGGGAGTATAAGTGTATCCCAATACTACCGGTAAAGTACAAAGAAACAAGATTGAAAGACTTTCACTATGTCAAGGAGGCAAGATACACCAAGCCCTCAATGGAGTAAGAATCTTAGGAATATCGATTGACAAAGTAAAAGGAAAGATCAAGAGGGAGAAACCATGACTGCAAGTAGCAAAGTTCCCCTCACTATGAGTCATTAAAAGAAAGGATACCAAAACTTACAAAGCAAAGCCAGGGTCACTAAGTAGCTTTGAGTATCAAGAAGGAAAATATGAGCGGAGTGTATGCCCCATGTCAAAGAAATCGTGAATGCCTTATTGGGAGTGATTGCTTTAAGGTATGATACACCCAAGAGAGAAAGAGAGGGAAAACATTATCACAAGGATTTAGCCCCCAATCGAGGAATAAAATCAAGGATAATGAGCACAAAACATAAAGCACAAGATAGTTTCACTTTCCTCAGGGTCAGTATGTTGTATGATACCTCATGTATATCATATATATATGTGCATAGAATAGTCCTCATTCCCCAAAGAAAGGAAACTACCTTGGAAGAAATGGAACATAGGTGTCTTTTGGGTCAACATGAAAGAGACCAAAAGAGATCTCAATGCTTTGCATCATCCTCAAGTAGACATTACTAGGGAAGATAGAAGAACAAAGATACACATAGAAGAATGGTCACAAAAGAGAAAGAAAAGAGAGATATAAACTATCTGTGGTGCTAATGTAGCTAGTCTAGCATGACATCCACCTCCCAATATTGTTGATCACTATTTTGGGAAGGTGGGAAACATGCTAGAGGAGTGACATCAAGCATAGCAGATGGAGCTATTACAAGATCCAAACAAGGACTATGCTCATATGCTAAGTCACATTGTTTGTTTCTAGGAGCTAGGATTAAGGAGCCTTTTGAAAATTCTATAGTTAAATGTTGTCAACATCAACATATTCATATTCACTATCAGAAGCATTAAGAGTTGTATTGCCACCATGAATAACATTTTCACCTATTTCTTCATCAAGATTTATAGAATGAGGAACTCACACATGAATAGAAGTAAAACCATCACATATTGTTTGCAACTTATGATTTGGAGATTTAGGTCCAATATCTTGCTTAGGAGAAATGGGAATCATGTCAATTGTTTGAGTTTTGGGAGATTGAATATTTGGAGGAAAAACTTCATGAGCTCAAGCACGATGCTTTCATTGTTGTTCTCTCGCACAATGATTCCATCGAGTCTTAGCGAAAGGCTGAGAAGAAGGAGGAATATTTTTTGAAGGGGGAATATTCTCAAGGTAAAAGTACAAAGTTGTGTCACACTTTTATAAAGGACATGGTCAATGCTGATTCAAAATTTTAAAGTAAATCAATAGAAATAGAAATATATTTTTTGAATTTTGAAATGATGTAAACTAATAATATTTATATATTTTTTTCTATTTTATGTTTATAATTTTAACAAAATTTTAAAAAATTATTTGAATATAATTTTTTTTAAAGTAAACATTATAATTTAGTTGCTAAAAAAATGTTGAAATTGAAGTTACACAAGCCACCACACTTTATTTAGTAAATTTAACTTTTTTTTTCATCAATTTTTTTGTGTATATTGATAACTTGAAACTTTATTGCATGGATATATTTTTAACTATTATTTATAAATATATATTTTTCAATAAATTTGAAAAGTTGTGTGTGCTGAAATATAACTCTTTCCAATTCCCACCAACTTTTTTCTTAATTATTTATCCAATTTAGAAAATAATTATGTCACCTTGACATAGATTCCTTTCTCTACTGCATCATATTTTTTTCAAAAATTTTAAATATTTTTTTGTATTTTTCCTTGACAAGACAATCAACCTTATATTTAAGTGTTGATGACCTACTTTCAATAAAAATAAAATATAAAATATAAAAGCTAATTAAAATATTAAAAGATATATATTTTGGAAAATTCACTTATAGATCTATTAAAGGATATTTTTACATTTCAAAAAAAAAATTATTTATAAGAGTAGGAGTTGTTGAAACATAGAGTTTTTTTATTTTTTATTTTTTTGGGCAATTAGACCCAAAGTGGTATAAAATATACATTTAGTAGATACTTCGAATTGGAAAAGTTGTGGTCCATATATAATTTAGCTATAATGAATCCATATAGACCATATGTTTGACTAAAATTAAATTTTAGTTAGAATTACTTAAATTCACTTGTGCTGATAAGTTAGCCTGAAACGTGACACAGTTTTGTGCTTTTACCCCCCACCTTTGATAGTTTGAGGTTTAGGTTGAGGTATTTTATGTTGAAAAAGAGGAGAGGTAGGTCTCTTCTCTTTATAAGATGAAGGAGGTGGAACTGCACCATATAAAGGAGGAATGTTCGATGTAGGAAGGAGACCAAGTTCATCATGAAATAGAGGTATAGGTCTAACCTAAGGAGGAATATTGTTATTATTCTTAGGAGAAGGCATAGTTTCATCCATAGGAATAGGTTGAGAATCTTTGGTAGGAGGAAGATTAGTTGTATCTATCAGGGGAAGAACTTCATCTTCAATAATGATGGGAATATCAAGTTTTGGAGTTCTAGGTTGGCTCAAAGATAAGATCATCTCTTTCTTCTACTTTTTATAAGATTGAAAAAGAGCATCGCTTCTCAGTGGAAGAGATTGAAATTGTTTAGGCCAAATGAAATCAATAGGAACACCTGGGCTTCTTTCGACTGGTTAAAATAAGCTATGGTTAATAGTTATGATTTCTCCATTGTGGGGAAATTTCAAACACTTATGGATTGGAGAAGAAATAGCCTTTATGAAAGATAGCCAAGGGTAGCCTAACTTCACACATAATTTCTCAGAGGAAGGAATGATAACAAAGTTGACATCCATAGATTTAGTGTGAACCTAAATAAGAAGTGTGATGGAACCAATGGTAGGACAATAAAATCTATCCAATAACTTAACAACCACATTACTAACATCATAGATTGGTTTATGCAAATGTAAAGTGAAAAGATACTCCTTAGTGATGACATTAACCATGCAAGAGGGATCAATAAGCACACCACGATAAGGTATTTCTTTAATCTTCGCAACTATGTATAGAGGTCCATCGGGTGCTCTAATGGTCTCACTAGGGTCAAATGTGATACATAGATTCTTAGGTTTCCTTGTTTCTCTACCCTATTCACTAAATTTTGAACCGTGGTAGGCACATCAAAAGGAGAGAAAGAGGTATGTTCAGTCTCAATCACATTAGAGGTATGAGAAGGTAAAGGATTATTGAAAATCTTAAGATTTTGATTAGGAGGAGCTACTGATTTGTTTCCCTTATCATTCACAGCTGCCATAGATATAGTATTATTATCAATCAAATCTTGAATCTTACTTTTTATTAGAAAAAATTTCTCAGTATCAAAGTAAGGTGAGGTTGCCTTAGAAGGGTCAGCTGGTTTCATTGGAGGAAGTTTGATAAGATTTCTTTGTAAAAAATGAGGCATAATGCTATGTAAAGATTCATTCAAAGGTGTAAATTGTCTTTCCCTTTTGAAAAATTTAGAAATAGGAGGCACACCTATTGTAGCATTCACATTGTTATTGTTGATGTTGTCATTAAATTTGATGAAGCCTTTACTTGCTTTGAACTTCGCAAATGGTTGTTGAGCACTGTCACCCTTATCACTCGGAGCTATAGGAGTGGATTGCTCCAACTGACTCACAGTTAGTTGATAATTGTAAAGTGTTGCATACAACTACAGAAAGGAAGTAAACTCAAAAAGGAGAAGTTTTTCTATAATATATTTTTGCAAATTAGTAATGAAAATTCTTTGAATATCATTATCAGGCACTGGAAAAGAAATTTGAGAACACAAATGTTTATATCTACCAATGAAATCAATCACTTTTTCTTTAACACCTTGTTTGCAATGCATTAAATCAATCAAAGTGATTTTAGGACCTATGTTGTTTTGAAATTATTGAATAAAAACATTTTATAATCGTTGGAAAGAAGAAATAGAATAGGAAGGCAAAGAGAAATACCATTGTAAGGCCTTATTTCTTAATGTTCTAGTAAACAATTTGGCAAGCAATCAACAATTTGGCAAGCAATCTTTGATCATAAACAAAGTCAGTACACAAAGTTTGGAATGTTTTGACATGTGTTAAAGGATCACCTTTTCCATTATAGAGTTCCAATTGAGGGACTTGAACATGTTTAGGAGGGACAACTCTAACAATATCAAGAGAAAGTGGGCTCGTGACATCAAATGTGGGCACACTAAACTTGGATTGACACATGGAGGCAATTTGTTGTTGCAATGATGACACATTTTGAATAAGGTTATTAATGGTTTCTTCTATTGAGGAATTTATGTTAGACATGTTTGATTGAGAAGGTGGTGTGATGTTTTTGAAAGAAGGCATTGATTGAGAATAAGGTGGTGGAACACTAAGCTAATTAGGCATAGGAGATGATTGAGTAGGAAATGGAACGCTAAAAGGAGGGGTAAAATGATTAGATGAATTCCCCCTTGCATCACATTGATTGGTTGAGAGACAAGAGGAATACTTATTGAAGGGATAGTTAAGGATGTAGGATTGATTGAAGAAGAAGGATTTGCCCCATCACTAATGGTTGTAGGTATGACATTTTGAGTTGATGTAGCTCTGATGTTTGAAGTGAAAGTAGGAATACTAGCCATTGGAGTAGTCAAAGGAATAGAATGATTGATTTGTGTAGAAGGTTGTGAATAACCTAACTTCTTAGCACAACTCTTTATAGGCATGATAGGTAGAATCAACGATGTGAGAAATGTAACACAATATATCAATTCCATTCTTATCACTTTGAATCATATGTTTTAGACCTTGAATTAATAGAAGAGATTCACTATTAGGGTATTCTTGGGACATCCATTGTTGAATGTTGTCAAATTGATTGTCCAATTTTGAAAGCTGGTCTATGGAAACTGTAGTCAAAGCTTCTTCTTTACCATTGGAATCATCAATTGGGTAGATAAGGATGTTATTAGGATGGGAAGAATTAGCATTATCCTCATTGAAGAAGTCACCCAAATTAGGCTCCATCTCCTAGGTAATTAAACCTTGGGAAGCCTTAATTATAATGCTTCGTCTAACAGGGATAGTATAGGTAGGACTAATAGTGGTAAAACTGATGCACTAGAGCGAAATTTTGGATTTTGAATTTTGGGAACAAATTTTGCAAAATCAAATCATGCAAAATTTGGGAAAGTTATGATTACACAATTTGAACTTTGTTAACACAAGAATGAAAAGAAATTGAAATTTTAAATTAGGGCCAATGAGATACCACTTAATTTCAAAATTCAAATTGACAAAATTTAAAAATTTAAAATCAGGGCAGATTACAACTAACCACTTAATTTCAAATTTTTCCTTGAAAATTGTGATGTTGAAATTGGGAAGTATTTTTTATTTTAGAGGGATCAAAATTCGACAAAATCAACCAATTTTCTAGATTTAAGCAATTAAACACAGTCATAACAGTCTCCTGAAATTTTGGGGAAAAAGCCAGGGATCGTGTTGAAGTTGCACACGGTCCTCCCAACTTTTTTGAAAAAATTTCAGGGATGAAAGTTACGATGATTTTAAATAAAACCGCAAAAAATTAGTTGATTTTATAAATTTTAGATAGGAGAAATTAAGGTTTAAATCTCAAAATAGGACCCTATTAGGGTTTTGAAAAAGATAATAAATTGAATGGCAAATTTGAAAAAGGTCAAACCTAATGGATAGGACCATCTTGAATAATGTGTAGAAAACTGAAATCGATTGAAAATGATTGAAATTTGCACAAAATACAATTAAATTTGAAAATTAGGGTTTTAAGACCTAATCACTGAATTTTTAAATTTTGAATTTTGGAAAAGGAGGGAAATTGAAATTTTGAATTTTAGACAAGAGGACAAATCTAAAAATAGTTCCAAATCTGAAAATTAAATGTGAATCCAATTTTTGCACAAGTTCAAGTTGATTTTTTAAAATTAGGGTTTTGAAAATTAACTACTTAATTTTATAAATTTGATTTGCAATTTGAACAAGACAATGAAGAAATTGAATTTGATAAACAATACAATTATCATATCTAAAACAATAGATTGCAATTTTTTCAAAACACAAGTTCAATTCCAATTTTAACAACTAGGGTTTTGATTGAATTAAAACCACTAAGTTTTGTAAATTTGCAAGAAAATTAAACTTGTAAATGACAAATATGCAATAATGTGAAATTTAAAGCATGTAAGATGTCTGGTCCACCAAAATGTAATGTGGGTGAAAAGATGATGAGAGGAGATCAAATGGAAAACTTTTCTCTTCTCAAGAAAAGGAGTGAAAGTTTCATGAAAGGATTCCCCTCAACTTCTTGTGCACATTACATTTAAAAGAGGTGGGGAAATTCACTAGATCCAATCTCAATGGGAGGAGATTGAATGTTAAATGAATTGACAATGAATGTGGAAAGTAAAAGTAACCCCTCTTTTAGAATGGATATGTTGAATTATGTGATTTAAAACTAAGTGTAAAACCGACAAAGAAAAGATTATAACTGGAGATAAAAATGTGGGATGAAGTTGTCCACATGTAATTATTAGTAAAATGTCAAGATGAATCTCCCATGCAAATTTGAGCAAAATTTGTCAGGACCGTGTTGAAAGTGTACTTGGTCCTCCAAAAAATCCGCTTGCCGAAAACCTTTTTCCATCTCTAAAAATGAAGTCCAAATCTGCAAATAGAGTTGCGCACCTACAACCTACACACAAAAAAGAGAAGAAATGTTATTGGGATTGGGGGTTTGCCTTGCCTTCAGGTCAAACCCCTATTTTGGAATTAACCAAATGATGAAAAAGTGCTTGCAAGTAAATGAAAGTAAATGACTGAAGTAGAATTCACCTCAAGAGAGGATGCAATTGAAATGTTGATAGAGTTGTTTCAAAGGATGTGTAGAATATAATGTTAAAGAGATCTCCTCTTCAATGGTTGAATCCCTGACTTGAATGCAACACTTAGCCTTGAAAGGAGACTCGATATGGTCAATTCTTGAAAGGATGCTTGAATGCTTGAGTTCTTGAATGCTTGAATGCAATTTTTCTTAGGATCGCAATTGAACTTCATCTTATGCAAATAGGCAGAAAAATGTGTCTTATATATTCGTCAATTAGGGTTATTTGATTGATTTTTCGTTATAGGCTGACATGGGGAAACTTTTCCCACCTCAAAATTGATAAGTCCAATGCAAAGTGTAAGTGGAGGGGGCCCAAAATAAGGGAAGGACAGGGGTGCTACACCCCCGTCCTGCCCTAATTTAGGACAAAAAGCAAGAACAGGCAATGCAGAGTGCGAGGAAATGTAGATTTCGGGAGGTGTGAGCATGTCTCGGGTCTCAAATTAGGCTTAGGGATTCATTCGCCAATGTGAAGACACAAATGCGGTCTAAAATTGCAAGGTCGCAATTTTATGATGCTACAGTGTGCTCACCAAAAGTCCAAACCCTAGGATTGTTATGGGAGAGTGGGTATGCCAAGGAGAGGAGAATCATATTTTTTCTTTCTTGTCATATTAAATCATGTTTGTAAGTATTTTTATCCACATAATAAGAAAACCCAAGGTACATTGTGAGTTTTTTAGTCATTGACCCCATGATGGTTCTCATCTCTGCTTGTCAAACAAGGGTTAAAGGTCCTATCTTAGAAGTATGATTGAGATTCCCTATTGGAAAGTGATAGGAATAAATTTATGTCATGTATCAAGCCTTTCAAATAATTTGGATGGAACCAAATACAACACGTCTAATATCCAATGATAGGTCCTAAAAGAAGGGTTTTTGGGGAAAATTCATGAACTAGTCTTATTGTCCTAAGAGTCCTATCCTTGTCATTGTTTATTGTGATTAGAGTTGTCTTTGTGTTACCCCTTATTTCTCTACATAAAAAAGGAACAAAAAGGAACAAAAAGGAACAAAATAAAAGGAATCATATAAGACCCTTAAGACTTTAGAAATATCTATTCAAAAGAATCACTCTAACGACTATATTATTGTTGATAAGAGTGAAGTTGTATAGAGTAGAATAAGACTTGACAATGCAATTGAGAAAGTGAATGTTTATCTTTTGCCAACAGTTGAGCCCAAGACCTTTTTTTATGCAAGAAAGTATGAAATATGGATCAAGGCTATGAAAAATGAACTTGACCAGATTGACAAAAATCAAACATGGAAACTTGTTCCTAGAACTAACAAGAATTTTATTGAAACCAAGTGGTCATTCAAGAATAAATTCAATGGATAAGGACAAGTGATAAGGAACAAATCTAGACTAGTATGTAAGGGATGTTCTCAAGTTCAAGGAATTTACTTTGAAGAAACTTTTTCTCTGGTGGCTAGAACAGAAGAAAGTAGAATTTTTCTCTTGTGTTGCTCATAAGGACTTCAAGCTATATCAGATGGATGTCAAGTCAGTGTTTTGAAATGGAGAGATAGAAGAAGAATTTTATATAGATCACCTAGATTCTTTTCAGTTGGCTAATTATTTGGACATGGTATGCATATTGAAATAGTAAATATATGGTCTCAAAAAAGCCACTATAGCTTTGTACATAAGATTGGATAAGTATCTACTACAACAAGGCTTCAAGAAACTTACTACACATATTAATATCTATTTCAAGTTTGAGAATGGTAAACTACTGATAGTTGTTGTATATGTTGATGATATTATCTTTGGAGGATATGATGAAATATGCAAGAGGTTGATAGAGAAAATATAAAAGGAATTCAAAATGTGAGCAATTGGTGAGTTATCATTCTTTTGTGGTCTTCAAGTTTCTTAGCTACATTATAATTTTTTTATCTCTCAAGCAAAATATGTTAAGGATATGTTGAAGAAGTTTGGTATGGAGAATGCTAAACCAATGAGTACCCCCATGACACTATTTGTCACTTGAGAAAATATGATGAATCTCTAGAAGTTGATCAAACTCACTATAGGTCTATGATTGGAGGATTGTTATACTTGATTGCTTCTAGACTTGATATTATGCATGTAGTGTCTATGGTTGTCATATATCAAGCTCACTATCATTAATATCATGATAAGGTTGTCAAAAGGATATTCATACACTTGAAAGGAACTCTAAATTACAGTCTATGGTACAAAAAGGAGAGATATTTCTCTTTAAAAACATATTGGTATTAATTGTGTTGGTTCTGCTAATGAAAGGAAGTACCAATGGAAGTGTATTTTTTTGGGAGGTATATTAGTCTCCTACTTCAGTAAGAAGAGAGGTTCAATTTCTTTATCCACTACAAAAGTAGAATGCATTGTTATAATAGACTGATACATTAAAGTGATATGGATGAAATAGAAGTTGAAAGATGTTAAGCTGATTTGTTATGAACTTATTCCTAATATGTTTGATAACACCACTCCCATAAACATTTCAAAAATCTAGTAATGCATTCAAGAATCAAACACATTTCTATCTGACATCATTTTTTAAAGGGTGAAATTTGTACAAAAGGAGGTCAGATTGGATTATGTACCTACAAAGGATCAAATTGTAGATATATTCACTAGGACAATTTCAAAGTACACTTTTGAATATCTCAGATACAAACTAGGGGTCATTCTCCTTCTTTAAACTAAGTTAAATATATTGGTCCATCCATCCATGGGGACAATTTGAAGACATATCCTTGTCCTATATTAATGTTAATTCATGCTTTTAGGGGGATTAGATGGTTGGTGTGTTGTTCTTGAAATAAAAGAATGTAAATCAGAAGTGTAGAAGAATCAAAGTATAGAATTAGGTGAACATGTACTCTCTCTTTCCTTGATTTCAAAGGGGATAGATATTGTGAGATAAATATTGTTGAAAGTGGGAGGATTCAAATATGGAAGAAGAGAGCATTGCATTATGCATACATCAGTAGATGTTTCCATCAAGGACAAAGGGGGAGATTCTTAGAAATGTGTTGTCCTTGATGTCAACCTAATGTCTAACAATATATGTTATCCTTGGTTTTATTGTCATTAAATGCTATAGTGATTGGTTGGATAGAGAATTACTGAGTTATTAACAATGTAATGGAGGTGTATGATTACATTTGTTAGTATATAAGATGGATGTTGGTTGTAGATGGTATGTAGTGATAACTCAATGATGAACAGTGAGTACCAAACCAGTACTGAGAGGGGGGGGGGAATCAGTATAGGCACAAAAACTTTTCCTGAACCGGGTTGCTTGTAAATAGTGCACTTGACTGGCAAACACTAACACCGGTCTAAACCAGATTACTACTAGTTAAACACAATGATATTGTGAAAGAAATAAACCACCAACACTTAGCTTTCCACACAACCTACACCCTCATTTCCACTTTATCCTTATGCATAAACAGGTAATCTATCATTAGAAATATAATAGCTTGCTAGTTCAATATGATTCACCACTTGACATAAAATAACAAAGCATCACATGAAAAGGCATCACACATGACACATATTTTTCAAGTGGAAACCCAACTGGGAAAAACCACGATGGGGATGAATACCCACAAGTTGTTCTTGAACTCTTTAGAAGTCCGCTCTATTAGGAGCCTAGTCCAATTAAAGACTGTTACAATAGGTTCTGTTAGGAACCGATCCTGTTAGGGATCACCCAGTTAAGGGATGGCTAGAATACCCAGTTAAGAGTTAAACCCTATTAAAGGTTACCTTGTTAGAGGATTTTCAGAACTCAATGGCTTTGAGTCGCCCTATTAAAGGATTTACAGCAAGCTGGTTAAAGCTACCTTGTTAAGGGATTTTCCAACTGTTGAAGTGGTTAGAGATCAACAGGTATTACAATGATCTAGTAAAAGCACTCAATGCCAATGCAGATCTGCTTTAGTTCCTTCCTTCTACGCACACACTCTACAGGTATCAATTCTCTTATCTAGTCTGGCAAGAATCACATATCTCTACACTTAGATACACACACAATATTTGCCAACAACCTCAACATGAAACACAACATCAACCTTATAGAGAACAGATAGGTCGATAGCATAAACCCTAAACCCTAGACATTTAGGTTAAGCAATTTAATCGGTTCAATCTTGACCATTGAACACTTTGTATTGAATACAACGGTCTTGAATAGATCTCAAGATGTTCTCCTTTTTTTGTTCTCCACCGCTTCATGAAAGCGATAACCCATCACGCATTCTCCACCATTTACAGAGACTTCGCACATTCCCGAGGTAGATAGGATCAATCTCCTTCATGCAAGATCCTTCAAGCGCACAAGGCAGACATGGCAACACAATCTATTCTTCATTACAATGCTAACTCATCACACGATATCATCAGTTGAATCACACAGGCATAGAACACTTCAACCGGAAACCCTGAAGCTAAGACTACCAACCGGTAGTCATACCATATGAAACCTTGATAGAAAACATTCCATATACCGGTTCACTTGGACAAACATACCACTTCACCTTTTGCATGTATACCAGTTCACAACATCATACCGGTTCTCATTGCCAGTTGCTTAACTTCAATATACTAGTTCACTTCTCAGCATGTTGACATCAATGACAACATACACTATCATCATGCCATCATACTCTACACATATGACAACATGTAGATGTCCACCTTCTTGGTGTTTGATGTCTATACTAAGTAATACAGTTGATGATACTAGAAAAGAGTGCATAATAACGTTTAGATGGTTTGAGATATTAAGATAAGTATTAGATGCATGGAATTGGAAGAAAGATGTTGTATTGTGAGAGAAGATAATATTTTCAAGATATATTGGTCCTTAGAAGTTTTATAAAGTAAGCTAGTGTAGAAATATGATATGTGTCTGGAAGAGTGCTCTACATCCCTCCACATTTACTAATACGGTCTTGAAAAATTGAATATAATGTTTATACTCTGTGGATATTGAAACTCCTATATTTTAGGTCCTTCATGTTAAAGCTGATATGGCTGGTCAATGTAGTTGGTTGATAGCCTAGTTGTCTATTAAAATTTGTCTAGTAAATGCTCCGTATTTATTTGTATTAGTGTTTAAAGTGTTGTGGCTTGGAGAACATGTATATAAGATCTATTCTAGATGTTTCAATTCGATTATCAAATATTGATGTGGTCTAAAAGTAGTGATGATGTGTTTTATGTTTGACGGGCTCTCTAAAATAAAATTCTCTATATTAGTTGTGTTGTAGTAGTATGATATTGTTATGGAAAAATGAAAGAAGGATTTGAGGATTTTGTTGGACATTCAAGGAATTTCCTGGTATACTACACATCATGTTAGATGTTTTATTTCATGTGCATTGTGGTTGGAATGGGTGTTTCAGGGTAACTTCTCTGGTTTGGCCAATAGATGTTATTTTTCTACTTGCGATGAAACTTTGGGTGCCTTATATTGATTTGAAGACTATGTTATATTAATTTTGGGTCCTACCTTGACATGTGGGGATATGCATTGAGCCTGTTCATCTAGAAGATATTTATTGGGCTAACTTTAGTGTGTTGCTTGATATAGCTACATGTTACCTTGTTGTTTTCCTTGAAAGATATATGATAGCATGTAAATTGTTTTGAAATTCTTACAATGAAGTGATATGTTGTTTTTAGGTTTGTCCTATCTCATAGGTTTATCGAATTCACCATATTTATGTTTTTATGGCCGCTTTCATAGGACCTATATTTTTTCTCTTTTCTAACTAGCCTAAATGATGTTTTTAATGAATAAGATGGTAAATATAGAAGATCAAATAAATGTTGATGGTGTAGATATGTGTTGATCAATACATTTGTTGTTCTTACATTATTATATCATTTGAAGAAGTTGGTGATTTAAAGTTGTGATAGACAAAGTGCATGGTGCATGCTACGAAGTGAGTTTATTGAGATACAGATTCAAGGATAGCTTCATATCTAGAGATTGTTGGAGGCTATGTTTCCAAAGAATTATTAATTATTGATTCATATATTTATATACCTTGCTAGAAGATAGTGTGTCTTCACTGCAATCTTTGTCTCTTGTCCTAAGGCAATGTGTCTCAGCTTGCGAGTCCTTTGTATCTTACATGGGATAGTGCGTAACAATATACAAGCTGATATAGAGAACAATGTGGTTCCTTAGCAGTGAGTCTAAAATAAAATTGTAATCATTTCTTATATTCTGAGTAGACTCTAATTGTGGTTTTCCCCTATTTGGATTTTTCACATAAATCTAGTATTCTCTTGTGAATGGTGTTTCATTGTCTTACCTTTCATTTATGTTGATAGGACTAAGGTTAAATTGACTGTGGATTGTGGAATAAAGTTTAGGTATTTTCTCCAAATAGATTGATCCCCGCTCTTAGTCATAAAGTGTGTCCAACACTAGGCCTAGGGGGAGACCTCACATAGAAGAGACTAAGTATCTAAAATAATTAAAGGAAGACAAGAGTTGTCTAGACAATAGGGTATTAGAATAGTATAAGAGAAATCAACATCTAGGGTATCTAGATTGGATGAAATATTAGGGTAAGGAGGCTCCAAATTAACATAATCATTTGAATCATCATTTGATTCATTAGGGAAAATTATGATATGGATTGGAAGAGAATTCTTCCACTGGGTAGAGAAAGATCTTGGACAAAAGAAATACGAACAAGAGGTAAAATGTCCAATAGAAAAATAGAATCTATAGTAAAAGTAACCCTTGTAATTAATCATCTAAGTCTAAGGGTGCTCATTCACCTAAAAGATAATCTTTCCTAGAAAAGCCTTCAATAGATTCATATCCACAAGGATAGAAACATAGAAAGTATGACAAAAATCAATAGTATTCAAGTTCGTCTTAAGGAAATGACCTAAAGCATTACAAATAGCCTCACAAGCTTATTTACACCAAAACTATATGGTAAGATAGGGGAGTCTTACCCAAATAGTGAACGTATCAATCGACTCCTTTACCAAGTTAAATAAGGGTATCCAAGGGTGAAGAGAGAGAGAGAGGGGATGAGAACCCCATTTCTATTCTCCCATGTTAGGAATCATGTCTTGGTCTTTAGGAGAGGAAAAATAGATGACAAATAACCCATGAGCACAAGGGTAAATTTTCATGTTACGCTCAACCATAGGAGTTCATTGCATAAAGATCCACTTATGCAAGTCTGGCAATTTTAATCAAAGATTAAACAACCTACAAATAAAACTTTTTCTCTCAAAAAATGAGATATTATCAATCACCTCTTCACCTACCACCACCATAGGGCTTGTGTGGGTAGAAGGATATATTTTTGGGTATCACTCAGATTCATGGGATGAATGATAATAGAAGGGTTATACAAAAGATCACTTAAGGAGGATTTATGAGGTGAGGGGGAAACTAACCTAGGTATAACAAAATTAAGAACCACTAACTTAGTCAAAAAAGGAGCACCCACCTTGGCTACCAACAATACTTGAGAGGTAGGAGTAGGTTCTCTAGCCAAAAGATAAGTATTCACTAATTTTTCAGATACATGAGGAAGCATACTCATCATGATTACAACACTACTAATAACTAGAATATCCACAAGTTAGTTCCAAGTAGGGGAGTTATTGCAACTAGGGGAGATAATTGGGAAAACCTTGTTTGAAATTGGAAGAGAGCTCCAAGAAATTTCTTGTTGTTTAGATTGTTATGGCATCAAAATCTTAGTAATAAATTATTTACCTTATTTATTCAACTAATCATTAGAGACCTTCACTATCTCCTTCTAGACTTAAACAAGAATCTATGGATCATTCACAACCTTCTACTAACTATATTATAGCATGATACTTGATTATGTTGACTAGCTTCAAGCTTACTTAATAGTTATTGTAGCATCCTAAATTGTACATTCCTACAAGTTTTTCCTCACCTAGGCCTCACTTTTACGTTTCGTCTTTCAAGGCCTGATTGGAATGATAATTCAGCTCACACCACTTATTCTACATTCTCATCAATTTCCTAGTTTCACCCTATTTCTTAAGTCCTAATTTCCAATACTAGGATGTACCACGGCTTGGTCCCAAATTAGGACCAAGTCGTACCATCATAACTCTACACACAACTACACCATGTATCAATTATGAAAATAATGACCAATAGTCATCAACATATTCTATTATTAAAGGACTAGCTATACAAATGAACAACATAATACAATCAACAATATATACTTCCATGAACAACATCATAATAATCTCCAATATCTTTCTCAACATTGAGGAACAACATCATAACTATCTCCAATATTTTTCTCAATACTAAGACATCTACAATCTAGAAATCACAACACCCGAGTAAGCTCATCATCATACAGACTCAAGTTTGACATTAATGACAATAGCAAGTCATCAATGATAATATTTGTCAATAATAAATACAAATTATAGTATATAACAACCATTTATTAGATTTAGTGATCTTATCTTTGGATCCATAATGTCTAATTGAGTTGGCTATAATCATTAATATCTTATCACTCCAAATTTCTAAGTGTAAACTAGACACATGAACCAAAATAGAAAATTTGGAGGGAACCCCCTTCATAGGGTCAAAATTAGGATTCTAATTTTGAAGAAACAACCCATCTTTTCCATAAACAAACCATCTAAAATAATCCTAATATAATCCTCTAGATTGGAAAAGAAAAAAGAGGATAAAATTTCAACTCTAGTTTTAACTTAACACTACTAGAGAGATTCCAACTTTGAAGAACACATATTTTGATCAATTTTATATGTTCAAGTGCTTACCAAATAATCTCCCAACAAGAGACATCAAAAGTTGAGCAAAAGAGTAGTCAACAAAAGAGTCATGGATATTAATTTAGATGTGGTTCTCTAGCACCTTCATAATGGAGACTAATTGAATCGACATAGAATCAATTACAAGGGGTGAAGGAACAATGTTATAGCTTTTTGAAATGGATAAATTAGAATTATAATACTCACAATAGGATCCTCTAAGAATGAAAATTTATTTGAGTCTCAATACATCTCCCAAAGTTGTGTCATAAGGTCATTGGGGGACTCAATACCATTGTTGGCCATTTATGTGTAAATATAATAATTACAACCAATTACTTTTAAGATATATTTATTTTTAAGTCCCACACAATGTTTTCCAAGTTGATGATGGCTTAGAAACTAGTCCATAGTGATAGGAAAATAGATTAAGTTGCCTACAATGTGTTATAATTCCTTCTCTTCGAGAATTGTAGTTCTATTTATCTAACCTATTTATAAAAAGGTTTATATTGATACCCATGATAATCTCCTCAACTTTAGTTATACCAAAGTCAATTGAAGGACTAAATGTAATAAAAGCTTATGATTACCTTTCATAATTACCTAATCATAAATCTACACCATTAATATATGAGCTTTAAAATTTATATATAATTACTTAATCATTAACCTAAACACTAATATTTAATGGATAATCATCTCTAGATTAATTTAATTTATTAAATTTCTTCATGGTGGCCAAATACAATATTTTTTCTAATTTATGTATATGATTAGTTGACCGAATTCATCACATGTTAACTAGGTACAATGCATAAACAATGTGAATGATGATGAGGTAGAATATAGTTTTCCAAGGTAATTTTTTAACAATATTTTTTATTAGTTGAGAGGTAAATACATGGGGGTGCCCATATGCACTCATATAATATAGGATTAGTCATGACTTGTCAAGTGGCCTAATATTTCATGTTTGATGTGACTAGGTTTAATTTCTTGAAGCACATTATTGAGGAAATTTTGAATGGTTGTGTTGATTTTTTATTAAGAATAAATGATGACTAAACAAATTGCCATTATCTTTGCCCATTACATTTTACATAAATTTCATGAGTGAAGTTTCATATTAAAGATGTTTATCCACATATAAATTATCTTTGCTAAAAATATGGTAATGACACATAATAACTCATGGGAATGTGGTACATGAAATCTCGTCGGTGGTTGGGGGCTAAGGCTAGAAGCAATATGCATGCTAGAGGTGGTTGTAGATAATATTGAGGGTGAATTGTGTGATATGGATGTGGGTTCTAAATGTAAATATGATAGTGTGAACACATGATTCATATACCAATTGAGATTGATGAATTAATTAGTCTAGAGGAAGAGTGCAAGGTATAGTTTTATTCTCTTTCCTTCATTAACATTTATATTGCTCATCTATTTTGATCTGTAATATTTGTTATTTTAAAGGTGAGTTTTCTTACATCATTATAAGAAAATCCTAGAGCTCTTAGGAAAACATAAATTTTAATAAAGCATCCAAACATTAGTTTATGATTTCATATGAATTAGGTCCATAGGATATTTCTATCAAGATTAGCCATGATATGGTTACTTTGTGCATCACTAGCTTTAGGTATACACTAAGGTCTTTCTAGTTTTACTCACATGTCTTAGTTGCATATGGAACTATGGTGGTAGTGTATATTTTCTCTATTTGTGTATGCCTTGTTGCCTATACATATTCTATGTGTGCTTGTATTTTTTTCTCTTATTTTTTTTCCAATATATTCACTTTGATTGGTCTACTCTCTTGTAGATGTTCTTCTAGATTCTCATTGTTCCTAAAAGGGATGGAATCCTCAACCAAATATGTTGCTACAACCTATTTTAAATTTTCCTAAGTTTGGCTATATATTTTGTCTTTCGACCTTTTATTTTTATAATTGATCTAAGAAATCTTAATCTTGACCTTATTTTGTGCTTCATTTTATCTTTATTTATTGTGAATGTATATTTTATTTCTGTCTCCTATGTTAACTCTATTTTTATGTATTTACTAAGCTTTATATCTTGCGATCATGATATCCTAGTTCTAAATCATCTAAGTCCTATGCATTTTCCATACACCAAACTTTATTCTAATACAAGAACATGAATATGATGGGTAATTATCTATAGATTAACTAATTTTATTATATCATTAGAATGAATAATTATTTTCTTTGTGAGTAATTTAAACATTTAGTTCATTGTCTCAATTGGTCATGTCTTAATTGGTTGTAAGACACTTGCAATGATATTATATGATTAAATTTGCATTATTCTAAGGTAATTTGTTACTAGTTGATAAACTTCTAAGAGTGGAGAGGTAAGTAAATGGATGCCTACTTGGACTACCATAATAAATGAGCAATTTAACCTTTCTAAGTGGTCTAGTACTAGTTCATGTTCGATGTTCCTAGTTTCACTTAGCAAAAGCATTTAAAATTCTATGTATTTAGTTTTTTTTAGCAATAATGCAAGGACTAAATAAATAGGTAACATCTTTACAACTTCCCCTACTAATGCAAGAGCATCGCATTAGATCTTTCTAATTGACTAGTTGGGTCTTATTGGTAGCCTCAACTCAGGAGACACAAAACCTATCGACACATCAGCAGGAAATTGGACAAGGAAAATTAGTTACCTTTGGGAAAAAGGAAGCCAGAATGAATAATGAGTGGTGAGATTATTTAGTAACGGTTGGTAGCCGAACAATTAGGAGAAATAGAGTGACTAGAAGAGAAATTGAATCGAGCATTTTAACTAGGCAAATGAAGGCTTAAAATAGGAGAGAGCAGTTTAGTAAGTGTGTGCGTGAAGGGGGTTCAACCTATAGGTCGAACTACAAAAGCCAAAGTGTATAATCGGTGCAAAACTATAGAAACCTGAATTGGGGTATGGTCCGATTGTTATATGTAATCATCTAACTTTTTATGTAATCACCACCGTATGTTGAGTAATAATAAAGTTAAGATTTTGGGAATTCATATGTTGTCTTGTTGATTGTTCTTATTCCTATGTAACAGGTTGTTGAGAGAATAGTTAAATATGTTTTTGTTAACTAACTCTATTATTCTATATTCCGTTCTATTCAGGTGTCACGGTTCTGACAGGAATTCTGTAGGTGTTGTTTTATTTTCCTTGAACTTCCTATCATTATTATCTGAGAATGGAGTATGTGTTTGGGTTTTAGCTGAAGTCTCCTATGTCAATTGGTATTAGAGAAAGAAGATCATGAGTGTGTAGATAGATCACTAAAGGAGGCAATGTACACTAGGAACTTGCTGAAAGGTTTGATATTTTGTGTTGCTAAGTTCTTTGGTTGCAGGTTGATACATCAAGGCAGCAGTAAGGAAGAGGTTTGTGAAGGTGGGAGTGTGGAAAACATGAAAGGTTTGTGATACTATCTCCAACAAGATGAAGCTAGGTAGAAGGTGCAGAGAGAGAGAGAGAGAGACCACTGGGGAAGGGTGGTAGTGCATCTTCCACGATCTTGGATGGGTTGATGTCAATATGTTGGTGATTGTATGAGGAAGCAGTTCAATAGGAGTGATGCATATTTTAAACCTTTGAGTTTACAACCTTGAGAGAGTTGTTATTACGTCATTGATGGGAGTAGTTGAAAGGAAAGCCCTATGTCCTTGTGAAGATGTAGTTGTGAACCTGTTGAAAGAGGCAAAGACAAAAGCATGAAGACAAGACAAGACTAAATGTAAGAAGATGAAGACAAGGCTAGATAGATGAAGATTTAAGAAGGATGAAGAAACATTATAGGGACAAGTGTTGATTAATAGCCAATGTGCGGGAGCACATGATCTTTTGTCTCCTAGGGAGTTTGATGCAGGAGCATCTTGCTAGATCTTTCCAATTGATTTGTTGGGTCTTATTGGCAGCCTCAGCTCAGAAGACACAAATCATGTCGACACATCAGTATGAAATTAGACAGGGCATATTAGTTACCTTTGGGAAACAGGGAGCCGGAATGAATAATGAGCGGTGAGAATATTTAGTAACGGTTGGTAGCCAAACAACTAGGAGAAATTGAGCGACCAAAGGAGAAATTGAATCGAGCACTTTAACTAGGAAAACAAAGGCTTAAAATGGGAGAGAGAAATTTAGTAAGTGTGTGCGTGAAGGTGGTTCGGCCTAACCATAGAAGGTGAAGTGTATAATTGGTGCAGAACTAGAGAAACCCAAATTGGGGTATGGTCAGATTGTTATATGTAATCATCTAACTTTGTATGTAATCACCACCGTTTGTTGAGTAATAATAAAGTTGAGATTTTGGGCATTCATATGTTGTCTTGTTGATTGTTCGCGTTCCTATGTAACCGATTGCTAAGAGAATAGTTAATAGTTTTCTATTAACGAACTTTGTTACTCTCTAATATGTCATGTTCCTATCACGATTCTGATAGGAGTTCTGTAGGTGTTGTTTTGTTTTCCCTGAACTTCCTATCATTATTGTCTGAGAATGGAGTATGTGTTTGGATTTTAGCTGAAGTCTCCTATGTCAACTACATTCTACTTGTAGTCATTGATATTTAATGTCAACCTAGGTCATCTAATTTTTACTATGTTTAGAAAACCTAATGGTGATGATAGAAATTAAGGTGGCTATTTTTTAATGAAACAAATTTGTGTAGTGTGTAATGACACGACTAGTTGTTGGGTGAATGTGTGGATAACTCAAAGGGGTGAATTTCATGTGGATAGATGGGAGACTACGACATGGTCCAAGGAGGTAGTTGGGGTGGGCTCCTCTAGGAACCTAGTTTTAATATTTCTAAACTCATAGGTTCTATTCAAATGTAAGAGTATGTATGAGCTAAATAATGATATTATAGGTCACAATGTCAAGGTATTGATTAGATGGTAGATTCGAGAGAAATTGGAATGCATTTGCACATCACTAATTTAAAGAGGTGGTGGGATATAATAGTCTACTAAATAGAGGGTTGTGTATGTTTCATGTCTTCACAACAACATTAAAATGGGTGCAATGTATAGAAATTTTGTACATTAGAGAAGTACAATGGAATGACATTAAAATGGGTGCAATGTATAGAAATTTTGTACATTAGAGGAGTATGGTCAGTGCAAGAAGATGAGTCCACTTTTTGGCCAAAAAGTGGAAGTGTTTTCCCTATTTTTCAGATTTTGTCTCATTTGAGCTTAAATTTTGAAACACTTAGAGATTGAATCTTGGAAAAAGTCAATAATATAAAAGATAGCCCTCTGAGTTTACTTTTCAAATATGTAATTTATTTTAATACCCACATAATAAAAAATAACTTTTTGAATGGAGTTCTAAAAACTATGTTTTAAAAATCCCTGTTTCAGGACCATACCATGCATGTGTATGACCCACACTTTTTGACACAATTAAAATTATTTTCTCAAACCGTTTTGGGAAATGGTTTTTAACACACTGAAGATTGATGAGCATATTTTTCTGTATTTTTTTTTTCAAATATTGTTTTTTAATTAATTTTTTAATGGCCATAATTATCTTTTTAAAAATTTGACATGTACGACCCACATAATTTGACGTAAACTTAGCATTTTTTGAATTTTTTTTTTAAAATAGAAAATAATTTTGTGTAGATTGATGACATATAATTTTTTTTTCAAAATTCATTAAATTAAAAAAGTTATTAAATTAAGAAAATTAGTTAATATTTCAAATTTATGGACCTGATTTAGTATAAATTAAATGAAAAATAGTTAAAATAATCAATTTTTAAATTAATTTACATATTTAGATTCTAGACAGTATAATCTGAAATGGGTTTCAATTTTGTATAAAAATTCTTTGATTAGAGGCACGTAAACTATTTCAGAAGTTCATATTTGTGCTTTCATTCATGGAGCTTTGAATTTGCAGGTTCATGTCTCAGGTGTGGCCATCCCAGGCCTATCCTGGGCCTAATCCCGAGGCAAGTGGCGGGTTGTGGATTCAAATTTTACATAACAGGCCCCCGTTTTATAAACGGGGGCCCATTCCATTTTTTTGCCTGTTGGATTTAATAACGGGCCCCCGTTTCTAAATAACCACACTATCATTGAAATCCATACTGACAAAGATTTTTTACATCATTTGGCAGTACTTTTTAATATTTTTTACATGATTTTTTGAAGAACTCGATAAAAAATATTATTTTTTGAAGACGAGTTTGTAAAAATGGGTTCTAAGCAACGTCAAAAGAAAAAAAAAGAGGACAATGACAGTGGACGAAATTCAAGCACAAAGAGAGAAGGAGGCAAAACGCCAAAGAGATCAAAGATCACAACAACGACAATTGAATAACACTTCTGAAGCATCTAGTTCAGTGCCTGTTGTAGATGAGACCATTGAAGACATCATGATGGATGCAAGAAATGTAGAACCACACACGGGTATGACTGTTGATGCGAATGTTGATGTGGATGTGAATCCTGGTATGTTTTTAAATCCTGATGACTATGATGCCAATCAAATTGCTGATTTAAATGAAGCTAGATATAAATTTCATACACCAATACAAAAAGAAATAAAAATTGAAAATATTACACCACCCTCTCTGAAAGAAAATGAATGTAATTTGTTTACTATTGATAGCAATGTGCTAGATAATCTTAATGGGTTAGTTTCTTGGAGACAAATCAGAACACATGCGAACAGATTATATAAACAATTTTTCTATAATAAAAAGTTAGGATTCCAATGTCAATTAACGCTACAATTAATAAAAATGTTAAAAATGCATAAAGTCATGAAAAAAATAGGTATTTATGCAAAACCAAAAAGAAAAGATGAATCATATAAGCAAGTTGTATCTATTGTTGCCAGTGCCATCGATTCTATATGAAAAACAAGTCGATCTAAAGATAAGAATGCAGCACGTAGAGTTATAACAACTGCTATAGTTGACAAAATGATTGTTAGTAAAAGAATGTTAAGTGATATAAGTGTCTATTTGAACTTACATCGTAGAACCTTGTCGAGAGTGGCCAAAAGAAGAGACACAATTGAAATTGATCCACTAAACCATTGTTGGAGTTTTAGTGGTAGACTTCAAAGGTCAGACATGAAATTAAATGATGAAACTAAACAATTAATTGCAAAATTTTGGCATGATAACACTAGAGTTTCATCAATTGCTAAAGATGTTTTAAAGTTAAGGGTGGGATTCAAAATTCATGATCCTCATCCAAAACATCTTCTTGACATGACTCAAACTGAATTCTTTAAAAAATTTAATGATGAATCTGTGTTAATGAATTTACGAATTAGTCAAAGATCATTTGAAAAATGCAAACCCTGGTATGTTAAAATCAATAAACAAAGAATATCTTCTTGTTGTAAAACTCATGTTCAGTTTCGTTACTATTATGATGTTTTTCGATATATACATTGTATGTTGCATGGTAATGATCTTGTGTAGGATTGTGGTGTTTATGTTCCACCTGAAACTATAAAAGATTTTATTGGAAGTTTATTTTGTAAACCACCTAATGAACAATTATTTCTTTCCAGTTCATGCATTTATGGCCTTTGCAATTTATGTGGGAGCTATTCTTTGATAGGTGAATGTTTGCATGAACATGTTTCATCTGAGTTTGGACAAAAAATGGTTGATGTTAGGAGATTTAAAAATATAGAATACCCTCTAAAGGATGGAAAGATGGAGAAATGTTTAGAATTGATTACAGAACAGAATAGTGTGAATGCATTTATTAGTGAGTTTAAAACTCATATTGTTCCAAAATATGTGAAACATTCCCAACATGCTCGATGGCTTGATGGACAGTTTCGCATATGCAAGAACACATTTCCAGTTGGAACAATAGTATCAGTTGTGGATTTTGCAGAAAATTATACTCTAAAACCACAAGAGGAAACTCAATCACAATACTACAACTCAGTGCAAGTGGCCATATTTGTGCACATTATATATAGACATGACCATGACAGTACAGAAGATAACAAAAAATTTTTCAGGGAGTATCATTTCTATGTTAGTGATAATCGATTACACTCTTCAGAGTTTGTTCAACATTGCTTCGAGGTATTTTATGATAATCTTAAGGAAACAAAAATTGACATGAAACAACATATGATGTGGTCAGATAACTGCACTGGACAATTAAAAAATGCAAGAATGTTTTATTGGCTATGCAAAGTTCACAAGATAACCAATGTCCAACATTTATGGAGTTTTTTTGAAGTGAGACATGGTAAGGGGGAACACAATGGAGCCGGTGCCTGTATAAAAAGAGCTCTTGCTAGAGAACAATTGAAATTCGAGGATGCAATGAAATTCAGAGATGCTCGTGCAATTGTAGATTGGTGCAATTCAAAGTTGTCAAAAGGATCAACTGAAAACTCTGCAATTTGACGTTTCTTCTGGTTGATAGATGAAGATAGTATTCCTATTTGGCATGATTGTAATACCATCATTGGATCAGCTAAATGGCATTCGTTTAAGAGTTCTAATTCAAACACATGGACTATATTCACAAGGCAACTTGCTTGCTTTTGTCAGTTTTGTGTTTCCAGAGATTGGGAATTTTGTGAGAATAAAGAATGGGTTGAAGAATCGCAACAAAGATCATTGACACCCATAGATGCAAATGATCTGCATGAAAGAACTGATGAATATATGGATCAAATGTTTACATCAAATGACTATGATCGCATTTCAGATCTTATACAACAAGGTAAAATTATTTTTGAAATTTGTTTTGATTTATTAAATAGTACATATTTATGAAATCTTACAGTGTATATTTTTGTTTTTATTTCTCATTAAATATTAAAATAAAATTGTTTTGTGCATAGGACATGTCTATGCTATTGTTGCACCAGAGGATAATGAAGAGGGGACAGAGTATTGGTTAGCTCAATGTGTAGAGCCAAAACATAAGCTAACCACTCCTCGAGTAGATGATGATGGTTATGACTATCCAACAGGTTCTGTGGTTGTTGTTGGCACTTGGATACGCAAATATCTAACAAGAAAGAATGGATTGTCCGCATTTGAAGATTATGAATTAGAGAAGAAGATTATACATTACTCGCATTTGGTAGTGGCAACTAATATAAAATTGGATAGATATCATGGCAGGCCTGCTAATAAACAATTATGGACTCTCTCTATGGAAGAGCACGAGACAATTATAGATTCTTTTTCAAAAGAGAGAGGATGCAGATGGTATAATGGAATGAATATCAAGTAAGTTATAATTTAAAACCTTAATCCACCTCCCTTTTAAAAGTCATGATGCATATATATTATATATAGCATTTTATATCATGCATCATAATTATAAAATCTAATCTAGTAAAATTTTGTTTCAAGTCTACCACAAGTAGAAGGCATCAATGAAAACAAAGTTATTTGTGCATACTTTATGTTTCATTTTGAATAATTACAAGTAAGTTAAATTTTGGTACCCTTAAGGCAAATCCCTTTGTATTTTAAATTCAATGCATCCTGATTATAAAAATTAATCATATGTATTTATTTTTTCCAAGACTCTCAGAGTAGACTTGGCCTCAATGACTACTATTGTTTGTGCATACTTTATGTTGTATTTTGAGAGATATAAATACTTATTATTATAATTTAAATAGACTATTTATTTTATTTTAGATATGTCTTCTTGATTACATTTTGTGTATAATATACATAAATGAGAGACTATTGGTCAAATTTATGAATGAGATGATTATGTTTTAATCAAGTTCTATTCATTATATCTGTTTTGATACTTTTTAATTTAGAATATGTTATAATTATAAGATATGTTTCGATACTTAGTTCATGATGTATGCACCTTTAGTTTATCTAATCACAAGAACTATTTAAATGAAATTCCAAAAATAAAATTACAAGTCCACATATTGCCTATAAAGTTGTTTAAGCACAACTTCCATAAATAAAATTTCAATTCCACATAATATATAAAGTATGCACAAAATTTCAAGTCCACATAATTTCAAGTCAATATATATGATCTAATGTGCACATAATTTCAAGTCCACATAATATCTAATGGGCACAATACACATAAAGTATGCACATAATATATATGATCTAATCCTATTATGCAACTATCCATATATATAAAGTATGTGTGCATGTGTAAACAAATATGTAAAGCCCATAAAATAGTACATATCATAGCCAAATAAACAGTAAAATTTCAAGTCCACATAATCCATATGATATCTAGTCCATATATATATCTAGATGGTAACATGATGTTCACTCCACATAATATCTAATGTGCACAAAATATATAAAGTATGCACAAAATATATATGATCTAATCCTATTATGCAAATATCCATATATATAAAGTATGTGCACGTGTAAACAAATGTGTAAAGTCCATAAAAAAGTACATATCAAAGCCAAATAAATAGTAAAATCTAAGTGCTATCATCAATAACATCCTGTGGTCTCTTGTCCTCGGGACGTGGTCCAGATCCACCTATCTCATGCTGTACAAGAAAAATATAATATTAAAATATTACTTGAAATTAACTATTAAAAGAATCATTTATCAAATATAGTAGAATTCATAAATTAAGTTACAAACTTACCATATGCTCATCAGATCCTCTAGCAGTATCTCTCTTGTCCTCGGGACGTGGTCCAGATCTACCCGTCTCATGCTGTACAATAAAAAAATAATATTAAAATATTACTTAAAATTAACTATTAAAAGAATCATTTATCAAATATAGTAGAATTCATAAATTAAGTTACAAAATTACCATATGCTCATCAGATCCTCTAGCAGTATCTTGTGCAATATCAACACCAAATGTAGTGCTAGTTAACTCTTGTACAAGGTCAAATTCAAAGTGTCCAATTAAATCTTAAATTAAGAGTCAAAATAAGATCAAATTAAGTATTACATATTAATACCTCAAAGGATGTCGATGTGCATTCAAATTGGCTCTGATCAAAATTATGAGGATAACCTATCCTAATGGTAGTTTCCACCTGCATACATGCATTTAATGAAATCATATTTAGTGAACATATATATGTGTACTAAATAATTTCAAGTTAAGTTACAATGTTGTAAGAGTTCATATTTAATTTAAGAATTATAAGATACATACCATAGATGGTGTCACAGTAGTCAGACCCTCTTCTCGATGTGATGTAGAGGGTCCCTCATGACCTGAATCCTAGAGAAAGAAGCATTCAATGTATCAACATGAAAATTTATATAGTATACGATGATAACATATTAACTTAAAAAGATAGTACAATGTCTAGATAGAAATTTATACTATACCCCATAAGGTGTGCCGAGTTGTGTTCCAGTAGATGCAATATTGACTCTAATATTAGGTGTAGTCCTTATCTACATAAACAAAATTTATTTAATGAAGTATTAGATTGTATAAAAAAAAGAGATGCACTTAGTTTATACCTATATTTAATGAAGTATAAAAAGATTGACATGTACATGTATATATATCTATACTTGGTCAAGATGAACATCCGAGCAAAGAAAATCCATATAAGATGTCATCATACTATCATTTGCTACATCATGCTCAGCTGGAACTGAAGTAGATCCTGCAGTAGCAGTAGGACCTACACACCTCTCATGACAACTTGAACACATATGTGGCATCCATCAAGGAGAAAATGCCATGTGAGCAGCTTGCTCACTCAGGTTACCTGTGAGGGAAGTCAAAGAATCTAATGTCGAAATGAATGATGTATTATGGACATCTGCAAGAATCGATGGAGCAACAAGTGGAACTATGGGTGGATCCAGTAGGGGATTATTACTCTGTGCCCCTAATCTATGCTGTGGCATTCCACGACCAACACCTTGGAATGACTTAATGTCAAAATAATTTGGTTTTTGGTTCATTACAAACTCACAGTATAATTTCTTCAAAAAATAAAAAGGGACCTCATAATTACGATGTGGTGGATAATCAAAAACCATCCACCATCTATCCCAAAAGTATCTATCCATTTCTAGATGCACACGCCACCTAATTGAAATTCTGTTCTGGTTAGGTTGCATTGGTTCTCTTGTTTTTGGGTTAGTAAAATATGGACATAAATGAGGTTTGGTTATTTTCAAATCAGTGATTTGCCTATAAGTTAAACCATCAGCATAAAAATCACACAACTCTTGTCGTCGTCTATGAAATTGATCTAATTGAGAATCAACAAATCTAACTGACTCGACAACAGTTTCCCTTAATTTTGCAAACTCTACAAGATGGGGTGGCGTGATTTGCTCATTTTGGATAGCAGCAATGTTTTGTTCAATCACTTGTAGGTTTTCATTGATTCGTTCTCTTAAATGAATTTCATCCAATATAGGGGGTGGAGGTGGAGGTGGTGGTGGTGGTGGAGGTGGAGGAGGAGGAGGAGGGGGTTGTGGTGGGGGATTTTCACCTAATAGTTCATCTATGTCAAAGACATCCATGATAACAAAGAGCTCCTGCATGTATAAAGATATACATGAATTATATACAACTCTATGTCAAAGAAGAATCTATTTTACTAAATTAAAAAAAAACATTTATAAATAGTATCATTTTTATGTTGTTGAATGAGATACACATGAAATATATAATATAATATTGAACTTTAAAAAAATATACATGTACATACTATTGAATCTTTAAATATAAAATTTGCGCACAAAACTTAATAAAAACTTTCAATGAAACATCATAAATCTATTATATATTCAATTTAATAAATTCATTTCTAGTAAAATGCATCAACTATTAAAATCAATATAAAATATTTCATACATAAGATCAATAAAGAAGTGAGAAATAAGATGATCCTCCTTCTAGTGTAAGAATATATAAGGATTGATGATAAGTGCTTAAAATAAGATATTGAAATGTAAGATCATTATGCTCTATAAACCAAGTTATGATCATTAGATCATCATGTGAGGCACAATCATATGATATTAAGATGCAAAAATGCATGATCAAATAGTGATAATCTATTATATTCTATATAATAATAGGCCAATGTATGAACATAAGATAATACTTTAAGAAGATAGATTAACCAATATACAAACATAAGATAATGCTTTAATAAGATAAAAAAACACTATATGAACATACATGTGAAGCAAATAGTCTTGAAGATCATAAGCTAGAACAAAGATTAAAGTATAAGACATCAATCATTATGGAAAATTAGTAGTTACTAATAAAGATTAGATTTAATGTAAAAATAGGAGATAAAACACATGAAGTAATAGAATATGAAGTAAACATAAAATATTAAATCATGTGATATCTAGTGGTTTCTCTTTTATGTTATGTGTCACCTCAATGTGTACATTCACTTTGTTGGTGCATCATTATTTTATTGCATTTACCTAACTATTGTATTGCATATTTGCACCTAGAGGATAGGATAAGATTACTTGGGTAGATATCTACCTAGGTAGGCATCACATGTTCAACTCATACTCCCTACTTTGGTAGAGATGTGGATATATGTTACTCATCTTCTCAATTTTTTTGTAACAGTTCTCTGTAAATAGGATTTTATATATTAGAATTTTCCTAAAACATGTCTCAAAATGATTAAAAGACTTGAATCAAGGTCAAAAACTAGGAATGTGAGATACATGATATGGATGATGACAAGGATGGTTGAGAATAAAGAGAATTTGAATGGATTATGGTATACTCCAAGTGTAGGGTACTTTTAAAAAAAATTATATATGATGCCAAGGTACTTGTCCAAGGTGTCATAAGAATGGTTTTCACCCATGAATAAAAAAATTATGTTTACTTTTGTCTCTTTTTTAATTTTTATGCAAAACCAAATCCTTTAGGTGTGGATATGTTAAATGATACACAGGATATTTATAAGTTTTTAAAAATCTAATAATAGGACCAACTATGGACCTATTATGCAATGTCATGGCATAATAGGACCTATTATGCCATCATGGCATAATAGGTCCATAATTGGTCCTATCATACTAAGTAAACATGTCGAATTAGCATAGTTTCAGTGTTGGAGATGAATTAGATGATGAAGTTGGCAATTTTCGAGAAAATCATGTCATGTTGTGGCTTAGTAGGTCCTATTATGGCATAATAGGTGGACTATTATGCAATGTCATGGCATAATAGGACCTATTATGCCATGATGGCATAATAGGTCCTATTATGCCATGACATGACATAATAGGACCAACTATGGATCCATTATGCAATGTCATGGCATAATAGGTCCATAATTGGTCCTATCATACTAAGTAAACATGTCGAATTAGCATAGTTTCAGTGTTGGAGATGAATTAGATGATGAAGTTGGCAATTTTTGAGAAAATCATGTCATGTTGTAGCTTAATAGGTCCTATTATGGACCTGTTATGCCATGATGGCATAATAGGTGGACTATTATGCAATGTCATGGCATAATAGGACCTATTATGCCATCATAATAGGACCTATTATGCCATGATGGCATAATAGGTCCTATTATGCCATGACATGATATAATAGGACCAACTATGAACCCATTATGCAATGTCATGGCATAATAGGACATATTATGCCATCATGTCATAATGTGTCCTATTATGCCATCATGGCATACTGTGTCCTATTATGCCATGACATGACATAATGTGTCCATAATTGATCCTTTTATACCATCACATGACATAATAGGACCATAATAGGACCTTTATGCCATGACATGGCATAAACCTAAGCCTAAACTTTGATATCTAAAATTTGAAGAGTAATGTTAATTACTTTTAAGGTTATACTAATTTAGTGGTAACTTTTGTATTGCCTAATGAGGATTAAGAACAATTTAGGTACATATGTTCGGTTTTATTTCGATTTCCTTTTCGAACATTTTTGTTTTTGTTTCCATTTCATTTTCATTTTTTTGTTTGTGTCGATTTCGTTTTGTTAATTATCTAGGTTTGGTTTTGATTTCTAAATTTGTTGATTAGGATTTAGGGTTAACTGTTCAAAAATGTTTTAGATCAAAATCAAGAATTTACAAATATAAAAAATAATTTATTTATAGGCTACTATAAAAAAAACTAAAATAATACAAAAAAAACTAAATAATACACAAAAAAACAAGAAAAATATACAAGAAAATTATGAAATGTGAAAATAGATGATTGAATGTGTACCTGGGATAATGGTGGAGGCTTGAAATGGAAACCACAGTACGGGGGCCCATTTTTGATCTCCTCTTGTCAATTCACTGTCACGGTGAAAATGAAAAATTTGCCCAAAAAAACAGTAAAAATAGAATTTAAAAATGGGACGGGCCCCCATTATTTAAAAACGGGCCCCCATTTTGTTTAGAAACGGGGGCTTGTTTTGTAACAAAACGGGGTCCCGTTTTATTTAGCTTCGGCCCCCTATCACCTTTCGGCTTAGGAGGCCGAACCATTAACGGGCCCCCATTTTTTTAGAACGGGCCCCTATTTTTTGAAACGGGGGCCCGTTTGGGGAGCGCATTTTCCAATGCGCAGACTTCCGCGAATTTGTGACTCATTAGCTTGCACACACCCAGTACAATAGTCCATTCCAAGATTAAATACAACATTATGTAAAGCTCTTCTTTGAACCACATATTATAATACTTTTATATTTTTAATCTTTTAAAAATCAATATATAACTACTATGTTTATATGCTCAAATTATCTCCATTATTTTGTTATTTTGTTTAAGAGATTTCTTATTTCTAGATACATGATAACATTTTCTAGAACCAATATGAAATCAAGTCCTTTGACAATATGGTCTACACCCTTGAATATTTAATAGAAGTTAAAAATGATAGAGATTTGTACTTGCCAATAATCCATATGCATATTTGAAAATGAGTTTTCGCTTTTCCCACTAAACAAAATCTGATATTACGAATATTTACCTTTTTTGTAGAAAAATACGTGATATGAGTGAATACATTGAATGATGAACAAGTTTTCATCTTCCTATAGCAACCCCTTTATCTGTTCATGATGTCTTCCACGTCTTATTCATATCCAGTTCGCCTTCTATTCATACGAGATTGGAAACGTTTACCTAAACCACCGCTTTCAATAATTTCCATTCTTGTAATGCTTCTTTTACACGGTAGTGTGGAAGTCGGGGCGAAATTCAGTGCGTGCTTTGTAGTCGGACTGCCTTTAAATGTTTGCTGTTTATGGAAAGAATCTTTACTTTGTAATGTTCTCCAGCTAATGAAATAATGGATGTTTTCAGCATTAGATCTTACTTTTGAGATTTGTTGTCTACAATTTTCAGTCTTTCACGAGATGAGGGATTGTTTTGGTATATCGTCAGAAAAACATAACATCAACTAATCAAGTTTAAATAGAAACTGTCATTCAAATTGATATCTTTCACTGTCTGAAAGTTTTAGTTTGAAAACGACAGTCGTGTAAATAAATGTGTACGTTGTCTTCTTACGTGTGTGAAAGATTTCATTTTTGAGACGGTTGAAGTTATTTTGGCTTCAAAACAGATCTTTAGTACAGCATGATAGCGACGTGTTAGTCAATCGCAGTCGTTTATTGTAAAACCGATGGTGTAAAAGACTCTTAGTCAATCCATACTGTCATTTTGGAGCCAGAATATACTGCCATTTTGACTTATGTCTTTTGTCGAAGGTAGCTATTCTGGTTCTAAAAATAGATTAACGTACCACGAAAAGTCAATAATATCAAAGTTAGTCACACATTATATATCATTGATTGTGCAAGCTACGGATGCTATTTAAGTGTCCTCTTATTAAAGTATGAAATTCTATAACAAGCCTTAAACAATAGGATTAGGTTCATACGTAGGTCCATCTAGTTTTTTTATCATAAACCATTTTATATGTAAAATTTATGTAACACGTTTAATCTTTAATTTTTAATAAAAGTTTGATTACTGATTTCCTTCTCTCTCTTTTTATCTAATTTATCATACAATAGTGACATTGTAGTCTCATCCCTTCTAGATAGATCATCAATTGTAGAACCTTTTCTTTTCCGTACATATAATCTTAGATCCATATCTTAACATCTTTAAGATCGATTTATTAAATTATTTAGATGGCAATCTTTGTTACGCTTGAAGTATTTGAGACTATCATAATTGATGTTTATCTTAAATTCATACGAGATTGAAAACATTTATCTAAACCACCGCTTTGGATTCTTGAATACATTTTGAAATCAAATCAGTATATATTTTCTTCTTCTGCTCTGCAACTTATGCATTAAGAGGGACGCGTCTATTCTGGCTCCAAAATGGCAGTGCGGATTGACTAACACGCATGTTAGTCCATGTTTTACACTGTCGATTTTGCAATAAACGGCTGCGATTGACTAACACGTCGCTATCATGTTGTACGAAAAATCTGTTTTGAAGCCAGAATAACTTCAGCCCAGTCCATGTTTTACACTGTCGATTTTGCAATAAACGGCTGCGATTGACTAACACGTCGCTATCATGCTGTACGAAAAATCTGTTTTGAAGCCAGAATAACTTCAGCCCGTTAAAGAGGAATAATTTCCTTTCTTGTTAATGCTACTTGTACACGGAAGTCAGGGCGAAATCCAGTGCTTGCTGTACACGCGTGCTTTGTAGTCGGACTATCTTTTAAATGCTTGCTGTATATGGAAAGAATCTTTAGTTGTAACGTTCTCCAGCTAATAAAATAACGGATGTTTTCAGTATCAAATCTTACTTTTGAGATTTGTTGTGTACAATTTTCGATCTTTCACGAGATTTTTTCGAGATGAGGGACTGTTTTGGTATATCGTCAGAGTCACATAACATTAACCAATGAAGTTTAAAGAGAAATTGTCATTCAAGTTGATATCTTTCACTGTCTGAAATTTAATGTTTGAAAATAACAACCGCGTAAATAAATTTGTACGCTGTCCTCTTACGCGTGTTTAAGACTCCATCTTTGAAACCGCATAGAAGACAGTGTGGTCTTTTATCCATCATATCTGTTTTCTCCTGTACTTTCTCCCAAATTTAACTCCATGACATCATGGTAACAGCAAATGCCATTACTGAAAATCTGCCGTTCTTTAACTCCAAAAAAATTAAGCCAAGCAAATATGCTTGATGATATGGATGCATTAGAGAATCCAAAGTGCCCTCTTATTATTAAAGAATGAAATTCTATAACAACCTTAAACAATATAGGGTTGGGTTCATAGGTAAGTACATCTAGTTTTTTTTTAATCGTAAGTCATTTTTTATGTAAATTTATGTAACACATTTAATCTTTAATTTTTAAAGTTACATAAATGATTTACTTTTCTCTCTTTTTTATCTAGTTTATCTAATATAATTATAATATAGAAATATGACATAATAGCGACATTGTGGTCTCATCCTTTCTAGATAGAGCATCAATTGCAATACCTTTTCTTTCTCGTACATATAATCTCAAATTAATATCCAAACATCTTTATAATCGATTTATTAAATTATTCAGATGACAATCTCTATTATACTTGAAGTATTTGAGACTATCATGATCGATGTTTATCTTAAATTGTCTTTCCACTATATAAAGTCTACATTGTTTTTTGTTAAATAAAAGGGGGTAACAAGGGCCCCTACCCTTATAAATCTTGAAGGCTAAAGTTCACATAAAAAATAAGTAGTATAAAGCTTGAAAGCTAAAGTTTATGACCAAATCAAAGAACATAAAGCCTAGAGAGGCTAGAGCTTATAATGAAAGAAAATAGTTAAAATGATAAACAAAAGGAATAGCACAATCCAAAAATAGTAGAAGCACACACCGCCTTTAGTATGTGGAGAACCAAACCATGTCCTTTAGGCCAAAGGTTGCCTCACCTTCTTTTGATAGTATATGTAGCTCACTAAGAGAATATTATTTCTCACCTTATCTTTCTCAATGCCTTTCCCTTTTTACTTTCAATACCTATATCCTTGAGGAGAAGTTTTGTGTTGTTGGTTGTGAAATTCAAACTCTCTTTATAAAATTTGGTTTGATAATCTTGTTGACTAACCTTTCTAAATGTTCAAACTTCTTTTTCATTCCAAACATTCTTTTTTTGAGTTATATTCATTCCCCCTTACCTTCAATATCCTTGTCTTAGAGGGGATTTTTTATGTTGTTGGTAGTGAAATTCAAATCCACTTTACTAAGTATGATAATTTTGCTAACATTTCTAGATGTCTTTATTGGCAAAGTGTGATGAATATTTTGTAGTGTTGTTGTTCTTGCAATCAAGGTTCAAACGCCCCTGGAGTGTTATTGTTGAATGTTTCTATTAGGATGATATCCTTCATTTGCAATCTCATTAGTTCATAGCTCTAGGTCAAAAGTGTTTACCCCTTTCAAAAAAAATAACATTTCTAGTTTTTCAAACTTAAATTTCAGTCCCAACATTCTTTTATGTTAAAATAGCATATTGAATAGTGTTATCCATACTTATTGTTTATTTCCATGAGATTTTTTCCTTTAACTAATTTTTCTTATTCCTTTGGATTTATATTTTTCCTTTCCTATTAATATCTCAATATTTTATTGCATATAGGATAGCCAATGTTTTCTTTATTTTCTATTTCTCTATTTTTTTATTATATATAGAATATACAATATATTTTTGCCATAAATTATCTTTTAAAAAAATCAACTTTGAGTTGGCAACTCCTAAATGGTATTAATATTCCTTCTTGCATGCATACATTTTTAATTATAGTCAAATAGGTGTTACATTTGCAACATGTATGGTGTATCTCAAGGTTAGTTTTATCATTTTATTTTCTTTATTCTAAGAAATTACAATACAAAGCACCTATCTTGGTGAAATAGAAGCTAATGCAAAAGGGTTTAGAGAACAATATCAATTAGATCATTCATGTCACTATCTAATCTGAAAGCCTACTTTCCACATTTTTTAGCATATGCCTATTCCTTGGTGTATTTAAGATAAGGGGTTTTAAATTTCTATGAGCCAATAAAATGAAACTATCATTGGGTTTGAATTGATTTTGGTCTTCATCAACTATGTTCTCGAAAACTAGTGGAAATGTTTATTTTCTCTTCTAAGAGAAAATAAACAACACTACCAAAAAGGAAACTTATTAAAGACCAAATAAAAAAATTTAAATGTAAAGATGATGATAATATAATGATAAAAAAGATACAACAACTCATGAACAAAAACAACAAGATATTCAGTGAAAAAAATTCAAGTCAAATGATTCATCTTTACAAGATAGTGAGTTGTTGTATCATGTAGGATTATTGTTGCAGGAGGCTCCAAGTAAAATATAATACATTAAATTGCAATTAAAACTATCTTCAAGTTGAACAAAATCAAAACCCATTTAATCATGCAAATTTTGTGCCATCATTCCATGACTTGATACATTTAATTAAACATATTACAAAACAAACATCAATATTTATAATGCATTGTAGTTGAGGTGGATCATTCCTAAGCTTGGAGCTACTCTATAAACACCTCTTGAATTTATTTATTTTTAATGGATTCAAGTTAGTGATAATAGCATAGTGGAGTACTTGAGTAATAGTGATTAAAATAGTACTAGAGTGGTAGCATGGTAGTACTAAATATCTTTGTATATAAGCTTTAAATAAGCCTATAGAGGCCTATGAGAGAATTTAAATTTGTAACTTACATGGTATAGGCTAGTGATCTATTTTTAATCAATATATGACATTTAATCAATGAATTTTTTTAATTATATTCTATGTTAATTATAATATCTTGGACTCTAAGTTTCATGATCAAATAATCATTTGTCTTGACCCTCCATTTGTGACTACATCAATTCATGCACTTTTGATTCAAGAGAGAAATACCAATGCATATTTAGATGAGATCGTAGTGGATTTTAATTACATATCAGTCATGAAAATGAGAAAGGTACCACCCAATTTTAGACCAAATTAATCAATTTACCAATCTTGTATTGTGGTATATTCGATACAAATTTATTAGTGTAGGTTTTTATTTCCTAGTTGGTTATTTATTTTCCTATTCCTAGCTTTTTTCTACACTTTATTTAAGATTTCTTAGGATTAATTGGGTATTGGTGTGAGTGGGTGTAAGGTGTAAATATATTCCATAGGAGTTACACATGCCTTTTTTAGGCTATTGTGGTGGTTTCTTCCTATTGGTTGTGTTTGCCACCTCTTTGCTCTCTCATTTCCTATATATACTCACTCCTAGCTAGTCTTTGTATTGCATTCAATTGCATTGTAATTGCATTCTAAAAATTTTTTCTCTTGAATTCTCTCAATGTTATTTTGCTTTTGCAGTATTTGCTTTTCTCTTTTGGAGACTAACTATGTGTTGTTATTTTGATATTGTATCATTTACATTGATAGTTTTATTTCTATTCATTTGCAATAGTTATTCTATGTTATTCATGTTTTCAAATTATAACAATAGTTGGGTTATTGTCTCCTAGACAACAAAATATAAACTCCATATAATGCCTATTTCACTACAATCAATACAATTGAAAGTTGATGGAGTAATTAGGATATGTATATAATTATTTATTAATTGGGTCCTTTAATTGGTTTTTTACTTAAGCTAAACTTATGTTCTTTTTATTATCTAGAGTTTTCTTTTCTAGAATTAGTTCTAGCTGTAGTTGACCTTAATTTAGCTTCAACTTTTCTTTTCTTTAGTTCTTCTAATTTTAGCATTGAAGTTTTGCACTTAGTGTTTTATTCACCCTTTTATAAGTATTTATTAATTCACTATAATTATATCTTCAATATTGTTTTGTGTAATCAACACATAATTCTCTAGTTGGAGAATACAATATTTTCTTGGTCTCTTTTGTGTGATAGGTATTTTTCCCAGAGATGAATCTTGGTTCTTGTGGTTCATCATCAACTTCTGCATGGTATCGAAGCATCAAATCTGTCAAGTTCCTATATGCATGCTTGAGGGATCCAGTCTTGGGTGATTTTTTTGTGAACATATAGCTCAAATGAAGGTTTCCATCATCTTTAAAGCATCCAAAAACCTTAATGTCAATTGCTATTTTGTCAAAATTTAAGCAGTCAAAATATCCAGTCAAACTAATTGTAAAGAAAAAAAGTTGAGGGAAAGTCTAGGTGTAGCTAAAAAATATGACCACTTTGGTGCAAAAAGGACAATACCATCGTGCTCAAAGAGGTCGAAAACCCATAAGTCACCTATCAAATCATGAAAATCAGAGTCGAAGGAAACTTTTGACTAATTTTTGCAAGGTTGACTATTTTTGCATAAAAATATATACAACTGTAAAAATATATATGGTGTATGATCTATAGGCTCGCCATTAGCACAAAAAATCATAGGGTAAAAAAAAAATTATTGCTACCTTTTCTATTTTAAACAAAAAATAATTGAAAATTTTGTCAAAAAAATTTCGAAGTTTAAAGTGGGTTGAGATTTTTAAAGGGGAAGTGGACTTTTTTTTTCTGGTGTGTGGGTTGTACCATGCCTAAACCATCCTTGTAGTCCTATGCACCTACTATCTTCACTAACATCACCCCCTATATTTGAGGCTTTTATCATATTAATATCAAGCCACTAATTTTAGCACAAGAATCTTTGAAGATTCTCCAAGAATAATTTGGCAAGTTGGAGTTTTCTTGTTACTTAATTTTTTTTCAGAAAGTGTTGATTCTTTTTGGCAACTACGAATATTTTGAGAATATTTTGCTGACATTCATAGTTACTACATTGACCCTGTTTTCCTTCCAAGCCCTAAAATGCTACAATTTGTTTTTTGCCCCTAACTTCGTTATACAAAGCAAAAAGTGGGAAAACCACATATCATCAAAAAGCTAGTTCTGGCACCAATCTACCCACGGTAGTATTTTTTATAAATCTTGCACCAATTTTCCATACTAAGCATCCAAAGTTAGCCTTCAATTTTTCACTTTTAGGGCCATATCTTACACATTCTAACTCTATCTTTCAAAAACTAGATATTTTTATAAAGCTCTTAGTATCATATATCCATATCTACTAACACTTTTTTTCTAGATTTTTCTCTAGGTATATTTTATGCAGAATTTTTTATTTTCACTATCTAGTCAATTATTGGATATTTTGCCACTTGGAATGGATTTGTTTGTTGGAGAGGGTTCTATTTGATGTGGTTTACATGCACTAAGTTTTTTGGGGTCTTATTATTTTACTTGAGGACGTATCATGGGTTTAAATTTTCATCCTTCAATTGTTTGCCTAGGAAAGGGTAATTATGAGTCTTAGCGTCATGGCTTCTTAGCACATATTAGGTAGATATATATATATATATGTTATTTGTATGGACTCATATGGTTTGAACTTGTGACTCTAAGAGGTAAATAAATTTTGGGTAGCATCATAGACCATGTTATACCTGTGTGATTTGTTCTAGTGTTGATTATGATACTATACATGTACTATATCGGATCTTTAGTGTCCTTTCACACTTTAGACTCAAATTTGGGAGATGCATGGAGACCCTCATATCTCACCACTCCTAGAGGATCCTACAATAGATTGTCTTCTTCTCCTTGGACATGCAAATTTCATACTCTTCGATGATGATACTCTAAAGGAGCTTGAATTGTTGGATTATTATTGGAGTTGTTGGATTTAGTTGTTGTCATTGTTGCTGCTAGGATATATTATTGTCATTGATGTCCATATTCCTGTGGTTTATTCCAATGAGTTTGGGAAGGATTTTTATCTGGTTTGTAGTTCTTTATTTTACCAGATTTTATCGATATTTCCTTCGATATATTCCGGTATGATCAGATCTTGTGTTGATATTTTAAGATATTATTTTGGATGATATTGTATATCTTCATTTCAGATGGTTTGTGATTTGGTGGCCTGCAAATTATCTTTCTTCATGGTAGTTGTTGATTGGTTGTGCTCTTGAGCTTTTTGATTTTAATCGATGAAGATTTGAAAAGAGGTGTTCGTGCAACTGTTCCAGATTATTCTAACATGCTTGCTAGTGTTTCCTAGTCGTGTCCTATTTATTTTAGTGATCTGCACTGATTTTTGTGCAACTTTTGGTGATTTTAATGAATCGGTGATGATTTTTGTGTTGTACGATATTTCTAGTGGTGTAGCATGTTGCAGTTGATCTTGGCATGATTTTTGGTGGATGTGATCATTTGGAAATTTGAATTAGGTCCATGCCATGTAATGTAAATCATTATATTGGTTTGGTGGTCATTCTTTGTATCATGCAATGTAATTTTTGTAATTGTAAGTTGAGGGTTGAGGGTTTAGTCAACCTTGTTATCAAGGTTGATGATTTGTATATATAAGTGAGATGCTTATGTAATTTAGGTGTCATTATTGTGTTTGCATTATCAGAGAGAAATGAATGTGCGAACAGGGATATATCATTCAACGAGGTGTTGACGTGAGTTTGGTGTTCTAGAGAAAACAATCGTGCTTAACTAGAACTGTCATCGGGCATTTGTAGATGCTATCATTGTAGCTCATTCCTTTTGGATTGTATTCTCAATCATTGTAAGTTAGTGAGACTTCCCTAAGGGTTGTAGCCTTCCAGTTAAATATCTTTTGAGTAGTGAGCTCTAAGCAGTATGCCTAAATGTATGTACAATCTCCATTGTAATATTTTCACATACTACTGCAGAGTATCATCTTACTATGGGTAGGTTCTCGTCGTGGTTTTTACCTTAACCTAGTTTTCCACATCAAAATCTTGGTGTTGTGTGTTATACTATTAATTTTATTATATGTTATTGTTGCAGTTTATCAATTTATATTTTGAAGTTTAATTTGTTGAATTCGATGAAAATTGATTCACACCCCCCCACCTCTCAGTCTTCCTTCTTGATTATTGCTAGCAATTGGTATTAGAGCCAGACCCTCTGGTAGAAGCTTAATCGTTTGAGGTGATCTAGGATGGCAACTCAAGGTATTCTTTTCAAGAAGGATAGTCTAAGGTTTGATGGAAGCAACTATAATTTGTGGAAGAGATAGATGGAGGTACATTTGAAATGTCTTGGAGAATATTACTAGAAGATTACCAAGAATTCCTGTATTGTTCCTTATAATGGACCCTCCACTCCTGATGAGGTTAAGGATGTTGAATATAACATCAAAGCGAAGGAAGCATTTCTCAGTGCCCTGATTGATTTTGAAATGATAAATATTATGGAACTTCAAACCACACATGAGATTTGGGAGAATCTTGAGATCCTGTATGATGGTGATAGTCAAGTGAAAGTTGCCAAGTTACAGAGTTTAAGAGAAAAGTATGAGACATTGAAGATGGGAGATGATGAGAACATACATTCATATATGGCTAAGGTAATTGAACTTGTTCTTGGTATAAGATCTATCGATGGAAAGATTGAAGAAGGTGATATTGATGGTAAGGTGTTGAGATCTCTGCCTCTTGATTATAAACACAAGGTTGCCGCTATTGATGAGATCTGGAATGTGACTACAGTGACAAGAGATGTGTTGGTTGGAAAAATTATTGCATTTGAGATGAGCAAATTTGGAGAATCACATGGAAAGTCTGGGACAATATTTAAAGCATCAACATCCATATCCGGTAAGAAGAAATATGATCCTAATGAGTGTAGGATATCCAGATATGAAAGAGAAAGAAGAGAGATTAGTAGAGCAAGAAAGAGAGCTTGATGAGCTTGAAGCATTTCTTACCTGGAGATTGCCTAAAGGTGTCAGTAAGTATGATGGAAAGTTACCTTTGAAATATTTCTCTTGTACTAAGATAGGACATTTTGCTTCTAAATGTCTAGAGAGAATGGCTAAGTATGACAAACATGATAAGTTTGATAAGCATGATAGGAATGATAGATATGAGAAGAATAAGAAGTATGATAAGCCTTATAAGTTTAACTGAAGTTTAGGAACTAGAAGAACTATTATTATGTTGCAGATGAAGGTGTTACAGATGATGAATTGGAAGGAGATGAAGTTTTGTTTATTGCCATTAAAGAGGATAGACCTGTACCTATTAATTCCACTAATTATTTTGTTGAGGAGAAATATTTGGTTGTAAAGGTACAAGAAAAGTGTGTATAGGTGATTGACAGTTGTTGTTCACATCATATGATCGGTGATAAAAGAAAATTTGTAAGCTTGGAAAGATATGATGGTGGAATAAGTTAGATTTGAATATGACAATGCTTGTGTAATCTATGGGAGAGGTTCTATTTCTTTTGATGGTAAGCATATCACTGATGATGTCTTGTATGTTGAAGGTTTGAAGAATAATTTTTTGAGTGTTGGATAGATAGTTGATAAGGATTATGATCTACAATTCAAGGATGGAAAATGCAAGATCTTGAATGCCTCTGGTATAGAGATTGCATCTAGAACTAAGACTGGAGGTAACATTTTTTATTTGAATGTTCGTGAGAAATTTTGTTTGATTGCTACGATAGATGAGAGTTGGTTGTGGCATAGCAGAATGTGTCATGTAAACTTTGATTCATTGATTAAGATCAGTTCTACACAAGCTTTTAGGGATCTGCCTAATATTATTAAACTCATTATTTTGGTATGTAAGGAATATTAGTTGGGTAAGCAAACAAGAATTTATTTCAAGAGTAAATGGTATACATCTAATGGATTGCTAGATCTTGTGCATATTGACCTATGTGGACCTACAAATATTAGAAGTGTGCAGGGTGATAGATACTTTATGTTGATAATTGATGATTATTCTAGAATGATGTGAGTTGTCTTTTTGAAGGAAAAATCGGAATCATTTGAGAAATTCAAGATATTCAAAGCTAAAGATGAATGAGTCCAAATTGAAGCTGAAGTATTTAAGATCTGATAGATGTAAAGAATTATGTTCCGGTGAGTTCAATTCATTATGTGAGATGCATGGAATCAGAAGATAGCTACCTTCTCTTAGGACCCCATAGTAGAATGGAGTTGTTGAAAGGAAGAATAGTACTATTTTGGATGTTACAATAACTATATTGATTGAAGGAAATGTTCTTAAGGTATACAAAAGAGAATCTATTAGCACTAAAGTCTATACATTTAATAGAGTTCATATCAAAGGTGATACCAGTAAGACCCCTTATGAGCTTTGATTTGGTCATGTTCCTACTATGAAATATTTCAAAGTTTTTGGTATCAAATGTTATATCAAGAGACATGATGATATTGGAAAGTTTGATGCTACAAGTGATGAAGGTAACTTTTTGGGATATTCTACAAATAGAAAATCCTACCGATGCTATAATAAGATACTAAGAAAGATAGTTGAGAGTGCAAATGTGAAGGTGGATGAAAACCTTGGGAAGGAGATCAAAGTTTATGATGATGGTCAACATGTTGTTTTAGCTCCTATTCAACCTGAAGAGCCTAAGCAAATTGATCTGATAGAGACTGTTAATATGGATGTTGTTTCTACTGGTGATGATGTGCAAGAACCTGAGGATCAGAACAATCAGAAGACTCCTAGGTATGTTAGACTAAATCATTCTAAGAATCATATTATTGGTGATAAGAATAAAGGTGTGATGAATAGAAGAAGGTTAGATACAAAAGAAATATGTTTAATTTCCAAAATTGAACCTAAAGATGGTTGTGAAGCATGTAAAGATGAAAAATAGCTAAGAGACATGAAAGAAGAGTTAGATCAGATTTTAAAGAACAACACTTGGGAACTTGTGCCTATACCTAAGGATAAAAATGTTATTAGTACTAAATGGGTTTTTAGGAAAAAATTGAATGAAGTTGGTGAAATAGTCATAAATAAAGATAGACTGGTCTGCAAAGGATATTGACAACAAGAAGGGATTGATTATGAGGAAAAAAATTCTTTGGTTGCCAGAATCGAAGTTGTTGGATTGTATGCTTGCTTATGTTGCTTATAAAGAGTTCAAGGTATATCAGATAGATGTCAAATTTGAATTTTTAAATGGTGATATAGAAGAAGAAGTTTACATTAAACAACCTGATGGATTTTCATTATCGAATGATGGAGACATGGTATGTAAGTTGAAGAAAGCACTTTATGGATTGAAACAAGATCCTAGAGCTTGGTATGCTATATTAGACAAATATTTGTTGAAAATGGGATTTTCTAAAGGTGTTGTTGATAGTAATTTGTACTTTAAAATTTAAAATGATAACATTCTGATTGTTGAAGTCTTTGTTGATGATATTATCTTTGGTGGTGATGATGATATGAGTATGAAGTTTGTCGGGATATGCAAAAATAATTTGAGATGTCTATGATTGGTGAGATGAAATTTTTCTTAGGTTTACAAATTGCATAGACAAGAAAAGGTATATTTATATCTCAAACTAAGTATGTCAAGGAATTGCTAAAGAGTTTTGGATTAGATGACTCCAAACCGGTTGGAACTCCTATGGTGACTGGTTGTCAATTGTCTAAAAATGATGAATCCCCTAAAGCTAATCAGAGCTTGTATAGATCTATGGTTGGTGGACTGTTATATCTTACTCAGAGTAGGCGTGACATTATGCATGTTGTATGTATGGCTGCTAGATATTAAGTTGATTCGAAGGAAAGTCATGTCACTATGGTTAAAAGGATATTTAAATATCTATAGGGAAATGAGGATTATGGTTTATGGTATCCAAAGAATTATGATTTAATATTGTGTACTTACACTCATGCAGATTGGGCTGGTGATGTAGATGACCGAAAGAGTACTACCAGTGGAGTATTCTTTTTAGGTAAGAAGTTGGTCTCATGGGCTAGAAAGAAATAAGATTTAATATCTTTATCTACTACTGAAGCTGAGTACATTTATATTTCTAGTAATTTTACACTTAGATAATTTGGATGAAGCAAATGTTAAAAGATATCAGAGTTATTCATGATGAGCCTACTATTATATATTGTGATAATTCCAGTGCTATGAACATGTCAAAGAATCTAGTGCAACATTCAAAGACTAAGCATATATCAATCAAATACAATTACTTGAGAGAGTGAGTCAGTGAAGAGAAGGTGAATTTGGAATATATATCTACAAAGAAAAAAATTGCTGACATTTTTACTAAGCCTTTGCCTGCAGATACATTTTTCTATTTGAGAGACAATTTAGGGGTATCCACCCCTCCTAGTGAGAACTAAATGCATCGAGTTACATCGATCCGGTGGATTTCAGAGCATTATTCTTTTATCAAGATTGATGAGTTGGTGCTACTCCTCCGTTGGAGTAGTCTATGTTTCAGGCAAAGAGAGATTCAAGTTTTTATTTTGGGGGAGAGTAAGTTTGGTTATCCGATTTGAGATATCTAGCATTGTTATCAAAGAGGGAGAGAGATCATGTGAAAAACTGCATTATCTATCTTGATCTTAGTGGGAGTTTGTTGGTGATATCTTCTTTCTTTGCACTGACTGTTTTTCACATTCATATGTTGCCATCAATGCTAAAAGGGGAAATTGTTAGATTATTGTTGGAGTTTTTGGATTTGGTTGTTGTCATTTCTTCTACTAGGAAATATCATTGTCATTGATGTCAACATATTCCTGTGGTTTATTTTGGTGAGTTTGGGAAGGTTTTCTGATCTGGTTTGCAATTCTTTGTTTTACTAGATTCTCTCAATATTTCCTCTAGTATATTCAGGTATGGTCAGATTTTGTGCTCAGACTTTGGGATATTTTTTGGGATGATCTTGTGTATCTTTATTTCAGATGGTTTGTGATTTGGTGGCTTTCAAGTTATATTTCTTCGTGGCAGTTGCTGATTGGTTGTGTTCTTGAGCTTTTTGATGTTGATTGATGAAGATTTGAAAAGAGTTGTTGGTAAAACTATTTCAGATTATTCTAACATGCTTGATGGTGTTTCCTAGTCGTGTCCTATTTGTTTTGGTGATTTTCATTGATCGTTATATGAGTTTTGGTGATTTTTATGAATCGATGATTATTTTCATGTTATGCGGTATTTCTGGTGGTGTAGCATGTTTCCGTTGATCTTGGCATAATTTCTAGTGGATGTGATCATTTGGGAATTCAAATTAGGTCCATGCTATGTAATTTAAATCATAATATTGGTCTGTTAGTTGATCTTTGTATCGTGCAATATATTTTTTGTAATTTTAAGTTGAGGGTTGAGAGTGTAGTCGACCTTGTTATCAAGGTTGACGATTTGTATATATAAGTGAGATGCTTATATAATTTAGGTGTTGGTATTATGTTTGTATTATCAGAGATAGATGAATTTAAGAACAAGGATATAACATTCAATGAGGTGTTGAGGTGAGTTTGGTATTGTAGAGCAAACAATTGTGCTTAACTAGAACTATCATCAAGCATTTGTAGATGCTATCATTATAGTTCATTCCTTTCGGATTGAAGTTTGAATCATATTGTAATTCAATGAGACTTCCCTAAGGGTTGTATCCTTCTAGGAAAATATCTTTTGAGTAGTGTTCCTGAATGCATGTGCATTCACCATTGTAATATTTTCACATATTATTGTAGAGTATCATCTTACTATGGGTAGGTTCCCACCGTGGTTTTTCCCTTAACCGGGTTTTCCACGTCAAAATCTTGGTGTTGTGTGTTGTGTTGCTAATTTTCTTATCTTTTATTGTTGCATTCTATCAATTTATGTTTTGAAGTTTAATTTGTTGAGATCTGGTGAAGACTGGTTCAACCCCCCTCCCCCTTTCAATCTTCCTTCTTGATTGCTACTAACATGAATATATCACAAGTATTGCATGTTTTGATGAATCAAAGGCCCATCTTCATATTCATACTCCTTCCATTGAGATCCCATCTTAATTAGTTGTATGTTTTGTAATTTCTTATTAGATTGAGATTGACTTATGCATAGTCCTTGTTGATTTAGTGCAACACAACATTGCTCTCCTAGACATAGCTACTTGAGGTTCAAATTTGACAAACATGTCATCCTTTTTTTTGGAGTCTCATGTTGTAGATTTGGAGGATTATTTTATGGACATTCATGTTCTCTTTTTTTATAGCCACATCATTATTGTCAGCTCATCTTCATTACCCATGGATCTTTTTCTTCATCATGTTTAGCATAGTCCTAACTTGTCACCTCCTATATTAATTGGGTGCATACTTTTTTTGTTTGTGGCATCATCATCTATCATGAATATAGAAGGATTTGAGTAGTTTCTAAAGGCACACATAGTTTGGATTTTGATTCCTATATATTCCTATTTATAAAATTTTATTTTCATATCTTCAATGGATTGGTTTCTTTGGAAGGGTAAAAATGTTGTTTTCCGGCAATGGATTATGTTCTTTCTTCAAGAATTCATCTTAGGCATTGGAGCTACTTCTTCATTAGGGTCATTTATATCCTCTTTCCCTCTCCCTTATGGGGGATATATTTATTTTACCATTATGATAGAATAATTCCTTGGGGGGTCATATTAAGTTCTTTCATTCTTTCTCTAGTATAGTTATTTTTGTTCTCTTTTGAAGAGGAGTTTTGTCCCACTAGGTTTTCTCCATTTGTGAGAGTTTCACTAATTTTCATTGGTTTGTACGTGAGTACATGATAAGGCCTACTTGTTGGGACTTAATCATACATACAAATCACATTCATCATTACCTATTTAGCTTATCCCTAAGTTAATCTTAAGGTGGTGTGTTGGAGTAATTAGTATATTTATCTAATTATTTATTAATTATATCCTATAATTTATTTTTCACATGAGGTAAGCCTAGGTGCTTTTTATTATCTAGAATTTTCTTTTCCATCATTAGTTCTAGTTGTGCTTGAGCTTAATTTAGCTTCTAGTTTGCTTTTATTTAGTTCTCTCGATTTTAGCATTAGGGTTTTACCCCAAGGGTTTCATTCATATTTTTATAAGGATTCATTCGTTCATTGTAATTGCATCCCCAATATTGTTTTGTGCAATCAATAAAAAATTCTCTACTTGTTATGAAATGACTATTGTAATTCATTGTAATTACTTCAAATAAAACTATACCATTGCATCCAAAATGATCGAGTACCATGTATGTATATAAATATACACATACATACATACATACATACATACATGCATACATACATACGTATGTACATATGTATGTATGTATGCATGTATGTATGTATGTATGTATGTATGTATAGTGTATATGTATATGTATATGTAAATGTATGTGGGTGTGGGTGTGGGTGTGGTTGTGGCTGTGTGTGTACATATGCATATATATAAATACATATATACATATACATATGCATACATATATACATATACATATGCATACATATATACATATACATATGCATACATGAACATATATATACATACATACATATATACATATATATGCACACACACACATATACATACACACACACACACACACATAGATATATACATATATAAATATATTAAATAATAATTTTTAAATATTATAAAATTAACCAAAGAAAGTTGTTTTAAGTGCATATGCATTAATAAGCATGAGGTGTGATGGTAACTCCATCACACACCCAAATATTATAGAGGTTATAATTCTAGATCATAGCCCCTCATACCATCAAAGTTTATTTGATGTTAATAGCATTTCAAGTCTAACAAATGTTTAAGCTTTTGCAACCACTACTTAGTGAGCTCTATACCTTAATAGTAGCATATCTATCTAATTATAGTAATGCTAACATCTCACTACCTTAAGTTGGAGTCTAAGAAGATTGACTTTTAACTCAGAGTCTAGGATTTGAAAACTGGAGGAAAATTTGAAGCGGGCAAGAACTAGTGATCAAATGGCTATTATAATAGTTTGGCATGGCTATTAGGAAGATTAATAGACAAGAGTCTATGGTTGATGTTGGGCTGAGATCTAATAAATTGACTATGGAATTTAAGGATAAATGTGTCAAGGGAGTGACAATCAATATGGTTAGGAAGTTAGAAAATTGGGAGAAAATTGAGAGGATGTTAAAAGAGATTTCTGAGATGGTGTCACAAAAAGATTAAAATAGCATTCCTTTAGAATTGAAGGAAAAACAGGAGATCCTTAAGAGTAAAATTGAGGAGATGTATATGAAAAGCCAGGAGATGTTTCTAAAAAATTTGGCTTCTCTAAAGCTATACATGAAGAAATTGACCACAGGAAAGCCAAACAAAAGAGACACATTCTACCCTCTTCTACTTTGATGAAGTTCCTTTCTTCCATATGGTCAAAGGTTCTCTAAATTCTTGTACTCCAAACTCTACAAAGGACTCTAATAAAAAATATATTTCTTTGATAATATTCTTAGTTTATGTAAGGATTGGAAAGAAGGAAATCCTTCCGCCCACTAGGCCATCTTTTTGTGTCTTTGGTGGTTGGCCAGTTTTGATGTAGTTTTTATTTTTGAATATATGTGTCGTCATTGGTTAGTCCTTACTGGTTCTCTTTTTTTTTTTCTAGATTGTGTCTTTAGATAGGTGTGCACTTCTCATGTGCCCTAGGTGGTGGTTTTTTGTGGTTATGTAATGGTATGGGCCTAACCCACTTTGAATTAATCAGAACATATCACCACCTTACTGAAACCCAAATGGTGACCTACTTAGTGTCTACTATCTCATTTTAGAAGTGTTACCATTTACACCACATCACTAGATTAGGATACCATCTTAAAACTTGAGCATAATTGTTCACCAAGCATGTGCCACCAACCTTCCACCCAACAATATACCCACTTCAAATTGAATTTCATATTTTGGGAGGCCTTTTTTAGCCATGAAGAGGGACTTTATAGAGAAATATTTAAAATGATACATTGTTTCATGTTCTTCATAGTAAGGTAGCTTATCTTTCCTCATGACACTTGGTGTTTATAGAATTTGAATTTTATCAAATATTTTATTATATAATCCTACTTTTTAGGGCTTGTCATGCTTATAAATTTCACAAATGAGCTCCTTTTTTGGTGTAATATTTTAATTTTATGTTTTTTTCAGTTCTACACAATGATGGAATTTTTGTTTATTTTTCTATGAAAATAATATAAATTACTTTCATCATTTTGGTCATTTTTAATCTTTTAAAAATTTTACAATCTAGTATCTTGTACTATAAACACAATAAAAAATAGTTTTTAGATATTGTAAAATTATAAGGGTGTCAAAAATGACCAATTAGGGGGGAGGGGGGGTGTTCTTAATGCACACACAAACAACGTATAAAGTGCCAAATCTATAGATTAATATTGTGGGAAGATTAAACATAAGCATTTTGTAATCAATAAACTCACACAATATTCTAAATTTTCTAAGGAGGTAAATAGCCTCATTTACTAATGAGAATAGGAAATTATTCTCCTATCATTACCTTGGTTCATAAAGGAATTATCAAGTCTTGATCAGAGATCATCCTAATATATAATAGATTTATTCATCGATATGGGCTTTATTTATGAATTAAGTATTCATTGGATCAGATATGCATGGAAGATAGAAATAATCATGTCCTAAGATTATTCACTCTTATTATTGGTGGCCACACATCATGGCCTTTATCATGCACATTTAATTATTTAATACTCTTTGGACTGGATACTTTGGGATCTGTATGGAGATCCCAATGAAACTACACACCTTGAAGGTACTACTATGGACATAATTATTCCTTCTTGTGGTTTTAATAAAGTTTTATACAATGACAATAATTAAGAGGAACTTTATTATTGGGAAATCATCAAATATTTTGGCAACATAAATATCTCTTTATTTTTTCATCTCCTCCTACACATTTAGCATTGGCAAATTTTTATGACTTTTACCTACTACATTGACAAAGATCACAAAGTCTCCACATAATAGGCATATAGATTATATTTAGTAATTTAAAACTCAACTACTTTTTCATTGATATATTTATTTATTAAGCATCCATTAGTTACTTGTAGAATCTCAAATCCTTGACCTTGTATTGAGGACCTATTTCTTCTCTTTGATGATATCTCCTATCAAATTGCATCATCTCATATGGTATATCCTCTTTTAATATCTCCACAACATAATGCTAATTATATTCAAATATTATTAGCCACAATAATTGAGTTCTCACACTTCAATGAACACTATTGTCAAATCTAGTATGGTAAAGTCACGGTTTAACCTTAACACCAAGAAACATGAGCAATTTGAAGAGACGTACATCTAAATTCCTTCAAACATCCTATTTTAGTAGGAACTCAAAATTATGCCATCTCATGGAATATTTCTTTCAAAAATTAGGTGCATTATTTGTTACAAAATGACCTACTATATCATTCAATATTTTGAATTAACTTTCTCTCTTCTTTATGTAGACATACATGTACCTTGACTTATAAGGATTTCAAGACATTCAATTCTTGAGAATATCTTACTCTCCTTTTTATACCTTGATTATAGTGGATTTTTTTTCCTAAGAGGATTTCAAGAGACTCAATTCTTGGGGCTATCTTTGTCTCCTCTTTATAGAATGATTGTAATGGTATTTTTTCTTATGTGGATTTTAAAACACAAATTTCTTGGGGATATCTTATTCTCCTTTTCATACCTCAATTGCAATGGATTTTTTTGTTATACATTCATACTCTACTTTAGGGGTTACACTTTATTTTCACACTAGGGTTTTTACATATTGTACATGGGTACACAATATGACTTGTCTTTACATACCCATTCCTTTACAACTTTTATTTCACTTAATGGGCGTTGTTTGTAAAATTAATAATTAGTGTACCTTATATTAAGTTCAATAATTTAATTACAATTTATTTACTTGATTAAATTAATAAATTAAAACATACATGCAATCTCCTTGTTTGATAGGAGCACATTCCACCTCTAACTTATCTAATGCATTCGATTTAAAGTGGCTAACTATCATATATACCTTATCAAGACAAGTTCACTCCCTCGTCAAGGCAAGTTCAATCGACACATTTTCTTCTATATTTGAGTTAGTATTTAGTCAACTAATCTCTTTTAGTACCCTTGTCACATTGACTTGTGTATCCTTGAGATTATATATTGTTTCCATTTTCTTAAGTTTAAATATTAAGAATATAGATATTGGACCGTTGTAAAATTGTCGTCTTTTTATTTCTAGTAAATTTCAATTGTCATTATTCTATTTTTTCTTATTCTATAAAAATTAAATATTGTCCATCATTTTTTATTATAGAATATAACAAAGGGAGACTTGACATCTTTATTCTTTGTAAATTGCTTAATCAAAGGCTACCCTATTCTATTTTTATGTCATATTGAGTATGGAGATAGGGGCCTATCCTACTATAAATCTTAAAATATTTAGAGTAATAATTATTTTTTAATATTAAACAAATTCAAATTATTAACTATGTCTTATAGATGTTAAATGAGTGTGGTTCCATCCTCTCCATGAAACATGACAAATCCAAATCTTAATGTTCACAACACCTATCATAGGATACCATATAGTAATTTATACTAGTGGTGCTAGAAGACCTTTGATATTCCAAGATGGAATATTTCTTTTAGTTTGTTGAGTATCCATGTCTATATTTCTAGGTATACTAGGTGGGATAGTCATATATTAAGCCAATGGTTGAGGTGAGGGGAGCTAGCTTGAAATACGAAGGATAGGCTAGACTATTCATAACTAATAAACAATCAAAGGCAAGCTACCACAAAATACCAAAGGGTAGGGACCCTCCCAAGAGGGTCCATGCCCTGAGGAGGAGGGCGTGGCAGGAGGGGTTAGCCTACTATAAGGGGGGGAGGAGAAGGGGATGGTTAGCCTACTAGAAAGTACCAGTATGACCTATACCAGAAATAGCTACTAGCAAGTACCAATACTAATAGCAGTCTACTAGATTAGCTACTAGAAAGTGGCAAGTTGCCATTATTACCTACTACCTATACTATTATTACCTATTATAGAAATAGATTGTATTACTATGTAATACTATCTACAATAACCTATAAGTATACAATAGTATTATGTAGTAATACTATTGTCTACTACTATAACCTATAAGTAGACAGTAGTGTTACATAGTAATACTACTATCTACTATTAGTCTAGTTAAGTAGATAATATTATGTAATAACACTATCTACATTATTAGTCTAGTAGCAGTAGTACTGGTACTACTAGATTACATATAGTAGTACTAGTCTAGTAGCATTAGTAGCATTAGTACCAATACTACCTAGTAGTACTGGTACCACTAGATTAACTATAGCAATAGATAGCTTAGCTATAGTAGATTATAGGTAATGAGTAAGTCCCTAATACAAGACAGTGAGGGAGAATTGATTCAATTTCTACTTAAACCCTATTACCCTACTAACCAGGTCACCATGTGAAGACAACTAACCTTCTTCCTTACAACAAATCAAGAATTCAAAATCACTAGCAAAATGGAAGGTAATGCAATGTTTTAACCATACATATGACTATCCAATCTAGTTGAATTCATACAACACCATACAAATGTAGGAAAAAGAGTACTTGTAGAGAAAGAAAAAATATGCGTCAAATAAGTCGCCAATAATTTCAAAAAATTTCAAAATTCATATATCTTCATTAAAAATTGTCTCCAACCGCTAGCTTATACAATTTATACTAAAATTCTTGCAGTTTTTTGTGGTCACAATAGACTATTGGGCTATGTGACTGTTCAACTCCCACACTTTAAAAAAATCAAAATTGGACACTAACATCATAATAACAATTCTAACCTGACAAATCACTGCTAGACACCTCGTCGGAATAGTAATCCTGAACTGAGGTTCTAAACACCCATCCAAATAACTAGAATAGGCGAAGTAACCATTTGTGCAATTCCGATAGAGTAACTTACCTCGATGTCCCTATTTTGGCATAGCCATATTAAACAAGACATCTAGATGTCTATCAGTATATCCTTCAACAATCGGCTAAGAAGTATTCTCTAATCCCAATAGAATAAACTATCTCGATGACACTTTATTGGATTAACTATCTCGATGACCACTTTGACAATTTTTACAAACTTGCAATTTATGACTCTGAATTTGACATACAGACCTAAAGACATGAAATGCCATTACAAATGGTCTTAATAGAGCTTATTGAATCACAACGACATGATGAAAAAAACTCTAGGTGCTCCTGCACCAGTCCCCTATGAAGAGGGAACAACCAATCGGTTCCCAGAGGGTATAAGAGGGGAACAACTAATTGAGAAGTGGAAAACCACAAAGAGACTATGGTCTTCTCCTATAGATAAATTATGGTAACTTTTCATTGACATATTTATATTATCCATTGGCACAAAACTAGTAGTATGTCCAAGGTGATGGTATGATGAAAGAATAAGAATCCAATAGATTATTGTGAGGGGGGGATGAATCAGTAAATTGAAAAACTAATACAAACTTCCAAACTCAAACTTAAACTCACAAAGTAAACTTATTAACAAAATATCACTGTCAAGATCAATACTCATAAGAATACTAAACATCAACCAGTTAACTGTTATACCAACTTAACAATAAACATCATTCAACTTGTAAACATCAACATACTTCATCTCTCAATGATTTCAGTTATCATGCCTTATCAGAATAGTTAAGTAGTTAATCAAATCAACAAATAAGATCATAACCACAAAAACATTCACCATATGACACAAATGTTTATACATGGAAAACCCAAATAGGTAAAAACCACGATGAGATGAGATTCACAAGATAGCTATCTGAACTCTTCTGAAGTTTGCCCTGTTAGGAGCCAAGCATGTTAGAGCTTTTACAATAAGTCATGTTAAGAATTGATTCTGTTAGGAATCACCTAGTTAAAGGATTTTACAAATGCCTTGATAAAAAGTAAATACCCTGTTAGGAGTAACCTCGGTGGTTTGAGAATCCAAGCTAATGGACCAATGACCACCTTTTTAGAGGATTTAGAAATAACCAAGCTTGTTAGAGCTTACCCGGTTAGGGGATTTCAATTTTGTTGTAATTGTTAGAAGACAATAGTTTTTTCTTGATTTGTCTGAATAGCAATACATTTGCTTGATCAGATCCTTTTAAGCTTCAAGTTGCCTTTACTCAAACTGCAGATCTATTCTCTAGTTAGGCAACCACACACTCAACTGATTTCAGCCAATTCTTGCCAACACCTTTTACAAAACAACTTCATCGACCTTAAATATAAATCAATTAGGTCGATAACACATTAGAAACATAATTATCTCATAGAGATTACAAACAAGTCGGTACAAGTGTGACCATTGGATTTACATAACAATCTGTACACATTCTTCAATAAAATTCCAACTGCTCCATGATCACCACTTCATCGAACTTGTAACTCATCATGTGCTATGCATTAGATGCAATCCACGTTGCTCATTCCCTAGACAATCAAACAAATAAATAAATGCACCAAAATAATCTGAACTTATCTTCATACAATGACCACACATGTCACAATCATTACCATTCAATCATTGATAAACCAACATAACCATTTTAGCAAACTTAATCAATTAGGTTTTAACAAAAACAACTGGTAGGGTTTACCGGTTACATTGCATAGAAAGGATTTAACCTTATACACCAGTTTACCGATTCAACTCATATACTTACATACTGGTTTGCAACATCTTCCTCAAATCTCTTCCTACCGGTTACAAGACAATATCAATAACAACAATATTAGCAATATTATAAATACCATTACCAGTTCAATTGACATCAATGACAACATAACATATCATTAATGCAATCTCCATGCAAATACCAACAATCTCCCCCTTTGGCATTGATGGAAATACAAATATCAACGCCTCTAATTGTTGTTGTGATTGGTGAATAGGAATCTTGGTTTACATTACCAAGTATTCACCATGCTCTGTATGTCTTCAGCCTGTCACTGGTTTCCCTTGCCAATCACATAATTCTTGTCCTAATCACATTATTCTTCTCCCCCTTTGACAATAATGCCAAATTGAAAGTAAAACATGTAATTGCAAATTTTCACTGTTCATCAACAACATACTACAACTTGATGCTCCCCCTGTGGAATACATCCACTCCTACATCAATCCTTCTAAGATTTTGCAAGTGATTCAGGGACTGATGTAATCAACATCATGCTCAACTAACTTCATGAAGGAGTACAACCCCTAGTTGACTTCTAAGTCACTCAAATGTAGTCTTAGGTAGAGGTTTGGTAAAGATATCTGTAAGTTGTTCCTTGGTAGAAACATGCTCTAAGATAACATCTTTACTTTGAAATTTTTCCCTCAAAAAGTGATACTTCAATTCAATGTGTTTGGTTCATGAGTGCAAAACAGGATTCTTAAAAATATTTATGGCACTTGTATTATCACATAAAATCTTTATAGGTTCTGAGATCTTCATCTTAAAACCTTCCAAAATGTGCCTCATCCAAATAGCCTGTGTGCAATTCATATAAGTTGCAACATACTCAGCTTAAGCAGTAGATTGTGAAGTACAACTCTTCTTTTAACTACTCCATGAAACAAGCTTTCCTCCAAGAAAAAAAGCTCCACCAGTAGTGCTTTTCCGGTCGTCAATATTTCCTGCCCAATCAACATTTGTGAACACCTTCAAATAAAAGTTTCCTCCATATGGATACCATAATCCATAGTCAACAATACCTTTCAAATATCTAAAAATTCTCTTGGTTTCTATCAGATGTGCTTCCTTTGGATTCTTTTGAAATCTAGTAACTATACCAACCGCATGGGCAATATCCAGTCTACTATGAACAACATAGTGTAATTTGCTAATCATTGACCTGTATTCCTTTTCATCAATAGACTTAGATTCATCTTCCTTAGACAACTTACAACCTATAACCATTGGAGTTCCAACTGGTTTATAGTCACTCATACCAAAAGTCTTCAAAACCTCTTTCACATACTTAGATTGTATAATGAAAATACCGTTCTTCATTTGCTATATTTGGAAGCCTATGAAAAAAAATATTTCCCCTACTAAAGACATTTCAAATTCATTTGTCATTTCATCTGCAAAACTATTGCTCATGACATAATACCTCCAAAAATAATATCATCAACAAATACTTCACTGACCAGTATTTCATCTCCTTCAGACTTGAGATAAATATTACTATCATCACTATTTCTTACAAAGCCCATCTTCATCAGATGTGTATGAAGCCTTTCATACCATGCTCTGGGTGCCTTCTTTAATCCATACATACAAAGCTTTATGAAATTTGCATACCATGTCTTTCTCATCTGTCAAAGCATAACCATCTGGCTGCTCTATGTATACCTCTTCTTCCAATATCCCATTTAAAAATGCAAACTTAACATCCATCTGGTATACCTTGAACTTCTTATGGGCTGTAAATGCAAGTAAAGTTTTTACACCTTCCTGTCTTGATACTGGTGCAAAATTTTTGCCAAAAAATTATCCTTGTTCTTGCGCATAACCCTTGCAGACTAATCTTGCCTTGTTGTGAACTACAACACCATCTTCATTTAACGTGTTTCTGTATAACCATTTAGTACCTATAACATTCTTATTTACCGGTCAGGGTACCAGGGTCCAAGTGTTGTTCTTCTCAATTTGATCCAATTCCTCCTCCATAGCTTTAACCCAATGATCATCACCAAATGCCTCCTTAGCACTTATTGGTTCAATGGTGGAGATCATGCAAGAGTTCTCTCTTATTCTCCTTCTAATTAGTACTCCAGCATCCTTATCCCCAATAATCTGCTCAGGACTATGATTCAGTCTCACATATCTAGGAATAACATGATTATTCTCTTCAGGTTCAACTTCTTCATTATCATCTTCTTCTGAATTTATTTATTCCGGTTGAACAGGTGCATCGGAATTTACTTTACCGGTTTCTAATTTAATAGTTTTAGGTTCTAAAAGCAAAATGCAAAGATCTTCATCATTTTTCTCTGAACTGGTTCCTTCTGAGACTTCAGGACATTCATCTACTTGAACATCAACACTCTCAACAATTCTTTGTGTCTAGTTGTTGAAGCATTTGTAGGCCTTACTCTTGGTGGAATAGCCAAGAAATATGTCTCATCACTCTTAGCTTCAAACTTGCTAATGTAATCACCTCTCTTAATAAAACATTTGCTACCAAATATCTTAAAATAGCTAACATCAGGTGATCTCCCATACCAATATCCATAAGGGTTCTTGTCCTTACCTCTTTTCATCAAAACTCGGTTCATTGTGTAGACATTCATACTTACAGCTTCTTTCCAAAATGATTTCGCTACATCTCCTTGTATCAACATTGTCCTAGCAGCTTCAACCACTGACCAGTTGTTCCTCTTTGTGATACCATTTTGTTGTTCTATCCTTGGTGTAGAAATTTGTCATTTGATACTATTCTCATCATAGTACTTAGTGATTTTCATAGAAGTAAATTCACCACCTTGATCTGTTCTCAGACATTTTTTTTTTTGTCACTCTCTTTCTCAGCTAAGGCCCTGAATGCCTTGAACTTACCCAAAGCTTCATTCTTATCCTTCAAGAATGTGACCCACATCATCCTTGAAGAATCATCAATGAAGATCATGAAATATCTATCACCTTGAATGCTTCTTGTTCTTATCGGTCCACATAGATCTGTATGAACCAAATCTAACAAGTGTTCTACTGAGAAGGACTTTCTCTTGAAAGTTGAAGAATTCATCTTTCCTAACTAACATTCTTTACAAAGAGCATTAACCGGTTTGTCTAGCTGAGGTAGACCTCTTACTGTCTTGGACTTTCTCACTTTAACAATGTTATAAAATTTTATATGACAAAATATCTTATGCCAAATCCATAAATAATCTATCTTTGCAATCAAATAGTTGCTAACTTTAGAATTAAAATGAAACAGATTACCTTTGGTTTGTTTCTCAGTTACAATCAATTCACCTTTGTTGTCAAAGATTTTGCACATACCATTTGTAAAATCCAGTGGATATCCTTTATCATTAAGTTGTGTCACACTCAGAAGATTGTGCTTTAGACCTTCAACCCAATAGACACCGCCATCATTTCTCTTCCCATTAAGAGAAATAACTCCCTTACCTTTAACCATACAGGGTGAGTCATTGCCAAATCTGATAACATCACCATCAAATTCCTTCAAGGAAAGAAATTTGCTCCGATCACCAGTCATATGATGTGAACAATCACTATCAATGATCTAATCATTAGGTTTATCCATCCTGGACACTAATGTCTTCTGGTCTGATATCTCTTCCTTAATAGCTACAAACACAATATCTTCACTAGCATCATCATCAAATTCTTCATCAGTGATACCACTGTCAACCGCTATAAGACAATGTCTCTTGCCTTTACCCTTATACTTATTGAATTTGTCTCTCTCGTGTTCATTATCACAATTAGGACAATTAGCTGGTATATGACCAATCTTGTTGCATACAAAACATTTTAAAGGTAGTTTACCTTTGTATTTCCCAGTGCCTCTAGGTAACTGCTTTGCCAACAATGCTTCAAGATCCACTAAACTGTCTTCATCATTAGCATCTCTGTTGGATCTAGATTCATAGCTATGACAAGTATCTCTACTTTTTCTCACAGATGGGTTAGAGACAAAAGGTCTAAATGCAGATTCTGATTTCTGTACACTACCATCATAACCGTTTAATTCAAAAGTAGTAAGTTTGCCAATGATAGAGTCAAGAGTTACCTTAGTTTTATCAATGGACTTAAGCTCCTAAATAGCTGCAACTTGGATAGCATAGACCAGTAGCAGAGTTCTTAGTACCTTACTGATCACTGTGGCATCTTCCACTTTTCCTCCTGCACTCTTTATTTCACCAACTATCTCTTTTATCCTTTGACCATACTGCTGGATATTCTCACCTTCGGATGTTCTCATGTCATCAAAATTTCCTCTTAGGCTCTCTTCTTTAGCAATCTTAACATGTTCATCACTGCTATAAATCTCTTCAATTTTTTCCATACTGCATATGCAGTTTCAAGACCATGAACATCTACATATTCAGCATCAGACAAGGAACTAATAATAGCCTCCAGTGCTTGATGATTTTCTTGTTGTTCTTTCTTCTAATCATCAGTCAAATTTCCAGTAGGTGCAACATACTGAGTTTCTACATGATCCCAATACTGACTTCCCAGACTCTTGATGTAAATCTTCATTTTGTCGCTCCATATCCTATAGTTATCTTTGTTGAACTTCAAACCTTCCTTCTTCGTCATGATCTACAAGATCTTTTCCTCAAGTTGTTAGGCATTTAGATTTAAGAGGACCTGAGATGCTCTGATACCAATTGATGGTATGATGAAAGAATAAGTATCCGGTAGATTACTAAGAGGGGGGGTGAATTAGTAAACTGAAAAACTGATACAAACTTCCAAACTCAAACTTAAACTCACAAAGTAAACTTATCAACAAAATATCATTGTCAAGATCAATACTCATAAGAATACTCAACATCAACCAGTTAACTGTTATACCAACTTAACAGTAAACATCATTCAACCTGTAAACATCAACATACTTCATCTCTTAATGATTATGGTTATCATGCCTTATCAAAATAGTTAAGTAGTTAATCAAATCAACAAATAAGATCATAACCACAAAAACATTCACCACGTGATACAAATCTTTATACGTGGAAAACCCAAAGAGGTAAAAACTACGGTTAGATGAGACTCACAAGATAGCTATTTGATCTCTTCTGAAGTTCGCCCTGTTAGGAGCCAAGCCTGTTAAAGCTTTTACAATAAGTCATGTTAAGAATTGATTTTGTTAGGAATCACCTGATTAAGGGATTTTACAAATGCCTTGATAAAAAGCAAATACCCCGTTAGGAGTAACCTCAGTAGAGGGTTTGATAATCCAAGCTAATGGACCACCTTGTTAGAGGATTTAGAAGTAACCAAGCTTGTTAGAGCTTACTAGGTTAGGGGATTTCAATTTTGCTGTAATTGTTAGAAGACAACAAGTTTTCTTGATCTGTCTAAATAGCACTACATTTGCTTGATCAAATCCTTTTGAAGCTTCAATCTGCCTTTACTCAAACTGCAGATCCATTCTCCAGTTAGGCACCCACACACTCAACTGATTTCAGCCAATTCTTGCCAACACCTTTTACAAAACAACTTCATCGACCTTAAATACAAATCGAATAGGTCGGTAACACATCAAAAACCTAATTCTCTCATAGAGATTACAAACAAGTCGGTACAAGTGTGATCGTTGGATTTACATAACAATCTGTACACATTCTTCAAGAAAATTCCAACCGCTTCATGATCACCGCTTCATTGAACTTGTAACTCATCATGTGCTATGCATTAGATGCAACCCACTTTGCTCATTCCCTAGACAAACAAACAAACAAACAAACAAACACGCCAAAACAATCTGAACTTATCTGTATACAATGACCACACGTGTCACCATCATTGCCGCTCAATCATTGATAAACCAACATAACCATTTCAACAAACTTAATTGGTTAGGGTTTAACAAAAACAACTGGTAGGTTTTACCAGTTACATTGCATAGAAAGGATTTAATCTTATACATCAATTTACCAGTTCAACTCATATACTTACATACCGGTTTGCAACATCTTCCTCAAAGCTCTTCCTACTAGTTACAAGACAATATCAATAACAACAATATCAACAATATTATAAAGACCATTACAGGTTCAATTGACATCAATGACAACATAACATATCATTAATGCAATCTCCATGCAAATGCCAACACAAGGATCATAAGCTTCTAGATTACAAGGTAAGAAAAATCACTAAGTCATAGAAAAAAAAACATCAAAAAAGAAAGAGATCAAGATTTTACTAAATTTGATCAAGATGGAATGTAGTCGCACTAGCTCTAAAAAAATATGACACTTAGATGTTACAACTATTTCATACAAAATCCAAGCTCATCCAATATCTAAATCATGCATGGAGTTCAACAATGACACTTAGGTGCTACAACTAGTTGATACAAAAATTCTGTAGACATGGGACTTGACCTATGACATAAAATCCAAGACAAAGAGATTGACTTTTAGGACTTTTAACAAGGCTCTCATAAATTATGTGCAAATAAAAAATAAAAGGAGAGAGTGTAGAAATTGAAATCTTAATCTATAAGGGAATGCACCAAGGAAATGATCTTTCTGCCTATTCCTTGAGGAGAGTAGACACATGTGCAATATTGAACACATACTTATTTTAAGTAAACATATTGCTAGTTGCATAGAGACATAAATTCATCCAAAACATCAAAATAAGACAAAGATCAATAATCATAAGCTTCTATATTAAAATTCCCTAAAGTAATATAAATTTATGTAAAAGAAAATTCTTGAAGTTTATGATTTATTAAACCTTACTTGCAAACCAATTCCTTAAGTGCTTATGTTTTCTTAATCTTATAAATGGATATCTAAATTCGCTAAATTATAATTCATGTTAATAAATATCTATGTAAATGGTATAAATAAAATACATAGATATATAAAATGTTCTTTGAATATGTATTCATGTTTGTCTGTAAATTTTATCAAGATTTATTAATACAAAGAAGAAAATGATTATAACTCAAATGATGAGACCCTAATTAAAATTTTTAAAATTACAGATTTGATCTCAATGTTATCAATGCAATTGCAAGATAAGAATGTCAAAGGTAGGTATTAATAAATTTTATAGACGCACTCTAGATGTTTAATGTAATTAGTTCAACTAAAGAGATTAATTGTCTTGTTAGCAAATATTATCTCTTGAAATGCCCTTTGGATGGAAAAATAAATCTACTAAATATTTGTTTGGGCTTTATGTCTAAGTTAAACCTTTACAAGAAAAACTTCAGTGCTTATTATCTGGGAGCAATCCTTGACTTTTGATCTCTTGTTTCCTAGTTGACATGTGTGCACATCAAAATTGAATGTAGATCATTTCAATTTTGGAAGGAGGTTCGAATAAATCTTTTTACGAAGAAAGCAAGAGAAATGAAATTTCAAAAGCCATACCCAATGTTTGAAAAAACCAGAATGTAGAGTAAAGCAGATCTTCATTATAAGCTCCATTGGAACCAAGATCTCACAAAGACAAAGAACCCTTTAATCTGATTTTTTAAACTAGATTACATCTTAATCCCAGACTAAACTAGAAATGGAGATGTAGCTTTCAAGAGAAAGTATGGTGGAAGTTGAGTGCTCAAATATGGAAGACTAAGGCTGAGGCAACAGAGAAATGCTTTCTCTTGTTCCTGAAATGTTATGCAGTCTTTTTTAAATTGAAGCAAACCAAAAGTTTACAGAAATAAGAAATGCATGAATATTATGCTGTCTTTTGTTAATTGTGCAGCATCGTTATCATCTCAATAGAATAGAACCAAAAAAGGTCATGTAATCACTTGTGGCAATTCACCATACATCTCTTAACATTTTATTAATTGGTTGGATTTGCAAACAAGCGATGGTAATGGGAAGCCTAAATAATCTTAAGCAATTTTAGGTAAGGAATCTTTTGACTGTAGTGAGAGGCCAGAGGTATTTGCAAGTGACACCTATTTAACATGTTATACTCGTTTTCTAGCTATAAAACAGATTACCCTCTTCTTTTCTCAAATCACATACAGCCTATCTCTCTCGGCTTTCTGGACTATCTTTTACTACTTTGGAAAAAATGGAAAATGTATGTTCTTCTGTACCTCATTCGGAAAATGCCAATGCTTTTGGATATTAGCTCTCGTTTATCTCTTGTACAAGACATCAACCAGATCGATGAGTTAATCGCTTGTATCCAGGAATGCCTGCGAGGCATCGAAACCAAAAGCGTAAGCACAGTTCAGATTATTTTCTGCATTGATTTTCATTATTTTCACAACCTTAAAGACTACATTAACTTTTATGTTTTTGTTTTCAGCCAGAACGACTCCCAAATACATTCCAAACCTGCATTAAACTTGGCGGTGATCTACTACAGAGCATTTTGGAGCGTGTTCACAGCAAGTTCAAGGTATGGAAATATTATGGCCTTTTGGTTCAGCTCTGGCCGACTCTAATGTTTTGGTATTTGTATTTCCCATGGCAGTCTGTTGACTGTCTTGTTTATTTGTATTTTTATTTGTTTTTCTTTTTAGCATTCTTTCTATTTAAAGATAGAGAATGATTGATGGTCATCAAGAGATTGTAGTTTAGCTGTACAATATTCTAATAGCAGATTTGAGGTCTTAGATTCAACTTCTGAGTGATCCATAGATAGTTTAGCACAGTATCACAGCCAAGGGATAACCAAGCCAACTTATGATCCTTGAGTACTTACAATGTGGCAAAAAGAGGCTGTTGGAGAATAAACCATGCTCTAATTAGAGATGTGTTGAATTTTCATTCATCACTTAGAACTTGAATCTAAGGCCTTTTATTTCTATTACTGAGCTATTGGCTCTTATGCAGTCAGTCAGTCTTTCTTTGGTCTAAATATGACTTATTTTCAACATCCGCCTTAAAGCCACTCTGTAAATGTTTGGGGCTCCCAACCTTTTCTAGATTGAAGATTCTATTGAACCACTATATAGATACTTGGGGCTCCTAACCTGAGTTGACTTTGATATCATACTGAGCTTTTCATGGACCAATTAGAATTTGAACTTTCATTTGTTGCAGAAATGATCTACAACTGAACTATTGACCCTTTGTAGTCAGTTCATCTTTAATCCTGCTATGTCTTTTTTATGAGAAGATGGGCTAGTCTTAAAAAGGCTAGTCGCTCAGTAACAGAACAAACAACACCAGATGGAATGTCTTAAATTTGTCACCTATCATAGCAGAACTAGGGTATACAACAACAAATGGGAGGTCATAAATATTACCCCTAACTCTTCAGTGGTAGGGCACACAGCAACGAATGGAAAGGCCAGAATTTGATTGTTAACTGATGAATGGTAGAACACGCAGCAACAAATGGAAGGTCCTAAATTTGATCCCAACTGATCCATAAAAATTTAACAAGGGTGTTCTGTTTGTATTTTATTTTAAATGTTATTATTAAATTATTAAGATTGGGATTCATTATTTTGTTGCGTTTGATCTTTTCATTGATGATGCATTTACTTGTGAGGACAACTGTTTTTAGTTCTCACAATAATTTCAAAAATCTAAAATTTCGCTCTTTGATCATATTCCCATCCTTTGCATTTGCAGATTTGTTTGTTATAGGCATAAGCTTACTGCTGTAACCAGAAAAGTTGTTATTGATGTATTGAAAGGAGTAAGAAAAACACCTTGGTTGGGAGCCGGTGCTTCTGTATTAGGATATATACTTGACCAGATTGATCAGATCAGCAGCAACAAGAGTGAATATATAAAACTCCTCAAGTATATGTGCGAACTGCCCAAGCATGTGAGGCAGTTGAATGACAATCTACCAGAAGAAAAGCAGAAGTTGAATGACGTGGTTCATTTCACAAATGCATTCTGACAAAATTTATCGGTAAACACAAAATAAAATTAGAAAAGTTTTAAGGAGCTACACCAATGATATTTTCTTTTGTTACTCACAAAATTCAATGTTTGCAATGGTCTAGGATATTTTCTTCTTCTGTGGAAGACAAGGATTTGAAAACTAGGATATTTTCTTCTTCTGTGGACGCCAAGGATTTGCAAAGTTATCAAACAGGACTGGCCTGCAAGTACCAAGATCTCAGTTTCGCAGCAATAATGGGTGTAGTGGATCGGATCCCTAAGGTTATTCCCCCATCACAGGGACAATATCCCAATGCAGGTATACACATAATTGTATCTTAGATTAAGAGATCAAATAACATGTAGATATTAATCTGGATATTTTGACTTCGATGTGGCAGTAGACATCGAAGATGCACGAGATGAAGTAATTCGGCTTCTGAAGATGGACGTTAAACCTTCAAGAACAGCCGTGGTTGTTTACGGTGCCGCCGGCGTCGGGAAGACAACCCTGGCTACTGCTGTGTACAGCAAGCTTGATCTTACATCTTATAAATTGTGCAGGATCGATATGGAGGAAAGCTCTTCCGAGAATCATCTCATGGTGCTGCAGCAGCAGATTCTGCATGATTTGTTTAACGAACGACGTGCCTTAAGATGCAGTGTTGATGGTCAAGCGTATTTGGGAAGGTTTTTTAAAAGAGTTACTCAGCCTGTGTTTATGTTTATCAATAATGCTTTGAAAGGAAGCGACCTAGAAAAACTTCTGCCGCGGGATTTTGCTCAGCCTCCCAAAGCACACGAAGATTCTTGTCACCACCGGAAGGTTGGACGAGACCAGCATGTTGTTGCAACCAAGTATTATTGAACGCAATGAATACTGTGTAGGGTTTCTTTCTCCCGCGCAATCAAAACAGCTTTTGTGCAAGACGGCTCTCGGAAACGCCGACCAGTCATTCCCAGAAAGCTTTGATATCGACGGCCTTGTTGAAAAATGCGGTGGTATTCCTCTCATATTGGACTTAATTGGATCCAAATTGAGAGAACACGTTGAGGACACGGCCACCTGTAAAGAATTGGTCACATCTCTCAAGAAATCTTTAACAGAAGGAGAAGGAGAAATGTGTGAACGTGTAGTGGATGTTGTATATAACAGTTTCAAAGAGTCCAGTCAGAAAGAGGCGTTTCTGGACATTGTTTTCTTTCTCAACAACTTGCCATGGCGAATTGTCTCTTATGTTGTTGGAATGGACAATCTTGAAGCACTAGAGAATGCGGGACTGGTACACTTGTGTCGTGAGGACAAGTTGAAACGAGATACTGGAGTTCGACCAAAATGGGTAGAGTTGGAGAAGTTTGTGAAAGATGTGGACTATCAGACAGGCACTGTGAAAGTTGTGGATACAGTCAGAGCAAGAGGGAGGAAGCTGTCGAATTCTGATAGAATACTGGATGATGTAAACTCCATTTCCAAGGCCTTCGAATGTAGGCAGGTATGATATGGATAATTTTCTGCTGTTTACGAAGATTAACCCTCTGATTTTTACAATATTTATTTTCTAGTTTTTGAGAATCCTGTCCGGACAATAGAGTTTATCTATAAAGCTTGGATAATATATAATATTTTCGTGAGCATAAATATCATGTACATGGCTTGGCCACACAGAAACTAAAAGGGATCTGGCTTTCGGACAAAGTTAAACTCAATGTTGAGTCGGAGCGTTTTGCATCCACAATGAGTAGATCGAGAATTCTCCACTTTGGCCAGAAGGTTAAGGTCAACGGAGTGTGCAGAGAAAACTTTGAAAGTTTAAGGTATCTGAATGGCCATGATTTACCAGTGGATGTTAAAAATGCAAAGAAGCTGGCGTTCCTAGTTGGTAACGTTCCTTATGGTGTTTCTCAGGCAAGTTCTTCACTAGTAATATTTTTTATTTTATTTTTTTAGTTTCGTATAATTTTTCTTTGAAATGAACTATTGTATCTGCAGCTTCCTTCGTCATTACGGCTTTTGGAACTACGTAGTAATTCAGGTATACGGGCTGGATTGCTTGAAAGTGTCTGCAACTTGTCTTCACTGGAAGAGCTGAATTTAAAATTTTCCTCTCGCCGCCAGTTGATGCTCCCTGCCACTTTTACTCAACTCCAATGTTTACGATTTTTAGAATTAAAATTAAACCTCGCCACATTACCTGACAGCTTTGGCAACCTTACTGCTTTGGAAGGTTTAAGCCTAAAATATTGTACTAAACTTCAAAGCCTTCCTGAAAGCTTTTGTGAACTTAAATGTTTACGTTTTCTAAGAATAGAGGAGGGAATTCTTACTGAATTGCCAGAAAGGTTTGGAAATTTATCTGCTTTAGAAGAACTGCATTTTTCTTGTTGTCACCTAGTTAACCTTCCAGCGAGCTTCGGTAAGCTTGAGTCACTGCGTATTTTAGGGTTATATTGGTGTACAACAATATAACATTTCCAGAAAACTTTGGTGATTTATTTGCTTTACAAGAACTGGTATTGCTGATGTGTCCCCTAGTAAGCCTTCCCAATGGCTTCGGCAAGCTCAAGTCTTTGCGTATTTTATACTTGATTTTTTGTGACGAATTAATTGCATTGCCAGAAGACTTCGGCAGTCTATCTTCTTTAGAATATTTGAAGTTACAAAGATGTCCTGAGTTAGTGACTCTTCCTCAGTCCTTCGGTCAGCTATGCCATTTGAAACAGTTGTATATATCTGGTCCAAACAATATGTTGAGTCTTCCTGATTAGTTTGGACAGCTCAACTGTTTGGAAAGATTGAGCCTCATACATTTCAGATCACTGAAGAAACTTTGTCCTGATTTTCATTGCTTGACATCAGTAGCAGCACTGGTATTAGCAGGATGCCCTAGATTAGAGGAGATGACAATCGACTTACTAGTTCAGATGAAGAACTTGATGACATTGAATATAACAAGAAGTCCCAGGCTGATGAACCGGTGGCAACAAGTAAAGAGCCAGCACACATTGATAGTGTCGCAAAAGAAGAAGACCATACTTGGCTGTGAGGTAATATACGTACACATGCTTGTTTCAAAGACACAATATTTGTTGTGAAACGCAGTCTTACTTCAAACATCAACCTTTGTTTGCAGGAGGACGACACGTGTTGTTCAGATTCAGTAGCTGAATACGAAGATGATAAATGGCTTAGAGAAAATATTAACACTGCATTATTCCATTATAAGAGTAGTTTCTTGCATGTTGATATAGGTGGAAAATTGGAAGAGTCGTCCCCCTCTTCCTTTCTGTCTTCTCAAGTAAAGCTTGCTCTGTTGCTCACAAAGTGCGATCTCTCATCTTCTTCAAAAAGCGAGGCCCTAGAAATTGTGAAGAATAAATGTGCAGAACTTCAGTCCAAAGGCTTTCAGATCATGTACGTGCAGGTTGGGGAATTAAGGGAGAAAAATGAACAACTTGTTGATCAAACTTTGCCACTCCTATCTCCTGGCACTTATGCCTGGAAACCTCCTGATGATAAAACGCGCCAAATATTTGCTTTTGCTGTTTACCAATTGTTGAACAAAGGTAAATATGAATTTTATCCTTGGCATGCTGCTCACACTCTGATTGCAGGTACGAGCGTGTCTGCGGGCGATGGCGGAGGGGAAAGGAAGGTGGAAGGATGGGAGATAATATTCCCTCAGGAAGCAGGGGTCAATGAGTTTGAAGCAATGATAGATTATACCGGCAGCTTTTCTAGATTATTCAACTCAATTCAGAACTCTTCCGTGTTGGAAATAATCCCAACTCCTCACCGCCTTTCCTGTCATGTCTTATGTCATCCGTATGCACATTCGTATCTGCAGCATGACTATTGATATCAAATCTCAGCAAGATTCAAATTGATTTCAATCTCTTCTCCAAACTGTCACCTATCCCATCAATTGGTCTCTCACGGTTTGTGGGTAGTTTTATAAACAATACCTATTTTATGTTTGTTGTTTCACCTCCATAGATTGTAGGTTTTCTATATATTGTATGGATTTGTGCTTTGGAACTCATTCTCTCAGTAGAACAGAGTTTAGCTCTGTAGAGCTGTACGATATGTCCGAAGCTGCAAGTTAGAAGTTGTAAGTTTAAACTATGTTTGAAAGAGCTGAAGCTCGGATGATAATCTTGTAATAGTTTATTCTGATTAATATGAAAGTTATTGTCTTTTCTTGTTTGTGTAAATAATTATCAATTGATCAATAGAATTACCAGTAAGTTCTGTTCTCTGTGTTTTATTTCTGTTATTCTATTATTTTCTTTTACTTCTGTTTTTATATCTTTGTTTTAGTATCAGAGCCAGCATTCTATAATTTCCTGCCCTCCCTTATTTCATTGTGCCGTCAGCTATTACTGTGGTGGTGTAGAAAACAGGGGCAGAAATAAACATGAAATTTATATTCACCAACAAAATCATTACAACTAATATCTGAGCTTCAGCTCATTACATACAACTGAATTCCACAGCCCCTTACAGCTCTGTTGAGCTGAACTCAACATGGAGTACAAAATATATACAAATGCCTCTTATTTATAGAGGTCTTGGAACTGTTTAGAGGCAATGCAGTCAAGGTACATGCATAGACTATTGACTTTCGGGTTTTAATACTTAACAGATTTAGAAACTTCCATTATAATTGCTTAGGTAGATTGGGAAGAAATTAACGCCAACAAACTCCCCCTTAATTTTGATCACATATGCTAATTAATTAAATATCCTTCAATAATCTTATTTAAGATGGGTTCTGGCTTAAAGCCTTATTAGATACCCATTTACAATGGTTATACAACTTGTGCTTAAATGAACTTTAATGTGCTACTTCAGTCTTCTGACTTCCTCTCATCATAATATCTTCGATTTTTACGGCTTAACCCTAACCAATAGACTTCTCAAGTGGTTTCTAGCTAGCCACAAACTCTTCTCACACATGAGTTTTAGGTGACCATAAACTTTGTATTTAAGTGGTTTCTACTGACCATAAACTTCACATACTAGTGGTTTCTACTGATCACAAAACTTTGCACTCAAATGATTTTGGCTTACCATGAACCTCACAAAATGGGGAAGCTAATTTGTAATGCACACACATTTTTCTCATCATTGTGCCCTTCTTCTTTTGTACCTACATTGGTTATCGAGTCCATATGAAAGTCGATCCATCTACCGAGACACATGGGTAACCAGCCATTATGCTCGCTAGTTCTATAGAAATTGTTTTCAGATGCATGATTCATCAATATGTTAAACCAAAAAACTTAAGATGTTGGGTACGACCGATCATGCACCCTTTACAACAAATCAAATACTTTTTGGTTTACTCCATCTCAACTATATTTTGACAAATTTGGATAGATTTGGAATAGATCTACACGCCTTTAATATTTTTCACAATCTCTTTGACTTGAGCACAACTAGCTCTTCTAGATATGTTGAAACTTTTGCAAATCCTCTTATGACAACAATCTCCTCCTCTATTTTTCTTTACAGCCACTCATCAATCTTCCCGTTGTAGATCTGCCATGTAACTGTCAGCAAAAATACTACCAGTAACAATCGAAATAAAGCTCTAATAAACTTCACTTGAATTTACCATCTATTCATCTAACAGCTCATAACTTATAGCTTAGATATTTTTACACAGCGCTTACATATTAGACAGCTCCTGTACAACTAACACTACATAGCTTGTAATCAAGCTATGGGACTTTACTTTCAGCCTGGTATACACCAATCTTTCCCTTACAAAAACTTTCTTAAGGAGGTGGCTTCATCTGTAACACCATCTGCAATCACAAACCTTTATTTTCATCATCCTCCTTTAACAGCTACTTCACAGAGGGCTTTTTCTTTATTCATGGCAAAACACCTTTCATCATCGGTGGTGAACACAGCTGACAGTCGATAAACACACTATTAAGCTCTTTGGTTGCAAATCCTTCAATCTACAATTTCTTTTGACAGCGATGGGTTCAACAGTTTGCAACTATCTACTTCTTCAGACCTTCCATTCACTTAGCAACAAGCCTCTTCTACAAACACTTGACTAGATTCTTTTAGCTCTCCAAGATATCCAGGAGCATCAACCATCAACTTTGATACCACTATGTAGAAAATAGGGGTAGAAATACACATGAAATTTATATTTATCAACAAAATCATTACAACTAATATCTGAGCTTCAGCTCATTCATCTCCCAAACACCATTACATACAGTTGAATTTCACAGCCCCTTACAGCTTTGTAGAGCTGGACTCAACATGGAGTACAGAATATATACAAATGCCTCTTATTTAAAGAGGTCTTGGAACTGTCTAGAGGCAATGCAGTCAAGGTACATGCATAGACTATTGACTAACAGTCGATGGAGGAAGTTTTTCAGTTTTAGTGCTGAACAGATTTGGAAACTTCTATATTAATTGCTTAGGTTGACAATTAGAAGCTTCTACGTAGATTGGGAAGAAATTAACGCCAACAGGTGGCAGTTTTGTGGCATCCAACATTGTAGTTCCATCTGCAACTTGGCTGTCGTAGAGCTATTGTGGAGGAAAAAGGAGAATGCCTCAGATTTGAAGAGCTAAAAACAAATCTACTTCTGCATTGTAGTTCTCTTGGAGGACATCTCATTTGTACATTATTTATTTTATTAATATAAATTTATATTTTCAATAAAAAACCATGTTTTCAATAAATAAAAAAACTACTTCCACATTGTTGGGTGTTGTTAGAAGATAATTTAATTATGTGAATGACTTGTCGGAACAAATTAACTAACCCACACGACCACTCAACACCATCTTCAGCCGTCCACATGAATCTTGTGTGCACTATTTCATCTATACAGCATTATTGCTACAACTAACTCTAGCCTAAAGTCTCCATAGAATTAATTATGCAATCTTCTATAAATTCAATACATTGGGCCTTGACTCGAGAGCTTAATTCTGAGTTTCTTCTAATCCATGTTTTTATCAATCACTTATTTACTTAATATGATGGTAGGAATTCACTATAATCCCTCTTTAATTACAACTTTTAGAGAGTCATTCGACTTCTTGTAAACCTAAAAAAATCTTTAAGCATTACAAACTTAGTCTCACATAATGCCTTTCTAAAAATATCAATGATCTGATCTTCTAATTTGTAATACTGAAGATGAGTCACCTATTGTTGGATGAGATGCACCATATAATGGTGATAGACTTCTATATGTTTTTTTCGAACATGGAACAATTTATTCTTAGACAACAAGATGGCACTTTGATTGTCACAATTAAGTCCTAAAGGTCTTGTCTGATATTGCTTAAGTAGTGAGAGAATAGCTTGTAGCCAAGTCATTTCTTTAGCTGCTTCATTTGCTAAAGTATATTTAGCCTATGTAGTAGATAAAGCAATAGTAGACTATTTCTTACCATACAATGAAATTTTGGACTTGAAACAAGAGAGACAACATAACCTGTAGTTGATTTGCAATCATCCACACATCCTACCCAATTTGAACCTAAATACCCAACAAGATGTAAATCTCCATGATATGAATAATAAACACCCACTGTCAAAGTCCCTTGCATATATCTTAATATTCACTACTACAGCCCAATGTGGAATCTTAGGAGAACTCAAAAATATGGAAATCACACTTGTTGTGAAGGAAATATCTGGCTGAGTGTGAGCCAAGTACACCAAACTTCCAACCAATTGTCTGTATAAGGTAGGATCAACATCCCCAACATTCATATCCTTGGTCAACTTTAATACCAGAGCAATTGGAGCAGACGTACTCTAACAATCTCCAATCTTAATTTTTTTAACAAGTCTAGAGCATACTTGGTTTGAGAGAGGTATATTCCATCATCTTTCTACCATACTTGGATGCCAAAAGAGTAGTGTAGAAAACCAAGATCTGTCATCTCAAATGTATCTTGTAATTTAAACTTTATGTCACTGATTTGGTTCATTTTTTGTCCTATAATGATAAGATCATCGACATAAAGTACAATAATTATTTTTCCACCATCATCAAATTCCTTCACATACAACTTTGGATCATGAGGACTATTATTGAAACCTTGAATTTGGAAATTTTCATCAATTTTAACATACCATGGCCTTCGAGCTTGTTTTGAACCATATAGTGTCTTCATTAATTTGCAAACCATGTGTTCATATCTTGGACATTCAAATTATTGAGGTTGATTCATATAGATTTTTTCATATATTTCACCATTCAAAAATGCATTCTTGACATCCATTTGTTGAGGAGATCACTTGAAACTAGCTACTAATGCTATAATAGTCCCGATAGTAATGATCTTGGCTACTAGGGGAAAAGTATTTGTGCAGTCAATTCCCTCTTTCTATGAATACCCTTTGGCTACTAGTCATGCCTTATGTTTTTCAATCCTCCCATCTAATTTGAGCTTAGTCTTGTATACCCACATATTGTTGGCCATATTCTTGCCTTTAGGCAAGTCCACCAACTCCCAAGTGTTCTTCTTTATCAAAGAATCATACTCATTTTGCATAGCTTGTTCCCATTCATGTTTTCCTTTAGCCTCATCATATGTTTAAGGATCATTAGTCTTCATTATGGTGGTCATTACAACATAATTAATTTGGTAGTCTTTTGATAAACCTCTTAAAGACTTTTGGTCTTTGGAAGAGGACAAGATTCTTCTTTATCAAGGGTTTCTTAAGAAGTTTTACTAGTTTCAAAATCAGTGGAAGATTCATTACTATCTATGGCCACTAGTAGAATAGGAGAGGATTTTATCATATCCTCAAAACCTTCATTAAACGTTGCATGCCTACTTATGAACGCATCCTCTACACTAGGATCATACAACTTATATCCTCTCTTTTGATCATCATAGCCCACAAAGATGCACTTAACACTCTTCTTATCAAATTTATTTCCTTTAGTCTCATCTAGTATGTGAGTGAATGCTTCACATCCAAATACTTTGAAATACTTAACATTTGGTTTCTCTTCACTCCATGCTTCTTCAAGAGCAATATTATGAAAACAAGTTGGGGGAGATCTATTTAAAATATGAGAAGTAGTATTGACAACCTCAACCCAAAATCAAAAAAGAAATATTCTTGGATTGTATCATTCATCAAGCCATTTCTACTAAGGTCCTATTCTTCCTTTTAGTAATACCATTTTGTTGGGGAGCATATCCGTTAGTCATTTCTCTCTATATCCCATGGTACTCACAAAATGATTTGAATTTGTTGTTGACATATACTCCACCATTATCAATTCTTATTCTCTTGATTTTATTTCCCTTTTTATTTTCCACAAATACTTAAACATTTCAAATTTGCTAAACACTTCATCTTTTTGTTTAAGGAAGTACACCCAAACTTTCCTTAAAAAACCATCAATAAATGTTAAGATGTACCTGGCTACCCCCTTTAATGTTGGATTCATAGGCCCACATAAATCACTATGGATAAGTTCAACAAAATACTTTCCCTCTATGTAGATCTTCCAAAGCTATTCTAATAGTTGCAACCATTAGAGCTGAGATAATGTGTAAGAAATTGTAAAACTATACAAAATTTGTGGTTTCATCCTATTATTTTTTTTAAAGAATCTAAAATTTAGATTCTAAATTCTTTTACTTACCCTCTCGTATGTTGTGGCTTGGTCAATGACATCTCTGAGTGTTTCCACTTGGATCTCTTTTTTTTCATGGTGAGAATAGATTAAGAAATCATTGAGAATGAGCGACGTCTACTAGTGCTTTCATTTGGATCTTATTTTTTCCACGGTTAGAGTTATATTAAGAACTGATCAAGATTATTGTTAACACATACCAGCTACCACTACATACACCAAAAACTTGAACTATTAGTGAGAGCACCACCAAAGAGATTGGGGTGTCAAGAAGGTTTGAGGATTTGAGGCAACAACAGTTATATGACAATATTTTAATGGTTAAATTAATATACCTATATTATTTTTTAGTTAAGTGTTTTGGTCATTCTGGTGGAAATATATTTCCTCTTGTCTAAAAGAATTTTCATATATTTACAATTTGATAATTTTAATCATTGAATTTTTATTTGCATTTACTTTCATGTATTCACCTCATTTCTCAAAAAAATCATTTTATTTGTAAGATTCATTTTTAGTAGCTAATTTAATCCTTAGTTGGATAGAAATGAATCCAAAATTAAAATTTCAAATTAATTTCTCTTTTCTCTCTAACCCTTTTTATAAGCCATTATAAGCTTACATAATGAATTTTTATGTGGTATGTTGGTATGTCATGACACATAATAAATATCAATGTGAAATGAATTCATATGTAAGCAAAAGAGTTAAGTATTAGTAAGGTTTTTAATTCTTAAAGGATAATGAAGAATTAGATCCACATTATTTTTATATAAGACATATTTAGATCTATATTTATTTTTTTCCTTATGACAATTGTCATATAATCTAGCCCACCAAAGGGGTTTTACCTAAGAGAACTAATTCACTTATGAAGCTCATGACATCTCTAGGTGTCACTTGAACTTATTTATGTATTTCATAGATTAAGGAGAGCTTTTCATATGAGTGTTCTATAAAATCATTTATGTGGTACTAATTAATCTCATGCAAAATATCAAGTTCACATCATTCAAGGTCAATCTTACAATACCACAATTAATGCTTTTAGACCTAATAATTCTTAACACTCACATTTTCATAGCATGCATAGTGTCATTGTAAAGGTCTTATCTATATTACCGGTGATCTTGATAACCTTTTAGCAAACGATTTCAGCCCCCATCTACTCAAAGCTCATTATTTCAATTTAGAGGAAAATAAGTTGGTTTTTTAACCATGCATGAATCCCATTCGGCCTCAACATTATTGTGTTGGTGACTTTGTTGATGAAAATTTTTATGCAATCCCCAATCACGGACACAACCTACAAGTAAACGATCCTCACACACAACTATGGAAAATAATAAATACTACAATAACGGTCAACATTTTGTTAATTGCATATCTTCTTTATGGAGTTTGTATTGGTTTGGTGGAGAAGAGGGATTGTAATTGTCAAATATTTTGGTCTAGTGGTGGAGAATTTATGCTCTTGAAATATAGGTAATAAGTTCACATTTCACAAGGGGTTAAGGTATGTATGCCTCATTTGTAGTGCAGTTAGATACCTATTGTTGTTTATTATGTTGTACTATATCACGATTATATTTTTGTAAGTGTCCTAGATACTAGTAACTAGCACAGTGTGTATTATCTTGTTCATCTCTTGGTAAAGAGATGGACTCAAATTAAGAGTCCTAGATACTAGCGACTAGCATTGTGTGTATTATCTTGTTAATCTCCTTGATAAGAGATGGACTCAAATTGACATGCCTATAGAGTTTCCATATTTAATATTTACATATCTAATTATCAAATGAATAACATTCTAATCAAGCTCCTTTAATGTTAAAAAGCATGGAGAGAGAAAGAATGCTTGTACTTCTCAAAACATCACACCAAGATCTTTTAGGTAGAACCTATCTAGATCAAGCCAGAGCTATCAAATAAATAGAGCTAGATAAGATTAGGCATAGATGTTCATTGACAGTTCTATAAATAGATAGTAGTTTATCAAAACTACAAATTCTAAACTAACAAAAAGAAGATAATTAAACTCTTGTTAAAGCCTCTTTTAGCATAACAATCTTTTATTATTTGGTAGCCACTGATTACTTGCTAGATTGGTTGAGGCTATTACAATAAAGGAATTTATACAACTAGTTATTATTAGTTATTATTAGTTTGTTTCAATAATAAGCAGATTTGGTGCTCCTAAAATCATTATTATTAATAATATAAAAATATTTGTTGAATAGGTATCACATAATTTGTTTTAAAATATCAAATATATTTTAAAGTCTTATTATACTATTTTCCATCAAAAATTAGATTTATTGAATAAACAAAAATAATTTATCGAAAATCATCAAGGGAATGAGTCTAAATGATAGAAGATAGTGGCATTTATACCTAAGAAGAGCTTTGTGGATAGATAAAATCATGCTTAAATGAAATTGAGGGACTTCTACTTATACTCTCCTTTTTTAAAACAAGTAATATTGTCAAATTAATGTGATTTGATGATCCACATAAAATATTGGATTCTAATATTGTTCTAGTGTGAAAATTAATTGAAACCATCTAATGATGCTAGGGCATCTCAACTTGATGACTTTTGCTAATTTAAAAACTACCATATCAATGTTCTCCATGAGAATTCCAAAAGATACCCCATGAAATTTGTTATCAATATTCTTTTATATATTTGTATATTATTTCAATCTCTATTATTATCTTAAATTATTGAATAAGAAATGTATATATGATATATTGGTTCGTAGAGATTAGTTAGGGATGATGACATGGTTGTCTTGAAATTGAATAACATTTGACACACAATATAGTTTTCTTAAAGGAAGGAATCTTATTGGTTGGAAATGGATGATCAAGAATAAATTTATTAGATGGTGATACAAAGAAGTATAAAATCAAATTAGTTTTAAAAATATATTTTTAGGTTGAGGAGAATTCGGTTTAATGAGAATTTTCTCCAAATTATTAATCAACATCATTTGGTTATTGTAATATGTATTAGTTTTCTTTGAAGTTGGCATTGAGAATATGAATATGAAGATAATATGATATATAAATGAAATATGATACAAAGAAAAAATGTTTGTTTGTATAGAAAAAGTATGTTAACTTTGTGAACTACAATTTTTTAATATATATTTGATTTATCCATTATAAAGGTAGTATACATGATAGCTATTCATGTCAATAAGGAATCCAGCGAGGTTTAGAGGCTATAAAAGTATTAGGTTGACAATTTATTAGTTTAAGATAGATGAGAGAATCCTATAGTAGTGTAAGATGGATTAGACATAAGCTTTATGTGAAAATTGTGTAAAAATGAGTAAATTGTACTAAAATTAAACAAACATGAAAAAATGGATTAGGAAAATTAGATTCAAAGAAATATATATTCAAATAAAATACAATTATATTAAACCTCCCATTAAGTAGGATTTGCCCATTCAATTGAATTGATGTGTTCTAATTGACAATTTTAACAACATAACAATGCTTGATTGCAGGGGAAGTGAGAGAAAGGAAAATAGATAAGTATTTAGATATATGATTGGGAGTGAGATAATATTGATTATCAATATTTGATCATGAGATCAAATTTTCAGGTCTAGTTTTGTCTCTTACTGATGTTTTGAAATAGTTCCAAGTGGCACCATGAGGTGAGATGTGAAGAATATGATACCTTTGAAGTACAAGGGATGATTTTCCCATTAAGGAAAAATGTTTTTTCACAGTCCCAAGGGATGTGAGTGATGTGAATAAAATAATGTAAAATTCATTTGGGATACTTTTGTTAGAAGGACCCATGTAGAGTCTGCTCCCAAAATAGGAAAGCCATTAAGTCTAAAGGACACAGTAGCAGGAGAATAAATGGAAAGGATTGACCAAGTGATTGGGAGAAATTTTATATTAAGAAAGTGGAGTGTAATTAGGAGTTGGTGTTTCCAAATGATTTCCTAGTTTCCTCTAAAAATTATCCTTTTACTTATGTTCAAGTAAATGGGGATGTTGGCCAACAAATAAGGAATCAAATGGACTTATAAGCTTTGGGTTTTCACGGGGGCTTCACTTAGTGAGACTGGGTTATAGCACGTGTGTTCATGGAATACTAAAGAATCCTCCTATTTTCAAAAAATATTGCCCTAAACTCCTTTTTTTGTCACCCCCTCCCAATACATAGCCTAAATTAAAATCCCCCCTATTTTCACCAAATATTGTATTTTTTCATAGCCAAAATTTAAAACCCCCCTATTTTCACTAATAAGCAATATATTGCACCCTCATTTTTGGGATATTGAACCCCCCATATGAATGCATGTGATATAATATTTCCTAGCCAGTGAAGCCCCCGTGTAGGTTTTAAAACCTCGATGGGTATCCCTTTAATTAGTATCAATAAAAAACCAATAATAATGAAAGAATATTGATTTTGCAAGATGATTCTCATTTAATTTGACAAGTATTTTATAAATAAATTATAATAGTGGACTAAATTCCTAATCCAAATCTAGAACCAAACATGAGAACACTAAATATTTATGAATAATTAAGGTCAGATGTCCTTGATATTTTTAATTTTATAAACTATACTAGAGATGCTAAAAAATACTATTTACTCAAATTGGTGTCTTGAACATGGGTTATAAAGTCAAATGACTTCATAAATGTTTCTTAACAAAATATTCAACACAATGTCAAAGGATAACAAATACTATTTCCTTACAAAAATATATCCTATGGATGGCATTAATTATAAGTCTACTTTTAAACAATCCTTGGATAACACAAAAATCTTAATATTCCATTAAAAAAATTTAATCCGCTACTTGAATAGGAGCTGGTAATGAATTTTTTATTGCACAAAGATTTCAAATATGAACTTAGATATAATTGATCAACTAATTTGTGATAATTTGTTGAATCACACACTTGAGATGATTCTAACTGAAGCAAGTTATTCTTATACTTCAAGAACAATTTAAATCAAGGGACATTTAAACTTCAACTATAATATGTTAGAGGATAAAAAAATTCCTCTAATTAAAGTATGAAATTCTATCAACACTTTAAACAATAGGATTGGATTCATGCGTAGGTACATCTAGTTTTCTAGCATAATTCATTTTTTATGTAAATTTATGTAACACATTTAATATTTAACTTTTAATAGAAGTTTATTGATTTCCTTCTCACTCTTTTTTATCTAGTCTATCTAATATATCTGTAATCCAAAAGAGACATACAATAGTGACTTTGTGGTTTCATCCCTTCTAGATAGAGCATCAATTGCAATACCTTTTCTTTCGCATACATATAATCTCAAATTCAAGTCCCAATATCTTTATGATTTATTTAGTAAATTATTTAGATGACAACCTCTATTACACTTCAAGTATTTGAGACTATAATGATTGATGTTTATCTTAAAATGAGAAAGAATTAGAAAGCAATGAAGGAAAAGCAATTGGGGGGGCGAGGGGGAGCGGGGGAGCAACCAACTTGGGAAGCAAAAAACTGGGGGGTGTTATGCAGGGCATAATAGGAGGAAGATGGAGATAACCTAGTTTAAATCAAGATGAGGATCCAAAGTAGGATGATTATCATACTAAGGATCATGAGTAAGGTGATTATCATACTCAAAATCACATAGAGAATAAGCCTTATACCCAAGACCAAGCTACACCAATGTTAGACGATAAAAGGAAGAGGGTAGAAGAGGGAAAGGATCTACCACTCTAAGGGCCTACCACTTGAGTATGTTAATCATCAAATTGGTAGCCCCCTTTTCTATGATATCAAGTTGTCATGAGCATGAAGAAACAAGCAGAATTGCTACTAATATGCCCTTAGTTACATATACATATATACATACAGATATAGATATATATATGTGTACACACACACACACACACACACACACAGAGATATATATATATATATATATATATATCCGTGTGTGTGTGTGAGTGATATATATATATATGTGTGTGTGTGTGTGTGTGTGTGTGTGTGTGTGTGTGTGTATACATACACATACACACACACACATATATACATATGTATATATATGTATACACACACACACATATATGTATGTATACATACATACATACATAAAGTATGTATGTATGTATACATGGGTATGTGCACCAAGTGTGGTACCAAAAAGGTGCCACATTTTATCCTTTCACAAAAACGCGTCATTGACATGAAAAGGTCATCCAAACCTTTGGGTTGGATGCCCAAGGAAAATCCAACCCAAAGGGTTGGTATTCTCCAATGCAAACTATTTGGTGAGCGCCAAATATGGCGCTCACCAAATTCAAAATTTTGAATTTTCATGTTTGGCGTGCACCAAATTTGGCACTCGCCAAATGTGAAAAGTCAATTTGTTGCATTTGGCGAGCGCCAAATTTTGTGCACGCCAAATGCTCTGCATTATCCATTTTTTCATTTTGGGAACATTTTTCATCTTGGTACCAAAAGGGGGTCTTAAGATGCCACTTTTTTTTTTCTAAAATCAACAAAGTCTGAACTTCAACAACAAATTGAACATAGTTACACTCCAAATTAGAATATGCAACAAGAACAAGAGTTAGAGTGCTTCGAGTCTTATTTCTAAACTACTAATTTTTTTTTTAAATGGTGGAGATTAAGGGCTTCAAAAAAGGGGGACACAAAAAGTGGTCCTATTTTTATACAAAAAACATAACATAGCATCTATTGTGGCCCCCCTAAAATGTTAACTTTTTTTTTGAATTTTTAAAATCGCTTCGGTGAGAAATTAGCTAACACCTTGTAGTTTATGCTGGATTTTTAGGCTAATTTTTTAGTGAGTACATGATTTTTTACTAATTTTCGAAGTGGACACATCTTGAAAAGGGGAAATTTGAGTGTGCTCCCCCCTAAAATCATTGAAAACTAATTGAAAATCAAAACTTTTTTTTTTAAAATTGTGTAGAATGGAGTCTAGTTTCTAAAAATGTAAGTTTCTAAAAATGTAAGTTTCTTCAAAATCTGATGAACGTGTAAAAATGTATAGCCAAAATAGTGCATGTTGGTTTTTGACAAAAAAAGGAAACACTAACAAAAGAAATTATAGATGAAAGCCTTAACGAAATCAAAATGTGAAAAAAATTACATGCTTGGATAGCTAAGAGAGAGTTTGAAGTCGCTATGGTGTTTTTTTTAAGTTTCATTTTGAAACACGTGCAAACCTGATGGAGAGCACGGCCAAAAATATGTTAATTTTTTTAATCTTCTGATAAAAACACGTCTCAGGCCTAAAATGGTCGTCCAACCCTTTGGGTTGGATGCTCAAGTACAATACAACCCAAAGGGTTGGTGGTTTCCAAAGAAAACCATTTGGCAAATATGGCGCTCGCCCTATTTGGTGCCCGCCAAATTCAAAAAATTGACTTTTCACATTTGGCGCTAGCCAAATGCGAAAAGTCAATTTTTTGCATTTGGCGAGCACCGAATTTGGCGCACGCCAAATGCTCTGCATTATCCAATTTTTCATTTTGGGAACATTTTTCAACTTGGGCACAAGTTATATCCACCTGAGAGGAGAATATATACATGAAATATAACATTTAAGTATAAGTCACATTTCAATATGTCTTTTTCCTTTCTTATACTTTAAGTTATATTACATGTATATATTGGCAGGATGTTTGAGAATGGTTTTAGCTCTGTAGGAGTTATAATGTAGATTCTAGTTTTTAGAGGATCATATAAAATTTCAGACTTAGTCAAATTTCAGTAATCAGCATGCTCCTATTAGCATTTTATATCTCTATATCTCACTCTCTTTATCTTCCCCAAACTCTAGACCTATCTCTCTCCCTCTCTTGTCTCTCTCACTTCTCTCTCCCTTCTCTAGGTATATCCCATCCTCTCTACCTTTCATTCCTTCCTTATACCCCCATTTCTATCCTTGACTCCCTCCCTCTCTCTTCTTCTCTCTCACCCTCTTATTGTTACTCTCCCCTCCCACTGCTTTCTCTTGGTCCCTACCTATCCCTTCAATCCTCTCTCTCCCCATATCTAGGGCTCTCTCTCCCTCCCTATTTACCTCACTACCTCTCCCTCCCAATATTATTAGCCACCTCTCTCTCCCCCTCTAGGTTTCTCACTTATCTAATTGTCCACCCTCTAGTTCTCTCCCTCCCTCACCACCTTTCTCTCCCTTCCCCTTACCCCTATCTATTTATGAACTATCTCCCTCTCTTCTCTCTCTCCAAACCTAACTATCTCCTCATTTTCTAGGTCTCTCACTCCCTCCATGTCTACCTCTCCATTCATCCCCTCTTACCCATCTCTTTTTTCTTATATCTCTTCTCTTCTCCATCCTTCCCCTCTCTATTTCTCCCCCTTCCTTTCTTCCCCTCTCCCTCTCTATCTCCCTCCCCCACTCTCTCTTCTCTCTTATTCTCTTATTCTCTATCTTCATTGTCTGGGTCATTACCTCTCCATCCCACCCTCTCTAGGTTTCTCCCCCCTTCCTCTCCACCTATCTACCTCTACATATAGGTCTCGTTACCCACCTCTCTTTATCCCTCTCTATCTATCTCACTCCTTTCTCGCCATCTAGGTCTCTCACCTATCTATACGCCCCCTCTGTATTTCTCTCCCTCCCTCTCTACCTCTCTCTCTCTCCCTCCTCCTTAACTCTATCCCTTTATGAACTCCCTCCTCTTCTCTTCCTCCCCTTACCTCTTTATCTCTTTCTTCCATAGGTCTATCACTCTCTCCATGTCTACCTCTCCATTCATCCCCTCTTACTCCTCTCTTTTTTCTTTTGTCTCTCCTCTTCTATCTCCCCCCCCCTCTTTAGGTATATCCATCCCTTCTCCTCTCCCTCTCTATCTCCTCATCCATACATACCCCCATATATATCTCGCTCCCCCACTTTTTTATTCTCTCTTCCTCTTGTATTATCTCTCTCTACATTCTAGGTCATCAACTATCTCTCCCCTCTCTAAGTTTCTCACTTCCTTCTTCTCCACCTATCTACCTTTGCATCATGTCTCTTTACTCACCTCTCTCTCTCCCCCTCTATCTATCTCAATCCTCTCTCTTGTCATCTAGAGGTCTCTCATCTCTCCTTCCCCATATAGTTCTCTCACCTATATATTTGTCCCCTCTTTAGTTCTCTCCCACTAGGACATCGTATGGTCCTAAGGGGTCATATGGTGTTCATAGATAGACCTAGATAGGGAGAGAGAGCAGTGGCATAGATAGAGGGGGATATATAGAGGTGGGTAATTATACAAGGATGCATAGTTAGAGAGGTAGAGAGGAAGGGAGAAACATAAAGAATAGAGAGAGAGAGAGAGAGAGAGAGAGAGAGAGAGAGAGAGAGAGAGAGATGAGGGTAAGGAGGGATGGGGGATCAAGATGGAGAGAGGAAGAAAGGGAGAGAAACCTAGAGAAGGGAGAGATAGGTGAGAGAGAGAGATAGAAAGAAGTATCAATGCAACCAATACCCCCAACCTTATGTAAGGGAGAGACTAAGAGACCAAGAGAAGGAAGAGGTAGATAGGTAAGGGAGGGAGAGAAGAAAATAAGAGAGAAAGAGGGGTAAGGAGGTAGAGAGGAAAGAATTATAGACCTAGATAGCGAGAGAGAGCAGTGACATAGATAGAGGGGGATATAGAGAGGTGAGATATCTAGAGCCTAGGAAGAAAGAGGTGAGAGACCTAGGGTGGAAAGATAGAGGTGATGTAGTACCCCTGCCCTAATCAATTTCTAATCTCGGTTTAATCTTAGTTAGTTTATCATAATATAATGATTATAGTCAGATGTTTTGATTTAGTGCATAGCTGTTAATGTGGTTTTCGCACCAGTTGTATGCAAGTTGTTTAGTGTCCCTATTTCATGGTATTAATATCAAGCTAACGCTTTCATTAAGTTATATATGTATGCATGTATGACTCTTGGTTGCAGGAGATTTCAGGTACAACGCCGCATGAGTGTGAGGTTCGTCTTCACCTGGATTTGCAGGTTTGAGTGTACCTCTTTAATCCTTAGAGTTGGATTAGGTGGTCGTAAGACCCTATTTGACCATAGTCATGCTCAAGTGAGCATCGTCAGTCGTCGTCAGCATTCCCTTTTTTGTTTGGGTTTGTGAGTCATCTGTCTAGTTGACCTTCTTGGTTTGCGTGTTTGGTGTGTACGGTTAAATTGAGTAATTGGTCCTTAGTATTTAATATGATTAAATATGTGTTCGTGCATTAAAGATTAATGGACTAAATTAAACATGGTTTCGTTATGCGATTATCGTTAATATTGAATTGCTTGAGTCAGTTTAGGAGCAAGTTAAATTACATGGCTGATTTTAAATATTAAATGCATTTTGTATATGCTGTTGAAAAAGAAAGTTTTGAATTTAATTGCAATAGAATCAATTGTATTCTGTTGGCTTTTTAAATTAGAAAGGTTAATTTCAGTTAATTGAAGAAATCAATTTTAGATTGAAAATCAAGTGAATATATTGATATAGTTGGAAAATAAAGATTTTTGTGATTTATTTTAAATTTGAAAGGCAAGTTTAATTTGTTGATATAGTTTAAAAGAATTATTTTTGTGAATTATTTTAAATAAAAATTTTAAATCCAAAAATGAGATTTTTGGTCAAACTTCTCCATATAACCTAGACTTTTGGAAAATATGGGGGATTGAATTTTTTTGGGGGAAAATATTTTTGGAAAATATTTTGGAGGAAAATTTGGGGGTTTTGGAAGGAGGAGAAATTTCTTGAGCCTGCGGGTTGGGCTCCTCTCTAAATCTTTTCCAGGATTGCTATACGAGGTAAGATTCTGGTTTATATTTTTGGTTCCTTTGTTTATCACAAATTGTTTTGGATTTTGAAGAAATTTGTTTGGGAAAAATTGGAATAATCTCAACTATTTGGGGAAAATGGAACAGTTGTAAATTTTATTTCCAATTCAAACCTTCCTTGTTTGTTTCCATCTCAAGTTTAGTTTTGGTTGCTCATGTTTCAAAATAAAATATAAAATAAAATTGAGATTGGCTGTTTGCAATGGAAATTGGTTTAAATTCCAAATTTATGCTTTCAAATTCAAACTTTAAATCAGATAATCTGCCTGGGTTTTGATAAAGGATGTTAATCCTTATTGTTTTGCTAATTTGGTGTTGTTTTGGAGAGTTTTTCCTTCCTAAATCTAGGCATTTGAAAATATTAGAAACCCATGCTTTCTAGAAATTAAATAAAAAAATAAAAAAATTAAAATTATATTTAAAGTCTCTGTGAGACTGTGGGATTATTTTGTTGTGTGTGAAGTTTCTTTTTTTATTAACAGCAAAAAAAAATTTTAAAAATATATTATAACATCCCACGTGGCTGGGCACAAACCCCCACCACGTGGGAGGCAGCTACTACCATGGTAGCGGACTGCTACCAAAGGATAGCAACGCTGCCAATGGCAGCTGCCTGCTACCTTTGGTAGCAGCGCTACCATGGGTAGCGTGAGCTCCCATGGGCAGCGAGAGCTCCCAAGGGGGGGCCCACATGGGGTTCCACGTGGGTACCCTCCCCTTTTACATGGTTTTTTTTTATTAAAAGAAATAAAAATGTTTTTTTAAATATTTTTTTTTATTATCAAAAAATAAAATTATATAATATTTTAATATTATTTAATGTTAATTTTTAATTAATTTTTTAATGATGATTAATATTTTAATTAAGTTTTTATTTAGGATTAAATGTTCATTAAATAATAAATTATCATTAATTTGTTATTAATCAATTGTATGATGGAAAATATACCTTTATTAATACTCAAATTCTATTTTTTTTATTATCAATGAGTATTTTTCTAAATTAAATACTTGATTGTTAATATTGGGTTTTAATTATTAATTTGTTATATTTTATTAATCTTGGATTAATAAATATATACATTAATTAATAGTTAATTTGGGTATTTGTCTTATTGAGGAAGAATAATATTTTAATTGGAAATTGTTGAAATAAAATATATTTATTAATTGACTATTTTTAAATAATATTTTATTCAAGAACATATCATTTGAGTAATTGAGAAGTAAATGAAATATTTTATCATGGGAAATTTTTAATAATGTATCGTTTGGAATGTTTGCGAGTTAATGGTATTCTCAATTTGTAAGATTAATGGTATAGTTATAATCTTCCTCTATTTTGAGACATAAGCGAATGGGCTATGGAAACTGTGGTATTGTACTCACCTGGTAAACGGTGATTTTTCTGTCAATGCAATTCGAAAACTTAGATCATTTAGAAAACTTGATTGACTAGTAATGTTTAAATCAATAGGGAAAAATATTGTATCCTCTGGTTATTGCCTATGCGAGTTTAAATTTTTGTATTCCTTTTTGCTTAAGAAATGGCAAGTCGTGCTTCATTTGATAGGACCCTGTCGTATGGTTGATTTGGGTAACTGTTCCAGTCCTCGGTCTCAAGTATGACTGTTGTTTTGTAGGTGTGTCGTAATTGGTCATATCCTTTATGCGGGTGTCGAATGATGATTTGTGGTTGACCATAGTTGGTCAGGTCTCTAGTTAGAGTACCGTCAGTAAGTGTACCACTTTTGAGTCATGTTTGACCAGATGGTTGTTCCCTCCTTTTTGAACTTCGTTCATCTAACCATGTGTATTCCTTGGTTTTTGAGTTCGTCTGAGTTTAGTCTAGTGTCATATGGGAAAGTGGCTTTCAATTGGGGGCCGCGCCCAAAGTGGCTGCTAGGTAACCCATCAAAAGTGAGTCTGATAAGTGATAACCTAACAGTAGATTAGAATGTTAATCTCTAAGTAAGATAAATGTGCCTCACACATGGGACGGGTGCTAACATAGACTCGACATGCTGTGAGAAGGCCTGAAATGGCAAACCATCATCCTTGTCTTCACGAGAGGATGTGTGGGTCCACATGAGGCTTGGATGGGCTGGAGGTTCGGATTAGGTTGCCAGGGTAACCCAGTGTATGGGGCCGGAACCTATGAAGACCTACCATGGTAACCATACCAGGTTGTGTGATGACACTTGTTCCTACGTTCGCTAGTGTGTTGTCGTATTGTCTTGATAGGAGTACGTTTGTGGGTCGTCCTATTGTCTTTTCCCTTGCGAGTATCGAGTTTCATGTTAGACCTTGGGTGGTGATGACTCAGTTTTGTGAATGCTCAAATGAACCTTTGTATTAGCTTTGATTATGTTCAGTTGGATCCTTTCCTTTTCAGGGATCGTTTATGTATTTATTGATCGATGCGGTCGTTTGTATATTGATTATGTTTCGCCTTGATGGCCGGATTGTAAATAATGAGAACCTCATGTATTCGTAACTTTATTAATTATCAAAGGGGTCTTGCAATTGAGCAGACCCGGAGATGTAGCCCTTTAGGGGTGAACTCTGAGATCATTTTGGTGTTAGTGATGTTATTCTCTTATGTTTCCCTTTTCGACTTTATCATGTATGAATGGCATATGTTAGATTGTATAAGTGGATAAGATGGAATTAATTTTATGCTTGTATGCAGTCCTTTCTTGAATGTAGTAACTTGAAATTTGAAAGAATGTAGTTTAAGATAATGGATTATATTCAATCATTATTAAGGAAATTAAGTGTGCATGGAAGATCTCATATGTTTATGATGAAATTCTTGTGTATTAGAATATTAGATGCATGGCTTTTATTTTAATGAAAATTATGAATGAAGGATATAGATAAATCTAAATGGATGAACCTTATCTTGTGAATTATATATTTCCATCTTTTGAAAGAAATTAACCTTGGTTAAGAATTATCTCATTTTTAAGATAATCAGCTTATTGGATTAATTGTGTGAGTTAAGTGAATTGTGAAATTTAAGTAATCACGTTGGGAAACTCTTTAGGTGTTAGTTGATGTCTTCCTCTATGTAATCTGAATTTTGATATCTTGTTGTATCTTAATGTTGTGTTTAACTTTTAAAAAAAAAATTATTGCACTCTATTCTTGTGTTATGGCTTAATTCCTTCGAGGTTTCTTTGCGGGGCATTATAGGTGAGGGAGATAGAGGGGGAGAGACATGTGGGTAATGAGGGATTGAGATGGAGAGAGGAAGAAAGGGAGAGAAACCTAGAGAGGGGAGAGACAGGAGAGAGAGAGAGAGAGAGAGAGAGAGAGAGAGAGAGGTATCAATACAACCAATACCCCCAACCCTATGTAAGGGAGAGACTGAGAGACCAAGAGAGGGAAGAGGTAGACAGGTAAGTGAGGGAGAGAATAAAATAAGAGAGAAAGAGGGGTAAGGAGGTAGAGAGGAAAGAATTATAGACCTCGATAGGGAGAGAGAGCAGTGACATAGAGATAGGGCGATATAGAGATGTGGGTAATTATAGAGGAAAGAGATGTAGAGGTGGGAGATCTAGAGCCTAGGAAGAAAGAGGTGAGAGACCTAGGGTGGAAAGATAGAGGTGAGGGAGATAGAGGGGGAGATACATGTGGGTAATGAGACAAAGAGGGAGAGGTAGAGAGGTAAAGAAGAAGGGAAGGAGAAACATAGGTATGGAGAGAGAGGTTGGGAAGAGGAGGTAGTGATCAAGAGAACAAAGAGAGAGTGGAGAGAAATAATAGGAGGAGAAGAGAGATGTTAAAATAGGTAATATGGTGTCTTAAGGGGTCATATGGTCATATGGTGTCTTAAGGGGTCATATAGTGTCCTGAGGGGTCATATGGGGTCCTAAGGGGTCATGTGGTGTCCTGAGGGTCATATAGTGTTCCAAAGGATCATATGGTGTCATTAGAGGTCATATGGTGTCCTATGGGGTCATATGGCATCGTTAGGGATCATTTGGGGTCCTAAGGGGCCACACATGTGTTAGAACACCAACCCTTTACAACGCCATATTACCCATTAGGACATCATATGGTTTGAAGGGGTCATATGGTGTCCTAAGGGGTCATAAGGTGTTTTTAGGGGTCATATGGGGTTCTAAGGGGCTACACATGTGTTAAAAAACCATAAGACCCCTTAGGACACCATAAGACCCATTAAGATATCAGATGGTCCTAAGGGGTCATATGACTACCTCTCTTCTCTCTCTTTCTCCTCTCTCTCCCCTCTCTAGGTATCTCCTATGTAATCTCTCTTTCTCTCTCTCACCTTCCCTCTTTATCACCATATCTATCCTTACCTCACTCCATCTCTATTTGTTCTCTTTATCACTACCTCTCCCTCCCAACTTCACTCTCCATCCTTATGTTTCTCCTTCCCTCCATCTCTACCCCTCTACCACTCCCTCTTTGTATCATTACCCACCTCTTTCTCCCCCTCTATCTCCCTCAAATCTATCTTTCCACCCTTGGTCTCTCACCTCTCTCTTCCTAGCCTCTAGATCTCTCACCTCTATATCTCTCTCCTCTCTAATTCTTTCCTCTCCACCTCCTTACCCATCTTTCTCTCTTTGAGAACTTATCGCTCTTATTTTCTTCTCTCTCCCCCTCACCTATCTATCTCTTCTCTCTCTATCTAAATATGGTCATATGGTGTCCTAAGGGGTCATATGGTGTCCTGAGGGGTCATACGAGGTCCTAAGGGGTCATATGGTGCCCTAAGGGTCATATAGTGTCATAAGGGGTCATATGGTATCCTCAGGGATCATGTCATGTACTAGGATGTTTAAAGGGGTCATATGGTGTCCTAAGGGGTCATGTCATGTAGTAGGATGTTAGAAAGGGTCATGTGGTGTTGTGAGGGATCATATGGTGTCCTAGGGGGCCACACATGTGTTAGAACACCATATGATCCTTTGGGACATCATGTGGTCCTAAGTGTTCATATGGTGTCCTAAGGGGTCATATGGTGTCCTAAGGGGTCATGTCATGTACTAGGATGTTAAAATAGATCATATGGTGTCCTAAGGGGTCATATGGTGTCTTAAGGAGTCATATTGTGTCATGAGGGGTCCTATGGCTCCCTATGGGGTCATATGGTGTCCTAAGGGGTCATATGGTGTCATTAGGGGTCATTTGGGGTCCTAAGGGGCCACACATGTGTTAGAGCACCATATGACCCCTTAGGACACCATATGACCCATTAGGACATCATATGGTCTTTAGGGGTCATATGGTGTTGTTAGGGGTCATATGAGGTCCTAAGGGGCCACACATGTGTTAGAACACCATATGACTCCTTAGGACACCATATGACCCATTAGGACATCATATGGTCCCAAGGGGTCATATGGTGTCGCTAGGGGTCATATGGTGTCCTAAGGGGCCACAAATATTTTAGAACACCATATGACCCCTTAGGACACCATATGACCCATTGGGACATCATTTGGCCATAAGGGGTCATATGGTGTCCTAAGGAGTCATATCATGTACTAGGATGTTAAAAGTGGTCATATGGTGTTGTTAGGGGACATATGGGGTCCTAAGGGGTCATATGGTGTCCTTAGGGGTCATATGGGGTCCTAAAGGGCCATACATGTGTTAAGACACCATATGACCCCTTAGGACATCATATTCTCCTAAGAGGTCATATGGCATGCTAAGGGGTCATGTCGTACATACCAAGATGTTAAAAAGGGTCATATGGTGTCTTGAGGAGTCATGCGGGGTCCTAAGGGACCATACATGTGTTAGAACACCATATGACCCCTAAGGACACCATATGACCCCTTAAGACATCATATTGTCCTAAGGGCTCATATGGTGTCTTAAGTGGTCATGTAATGTACTAGGAGGTTAAAAGGGGTCATATGGTGTCTTAAGGGGTCATATGGTGTCTTGGGGGTTATATGGTGTCCTAAGGGGTCATATGGTGTCATTAGGGGTCATATGGGATCCTAAGGGGAGGGAGATGTGATGACCTAGAGAGGGGAGGGAGAGAAGAGGAGAGAGGGAAGAATAAAGAGAAAGAGAGAGCTAAGAAGAGAGGGAGAGATGGGCAGGGAGTGATTGAGAAAGAGAGAGGGAAGAGGTAGATAGTTAAGGGAGAGAAGAAAATAAGATATATAAGTTCACAAAGAGAGAAAGAGGGGTAAGAAGGTGGAGAGGAAATAATTAGAGATGAGAGAGATATAGAGGTGAGAGACCAAGGGTGGAAAGATAAAGGTGAGGGAGATAGAGGGGGAGAGAGAGGTGGGTAATGATACAAAGAAGGAGTGGCATGGAGGTAAAGATGGAGGGAAGGAGAAAAATATGTATGGAGAGAGAGGTTGGGAGGGGTAGGTAGTGATGAAGAGAACAAAGAGAGAGTGGAGAGAAACAATAGGAGGAGAAGAGAGATGGAGGGAGGGAAGGTGAGAGAGAGGGAGAGAGTATTGGAGAGGCCTAGAGAGGGGAGAGAGAGAAGAAATAAAGAGAAGAGAGGGAGATTAATAGGTCTAGAGTTTATGGGAGATAAAGAGGTGATGAGAGAGATAAGCGAAGGAGAGAGTTCATAAAGGGAGATGGGTAAGATGCGATGGAGAGAGAGAGGTGGAGAGGAAGGGAGAGAACTAGAGAGGGGATAGATAGAGAGATGAGATATGTAGAGGGTGAGAGAGAGGTTAAATACCTACATGGGAGAGAGAGGGGAGAGATAGATAGAGGGGCATAGAGATAGGTGCCTAATGAGACATGGACGTAGAGATATAGAGGTAGAGAGACAATGAGGGAGAAACCTAGAAATTTTTGAGAGGGAGGGAGTGAAAGTAGGAGGGAGAGGTGACGACCTAAACAATGGAGAGAGGGAATAGATAAAAGAGGAAATAGATGAGTAAGAGGGCATGGATGGAGAGGTAGACATGGAGGGAGTCAAAGACAAGGAATGAGGAGATAGATAGGTGTGGAGAGAGAGAGAGAGAGAGAGAGAGAGAGAGAGTTCATAAATGGATAGGGGTAAGGGGGAAGGGAGAGAAAGGTGGAGATAGAAGGAGAGAACTAGAGGGTGGACAATTAGATAGGTGAGAAACCTAAAGGGGGAGAGAGAGGTGGGTAATAATATAAGGAGGGAGGGAGGGTGAGACCTAGATATCGGGAGAGAGAGGTTAGAAGGGATAGGAATTAACCAAGAGAATGGAAAGGGAGGGGAAAATAATATTAAGAGAATGACAGAGAAGAAGAGAAAGGGAAGGAGTCAAGGATAGAAATGTGATTAAGGAATGAAAGGTAGAGAGGGTGGGATATACCTAGAGAGAAGTGAGAGAGATAAGAGCAGGAGAGAGATATAGAGATAAAAAATTCTAATAGGAGCATGTTGATTACTGAAATTTGACATGCTAATTACTGAAATTTGACTAAGTCAGAAATTTTATATGATCCTCTAAAAACTAGAATTTACATTATAACTCCTATAGAGTTGAAACCACTCTCAAACATCCTGCCAATATATACATGAAATATAACTTAAAGTATAAGAAAAGAAAAAGACATATTAAAATGTGACTTATACTTCATGTATATATTCTCCTGCCCAGTGGGTATAACTTGTGCCCAAGATGAAAAATGTTCCCAAAATGAAAAAATGGATAATGCAGAGCATTTGGCATGCACAAATTTTGGCACTCGCCAAATGCAACAAATTGACTTTTCACATTTGGCGAGCGCCAAATTTGGCGCACGCCAAACATGAAAATTCAAAATTTTGAATTTGACGAGCGCCATATTTGGCGCTCGCCAAATAGTTTGCATTGGAGAATACCAACCCTTTGGGTTGGATTTTCCTTGGGCATCCAACCCAAAGGTTTGGACGACCTTTTCATGTCAATGACGCGTTTTTGTGAAAAGATAAAAAGTGGCACCTTTTTGGTACCACAACTTGGTGCACATACCCATGTATACATACATACATACATTATGTATGTATGTATGCATACATACATATGTGTCTATGTGTATACATATACATATACATATATATATATATGTGTGTGTGTGTGTGTGTGTACACACACACACACACACACACACACACACACATATGTATGTATGTATGTATATAGGTAGGTATGTATGTATATTTATGTGTGTGTGTGTGTGCATACATATATGTATGTATCTATATATACATATACATATATACATACATGTATATATATATATGTATACACACACACATATATATATATACATATATCTATGCATATATATGTATGTATATATATGTATGTATATATCTATGTGTATATATACATAGATATGTATATATATATGCATATATGTATATATATATGCATATATGTATATATATACACATATATACATATACATATGTGTATATATATGTGTACACCATGTGTATATATATATAGATAGATAGATATACACACACACACACACATATATATATAAAAGTATGTATTAGTATATGTATATGTATATGTATGTATATATGTATATGTATATATGTGTGTGTGTGTGTGTATGTATGTATATGTATATATATGTGTGTGTGTGTGTATGTATGTATATGTATGTATATATATGTGTGTATGTATGTATATGTATGTATATATATATGTATATATATATATATGTATATATATGTATATGTATATATATGTATATGTATATGTATATATATATGTATGTATATATAATACACACACACACACACACACACACATATATACATATACATATATATAATATATACATACATATACACATATCTATATGTGTGTGTGTGTAATATATGTATATGTATGTATATATATATGGATATGTATTATATATATACATGTACGTGTGTGTGTGTGTGTGTGTGTTGTAGTCACATAAATTTGTCCATTTTAATTAAATAAATATTTGCTATTTATTTGATTAAAAACCTACTAGCCATCAGTTAATTAAACTAACATTTAATTAATTCATCTTCAAACATTCTCCTATTAATTAAATAAATTATTCAATTTATTTTAATTCATTCATTAAACCAAATTCATAATCAATTAAATGAATAAATTCTATTTATTTCATTTAATCCCCTTTCTTCTTTTAAATAAATTAAATAAAACATTTATTTAAATCATTAAATCCCCCCCACTTGCATTTTCCTAAAAATGCAACTTGCACCTATTTATTGAAATAAATGAATTTTATTTTAAATAAATCCTATTTTCCCTCACCCACCAAACCCACTTGCAATCCTAACCCCCTTCTAGATTCTTCTAAACCCCTTTCTAATTAACCTAATCCATCCCCTAATTATTGTCACATTCCTAAGTAACTTGGAGTCACTTCTCAAAAACTTCAAAGTCTTTGAAAAGCATTAAATGCTTTGTGTGTTCAACAAATCAACCCCTAAAGTCTTCAAAACCACTAATGGCTCTTACATGACCATTTATGGTTAATTCCACTTGCACCCATGGTTAGGGACTTTGACCCCTAAACTTAACCCTCATGTGACCCATGTGTCTCCTCAAACATTTATTGTTTTGACCATGGTTATCCCTTTTACCTTTGCACAAGAGTTTATCCATTGGATAAAAGCATTATTCTTTGAATAAAGAATTTATTCACTCAACCCAATCTTGACCTTAACTCCCAAGTTAACTCTCAGGTCATGTCAAGCATTTAATGCTTATTCCCTCTCCTCTCAACCTATCTCATGTTGAGACTTGTCATCTTGAGATTGGGTTGAAAGCCCTCACATGGATTGAATATCATTCAATCCTGACCCTTGTTGAGATTACTCAATCTCAACCATCCATTGCTCCATTTTTCCTATAAATAGAGCCCATTTCTTCATAATCCAGATCCTGAAAACTTGTATGCATTTAATCTATAGTCAATTTTAGAGAGCATTTTAGCATAAAATCACTAATGTATTGTCATTTTGGACTAAAATAAATCTTAGTTCATTTCATAGCATCTCATATTTAGCTTATTTTACACTTGCATAGCATAAGTTTATAAGCATTTTCAATCTTGAATCTCCATAAGACATCCATAGTGCAAAAAGTTGCTGAGAGCTACACTAATTTGGAACTTGGAGAGGAGAGGAACAAAGGAGAAGGAGCCAAGAGCATGTTAGAAGGCATTTGGAGATGCCTTGTTGTATTTGCTTCCATACTTAAATATTTTATCATGTTTTTAGTGTCTCTTTTGATATGCCTGCTTAGACTAGTTTTTAGTTGATTGACACTAACATTTGTTTTTGCTTCTTGTATTTTTTGTGTTATACGATCACAGGTTTTTTAGTCTAACATTGTCCATTTTGTAGAGCATCATTTGGTGAACCCGACGTGAATCCAACAACAATTTTTTTTAACAAACTAACTTTTTGACTGTTTAGCTTGACACACAAGTCGCGCTTTGGCACTTTTGTTCGCGCTTTAGCGCTATTGAAATTTGATCTTTTAGCGCTATTGTTTTTACAATAGCGCTATTGTCTCAAATTTAGTGTTATTGTCCATATATTAGCGCTTTTGACTATTAAGTAGCACGTTTGTCCATATTTTAGCGCGTTTGTCCATATTTTAGCACACTTGTATTGTTGTTTAAGTATTTTACTTTAGTGCTTTTGTCTATACTTTAGCGCGTTTGTGTTAAGTAGTGCTTTTGTTGTCACACAGAGTATCACTATTGTAACAGAACATTGTAAAAAAAGGCCTTGTAACCGATAATATTATTTTTGTAGGCTTGTGGAAGCCCACCATATTTTCGGATTTTACTAACTTTTCGTTTCGTGTGCAGTTTTTAAACTAACCCTTTTTGTTACTTAAAAATCAAAAACACTTCATTTGGTGCTCTAAAAATCACAACACAATTTTGTTTACTTGCAAGTTAGGAAACAAACTTTCATTTGGTGCTCTAAAAATCACAACACAATTTTGTTTACTTGCAAGTTAGTAAACAAATCTTCATTTGGTGCTCTAAAAATCACAACACAATTTTGTTTACTTGCAAGTTAGGAAACAAATATTCATTTGGTGCTCTAAAATTCACAACACAACTTTATTTGTTGCAAGTTAGGAATCAAAATTTTCTTTTGGTGCTTAAAATCAACAACACAAAATCTCATTTCTTGTATCAAATTTAAGAAAATTCACAATCAACACTTCAATTTTTGTCCAAATAAAAAGAACAATCAATTTGTCTCATTTTGCAAAATGATTTTACTTCATGCAAACGTGTTTTTCATTCAGTTGACCAGGATTTCAAATTCCTAGTTTACTTAAACATATTGCCTTTGAAGTTAAAAAGAACATCATGGTTGTTGGAGAAACATCTCCAAATAGATAGAACATCGTTGCAATGACAAGTTAAAAAGAACAAGTGTATTTTGTGTTTGGCACACTTGTGCAAAAGAGTTTGTCGAGTGGTCCTACTTCTAACACACACTATCCTCTCCCTTGGCTTTCATGGTCCTAGGTGCAAGAGAAAAGTGTTAGTAACACTCAAAAAATTATCTTTTTAAGAGAGGCCTGCCAAGAGACACATCACTCTTGGGAATGACCTCGCGTGGTAAATCCTTCGAGCCGCTATAGAAATCAAGTGAGAGCAAAAGTTGTAGCCTTGGGTATAGCTGTTCCTACAGTGTAACTTGCCGAAAGGACAAATGGGCCCCACCACAAGTTACAAGGCTCTTAAGTGAGTCACTGCAGAATGAACTTATGTCCAAAGACATCAAAAATTACTAAACACCTTTATGTAGTAGCCCACCCATTCTATTGATTGAGGATATTTGTGATAAATTCAGTGCAAGAGAATAGATGGTTTTGCTCCCAAGATACTCACCATACATATTTCCTTGAGTAGAAACATAGCTTTTTGAAAGGTTACTTGTAACCCGATAAAAGTGGTGACTTCCCCATCATAGGGATCATCTATTTGTTATGCTCATGCAAGACTTAGTATATCACATCCTTACCTACAACAATGGGATTCATAAGGTATGTAGTACCAAAGTCAAAGAAATATCAAGATGTGGGTTGAAATTATCGCAACTAGCCATTTGACCTTAGGGATAAAAAGTGTTTGAAGTGTTTTCGTTTTTTAGTCAAGACCAGTACAAATTGAGCCGACTTCAAGCTTTGGAAAACACCTAAAATACATTTGAAGGAAAGGGTCATAAAAAGTTCAAAAGTTTGGGTTGATCTAGACCCATACTTACTTGTGCCTTTTGAGGCAACATTCTTGTGTTTGTGTGCTTGCTTTGTTTTCTTGTCAAAGAAACATCATAAAACCAAAATCCAAAACAAGTATTCATCCAACACAAACATTTTCAAAAACAAAAGATCAAAAACCTAGAGCAACAACAAAAAGTGTCGAATAATATGACCATTATTCACATCTTGAGAAAGCAGAATCTCCATCAACATATCAACTTGAAGAAAAGACCATTGAGCTCAAAGGCTCTTATCAAAAGGAGGAAATTCTTCTATCTTAATAGACAAATCTTTGTCTCTCATAGAACCTTCCTACGTCGCATGCGTCTATATCTTCAAGGGGAATCAAACAAATTTGATCAAGAGTCATTAAACCGCAAAGCTTTTATGCAATATCAAGCTTTGAGTTATCACAAGAACAAAGGAGGCAAAATCAATCCTGACTTCTTTCCCAACATTTGCATCACATATAACGTAGCTCGGGAAGAACCACCAACTCCCAAAAGAGAAGAGGAAGAATTTGTCCCATATGTGACATGAAGCTTTTATTGAAGTTCACATTTCATCCATTATCATATTCATATCTCATCAAATCCACTTCCAACTCTCAAAACATCAAGAGGTTTTTGTCCTAAGTTTTATTTTCAATATTGCTTGAATCAAACACAAACACATCACTTTTAGAGTGTCTCTACATCTAGGATAAACTCATCCTAAGAGGCATTTCTACGCAGGTTAAAACTAGTCTATGAGTGAAACCTCTCAGGGTGAATTCACAAATCTGGTTCCCACTTTTGCCAACGAAGGAATTTGGCGAAAGTGGGAAGTTCGATTTTCTAGGTGTTCGAGCAAAATAGGGGTCTTCGCTCGAACTACCCCTAGGATTTTGAGCAAACCGCGTTGCAGACCTGGGTTCGCTCGAACCGCGAGTGACTTTTGGGTTCGAGCGAACCCCCCCTTTGCTCGAACCCTTTTTCAGTTAGGGTTTTTTAAAACCTTTATAAATAGCAAAAGTGACAGTTAAAGGGTCATTATCAAAGTTGTCTTTTTCTGTCTGGTGGGGGTTGGATCGAACCAGTTGTCAAAATCACGTCACCGAGCTTCGTCTGCAGCAGCTAGCGTCTTTCATATTTCAGTTTTCGACCTTTATTATATCATGTGCACAAAATAACCCTTTGTTTGGTTTAATAATGTCTTTTTTTATTAAATTAATAAATAATTTGTTTATTAATTTATTTTTTTAATTAAATAATTGTATATCGTTATTGTTTTTCAACATTTTAGAAAAATGTTTGATAATTTATTGTTTTTCATTATTTTAGAAAAATGTTTGATGTTTTTCATTATTTTAGAAAAATGTTTGATAATTTAATGTTTTGACTAAAATGTGTCAATTTATTTTTAAAATTACATAATTGTATATATGTATATTTTTTTCAACATTTTAAAAAATTGTTATGAAAAACATAGAAAACTAAGGTAGTAAATCAGAACTTAGAAAAACATTAGCAAAAAAAGAAAATTAGAAAAATGTCGCAAACGTAAATATAATAAATTAAACGTTAGAAAAATTAATAAATTTTAATTTAAATAAACATTAGAAAATTTAGATAACAAATTTAAACAAATTAGACAAAATAAATCCTCTACAATGTGACCCATTTTCACATCCTATTACACGCACAACATGACCCCTTAAGACCACATATGCCCTGATGACACTATACATTCCCTTAGGAGGTCATAGAGGATCACATATAACATACTAGTGTACATATGACATTCCCTTTAGGATCACATAGTGTCCTAAGGGGTCATGCGTGGTCCTAAGGGGCCACACATGTGTTATAACACATGCGTGACCCCTTAGAACCGCATATGACCCCTTATAAAATTCTAGTGTGAACGACATACCCCTTAGTCCATCAAATAGTGTCTTAACACATGTGTGACCCATTAGAACCGCATATGACCCTTTATAAAATCCTAGTGTGAACGACATACCCCTTAGTCCATCACATAGTGTCTTAAGGGGTCGTATGTGGTCCTAAGGGGTCACGCATGCATTAACACATGCGTGACCCCTTAGTAGGTCACATAGGACCCCTTATAACATCCTACTATACATATGACCTTCCCCTTAGGATCACATATGACATTCCGACTGTACATATGACATTCCCCTTATAACATCCTACTGTACATATGACATTCCTACTGTACATATGACGTTTCCTATGTGTCCTGAGGGGTCATATGTGGTCTCGAGGGGTCACGCATGTGTTATAACACATGCGTGACCCCTTAGTAGGTCACATATGACCCCTTATAACATCCTACTATACATATGACATTCCCCTTAGGATCATATAGTGTCCTAAGTGGTCATATGTGGTCCTGACCCATTAGAACCGCATATGACCCCTTATAAAATCCTAGTGTGAACGACATACCCCTTAGTTCATCACATAGTGTCTTAAGGGGTTGTATGTGGTCCTAAGGGGTCACACATGCATTGACACATGTGTGACCCCTTAGTAGGTCACATATGACCCCTTATAACATCCTACTATACATATGACATTTCCTATGTGTCCTAAGGGGTCATATGTGGTCTTGAGGGGTCACGCATGTGTTATAACACATGTGTGACCCCTTAGTAGGTCACATATGACCCCTTATAACTTCCTACTATACATATGACATTCCCCTTAGGATCATATAGTGTCCTAAGGGGTCATATGTGGTCCTGACCCATTAGAACCACATATGACCCCTTATAAAATCCTAGTGTGAACGACATACCCCTTAGTTCATCACATAGTGTCTTAAGGGGTCGTATGTGGTCCTAAGGGGTCACGCATGCATTGACACATGCGTGACCCCTTAGTAGGTCACATATGACCCCTTATAACATCCTACTGTACATATGACATTCCCCTTAGGATCATATAGTGTCCTAAGGGGTCATATGTGGTCCTGACCCATTAGAACCGCATATGACCCCTTATAAAATCCTAGTGTGAATGACATACCCCTTAGTTCATCACATAGTGTCTTAAGGGGTCGTATGTGGTCCTAAGGGGTCACACATGCATTGACACATGCGTGACCCCTTAGTAGGTCACATATGACCCCTTATAACATCCTACTGTACATATGACATTTCCTATGTGTCTTAAGGGGTCATATGTAGTCTTGAGGGGTCATATGTGGTCTTGAGGGATCATATAGTGTCCTAAGGGGTCATATGCGGTACTGACCCATTAGAACCGCATATGACCCCTTATAAAATCCTAGTGTGAACGACATACCCCTTAGTCCATCATATCCAGGCCCAAATGTTATATATCATGTTCTTGAATTTTTTATGTATGTCAAAGATTTAAATATACACATGTTAGATCTCTCTATCTCTCTGAAATATATGTTATCTCTAGATCTGAAATATATGTTATCTCTCTCTCTCACTGAAATATTTGAAATTTTTACATGTATTTTTTGAAAATGAAAATGATCTCTCTCTCTCTCATGAAGATTTATATGTATAATCTATCTCTCTCTCCCTCATGAAAATGATCTCTCTCTCTGCTTACGTATTTATTTTAACTTTATGACATGTACCTAGATAGATGGCATCCCAGGATATACCTTCGTAGGCTCCTGATCAGGATCCACCTACGCAGGCTCCACATCAGGAGCCACACATTGATGATGTTGATCCTCCACAGCAGGATCCCCCCTTGCCCAACATTGCTACTATTTTTCAGTACAGTAATCAGGAGTTGCATAGGTTGAGGGCCATATTAGATGACCCTCGTATTGATGGCATGTACAAGAGTACATGCACGTCCATTTTTTATAGTATGCGAACATTGAGGGACCGCTTATTTTCTCATACCTCATTCTCACCTGAGGTTATAGAGGATATATATAGACAGTTGAGGAGTGAGGTGAGGGGTCCTCATTCTTTTGCTGATGTGGTGGGGATGGTCTCGAAGGAGACCATCAAGGATAGATTCTTTCCACAATATCAGGAGAAGAGTAAGGTGAGGGGATATCAGGTTACCAGATGTATCGACCCACAGGTTGCATCACTGATTTACCCACGCTTCTTAGCTGCCCGTGGTTGTTATCCTAATAACGACCAGATACCATTATACTTTGCACAACAAGTATATGCTGAGGTTCATTTTCAGATGAAACCAAACTACCTTGATATTCCAGGATATTATGGACAGGGGAGGGGCAGGATAGCTGATAGAGATGCATATCGTAGGCGTGATAGAGCTCCGCCTAGACACAAGGACCTTGTTGGCCAGAGATTTTCTGCACTAGTCCCAGCCATGGCACCCATAGCGGATCACGTTGTGATTGCTTCTCAGAGAGAAGCAATTGATAGGATTGGATAGATTGCATCAGCAGCAACCACCATATCTTCTGACAGGGTGGGCAGATATATGATGAGTCGACCACGTTCACGATCATCCACAGATCACGCATCTTCTAGTCATGGGGGGGCTTCAAATTCAGATGATCGGCATATTTCTGTTGGCATCCCCTCCCCAGGTGAGGTAGCAGCTATAGTCGGAGGTAGTAGACATGTACAAATGTCACAGTATTTAGCTGAGGACCTACTACATGCTTATAGTTTTATTTCATCTCAATTTGGGATACCATTGGCTGATGTAAGAGAGGAGATTCTCATAGATGGTCAAGCTACAGTGGCATCGATGCATACCCCAAGGCAGTCACAGCATTCTCATCACTCTACGCATGCTCCAGGCACTGACCCACCTACAGATCACTCTATTGCTGTAGAGGAGGAGCTACGAGTTGATCAGGTCCATATCACAGATGAGGGCCACTTGGATTCATTTGAGGAGGAGATACGAGTTGATCAGGTCCATATCACAGATGAGGGTTTGGACTCATTTGAGGATCAGCTGAGAGATTTGAGCCATACTAGATTTATGGACATGCTACTACAATTAGACACTTCATCCACGATGCCCACTCATCTAGTTAGCCCCTTGCACTCCTCAGTGATACGTACAACTAGAGAGAGATATGCAGGCACGAGTGATGCTATTGATATGATCACGGGATAGGATTAGACTATACAACCTACTCAAGGTGATACACAGGTATGTACATGTACATGTGCGTTTAAATTTTTAGAAGATATGTATACATGTTGCGAATTTGTAGGATAAATCTATATATATATCATGTTTAATAAATAATCTAGAGTTGTAAGTTTTAATTTGTAGATCATTTAAATTGATCGTGGACTAATCCTTAAATTGACAGTTAGCTCATGTCACTCCTTCCTTGAGCTCTGAGCGTGTGTGTAGGAGAGATTCTTTAAATGCTATTAGTGTACATGTTAGTTATGATTTTTGGTACATATATGTACATGTATGTATACATGCACGTTACAATTTATATTTAAATTTTTATTTAACTCTACTTGGATTTGATGTGCATGCATGTCTAGAGAGATAGATATATCATCTTTAATATTTAAATAAATTCTACTTGTGCAGGACTCCCCCTCAGATGGTCGCTCAGTTCGTAGCCGACATGATCCCTGTTGATTTGCTCCAGACTTTATAGCTCATTTACATTTATCTTTTTATAGACTTTCATATTATATATATTCATGCATGTACATGGAGTTTAGACTAGATTATACTTTATACCTGGTTTGTGTTTGACCAGATTATACATGTTTGATTATATTAGATTTATACATGTTTGATTAGATTATACTTTATACCTGGTTTGTGTTTGATCAGATTATACATGTTTGATTATATTAGATTAATACATGTTTGATTAGATTATACTTTATACCTGGTTTGTGTTTGATCAGATTATACATGTTTGATTATATTAGATTTATACATGTTTGATTAGATTAGATTTATACATGTTTCATTATATTAGATTTATACATGTTTGATTAGATTAGATTTAAATACATGTTTGATTAGATTGTATATTTCACATGCATGTACAATGAAGTTTAGACTAGATTATACTTTATATCTTCGTTGTGTTTGATCAGATTATATATATTTCCACTGCATCATGTGATATGAAGTTTAGACTAGAGATTATATATATTTCATGCACATGTACATGTGTTAGATTATATATTCCATGTGCACATGTACATACATGTTAGATTATATATGTACTTTATGTTCGATGGACTGGACTAGATTATATATATATCACGTGCACATGTTAGAAATACAAGTAGATATGCATTAAAATTTAAAAGAACATGTTCAAACAAAAGAGTATGTATGAAATGAACAAACTAAACTTAATAGGTCATGTATTGAATAGTTCACATGGTATGTGAGCTTCTAGGTATGTATACTGTAGTTAAATAGTTGACAACATGTACATGTCCTAATTACAAATTTGTCCTAATTCCATATTATATCAATTTTACAAATGTACATATTACATTCTAATTTAAATATGCATTTTTTAATTAAATTATTTTAACTAGTGGTCCTTACAAATTAGATGCATTTAGAATTAGATATAGTACCTTATACATACAAATTAAACATGCATTTAAACACGTGTACTTTGGATTACTAAATATATATATAGTTCATACCACATCAAGTGGTTCAGAACGCTCTTCAATAACACTTAATATTTTGTCATGATCTTCACTATCTAGTCTCCACTTTTGAGACCGCCCTCGACGTTGAACTGTTTGAAGAATTAGGCCAACAACAATGACCAAGTGACTATACTGATATACCTTGTTGTCAATTTGGTATTTAGTGAAATGAATCCCATGTTGAACAATTTTAACTTGTTTGAAATATGTCCCTTGCACTACAACTGATCCTGCATGTACATGTATATAAGAAACATGAGAAATTAAAAATTTCCACGTAAGTGACTTGTACATGTACATATTCAAATCAGAACTCAAACCTGTGGGAAATGACATTCCATCACTCATCTCAGATTTCGATAACTTCTTTCTCTCTTTAGTGCAACGCAATAAATAATAACTAACACCTTCTATATTTCCATCTTCTGCTATGACTGCAAAAATATCTCCATCAATTTGACACAAGTTAAATAAATTCTAAGTTATATGTCATTTTTAAGGAAATATTTACATGTGTACGTCATGTATGTACCTTTTTTAATCAATCCTTAAATATGATCGTAATCACCAGAAATCAAAGGAATGTCTTCAAAGTTTTCATCCTCATTTGAATCCTCGTATGTGACAAAAACATCTAGTGGCACCATTTTCCACTCACTAACATATCCAAGCTCTTGGTTCTTGCAATTGTATATGGTGAAAATGGATAACAATAATAACAATATTGAAAGGCTAAATGAATTCAACCACAAAACCCTAGCCTAACAATCAACAAAGATCCACCATAACATATGAAGATTACCTAAGACAATGCAAATCACATGAAATCACAAAGATTATACCATCACATGTCCAATAGGGTTTTGATCTCCATTCTTCCTATCTCCATTGATCTTGCTTGATAAATTTGCTCTCAGATTTTATATGCACAAGAGCTCAACAAAGAACGGAATGCGGTTGCAAGTAGGATCGTAGTGTAGTAAATTGCATAAATGATGATTAGCATGAATGATTAGAATGATTGATTAGGGTTTGATAATGAAGGAAGCATCTCCTTATATAGAAGACGCTATATGAAATGGAGGGATAAGATTGAGAGGTGTAAAAGGAGGTCGGCTATGATTAGAGGGTAGGTAAAAGAAATAATAAAATAATGAAAGGGGTAGGTAGTGTATGAATTAAGAGATGAATGACATGTGTCATGGGTAGAAAAGGCTAATGAATTAATTAAATAAACAAAGATTTATTTAATTAATAGAAGAAGTAGGATAATTAAATAAATAAAATATTTATTTAATTTAGGAAAATGATAATTTAAATAAATAAATGTATTTATTTAAATGAGAAATAAGGCTAGAAGAGGATAAATGAATTAATTAAATAAATAAGGATTTATTTAATTAATAGAAGAATTAGGCTTAAATAATTAAATAAATAAAATATTTATTTAATTAGACTGGACAATTTTAGGTGTCTACAGCAATCAACATAGTTTTCGAAAATGCATTCAGAACAAAAACATGAATAATCCCTACTGTATAATGTCCATAGGCGATTATCTGTACTCATGACACAATGCAAAGATCTTGTCCTCTCCACGCTCTTGCATCCATGCATTGATTTTCTATCCACATCTGCAAAATGTACATGTTTACAAGAATGTACATGTAGATCAAGTTGTTAAATTGAAACATTTGAACTAGGAACATTTTTTTTAAAATTAAATAAAATTAAATAAAATACTAAAAGAGAACACGTACCGGTTATCTCCCAAAACACTCTATATGGAATGGGTCTGTATGTTCTCAATGATGATTCCCCAGGATAATTAGGTTGCTCAAAGTGTTTCTTACACCATTCACCAACATCATGTGCATCTTCTATACGTTCTCCTGTGTACTTTATTTTATGCTTTCTTAGAGCATGTTTGATACAAGCTCCTGCACCATCATGTTCACCCTTTCCATGACCACTCTTAAAAAAACTCCAAACATGTGGTATTTTGTCATTTCGATGATATCTACATAGTGCATAAAATGGCCTCGAAGATTTGAATTGTGCCACACATCCATTAGACCAAACAAAATGTTTAACTACTATTATGCCTCTATCTTTCAAATATTCAAAAAACTTCTTAAAGCAATGTTGTACAAAAAGTGTGTCATGCTCCTTATCATCACTGATATAGAAGTGGTACTCTTTCTTAATGACATGATTTTCAAATGTACTATCAACACCATCCAAATTCATCTGTGCATGCCGATAACACACATGCACCAAAATAGTGATTTGCTTTGAAAAGTAATACTCTGATTGAATCTCTTTTTGATGTGCAAAAGAGTAATTCTCTGCGAAGTCAACTACAGATAGAATAGTTCCAAGTGGGAAAGTGTCTCTTAATCTTTTAAATTGTTCTGCTTGCCACTTGGCAAAAAAACCATGGCATATGTATGGTTTTATCAACTTACGAAAAAATTTCCATAAATGTTCCAATAGGTATTTCCTCTTCTACATAATCTAGCCTTGTAGATTCCTTTCCAAATTTTGTTTCAAATTTTTTGTTCTTGTAACTCTTGCAATTTACCATCTTCCTCATGTCAGTATCTTCATCTCTCAAAGGCAATTTAGCCAAGTCCCTACATGTTCCACAAATTCCTCTTATGCAATTTATTTGACCGGTTGCATTATCATCTGATTTATCACATAAGATGGATGCTATGAATTGACTTGTTCGTTTAGGAGGAGCATTTTCAAAACCATCACTATCTTCTCTAATCTTTCGAAACATCTGATAGTACAAGTGAAATTCGATGTGATAACGACAACAAGTTTCAAAAACTTTGTTTAACTTCACATAATATGGCCTTAACCATTCAAACATGGTTTGTCCAATCTTTATATGAGGGTTTGTTTTAGTAAACAAAACATACAATTCATGTTTTGTTGTGTCTATCCAATGTTTTACATGGAGATCATAACGATCAGGACCAATCCTTTGCTTGATAACATCTCTACTATTTGATGAAGGATGAGTATTGTTATTCCAAAAACTTGTCACAAAGTTCCTAACAACATCTTCAATTCTATCAGAACGAGGAGCTCTACACATAATTGCCCAATTCCCTTATGAGGTAGTATCATCCAAAATCTTTCTCCTTTTAACATATTCAGATGACAGTGAAGAGATTTGTCTTTTTTGAGGCAATCTTTCATTTACTAAAGATGTCAACATCACTCTTCTTGAAATGGTCTTATCTAGTTTTCGAGATTTTTTACCAATGTTCACCAAACCTTTCTTAACATTATCAACAATAAATTTTTGTAGCTGAGAAGTTTTCCTCTTTTGACTTGTTGTATCTATACCCAGCAATTTCATTGGATCTATTAAGTCTTTATGAGTAAGTACAATTGATAACAATTGAGCTTTTTCTAGTGTAGTATCAAGATTGTTGAAATGAGACATTATTTCTTTTCCACTTTTATTCATTGACCTCTTTTTAGTACGTCTAGGTTCTTCACTGAGACGTTTCAACTCATCCACATCCATTTCAAGTAAATGATCTAAATTTTTATAAGAAATATTTCTCTTCACCTGTTTAGCTAGATCCACAATATGCTCATCCATATCAGTGGTAGGAGGTAAGGAGCCTGACCCCTCTCCTTCAAAGGTCTCCATTGGTTCAACTTGGACAATCTCCTCCCTATGTTCATCAACTATATTGTGTTCTTCAACAGGTTCATTTGCCTCAACTCTCACTTCAGAACTCCCTTCTTCTCGAGCCCGTTCTGCACATAATTTAAGAGTTTTTTAAGTTTATTGAATTAATCAGAGATTATTCAATTAGGTTTAAGAATAGGGGTGAATTTGGCTTAAAGCTTTACATGTTAAAATTAGCCCGTTCAATTTGGTTTATTAAATTTAATTACTTTCAAGACCTTATTGTTATAACTCTAATTAAATTACCTATTTAGGTTTAAAGTTCAATTTGTTCTCAGGTTAGGATTAAAGTTCAATCTCTAATTTTGAGCACTAATTTAACACATAAAATAAAATTTTGATAAATTAGAAATTCCAATTTTGAAAATTAAAAGTACAAATATTTTGATGCATGCATATGATAAAGGTGACCTCATATTAATTTGTTATGAACCATAATGTAGGTGGACTATAATTTGTCACATCTGTGTATATTTAAGACCTATTATTGCATAATAGACCTCCTAATCTGAAATGTTTTTGCATGTAGGTGAAGTCATATAAATAGTTCACCTAAATTATTCAACATGTTTAATAGACCTTATAAATTTATGTCACATTTAAGACCTATAATCAATGTAATAGTCCTAATAGGCCTTATTATTAAAATCAATATGACCACGTATGGAAAAACATTTCACAATTAATATACTTAACTCCCCTTAAGACAAATATATTATGTGATATTAAAGGACCTATCACATGAAATTACTTGTACATGTAGATTAAATATTCAATATATATAATTTAGAACCTAGAAATTATGACATAATAGGTCTTACTAATTTTATGACTTAATAGGTCTTATCTATTATAAATGGACTTAATTATATAGGAGAAAAATGCAATTACACAACAAGCAAGTTGATGGAATTTGAAATTTGCAAATACACATGTATTATCTCAAATTAATTATGTTTTCCAATTAAAACAAGATTATTTTTAATTTATTTCCAATTAATTTAATTAATATTTTCTAAATTAATTTTCATTAAAAATATTAGATAAAAAATATTGAACTAATTAATTGTTACGTAATACATATTAAATTAAATCAAAATAAAATTAAAAATACATACTTGCATCATGATATCTTTTTCTTCTTTGTTCTCGATATCTTTCTTCCGTTTCAAGAGAATAATTCCTTGAAGTCTTATTTTGCCTTCTCTTCTTGTTCCCCATGCTTTTACAAAAAACCTTCAAATTATTGCCCTCAAAATAATTTTCAAATGTCTTCTCTCATCCAAAAATGCGAATTATTTTAATCATTTGTGTGATAAAAAATGAAAAAAATTATGGACATTTATATGACTCCACAAATGAAAAAAAAAACAAAAAATGCGTTGGCTAGAGTTCGAACGAAACGCGACAGTTAAAAATGGTCGGGTTCGTTCGAACATGACCATTACAAAAAAGTACGGGCCAAAATCAAGCCCATTGGTTCGGGCGAATGGGGGCTCGCTCGAACCCCTTATGGTTTGAGGGAGCCCAATTCGCTCGAAGTACTGTTCATTCAAACCCTCCAATTAGAGGTTTCTCCCAAAAAATTTCAGAGTTATGAAGAATTAATGACTTCGGAGCTCTGGTTCAAAGCACGAATGAAATAATCTTGATATCCCAAAAATATTAGATGGTAGTACTCGGAGCAAGCTTTCCAACGAGTATAATTTTGTTATATTTTGAATTTATTATGTTCTTGTTTTTTTAATTTTATGGAAAATTGGTTTTTCACCGAACATGAACTTCTCTGTTCAACGCATTGGGAAAAATAAGAAACTAATTCAAAAAAATTCTGAAAAATATCTATGCCCCTGGTATTGATGTCTTCTTTCTAATAAAAAAAAATAATTGAATTTCGATTTATATAGAACAAGTTATGTGTTCAAACGTAAACCTATGTCTGAATTATGACTAGTTAGACTTCAAAACTTTATAAAATGAAAAATATTGAACATATCACTATAAAACCAATTGCAAGCCCTGGATATTGATGTTACAAACCAAAATTCGAAAGAATTGAGTTTTTATCATTTATAGAAAAAAAATTTATGCGTTTCGGGAGGCACTTCACTCTTAAAAAATGTAGTTTGTTGTAAAAAACTACTTTTCGAGGGAGATGGAAAAAAAATTTAAAAATCCTTCAAAAAAAAAAATTTTAAATGTATATAGAATCTACAAACAAAATGCTAGAAATCACTAATTTACATCATCTTCAAATTTTTAATAGTTTAAAAGTTATAGTTCTCAGAAGTTGAAGATTATTTTAAAAATGTACATCTCAGTGTCAAAAGTGGCAAAAAAGTGGGAACCATTATTGTGAGTTCACCCCTCATTACTAGGTAGTTGAGTCTGTAACACATCTCAGATCTCCCTAAACCTTATCACATCAAACTTTGTCAAAACAAACACAACAAGCAATTCAAAGAAAAACTTTGGTAACATCTACCTTTAGTGCTAGGGATCCGTATGCAAAGCATTTCAAGAGCAATGCTGATGATCACTTTTTAAGACTTGCTCAAGAAGGGGCTAAACTACCCTTTGACTTTGATGTTGCACAACTAAGATAAGAATCAGAGCGCCAAAGTCGTAATGAGGATGAAAGAGGTTGAGAACACATTAGATACAACCTTCATCAAGGTAATCCCCCACCTCCTCCTCCTCCAAATGAAATAGAAATGTTGTGGCAACAAGTTGAGAATCTCACCCAACAACTTCATAGTGGTGTGAAAACAAATCAGTTTTCACTTAATGACATTTTTCCCTATCCCTTTGATAGGAATCTTCATATGCCACCTTTTCCACAAGGGTTTGAAACACCCAAGTTCGAAAAGTACCGAGGAGGAAGGAGATCCTCACGATCATGTTAGAGAATTCCATTCAACTTACCTCAAAGTGGCATACGAGGACACATACCTAATGCGACTTTTTCCCCAAAGTTTGGGAGGAACAACCACATCATGGTTTTCCCAACTACCAGGTGGCATTAGGACCTTTGAAGAACTAGTCGAGAAGTCTCTGGCACACTACTCACACAACATTGAACATGATATCACAATGGTTGATCTATGTAACACTAAATAAAAACCAGGTGAGCTATTTTCAGTCTTTCTGCAACGATGGTGTCAAATGTCTAGCAAACGTTCTCTTCAGTTACCTAAACAAGAACTAGTGGAAATATTTATTTCCAACTTAAATGACGAAATGGAATTTCACCTAGACGTAAAAGACACAGATTCTTTCAATGACATGATCACCAAAGGTCTAAAATATGAGCGGGCTCTCATAAAAAAAAGGGCTTATCAAGATATATAATGAGCCAAAGGATGGCCCTCACCCACGCTTCAATAGTGACAAGCCTAAATTTTGGAACAAAAACAAAAACGTCGTCAATGACGGGGTTGTGGATGCAAGAACTATCAAAAGTGCACAACATGTGGCCCGCTTTGCAAGGCAGAACCCCACACCCAAGAATAACACAGTTGCTCCTCCAAATCAAGGACGCAATGTACCTCAAGAGGAACCTAGACAGCGTCAGCAAAATTTTAAACCAAAATGAACATACACTCCCTTAGGGGAACCCATTGAAATAATGTTACGTCAGTTGGTTCCACAAAATCTGGTGACCTTACCCAAAACATCAAATTATGAACCCCAAGTCAAACCTTCATGGTGGAGGGATACCAAACATTGCAATTTCCATCAAGGGAAAGGGCATAAGACAAGCAATTGTCACAGATTGAAAGATCTTATTTAGGATCTTATTGACCGAGGTGAAATCGAAATCGAAGGACATGACCCTAAAACAACAAACAATGATCATCTCATGTTCAAAAATCCACTTCCATCACAAGATAAAATGGGTCCTTCCACTTCAGGGAGAAACACGGACACTACTGATTATACGCAAGCCGCATATAATTACACTGTGAATCATCTATATGATGTTGATGAACAAATTACAACTATTACCATCAAAAATCCCAGCTCCACTTGCAATGTTGTTACACGTCGCGGCAAGATCACTATAAAAGAAGCTCTGCAAGGCACCACATCTATCCCAAAGCAGTATAACCTTATGGAACAGTTAGATAAAATGCCCGCACTGATATCTATCTTAGAGCTATTGCGCCTATCTCCATCTCATAAAACAATCTTGGATCAAGCTCTCCAAGAGGCATCAGTTCCAGCAAACCTAAATACAGATCAGTTCCAAGCCATGGTTGGAAATCTAAGGTCATCACCTTGTCTCACTTTCTCTGAAAGTGACAACACATCCTTCCAGCAACCTCATAACGCCTCACTCCACATTGAAGGGTTTATCAACCAACACAGGATCAAGCGAGTCTTGATCGACAATGGAGCAGGCCTGAATATCTGTACACTACAATTGGTCACAACATTGGGATATGCAATTGAATCAGTGGATCTCCGCAAGAAGATAACAATCAAAGCCTATGATGATGCAGAGCGTTCATCCAAAGGAGTTGTTGTGCTACCAATCCGAGTGGGCCCCATGGTGAAACACATCATATGTCAAGTTCTGGACCTTCCTCTACCATATAATTTATTATTAGGAAGACCTTGGATACATGCCATGCAAGCCGTTCCATCCACCTACCATTAGTGTATCAAGTTCCCGCATAATGGTGTAGAAATCACAATCCTAGGAGATGCAAATCCCTTTGCATATTGTCATAATATAAGTCATCAACCAGAGATTACCGTTCCCAACAATAGAGAAGCCATCTCCTCCACATCAAACGTAAGTCGAGCCTCTCTTTCTAGTTCAAACACCACTATACCCAAGCAAGAGAAGTTCAAGATGAAAATAGCAGAAGAAGGTCCTAGAGAGTACAATCTAAGCCCTCTTTTGTGTTGGACAAATGCCCACTTCTCCTAGAACTCATGGTAAACCTCAACGGTTACTTCAACAACCACTGATCAAGCCAACATGTACTTTGATGTCGTTCATCCTTGGAAAGAGTCAAGAGGAAGAGACCAGAGATGAGGACTTAGCATAATGGATCTATAAAGATCCCATCACCACGGACATTCCACAAGCTAAGCTTCCCACAGATCAATATGGAAAAGGCCTTCTCATTATGCAAAGAATGGGTTATGATGGTCAAAGTGCTTTGGGACCTTGCACTGCCGCCAGAATTAAAGCCCAAAGATAACACTGGCCTAGGCTTTCAAAGGGAGATCCTTCCTGAATTCATATTTAAAGGGAAACCCAACAAACCTCTATATCAACCTACTACAAAGAGGCCACCTTTGATTATAAAAGCAGCATCAAACACCATAGCAACTGCCCCATCGAGGCGAAAAATCCTAGCAAAACCATCTACAACACCAATCATCCCACCAATCAAACCAGTAACCCCATCAGCAGTAGCAATAACATCAATAGAACCCTTAGCAATGACAATTATATCGAAATTCCCAGCAATATCGACAACACTGGCATTTCCAGTAGAAGTAGCAGATTCAACACTACCAATACTCCCTGTATCGGATTCATTGATCCCCATAATCCTTCCTGTAGCACCGATCATTTCATCTACAATGGTACATCAGTTGATCACACCTGCAGTGTTTAACTCAAAGGATATCCCAGTATGGTACAGTAATCGGCTACTGGAAAGTGACTCAGAGACTGACTCACATGGGTGGGAATTTGATTCCGTACAGCTTAATACTTCAGATGAGGAAGACGCATCACCACCTCCACCTCATAAGGACATTCCTGTTTACGGAGAAGCACAGATAAAGACCTCTTGGGTTCCTGAACTGGAAACATCTTCCACAGACCCTACGTCGCATCCTACGCCTGATTCTAACAAGGAGAGTACCATCAATGACCTTCACCATAATGTCTTAATGCTCACTGATACATCTAACAAACTTAACCTAATCTATGAAGTAATGCCCATTATCCATCCTGAACTCACCAACCTAGTCCCCCATGCCTTGACCACTTCCAAAACGATGAGGCAATCATTGAATTTTTGGAACTACGGGATAACATACCAAGCATGGATCACAAAGCTGGATTCGCCATTGAACTTAATAGCGCGGAATACTTTGGGGTGGATGTCAAACCTTTCAGCTGCAAAAATATAACAATAAAACATGGATCTTCCAATGAAAACCACATTGTGGCACTGTTTGATCCCACAAAAGTAAAAAGAAAGAGCGTATCCAATGGTGAAAACCTCTCTGAGACGCCTGAGGATGAAAGGTTTGACATTCTCCCCTCTAGTACATGGCAGGAACGGTCAACAATCCTTATGGAGGAAACAAAAGAATACAATGTGGGGACTCCTAAAACTCCTCACCACATACATCTGGCATCTCTTTTAACTCCAGAGGAACAACCTAAGTTTGTCAAATTCTTCAAACAACGCCAGATCAACTTTGCATGGTCCTATGCAGACATGCCTGGTCTTGATCCTGATTTAGTCATGCATCCTCTCATCATAGCAGAAGGAGCTAAGCTGTCAAGCAGAAGCTTCATAAGATGCATCCTCAAATTGCAGTATTAGTCAAAGCAGAACTTAAGAAACTCCTAGATGTTGGTTTCATTCGACCAATTGATTATGCAGACTGGATATCCAACATTGTGTCTGTCGGCAAACCAAATGGGGGCATCTGTATCTGTACTGACTTCAGAGATCTGAATAAGGCATGTCCTAAATATGACTTCCCCCTACCAAACATCGACATAATAGTGGACCTAACAGCAGGACATGCCATGTTTTCACTCATGGATGGATTTTCAGGGTATAACTAGATAAAAATCGCACCAGAGGATCAACATAAGACGGCCTTCACATGTCCATGGGGAACATACTACTGGAATGTAATGCCTTTTGGTCTCTTAGAATGCAGGAGTGACCTATCAAAGAGAAATGACCACCATCTCCCATGATATGATGCATACAATAATGGAAGATTATGTTGATGACTTACTGGAAAAATCACTCACAAGAGAAGGTCATCTGGAAATATTAGAGAAAATCTTTGACAGACTGGAACAATATCATGTTTGACTCAACCCAAAGAAATGTGTCTTCGGAGTAACCTCAGGGAAGCTTCTAGGATACATTGTCTCAAGCAAAGGCATTGACGTCGATCCAGTAAAAGTCAAAGCAATCATAGACATGCCACCTCCAAAGAACATCAATCACATTACAAGGGCGACTACAATCCATCCACAGATTCATTGCACAACTAGCAGATAAGTGTCACCCCTTTACACACTTATTACACAAAAATGTCTGCTTTCAATGGGATGCCAGATGCCAGCAAGCATTCCAAATGCTTAAAGACTATCTCATGAATACACCATTGTTGATCCCACTAGATCCCAGCAGACCTCTATTACTCTATATTTTAGCAACAAGTACAGCATTGGATGTACTACTGGCACAACATAATGCAGAAGGGAAAGAATGTGTTGTTTACTACATCTCTCGCACACTCGTTGGCAATGAACTCAATTACACCCCTATTGAGCGAGCTTGCCTAGCAGTAATCTTGGCAGCCACTAAACTGAGGCACTATCTGTTGACACATAAAGTATAGCTCATTGCAAAGATTGATCCACTCAAGTACTTACTCAGCAAAGCGGCATTGGCAGGCCGCTTGGCCAAATGGGTGATGATTATAAGTGAATTTGACATCAAGTATGTGGACCGTAAGGCTATCAAAGGACAATTTATTATAGATTAGTTGGTCAATGCACCACTCATAGGCGATCATCCTCTCATTTCCAATTTTCTAGATGAAGAGATATTCATGATCATAGCAGCACAACCATGGAAATTATACTTTGATTGTTCATACACTAGGCATGGCCCGGGGGTAGGCATTTTGTTTATCACACCTCAAGGTGACAGCATCCCAAAGTCTTACAGGCTTACATTTCCATGTACAAACAACATAGCTGAATATGAGGCCTTGATCACAGGACTCAGGCTAGTCATACAATGGAAGTTACAAGAACTACAAGTATATAGCGACTCCCAACTAGTCATTCGGAAAGCAACAGATGAATATCAGACCAAGGATGACAAACTCATGTCCTACAAACAAATGGTGGACAAATTAAAGGCATCATTCACTACTATCACCTTTGAGCAGATGCCTAGAGATCATAATCGAGCTGTTGATGCTATGGCTACCATTGCATCTCTCCTAGATCTTCCACAAAATTCAACACGCTATGAGTTCTTGGTAGAACAACTTTGGATTCCCGCTTATGATATCCCTGAATCCGAGATGATATGTCGCCTTGTCGGTTCTGAATCCCCATGGTACGGTGAGTTCTACACCTACCTCCACGATCGTACACTTCCTCCTAACAAATCAAATAACCAACGTAAAACCCTCATTCACCAAACTGCTCGATATACCATTATTGTTGAAACCCTATACTGACGCAGTCTTGATGGTACTCTCCTTCGATGTCTGGAACAGGATGAGATAACAAAGGGCTTGGAAGAGGTACATGAAGGAATTTGTGGAACTCACGCAAGCAGCCCGTCCCTAGCAAAGAAGATCATACGCACTGGATATTATTGGCCATCCATGGAAAAAGACTCCTACTACTTTGTCAGAAAGTGCAAGAAATGCCAAGTTCATGGAGACCTGATACATGCACCAGCACAAGAATTACAACCGATCACAACACCATGGCCTTTTTTTCAATGGGGACTTGACCTTGTGTGTAAAATCCATCCATCTTCATCCAACGGCCATAAGTTTATCATTATCGCCATTGAATATTTCACAAAGTGGATCAAAGTTGTTCCACTCACCCAAGTCACCGACAAGCAGATCACCTCATTCATCCTTAATTACATCATCTGCCAATATGGTGTACCCATGTCCATCATCACAGATAATGGTCTTCCTTTCAAAAATCAGGATGTCTGTGAGCTCTGTGAGAAGTTTCATATCCAATGCCGCTTTTCCACTCCCTATTACCCACAAGGCAATGGTCAGGCCAAAGCATCAAACAAGAACATATTAATAATCCTCAAGAAGACAGTCAATTATGCCAGCCATGATTGGCATGTTCAATTAAATCCAGCACTATGGGCATATCAAACTAGTATTCGAACCCCTACAGGCGCAACCCCCTACTCACTAGTCTATGGTGCAGAAGCTATCCATCCTATTGAGGTCGAGATACCATCTCTATAGGTTTCCTTGCATAATATTATAGATGACAAAGCCTACAGAGTATCACGTCTTCAGGACTTAGAGCTACTTCATGAGAAATGACAAGCTACATACAATCACCTCAAAGAATATCAGCAGCGCATGAGTAGAAGCTATAATCATCGAGTTAGACCTCGCACATTCGAGGTAGGTGATCTTGTTGTTCGAGAGAATCCTCGTAACCAACCAAACCGAGAACATCAAGGGAAGTTTGAATCAAACTGGCTGAGTCCATATGTTATCACTGCTGTATTTGGGTCCGGGGCATATAAGTTGGCTACTTCAGAAGGAGAACCGCTAGTAGATCCGATCATCAGCATGCACCTCAAACAGTTTTATACATGAGCTGCACAGAGCATCAAGCTCCCATACATATCAAGAAAAACACCAAAAAAATTCAGATAAATGTCCTGAAGAAAAAACAAAACAATCAAAATAGTAAAGAAAAATCATGCATCCAAACGGTGAACAACCACTCCGGTGGCACCTTGGGTAAGTGTGATGGTGAAAACCTGGCAAATAGGCGCCACTCATAAAGGCTATGGCTCCATTGTATTTCAGACTTGTTGCAATCACATTCATTGCATCCACTCATCCATCCTTCAAACCATGGCTTGTTATTGATCTGCAATCAAGGATAGTACTTCATGCATCTTGCATCCCACTTTTTCATAGTCATGTTTAAAATGGGGGCAATACCCTTAACCTATTGATGGAAGTGGATTTTGCATTACTTGTGATTCATTGGGTTCTTCATTCAGAAAACTGTCTCACAAAATACCAAAAACATTCAAATATGTCTCACAAAATACCAAAAACATTCAAAACCATCTCACAAAATACCAAAAACATTCAAAATTGTCTCACAAAATCCAAAAAATGTCATAAAACATCAAAAATCAATCAAAAGCATGGAAACGTATATAAAATCCATTGTACATACGCATTGAAAGAAATACCAAACAAACATTGTGAAATACTCAAATGATGACCACTTATCAAATCAACCAAACAATCAACATCGACACACCAACTATCTTAACAAGGATGCATCCTTCCTTACCAAAACAAAGACAAGATGACATTTTCTTTGACAAGAAAATTTTGATTAAGCTATCAAATACTTGGTTGGTTTGATAAGTTATTTATTCATTTATATCAGGTTCCTACGCTACTTCGGGATATCCACAAGTGACTAGAGTGGTCGGGATGGTTCCTATAGCATTATTTGTATATCTTCTGTGAATTATTCTGATGACGTTCTGGGGCATGTACTATTGGTGTCTACGTGGGAAGTTCACTAAGCTACGTGATCTTATGCAAAATACAGTCATAGATCACTACAGCTTGCTGACTACAACATATACCTTGACCATATGAGCATGAACCATTATCGAGGGTCCATATTCTTTATTCTTTATATATGTTGTTTGCTTGAAGGTATAATGCTCCATCTTTGGTTCCTACTGCCTCATCCAAGCTCGATAATGGTTTATCTCTTACTACGGTATGAACTTGTCTTGGGATATGATCGGCAAAAGATCAAGGAGGACGTTCCAAGTCATGCATGAAAGGAGATAATCCTTGTTTGTTCTACAAGCAATACTCAGGTCAACTTGATCCATTATATCATGTTTCTTGTATTAACTTGCTATATCAAAATCCATGTAAGGAATACTCAGGTCATCTTGAATCATTATGTCAAGTTGCTTGTATTTTCTTACAACATTTTAAAGCTCAATGATGAAAATAAAGCACTATGGATCGTCATTCCATCTCATCTGTTTATATTGCATTTCGTTGCATATCACCCATCCATTTAATCATTCATTATTCATATGCATAGTTTTGTATGCAACTGTGAACAAGATTAATATGAGAAGTTATGGAAAAATGAGTTGGTCTTTGATACAATCATGACAGAGTTCTCTGATACATCATCACTGCATCATGCAAAGTCTAAACAACCTTGCATTCACCTATCATAATCACATCATCATTACATTTAGTTGTATTTGCATAAACCTAGTTCATTTCCTTACATATAGTTTTATTAAAAACTTAAAATTCTTCATTAGCATGCATTTCATATCATTTAGTTGCATTTAAATACATATCGTTCATTATCATTTATTTACATTATTATCATCATATCATTTTCATCATTGCACAACTCATGGCATTTCGATTCATTTCTATAATAAATTAAGTCATCATTACATTTCTTACCATTATTAGCCATCACTATGCATTCATTTAGTATCATTTACAACTCATCATTTATTATCATTTAAACTTATTTACCCTGCATTTGTTTAGATTCCCATAGTTGCATACATTCATATACCTATCCATTAGTTAAGTGCATTCATCTATACATCTAGTATATTCTTATACTCATTCATTTCATTTAGGATTCATTAAAATACATTCATTCTCCTTTTTAATTGCATTAAGGTGCAGTTATTCGTTACCCATGAGTTGCATTATCATTTCACTTCATCATATTTTTCGCCATTTAGAATCATAATAAAACCATTTGCCTCAACATTGGTTCATACATTATACATATGCATTCATTTAGAAATCATCATTTAAACATTTGTACTTTACATTTGTTTATCCGTATTACATTCATCTAAAAACCATCTCAATGCATTTACATAAAGAAATCATTCATTCACCACATTACATTAACATCATTGCATATCATTATCTCATCATTATATCAACATAAAGTACAAGATACTATCTATACCATCATAATCATCATTTAAAACATGCATACATCAGCATCATGACATCACACACATAAGGCATGACATCCACAAATCATGCACATCAATCTGCATCCACATGTTAGCATCATATTCCTACAACATACATAATAAGACATCATGTAAGAAAAAATCATCATGAAAACACACATATAGGAATCATCTCACCAACTCATACATATAAACCGTCCATCTAAGCATAAAATCATAAGATCATCATCCTGCATAAGCATCCATACATATCATCAACATGCATATCAGCACCAAATATGGGATCTCCTCATATATCATATCATATTGCCAAAAACATACATGTATCAGAGTACAATGAAGTCCAAAATATCGGCTACCAATAGCCATCCAAGGTACAGTCCAAAATGACAATATCAAAGTATACAAAATGCTCTCTCAGATGCTACTCTGACCGGATGCTACACCACCATCACCACCCGCACCACCATCACCACCTGCTCCCCCACTACCCCCTGCACCACCTAATCTATCTCGCCACAGAGGACCCATCACACCTCCACTGCTCTACATCCTCTGAGACCGCTCTGATCTCACCCGCCGCATCTGGGAATAGCTCAGTGCTCGCTAACTAGCTGGCACCACCTGCTCATATAACCCCCGCCAATACTCTATCTCAGCCTGTGCTCATCGAATCTCCCTCATCACCTCCCCAGTAGGACCCTGTGCTCCTACTCCAACCCAGACTCTCTCCTGCAACTCTACTAATCTCTCCACTGCATCATCCCTCTCCCGCAGCACTACGGTCAACTCTGATTCTCGTGAAAACAACTACACATCTCTAGCTGCCACCTCTGCCTCCATATCCTCGAGCCACATCTGTAAATATAATATCATATGGTCCCGCAGATCTCCACCTGTAGCTCCCTCCCCCATATCCATAGGTGCCTCTCCAATGGCTCCCTCTCCAGTGGCTCCCTCTCCAGTAGCTCCCTCCCCTATATCCATAGGTGCATGTCCCTCACCTACATCCCTGCCACCTAGTCTCATGCCTCCCTACATCAAAGATCCCTGAGATAGCCGCAATGGCTTCCCACCTCTCCCTCTCCACTGTAATCGTCCACCACCCCCACCTCCACCTTTGAATCCACCACCTCCTCCAAAACCCCCACCCCCTCCTCCTCCTCCTCCTCCATCACCCCCTCCTCCATCCCCACCACCACCATCCCCTCTCCCTCATCCACCTACTACTCCGCGACCTCCTCTCCTCCTTTGTCTTTGTCCCCTATCCTCCTCCAAATCTGGAATTGGCTCTGCTGGATCTGATATCCGCGGAGTCGGATGTGCCGCAATATACTGAGTGTACTCCTCTGACACCCCTGCATCTACCACCCCCGACCTCATATGCCATGGTCTTACCTATAGTGTGTGGAACTCTGCCAGTGCCTGATCATAAGGTAACACTGGTCCCCATAAGTACCTCTCTTGTACCACCCGTGCATACTCTCCTGATCCGCTAGGCAATCCCTGCTACCGCCCAAACTGTCTCAATACTCTGCCAGGAAGTTGTCTCTCCACATTGTAGATTGTCCTACCAATGAGGTATCATGTCATGAACACATACGGCAATGCCTCCGCATCATCCTCCCACGGCTCAAACTCAATATACGGCCTCCAAATCACTATATCCAAGTCATCCAGTGCCTGCCACCACCACTCTAACTTCCCCAGGTGGGGCTAGCTCATCATACCTCCATACATGTATACATATGGCTGGTCCACTACTTGGAATCTCAAACTAACTAGTCGGGTAACCGGTAAGTGTTCCCACGCCCAAATATGCAGCAAAGTGATCTCCACTCCCAATGAGCCCCTCTCTTAGTATGCTACCTCATGTAGATCCCGATATAAGTGCGATAGCATGCACGGTCCCCATGCAAACCGGGTCCCCTATATAATCATCTGCTCGATCACCTAACCCCACCCAACGGCAAGTCCATGCGATCGTCTATCTAGACAAAGCAATCCCCCAACAATCCCTGATAGCACTTATGGTAATGGCCCATACAAAGCTACTATATCCTCCCAGGCTATCGACCCATCATCAATGAAGACATCCTCCTCAAAAAATCTCTGCACTGCTAATGTCCCCCACGCTCGGTCATATGTCACCAGCTCTCCTCGAATGGGAATGTGCAAAATGCGCCATACATCCTCCAGTGTAACTGTCATCTCCCCCTGCGCCAAGTGAAATGTACATGTCTCACTATGCCATCGCTATGCCAATGTTGTAATCAAATCGTGATTCCTCTGAATCACGGGCATATATATAACATCATACAAGCCTGTCGCTGCAATGCAATCCACCTCGGCCTCTATCAATCGATCGCGCAACACCTGTGTGGCGAGATGTCTCTTGCGCATCTGTAAGACACGAAGATCCTCCTACACATGTGCATCAACCATCCTCATCAATTGTTTTGTTTCAAATTTTCTTAAGTTTAAACCTAGACTATCAACAGATACTTTGATCAAGTATCTTCGGGTCTCAACAAGTAAGCAATCATGGCACACCTAGACTATAACATGCATTTATCCTAATGACCTAAGTCTCATCAGGGCTGCTATGGTTCAAAACAACTCTCACCTCACCTCTCCATCCATCCATCATTGGCATAAGGAGATTCTTGTTCACACACACTGGGGCATCTATTTTCCTAACAAAAGCACTATTTTGTACACAACAACGCTAATATGCTTGCAAAAGTGATAACTCAACTATGCAATAGCGCTACATTGACTATACCATAGCGCTACTTCACAACAAAAGCGTTCAATCAACTACTCAATAGCGCTAAACAAACAAAAGCGCTAAAGCAGCTATACAATAGCGCTACTTTTGACAAAAACACTAAAACCACTATGCAATAGCGTTATAGCAGCACAATAGCGCCAAAACACCGTTTTAGCGCTATTGTGTTGACTTAACTTGGACTTAGCAAAAAACATATCAAAAATGCATGAAATTCAAAAATTCAAATTCACATACCGCTGGTTCGTAGTTGTCTGGCCGCTAGAATCGTTGGACTCTCTCTAATCGATGCTCTGCTATGGGAACCGACATCCTGACTGTTGCTTGCTCTTTCAAAAAGTCACTCCCAGAGCTCCAATTTCACTATGGACGCGAATGCAAATGAGCCTGTTTTCACCTCTTTCCCCCCATATATACCCTTCGTCGTAACCTTAATTTTCCCCCGTTCACCGCCGTGGTCCACGTGAACTTCCTGAGCCTCCCATTTCTCCATTTTATCTCCGTTTCTTCTATTTTTTCACCAGTATTGCTAAATTCTTCTCTTCTATCACCCCACCAATTTTCATTCTTTTTTGAGAGATCGTCCGACTTTTCAAAATTTTCAGCCCATCTCTCGAGGGGGCATACAACCCATTAAGTTAACATTTTATGGGGCATATTTCTTCACACCTATTTTTCTTTCTTTGAAACGACGCGATAAAATGCATCGTCTCAGAGAGGGGCAAATGTAGTCACATAAATCTGTCCATTTTAATTAAATAAATATCTGCTATTTATTTGATTAAAAACCCACTAGCCATCAATTAATTAAACTAACATTTAATTAATTCATCTTCAAACATTCTCCTATTAATTAAATAAATTATTCAATTTATTTTAATTCATTCATTAAACCAATTGTTTGAAGATATGTTGCACAAACAGGGAAGCCACATGAGCGCATTGCAGGAAGCAAATGACAAGGATCCACTCCCACTGGTAGGTGGATCTTATCTCCTATTATGCAAAGTGTGCTTCATAGTTCTGTGAGATAAGACAAAAGAGTTAAAGGTAGGTGTTTCAAGGCTCACACCAGATCTACTGGTGAATCACAAAGATGCCTCAAGTGCATGAAATCAAGAATATGCATTGGACCCACAAAGAAGGCATGATGAGTTGTCAGGACAGATGAAGAGTGATGGGTTTGTCACTTTGACAAACCGGTTGAAATGATGTTCGGTCTGATGATGAAGAAGGCAAGGGTGAGAAACTATAGGTAGAGAGTGCAACCGATATGCAGATGCCTCAGATGGAAACAGTTGAAGGTTGATGACATGGTGTCATCAAGAGGTTTATCGATAAGTATGTCCACCAATGATATGGACTAGGTACAGATTTAGAAGACTCCCATCTGATGAAGATGTGCATAAGGAAGGTTAGCAAGCGTGCTAACCGGTTGAGTGTTCCATCGGAAGAGAAGCATAGTGCAAGGTTGATGACAGATCGGTTAAGGGTATAACCGACAGGGTTAGTAAACAGGTAGAAGAACCCGGTAATGGAGTTGGTCGGTGATCCTATCCATACCAACACAAATGATCCAGCAAAAGTGGATGCCAACACAGTGGCCATGTGGAGGTGAAGTGGCATGCATGCACAAGTCGGTGTGTTGAGTTATATGTATATGTATATGTATATGTATGTGTATATGTATATGTATATATGTGTGTGTATACGTGTGTATATATATACATGTGTGTGTATACACACACATGTATATGTATGTATGTATGTATGTATGTATGTATGTATACACATGTATATATACGTGTGTATATATATGTGTGTATGTATATATACACATGTGTATATATATATTTATATACATACATATACACATGTGTATATGTATACATACACATACATGTATATATACATACATACATATATATGCATGTGTGTAATAACCTACTTAACCCAAAATTTTCAACTGGTTATATATATATATATATATATATATATATATATATATATATATATATATATATATATATACATTGATTTCTTATTCTTACTTATTCTTAATTGTGTTTGATTCAATCACATACTCAGGTACATCTATCCAAACTGGATAGGCATTCATCCAACTGAGATGAGCATCTAACCATACGGGTTAGGCATCTATCCATACGGGACTAGGCATCTAACCATACAGGTTAGTTATCTAACCATATAGGTTAGGCATATGTCCATATGGGACAGGAGGTTTCATTTATCTAATCCAAGATAGGCATCTATTCATAAGATTAGAATATGCTCTGGCCATAGACTTTAGACTCATCAGGACCATATGGGTCCTGAGCCACTCTCTAAAGACTACACTCCCCTACTAGGAGTGCACCGAGGTCGTCGTCCTTGGGAGTATAAAAATAATTACATCAACAAGCTTGAGTTTCGCCTCGGAATTCGGCCTAAAGCCTCAAGAAGTGAAGCGAATCCATACGGGATTCCTTCTGAGTATGCATTGAATTAATTTTAACCTTTCAATTAGTATTTGTACCTTTTGATTGGAAGACCAAGGAGCTTCAAGAATGAACTACTCGCCCATAACCAAATCCTAATCCCCATCCCCGAATGTCTGAGTACAAGGGATAACTCCATCCCTAGACTAACAACATACCCGTTTTGGCATGGGATCAAGGTGTAAAGTATGTAGTTTCGGTTTCTAACTATGGTTTAATGTAAACTATTTGGTGGGTACACAACTCTTTCTAGGGTCAATGTCCCAGACAGTTTCTCTGTGATTGCTACCCATGATGGTAGTTTTATAGAAAAAAGGCTCAAGGTGGTCCTCTGCTTGTGGCCTAAAACATCTAAGTCCTATTTCCTATCAAATACGTCACCTTTGACCCATTATCATTGTTGAAAATCATCAAGATAAATAAATTCCAAATGTCATGTCAGGCCCCACCTTTAGATGCAAATTAATTATTTGTGTTTGATGCTACTTTGAGTTGGGTTAGTTTATTCAAATGAACCAAATAGTTATTTTATGATAAGACCTTAATTATGATTATGTTGCATGAGTAAAATGGTTTAATTATACTTATAGAATCTTTTATTCTTCAAGATAAAGTTGGAAATGTAAAAAATGACTTCGTTAATAAATTGTACTAATGTAGAATAGGCAAAAATTTAAAAGGATAATATATAATGATTATAACTTCATGTTACTTTGACTTTGCTACTATGTTGTATTGGCAATTGTGACTAAGGGAGATTCCACCTTAGACTTAAAAGAAGAAAGTTGAGGGAAAGAAAGCTCATGATGTTAAGGTAAGTAATCTTCCTACTTTGCCCTATTTTGTTATTTTGAAAGAAGATTAAGTGTAAGGATCAAGTGCTAGTTATATGTGATAACTCTAACAGAAAGAATACCAGTATAGTGAAATCGATGTGTAGGTGAAGACTAAATATTGAATAGGAGATAAATAAATTTTATGACATGAAGATTGATCTTTTAAATGTTATATGGTTTGGATGATTTATTTATTTTAAGATATGCATACTATGAATAAATCCATTGTTCCTTGGTTATAATACTATATTCTACTAATTGATGCACTTGAGAATGATCTAAGCACGGGTTTGAGGAAATTGTGAGGAAAAAAACAATCTTCATACGAGAAGGAGATATGTTTATGTAAAGGTTAGACAAATAATGAAAGCTACAAGGGAGGTATGGATTCTTTTGAATAGTTCACCTAACCAATCTTAGTTAGCTTTGAATATGAATTATTCAAATCTACTTGTATGATGGCAATATAGTAATAGTAAATGGGAAGAATGGAACACTCATAAGAAAACAATACAAGCATTCAGTAGTAAGTTAAATAGAAAAGATATGGATGATATTACATATGAATAACGATAGTTTATGAGAAGTTGGGTATTTGATTAATAATTATTGTGAGATCTATGTATAGTAATATAAATATGTATCTATTCTTTATATCTTCTTAACATTGTAATGAGTTAATGTTGCTCTAACCAATGTACTAGAGCTATGTGACAAATACTCTATGCTATAAAAAAATTAGAAACAAAATAGATAGGCTTTATAGCCTAAAATCCCTTACAACCTACTTAAGAATTAGTGGATATTATTAGGAGAGCTTGTTTATTCATCCAAAAAGTTAATGGAAAAATCCTTCAGTGATTCATGGAATATTAAACTGGGGTATGATTATGAGATATATTCCTAATAGAATTATTTGTTCTTGAAGACAACCTATCTTGTATGGGTTAATTATGTCATCATCTATGACTATCAACCACCTCTCCAAATTAATATTGCCTAATGTAATAATCTCATCTAAATTGTAGTTAACAACCATTATTTTTAGTGTTAATTCAAAATATAATGTTCTTATGATACGAACTTTGTCAATCAAATTTAAAATATGATTAACTACCTTTTATGATAGACTCATTAATTCCCCTTGTTATATGTGAATTTTTAAATAAGATATTAACATAGAGAAGAAGGGATGCGTCTATTCTGGGTCCAAAACGACAGTACGGATTGACTAACACGTGTGTTAGACGTGCATTTTACACCATCGATTTTGCAATTAACAGCTGCGATTGACTAACCTGTCGCTAACACGCTGTACGAAAGATCTGTTTTGGAGCCAGAATAGATACAGCCGAAAAGAAGTAAATCTGTTTATATGTCTCTAACAAAATAAAGAAAATAGTTTATCATTGACTTATATATTGTATTCAAATACTTTGCTAAGAGACGCTTTATAGCCTTGCAATGCTGAGAAATTAATTACGTAACTTCTAATGAGCCACGTTGACAGAGGGTAGATGAAGTTGTATATTTATTATGAGTAATTTTTAATGTTGGACGTTGTGGTGGAAGCTAAGAAGAATCAAAGCATGTTTATTGTTTGATGGGGATATGTCATTATAGGTCTCCAACCATGCCTGTCACACGCAACTCATAGTTTTTCCATGCATTTAAGTCTTGCCAACCTTGACTCTTAAAGATAACTGAAAGCCATTATGTTATGTCGATTCATCAAATTGTGATTGTCAAATCTGGCAGGGCGTGTTTTGTCTATGGTAGTCCATAGAATGGATTGTGCCGATTGTCACATCCCTATTTACCATCGACTCCTTTTTGTGCATAGTTTGGTGTCCCTTCTTGAAGAGGAATGGCGAGATGCATTCATGAGGAATGGTGTCCCTTCTTGGCAGAAGAGATTTCAGTTCTTACGCAACTCATACACTGGTCATTAATAAATAATAGATTATAAGAGGAAGAAAGCATGTCAAATAAAGGAAGTAAAAAAATAAATAAATGAGATTTGAACTGACGCGTACAAGAAATAAATGGAGAGAACAAACGGGTCGGGAAAAAGATTCAACACGCAACCGGTATTTTGACTGAGCCATACTCCATCTATCAACAACTTCTAGATAGGAACAAGAGACAATAAACTGAAGGTAATTAAAAGCTACTGAATGAATTATCTACCCTATGATAAATGGGAGAGCGTGGAAATTTGGCAAGGAGGCCTGCCAAATGCAATTGCTGAAACGTTTCTCGGGTCTTTCCAAGAAAATGGATGGTCTGCAAAATATGTCGATAATAGTAGACTTTATACTTTGATGGATGCTCACACCCTGCAACAAAACAATCTTTCATTTTCAGCACAGGAAGGGAGGATGCAACTCCAGCCTACGGAATCTGGCGTTACGCTTGCTAATTGCATTTGCTTCGATATGAACAGTCCAGTGGATGCTTATCTGCAACGTGGTTGCCTGAATGTTCTAATGCCTTTCTAACAAATCTATTTATGCGTATTCTGCAAATTATTTTTGTACATGACAGAACATTCCAATGAGCGGTTTGTGCGGCATGTAGAAGAAGATGGTCAGTGCCAGGGAAAACAATTTACTCCTGTCGTCTATAGCTACTGGTATGTTTCTTGTCACGCTTCTACAATCATATGCTAGTATCTCATTCATTCAATAAGATATTTTAATACGAGTACCATTGCAAATTAAATATCTCTTGATGATAATGAAGTGATGGGGTACTTACATATGACTTTTAGTCTACTGATTAATAAAATTAGGCCAGGTTAACTCTTACACCTCAATAACGTCTGGTGTTTTGGATAACACATCTGGCGTTTCATATAGCTCATGATGTTAATGGCCTGTAACCCCAATGCAAATGAAAGTTTCCTGGACATGGATACATTACATTTCATCACTTAGTATTATATTTTACCATCAAAGCAAACCTTTAATAGTAGGTCATCACCATTGAGAGTTGGTTCCTGTGGAATTTAGCTGTTTGTTCCAACGATACCACGAGCCAAAGAAGCAACAAGAAATGCTAAAGTAGGCCATAGAGTTGGTACATGTCATAGATGTTATACTCTGGTCATGTTGACGATATTCTTTGTTTTATGGATTGTTTGAAACTTGTTATTTTACAAAAAACTTTATCATTCCTCCCCTATGGTCGACTGAACATTACCCTAATGGTATTAAATAAAAAATAAATAAAAAATGCTTGGTCGACAATATTTGGGCTCCTCAGAAAAACAATTGGTAAAACATGTAAGAGCTGAGGCGGTATGCAAATGAATAAGGAATTGTTTCCCAATTTCTTGAAATGCACATTGGTTTGGAGGTTACTTATAATTCTAGAAACAAATAATGTTCCTTATTGTGGTTATAGATAGGAACTAGTAAGGATAATGTCTTTTCTTTGTCACTAACTAAGTGTTTAATAATTTTCTTAGTATTAAGTTGTCGATATTTGGTGGTAGTATATTTTTGAAATGTTATTTAATCTTAGGCTTCTTGATAAAATGATTCCAGAGCTCTAAATTAAAGTTAAACCTACAACTATAAAGTAATAAAAACGTAAGGGCATACTTAGTGGTAATTGGTTAATGGTTTTTTTTGGTAGTGTATGTTAGTGAGGTCATTTGGACCACCAATGACTAATAGAACATTAGAACTATTGAGATATTCTATCACAAATAGAATCATTTACTTGCACTCAAACATGAGAATTAAGAGACTGATTTAGTAGACATTTATTTTGGAGCCAAGGTGTCTTTTTGTAAAAAGAAACATATATATCATAGATCTTAGTATTTAGAGAAGGTGGCAAAGAATATAAATTAGAAATATTGGAAGTATTTAGTTGGAAAAGGCAATGTTCGCTTAAATGAATTTCACATTTCATATTATGCGAGCTAGTTGATCCAATCCAAGAATTAATACATTATATTTTACTTTTATCATTTATGAAGTAAGTCAAGTGTTAGTCTTTGGTGGGGTCTTTAGAGAAAAAAATTGGGATTAAGGTATAGTGGATGCATTGAGAAGTTTAACATGTAAAAGATAGACAATAAGTATTCCATAGCTTTGGATTATTATTGAATTAGTAAATGTTATATGTGGCCATACATGTACATGTATATGTATATATGCATATATGCATACATACATACATACATATGTATGGATGTATGCATGCATGCATGCATGCATACATATACAGATACAATATGTGTATGTGTATGTGTATGTGTATGTGTATGTGTATGTGTATGTGTATGTGTATGTGTATGTGTATGTGTATGTGTATGTGTATGTGTATGTGGATGTGGATGTGGATGTGCATGTGCATGTGCATGTGCATGTGCATGTGCATGTGCATGTGCATGTGCATGTGCATGTGCATGTGCATGTGCATGTGCATGTGCATGTGCATGTGCATGTGCATGTGCATGTGCATGTGCATGTGCATGTGCATGTGCATGTGCATGTGCATGTGCATGTGCATGTGCATGTGCATGTGCATGTGCATGTGTATGTGTATGTGTATGATGTACATGTATGTGTATGTATGCATATATGCATACATACATACATACATATGTATGGATGTATGTATGCATGCATGCATGCATACATATACAGATACAATATGTGTATGTGTATGTGTATGTGTATGTGTATGTGTACGTGTACGTGTACGTGTACGTGTACGTGTACGTGTACGTGTACGTGTCCGTGTCCGTGTCCGTGTACGTGTACGTGTCCGTGTCCGTGTCCCTGTTACTGATTTTAATTTTCTCATTTATATATACATTATAGGACCTCTTATTGTGTTAAATTAATATTTAATTCAATATCCTGAGTCCTCTTTACTTTAATACATCAACACTTTATCATTTGGGCTCATATTTTAAATGTGCCCTTTATCTTATTTCATTTTAAGCTTGTGTGGGTCCTATGTCATTTTAAAGTTAAATGCATTTTTTCCTCCAATTAAATATTATCATTTTTCATATAAGTTACACTTCAAGTATCAATGCCCTATTATTTGGTGACCCTAAAAATCCAAGCCTATTTTGTCGAGTCAATGTTGCTTAGAAACGTTGATCTATACTTTTTGGCTAAAATTTTAAGAGGATAATATGATGGCCTTGTCATTTTTAGAATTATCCATAGTGCGAAAAAAATATTATTTTTAGTCATCCAAAAGTTGATTTAACTTTGAGATCCCTAGATAACCCATCATCCATAAATCATTTCATCGTCTCATTATTATACTATCATTTCAATTCAAGACCAATTATCCTTCTTCAAGATTAGACTTGAGTATAGGGAGCAAAAAGTTACAACAACGCATGTTCAGTTATATTTTCATGATGCATTTATGATGCTTTTTATTATAATTTATCATATAATACATCAACACGTGGAGGACATATCCTAAGATTATTGTGTCATCAATTGGAGGTATAATAATTTTAATCAACCATTGCAATTAAGATTTCTATTTTGTATTCATCATTGTTGTAGGTCTTGTCACTGAGGATTGCACCCATGATGTGAAGTTCGAAAACAAGCAATCCCGTGAAACATGGAAACACCTTCGAGCCTATGGATTGCTCAAAGTGAAGTTGAATCTTCGGAGATCAGGTCGGCTTCCTGTTTGGTGAATCTCTTGTAAATACTATTGATAAGAAAAGGGATAGAAAGCTTGCATGTAATGAAAATCTATTCTAATGAAGGTGATGCACCAAATATCTTATATGAGATTTGCAACCTGCTTAACTCACAAAACCTTCAACAAATAACCTTGATTTTTTCACAACTCAACTGAACATGTAGATGCATAAACATTTCCTAGAAAGGGATGAATTTAATGCATGCATGAAGGAAAACAAAAAGTTTTCACAACTTCAAGCAATTAAAATCAACTAACACAAACTAGAACCTGCAACTAACACGTATCTCCTTGCACCACAAATTGACTAAATGAGATAAATTAGAGGATAAAAATCACAGGAAATCATCAAATCATTCATTCACAAGATAATACAAGAAGTACCAAGAAGGAAATCTGGTGCTATATTACTGAAAAATAAAGGAGTGATGTTGTTACAAAACTCAAATACTGCTGAGCTACAATGGTTTTTTGCAAAAATGTGTATGCAAAAAAAAAAAGAAACAGAGGGAAAAAAGGAGGAGAGAATGAATAAATAAAAATCATGATGAATCCCCTTCAAAACCCTAAAATGACAGCATGAGAAAATCCTTGGGCGAATCTTCCCCAAAATGGCATAAAAACTCATGCACAATACCACAAAATAATAATCTTTACTGCTCAAAAGGACTACCATTGATCCTGCATGAAGAGAAACCCTCATTACTGAATATGGAATTGCCAATCTCACCCTAAATAGCTCCATTGAAAAAATGAACCTCCTGTTTAAAAATTTGCATGTCTAAATGCCAAAAATAGCTACCCCCATGTGAAAGTTGCATGATGAAGTGAACTGTAACTGTATGGAAAAGAAATCCTACTCAAAAAAAAAATCTTATGCATTCCCTGGCAACTGCTCTCTGTGTTGAAACTTCTGTTAAAAATGGTTGAAAAAATTCATCTCTCTGTCTCGCGAGCTTTCCAACGGTATGTAACACTTGCATGTTCAGACAATCAATAAGCATCTACATTAATCTTTCATGCAGAGATACATCTCCTTGCTTCGCGAGCTTTTGACCATTCAAACAACCAGTTCTGAGTCCACTGTGCAATTTTTTATTGCCAGCCACTGGATCGCCTGCATGAATCATGGCTGCTTGCATTAACTTTTCGTTTACTTTCTAGCTGGCCCCATCATTTGCTTTTATCTCTGCTTGTTTGCTTTTTTCATCCTAGGCCTACGGGAACAAGTGACGATAATGTACTTTGAACCATTGAACCACTTTGAACCAATAGACTTTGAACCATTGAACCACTTTGAACCGGTTCAAAGTTCAAGTTCAAAGTTGACTTAAAAAATATAGACATCGGCTCGTCTGTAGCCTTTTGCCACGTGTCAGCCTCTGATTTTCTCGTGGGTCCACTTTGTCTGCCATCTGAATTGCCATCTAGACTAGACCCACCTTGTCGCTAAGTACTCTCTATCCCGTGGCCCATCCTCATTCGTTCTTAGCCCATCCTCATTCGTTCTTAGCCCACCTGGATGGCCACCTCTACTTCCACGCCAGCAGTCGCCAAGTCGCAAGGGATAATCAGCGAGCATCTTCATCATACGGTATAGTGATGGTCGTCGACCTATCCTCAAACTGCTTGATCTTTAGCACCTTATCCGCTCACCTCCCCTTTGCCTTTTCTGCACGTGCTTTGTCGCCAAGTCGCTAAGGTAACTGGCAAGCTTCTTTCTATAGCAATATAGCGACAGCCCTTAGATCTTTTGGACTACCGTTGATCTTCTCTTAATTTGCTCCACCTTTAACCCCGGCTGATCTTCTCTCTTGTGTCGCGTGTCAACATGTGTCACCCTCTAATTGGCTCATGAGATCTGCCTGGGCACCACCTATCTGTCGGGCCTGCCACGCATCTTTCTCTGTCGGATATCCTTCTTTCGGCCAAAGTATTCCCTCGGCGAGCCATTTACCAATCTCATTGAACCTGCAATTTCATTGATATTATTAAGTCGATGAAACTGAGTCTTCAGTGAAACTTTTTTGGGACTCATCTCGACCAAGGTCTGCTCGATGTCGATGGAACTGAGCTTTCGATGAAACCTTTCCAGGACTCATCGCGGCCAAGGTCTGCTCGATAAGTCGCCCATCTGTGCCATGTCACTAGTCACTAGACCGCCACTTGTGTCACCACGTGTCACCACATGTCACCTTGTGAATTTCTCAGAGTCCACCTCGGCACCACCTGACCTGCCACCTGTCACGAGGGTATTCGTTTCGAGCACTTCACAACCATGGTACAATGACAATCATAGATAGCCCCAGAATGTCACTATGTTGTCCGATCTCTCTTGCTCTGGTGGTCGATCTTTAACTTGCCCCTCGCTTGAGTCTATTGTTTGACAGGTTCCATCGGACTTCCATTGGGCCTTCGAGATAACATCAAATCTACTACTCCTATGTCCGATGGCTTCCCACATTGTTGCGCACTTTCTCCTGCACTTTTCATCGGGCCTTTGGGGCAACATGGAACCTACTATTCTGATGTCCTATGACTTCCTTACCACTTTGCACTTTCCATCGGGTTATCAGGGAAACTCCAAACCTGTTACTCTGATGTCGATGGACCTGGGCTCACCTTGTCAGCAAGTCGTGGTGATAACTGGGCTTGCATCTTTCCATTGCGCCTTAGCGACGGTCATCAGATCTTTTGCATGACCGTTGGATGTGATCAGTCTTCTCGATCTTTACTCTTGGTCTTTTCGGTCTGATGCAAAATTTGGGTCGCCTTGAGATGTGCGCACACGCGGGGTCTACCAGGCCACAAGCTTCTTCCTGCCAAAAGCCTGTAAGCTTCGACACGATAGTTATATGTGACTTTAGTTTTAAAAACAAAAAAGCTCTTCCCTGTGACCAATGTGGGATAAATGATCTTCATGCCTGGTGACTGAAAATTCTTGGAAGTTCTCTGGCTTTTTAAAACCCTCTTTGGTGCCCAAGTAAAAACTTTACACTGGCCAATTGCATTTGCTTTGAGTTTCTTTTGTCCTTACTTCATCAAGCGGCAGAGTGAATTCGGCATCCTTAAATCAGCATGTTGAGCTCAACCTCTTCGGGAGCCCATTTTAACCCACATGTTGCATTACTTTTCCTATATCTGCACATGAAGCAAACAAGTTAGACAAAAAACATGTATTTCTGATTTTTTGCTCATGATTTGGCCTTTTCAATATGAATGAATGCAAGGCTTCATTAGGGCACCAAATTTGGCATGTGCAAAATTTTGTTCATTTTTGGTGACCTTTCAGGGGTGTTTGCTTGCTAAACAGTAGAATCCAGTAGCCTAGCATATCCATTGGGCATTGAGTCAATTCTGCCTTCCTCAAAAATATGGAACTGCATCTGAGCATTCTAAACAAAACTGAAAAGGAAACTACAAAGGCTCTGCATACAGCTGAGCCTACACATTGTGCAATTTGCACTTAAGGAAAATAGAAACAAAATTGGATGAAAAATCAACTACGATGTGCTTGAAAGCACTTATTCAATTTAAACTACTACAGCTCTGCTTATAGCTGAGCTTGATAAACTGCTGAAAAGAAAGAAAATCAACTATTCTACTATGTACATATGCAAACTGTTAGTACTCAATAGCATAGTTTGAGGTGAATCCCATTGATAGGGATTGGCAGCACCTCTCCATCCAACTTAGCAAGTTGGAATGCATTATTTTGTTTGCATTCTGTGATAACAAACGAACCATCCCACATGGCATCAAACTTGGTATGTCTACCAGGTCTATTCTTTAATTCATCCCATTTGAAAACAAGATCACCTTGATTAAAAATGCATGGTACAACTTTTCTATCAAAGGTTCTCTTCATCTGAGCATGGTGAATTTCTAATTTTCTGTATGCTTCCCTGCAAGGTTTTTCTAACTCCATAAGCTGAGCAAGCCTAATCTACATTGGTTGCTCTTCAAGTAACTCAAACTGTTTTACATAATTCAAAGTTGACAATTCAACTGAAATAGGTAACTTGGCTTCCTTGCCATAAGTAAAACATAAGGAGAGTAACCTGTTGATCTCTTTGGTGTAATTCTGTTAGCCCAAAGGGCTAACTTGAGCTTTTCATGCCAAGTTCTCTGATCCTCAACAATGGTCTTCTTAATGATGTTGATCAAGTTCTTGTTAGTTGATTCAGCTTGTCCATTACCTTGAGGGTAATAATTGGATGAAGTGTTCAAATATATATTATGCTTAACTGACCAATCTGAAACTCTAAGACCAATGAAAGCTAAAGCATTATCAGAAATGCTTGATTCTGGGGTACCAAACCTGGACACTAAGTTTGGATAGAAATTCAAAACATAAGTCTCATTAGCTTCTTTCAATGGAACTACTTCTATCCACTTTGTGAAATAATCAGTTGTTGTAAGAATCCATTTGTGACCTACACTTGAAGGTGGATTAGTAGGTCCTATAAAATCAAGCCCCCGCTTTGTAAAAGGTTGCTCTACTTCAATTGGTTGCAAAGGCAAGGTTGTCAGCCTCTATTTGCCTGCAAACAATGAACATTTTTTCATATTTCTTCACCCATGAGTGAGCATCTTTAAACATTTCAGGCCAATAATAACCAGCTCTCATAATTTTCAGGGTTGTTCTTGCTGCAAAGTGACCTCCTACAGGTCCTTCATGAAATTCTTTTAGAACTTTTTCAATCTGATCTGGTTCAATGCATCTTAATAGAACATCGTAATAATTATTTTTGAACAAAATACCATCTATTAAGGCATAAGGAAGTTGGTAGCCTGAAATACCTTTGTTTTGATTTGTCTAAGCCTTTCGGACAGTCACCAGTTTATAAATAATGGGCAATCTGTTGATTCCAAGGGGTTGGTAAAGTTGGGGCAGCATGTTGTTCTTCATTATTAGCATTGTTTCAACTTGTTGCTCCTCTTCTTTACTATTTTTTGTACTTCTAGCAAGTTGTTCACATAAACCCTTGCCTCTAACTAGCTTGGTTACCTTGATAGAGATGGCATATTCCATTGCCTTAGTAATCCAACCCGCCCTTTTGTCATTTATGTTTTTGCTGAGAAAAAACTCTTTCACTGTATGATGAGCAACCAGAAGCTGAATCTTATTGTTAGAGAGCATGTGCCTAGATTTCTTAAGGCTTCTTAATACTGCTAACACATGTTTTTCTACAAAAGAGTATCTAGTCTCATAATCATGCAAAATGTGGTTAAAGAAAGCAACTGGTTGTTCTAAACCTTCGTCATTTTGCTGACATAACATTGCAGAAATAGTGTCCTCACTCCCAAAGGCATATAGAATAAAATCTTTCTTAAAATTAGGATCAATGAGAGTAGGGGTTGTTGCAATTGCTTCTTTAATCTCTTCGAAATTGTTCTTACCTTCCTGAGTCCACTGAAAAGGAATGTTTTTCTTAAGCATGGATGTAAGTGGTTGCATCAATGCTGCAATATTAGGAATAAACCTTCTGATAAAGTTAATCCTACCTATGAAACTCTGGAGTCCCTTCTTATGTGCTGGCAATGGTAATGCAAGTATGGTTGTGATCCTCTCAGGATCTATTGAAATCTCATGCTTTGAAACAATATATCCCAACAACTTGCCTTCATGAACAACAAATATGCTCTTCTTGGGATTTAATGAAACTCCATATTCCCTGCATCTCTCAAATACTTGTCTGAGATGGTCAAGATGTTCATTAGCCTTTTTAGAAAACATAGTTACATCATCTAGGTAAACCAAAATAAACTTGTTAATTAGACCTTGAAACCATATCCATTATCCATTGCACGTTGAAATGTTGCCCCTGCATTGGTCAGTCCAAATGGCATTTTATTATGTCATTGTACCCCACTTGGTGGTAAATGTTGTTTTGTACTGGTCTTCTTCTTTGACCAGAATTTGGTTATATCCTCAATAACCGTCAAGTAATGAGAATCTCTCTGATCTTGATACAACCTGCAAAATTTGCTCCATTGAGGGCAACGGGTAATGGTCTTTCAGGGATGCTCTATTTAGGTCTCTAAAATCAACACATTGTCTAAGTTCACCATTCTTTTTCCTAACAGGAACTAGATTGGACACCCAGGATGTATGCTTGATTGGAAATATAATGTTTCCTTCAATCAGCTTATTTAACTCAGTCCTCATAAGATGTTTTAATTTTGGATTAAGAGGCCTTTGTTTCTGCCTTACTGGTTTTGCATTATCTACCAACTCTATGGTATGCTGAGCTAACTGAGGATCAAATCCTTTCAAATATTCATACCTCCATGCAAATATGTCATTGAATTCTTGACAAAGTTTTACAAAAGCATGTTTTTCTTCAGGGGTACATACCTTGCCAATTTTCAGTAGCTTGTCCTTGAATATTTCAACAGGCTCATAATATTCTTCCTTCACAAACATGTTGTCTTTATCCTTCCTAACCTGATCATCTTTATTAAAAATAGAATCAAGGGTTACCATACCCTTGGCCAACTTGTTAGTTTTCAATTGGAGAAACTGCTTTTCATATTGATCATTGAACTTACGTTGATTTCCAGCAGAAAACTCAGCTTCTTCAATTAGGAAATTAGTAATCTGCTCATCTGAGTCAAAAACCTGTCAATTAACAGCGTTATCTGGAACTGAGGGCCTTACTACAACTTTAACATACTGTTGTCTATCAATATTTTCTAGTTCTTTTGGAATATTGAACTGAGCTCCTAAAGCAGCAAGCCTATCTGCTTCTTTATTTTGACTTCTAGGTATGGACAGCAGATTAAATGCATCAAAATCTTCAGTTAAATCCTAAATTTTATGCTTGTACATCTTCAAAACATCATTTTTGGTGACATGGATATTCCTTACTTGGTTCACAACTAGTTCACTATCACCAAAAACCTGTAAACATTTAACTTTTTTCTATTTGGCCCATTCTAAGCCATGTGCTAATGATTCATACTCAGTTGTATTGTTTGGACACCTAAAAGAAAATTTGAAATCAGTGTAGTATCTCATACCTTCGGGTGAAACTAGCATAACACCACCTTCCGAACCATTTTTACCTCTTGAACCATTAAAATAGAGCTGCCAAACCTGATTTTTCTGTTGTTTTGACTGCTGGTCAAGCGGAATATCCTCTTTTTCAAGCTTAGGAATAACATAATCCTCCTCATGAATCATATAAACACTAAGATCAATTTCATCCATGATGAAGAAAGGATCTTTTGTAGTATTCTGGGTTGCCCACTCATCCAAATTCACATCAGGTATGCCTTGGACAGGTGTATCTGGATCCTGGATAGGTGGTAACTCCTCATGGTCTCTGATGGCAAGATCTGCATTTATAGGACTTGGGGTATATGGTTCTAAGTGGCAAGTGGCCTGGGGTTCTGACTTAATGGTAACCTTAGTACCATATCGGGTTCTAAAAAACAAGTGTGACCAATCAGCAGAAAGGTATCCTCCTAATTTTGTTGTGAAATCTCTAGATAGGCAAATAGCAAAGTGTGGAGGTAAGTCAGCTATGTACATGTCCTGAGGTATCCTGAGGTATTACAAAATTAGGACAAGCATGCAAGGTCAAATCAAGGTCTTTGACCAATCCAACTGACTTAACTGTTGTTCCATCTAATTGTACAACTCCTCTAGAAACAGGCTCATAAATTAGACCAAGTTTACCTGCAAGGTCTTTGGGCATAATTGAACTACTGCCTCTTGAGTCTATCAAGCAATTATGGACTAGATGGTTGCCAATTATCAATGTTACAAAAAACGGAGGAGGTTTTGGTGTTTGAATTGGTTGATTATTCTTAACTGAGATATCATTAGCTAATGCAACTCTAGGTTGATCATTTTGAGGCTCATTAGTCAACGAAAGATTATCCAATTTATCTCTCAGCAATTCCTTTTGTCCAGGAATTTTCAATGCATCTATCATTGTCATGGAAACAGTGTTTCTTGCCATAGATTCAACATTATTAAATGGAACACAACTAACCTTGTGTTGTACTTTTGGAACAATAGGCTCTTAATGAGATGGTTTTAACTGAGATTGAACCTTTTGCTACTCTTTATGTGTTGCAGGTTGTCCTCCTGCTAAAATCTACACATTCTAGACAGGTGGAGGTGTACTAACAACTTGTTGACTTGTAGAAGCTTGTTGTTTTCCTTTATCTGGCTGTTGTCTGGATTTATTTTGTTGTTGTCCATTATTTACAGCTTGTTGTTGATTATTTGTAGCTTGCTATCCAATATCAATAGCACATTTCTTTAACCTTGTATTTTCTGCAATAGGTGAAAAAGGTCTATTTTGTGCTTGCGGATGATTAATTCCACAAAATTCCTCACCTTGCCAATTCATCATAGTAACCTCAGGACCTTATGGTTCTTCATTTATACCTGCATCCTGATAAGACATGTTATTTTGAACCATCAAAGCTTGTGATTGAGCATTCATTGCATTTTGGCATGATGCTTTATTATGAGGTTGTTGGCAAGGAAAACACCACTCTTGTGCCATATTGTTCTGAGCAGGAATAATTTCTTTAGAATTGATAGCAGTATTCTGATTATACTGTTGGTTTTGCATATTGTTGTAGTTCCTCCTTTGATTCTGAGCATCAACTTGGTAGTTAGGCCTATTGGGTTGATAAGGAGCTTGATATGGGGCTTGATACCTTTGATTTTGGTTCTGATTTTTCTTGAGGTTCACCAATTCATTGCCAAAATTTTGCATAGTCTGTTGGATTTGTTGAGTTGCTTCAACATTCTTTATAAACATCTCTTGTAACATTTGTAGTTGTTTTGACAAGTCTGCTACAACACTATTTTGAACATAATTTTGAAAACCCAGTGCTGGAACAACAGGTATTGCAGCTATAGGGGGTACTTGTAAAAGCATCAATGGTTGTATATCAAGAAAAATAGGCATAGGAGGCCTAGGGGCAATTTTACTAGCTTGTATAAGGTTGTTTTCTGCTCTAATAGATATATCATAAGTTGTTGGTAATGTAAACCCACCCATAGATTGAATCGTAACAACAATATCGCTATTTAAAGCTCTCAAATAATATAAAAATGCATGTTCAGTAGAGGGTTTTACCATTGTAGGAATTCTATTCCAGATTCGCTCAAAACAGTAATTGAATTCAGTCGTCTGCTCTTGCGGTGTCCTCTTGATAGTGGTCATCTGCTCTACCAATGATAGGTGATCCGATTTATATGCAAACTGCTTTGTTAGCTTATCACCCAAATCATCCCAATCAGTAACTGAATTAATTTGCAAACCATTGAAGTGTTTTGCCTTTGAATGATGTTTTCAGTAGCCTAAGTGCTACTTTCTCTTGAGTTATATGGTGAACTACATATAGAGATGCTATATCTCTTATGTGCCCAATGGGTGTAACGTGGTCTTCACCAGTGAAACTAGGAAAACTTTTCAGAGCTGCTCCTGGTATAGGATCATGTTGTGTCAAATTCAAAGGGTTGCCTCCATTGAAGGGTACAAAAGCATGTGCTCTTGGTACGACCATTGTAAATATTGGAGGATTTTTTGGTGGATTTTGGGTAATAGATGGTTGAATTGGAGTAGTTACAAAAAAAATGATTTATGCGGGTGGAAAAATGGAGGTGAGAATTATTAAGTAGAGGAGAAGAATTAGACAGAAGATTAAGATCTGGAGTTTCATAAAAAACTTCAACTGATGAACTTTATGGAAACTCAACTGCTGAATTTGTTGTTTTACTATCTTTTTTCGTTGTCCTTGACCTTCTCTATGATGGTGGTAGCTCAATATGCTCAACTAGATCCTCACTTTGTGTGGTTTGATACTTTTTCATATGTTGTTAAGACCTGCTCTGCACATAAAACAAGAAAATAGAGTCGCCAGGTACTTAGAAAAATAACCTCAATAGGCTGAAATGTTGTTGTCAATACCAAAACAACAACAAAAATGGATTTTCTTTGAGCTGCGATAGCTCAAACGTTGATCTATACTTTTTGGTGACCCTAAAAATCCAAGCCTATTTTGTGGAGTCAATGTTGCTTAGAAACGTTGATCTATACTTTTTCGCTAAAATTTTAAGAGGATAATATGATGACCTTGTCATTTTTAGAATTATCCATAGTGCGAAAAAAATATTATTTTTAGTCATCCAAAAGTTGATTTAACTTTGAGATCCCTAGATAACCCATCATCCATAAATCATTTCAATTCAAGACCAATTATCCTTCTTCAAGAGTAGACTTGAGTATAGGGAGCAAAAAGTTACAACAACGTATATTCAGTTATATTTTCATGATGCATTTATGATGCTTTTTATTATAATTTATCATATAATACATCAATGCGTGGAGGACTTATCCTAAGATTATTGTGTCATCAATTGGAGGTATAATAATTTTAATCAACCATTGCAATTAAGATTTCTATTTTGTATTCATCATTGTTGTGGGTGTTGTCACTGAGGATTGCACCCGTGATGCTAAGTTCAAAAACAAGCAATCTTGTGAAACATGGAAACACCTTCGAGCTTGTGGGTTGCTCAAAGTGAAGGTGAATCTCCGGACATCAGGTCGGCTTCCTGTTTGGTGAATCTCTTGTAAATACTATTTATAAGAAAAGGAATAGAAAGCTTGCATGTAATGAAAATCTATTCTAATGAAGATGATGCACCAAATATCTTATTTGAGATCTGCAACCTGCTTAACTCACAAAACCTTCAACAAATAGCCCTAATTGCTTCACAACTCAACTGAACATGTAAATGCATAAACATTTCCTAGAAAGGGATGAATTTAATACATGCATGAAGGAAAACAACAAGATTTCACAACTTCAAGCAATTAAAATCAACTAACACAAACTAGAACCTGCAACTAACACGTATCTCCTTGCACCACAAATTGATTGAATGTGATAAATTAGAGGATAAAAATCACAGGAAATCATCAAATCATTCATTCACAAGATAATACAAAAAGTACCAAAAAGGAAATTTGCTGCTATATTACTGAAAAATAAAGGAGTGTTGTTGTTACAAAACTCAAATACTGTTGAGCTACAATGGTTTTTTGCAAAAATGTGTATGCAAAAAAGAAAAGAACCAGAGGGGGAAAAGGAGAGAAGGAATATATAGAAATCATGATGAATCCCCTTCAAAACCCTAAAATGATTGCATGAGAAAAGCCTTGGGCGAATCTGCCCCAAAATGGCATAAAAACTCATGCACAATACTATAAAATAATAATCTTTACTTCTCAAAAGGACTGCCACTGATCCTGCATGAAGAGAAACCATCATTACTGAATATGGAATTTCTAGTCTCACCCTGAATATCTCCATTGAAAAAATGAACCTCTTGTTTAAAAATCTTCATGTCTAAATGCAAAAAATAGATATCCCCATGTGAAAGTTGCATGATGAACTGAACTGTAACTGTATGGAAAAGAAATACCACTCAAAAAAAAAAATCTTATGCATTCCTTGGCAACTGCTCTCCGTGTTGAAACTTCTATTAAAAAAGATTGAAAAAATGCATCTCTGTCTCGCGAGCTTTCCAACGGTATGTAACACTTGCATGTTTAGACAATCAATAAGCATCTGCATTAATCTTTCATGCAGAAATTCATCTCCTTGCTTGGCGGGCTTTTAACCGTTCAAACAACCAGTTCTGAGTCCACTGTGCAATTTTTTATTCCAAGCCACTGGATCGCCTACATGAACCATGGCCGCTTGCATTAACTTTTTGTTTACTTTCTAGCGAGCCCCACTGTTTGCTTTTATCTCTGCTTGTTTGCTTTCTTCATCCTGGGCCCATGGGAACGAGCGACGATAATGTACTTTGAACCATTGAACCACTTTGAACCAATGAACTTTGAACCATTGAACCACTTTGAACCGATTCAAAGTTTAAGTTCATAGTTGACTTAAAAAATATAGACATCCGCTAGTCTGTAGCCTTTTGCCACGTGTCAGCCTCTGATTTGCTCACAAGTCCACTTTATCTGCCATTTGGATTGCCATCTAGACTAGACCCACCTTGTCGCTAAGTACTCTCTATCCCGTGGCACATCCTCATTCATTTTTATCACACTTGGACGATCACCTCTACTTCTACGTCATCAGTTGCCAAGTCACAGAGGATAATCAACGAGCATCTTCATCATGTGGTATAGCGACAGTCGTCGATCTGTCCTCAAACTGCTCGATCTTTAGCACCTTAGCTGCTCACCTCCCCTTTGCCTTTTTCACACATGCTTTGTCGCCAAGTCGCTGAGGTAACTGGCGAGCTTCTTTCTATAGCGGTATAGAAATAGCCCTTAGATCTTTCGGACTACCATTGATCTTCTCTTAATTTGCTCCACCTTTAACCCCGACTGATCTTCTCTCTTGTGTCGCGTGTCAACATGTGTCACCCTCTAATTGGCTCATGAGATCGCCTGGGCACCACCTGTCTGTCGAGCTTGCCACGCGTCTTTCTCTATCAGATATCCTTCTTTCGGCTGAAGTATTCCCTCAGCAAGTTGTTTACCAGTCAGTTTCATCGATATTATTATGTTGATGAAACTGAGTCTTCGGTGAAACCTTTTCGGGACATCGCGGCCAAGGTCTGCTCGATAAGTCACCCATCTGTGCCATGTCACCAGCCACTGGACCGCCACCTGTCTTGTCACGTGTCACCTTGTGATTTTCTCAGAGTCCACCTTGGCACCACCTGCCCTACCACCTGTCGCAAGGGTATTCGTTCCGAGCACTTCACAACTGCGGTGCAGCGACAGTCATGGATAGCCCCAAAATGTCACTCCGTCGTCCGATCTCTCTTGATCTGGTGGTCGATCTTTAACTTGCCCCTCGCTTGAGTCATTTGTTTGACAGGTTCCATCGGACTTCCATCGGGCCTTTTGGATAACATCAAATCTGCTACTCTAATGTCCAATGGCTTCCCGCATTGTTGTGCACTTTCTCCTGCAATTTTCATAGGGCCTTCGAGGCAACATGGAACTTGCTATTCTTATGTCTGATGACTTCCTCACCGCTTTGCACTTTCCATCGGGTCATCGGGGAAACTTCAAACCTGTTACTCTGATTTTCGATGGACCTGGGCTCACCTTGTCGCCAATTCGTGGCGATAACTGAGCTTGCATCTTTCCATTGCGCCTTAGCGATGGTTGTCAGATCTTTTGCCTGACTGTTGGATGTGATCAATCTGCTCGATCTTTACTCTTGGTCTTTTCGGTCTGATACAAAATTTGGGTCGCCTTGAGATGTGCGCACGCGCGGGGTCCACCAGGCCACGAGCCTCTTCCTGCCAAAAGCCCGTAAGATTTGATGCTATAGTTATATGTGACTTTAGTTTTAAATACAAAATATATCTTCCCCGCGACCAATTTGGGATAAATGCTCTTCATGCCTGGTGACTAAAAACGCTTGGAAGTTCTCTGGCCTTTTAAAGACCCTCTTTGGCACCCAAGTAAAAAATTTACACCAGCCGATTGCATTTGCTCTGAGTTTCTTTTGTCCTTACTTCATCAGGCAGCAGAGTGAATTCGGCATCCTTAAATCATCATGTTGAGCTCAACCTCTTCGGGAGCCCATTTTAACCCACATGCTGCATTGCTTTTCCTATATCTGCACATGAAGCAAACAAGTTAGACAAAAAATATGTATTTTTTTATTTTTTTCTCATGATTTGGCCTTTTCAATATGAATGAATGCAAGGATTCATTAGGGCACCAAATTTGGCATGTGCAAAATTTTGGTAACAGTAGGGTTGAGTCCCAACTCGTGGTTTAACTAAAGCAACCCCTAAATAACCTTAAACACCATTTTTCTCCTCCTGTGTGCAAACTCCAGTCTAGAAGTTCATGTTTTAGGATCAGACAAGGTAGACAAGAGTATATTGCAGATAGAGACAAAGGCAAAGAGACTTAGTTCATAAAAAATAGGAGTAGGGCACTTAGTGTCCCTATCCACCAAGACTAGGGTGCCTAGCACCATAGTCTTGCTATTCAACCTCAAATTTGACTAGACCAAAGGTTGGGAGCTCTTGATTTTAATTTGATACATTTTATTTACATGAATAGTTGTCTAGAAAAGGAAATCTAGCATCATAGTCCATCCAATTTCATCTCAAATTTATGTGACAAGTTCCTTTCTACTTCCCTTTTTCAAATCTACATTTCTTCTCTAATTATTAGTGAACTATATTTTCTTGTTTATGTTATTTATTATCCTTTTTAATGCATTATCCTAGAGTTCATGCATTCAACTTATCCAATCAATCAACAAAATAGAACAACCAAACCATCAAGTGCCTAGCCCTCACAAATATTTGTAGTTGGGCCTACTAGTTGTTCTCCAATGTAATTGGTGAGAATGTTTGATTCCTAGTTTGCATTTTTAGACTAGTAAACCCCATTCGAATAATGATGAACAACAAATACCCTAACTAGTACTGAGAGGGTGGGTGAATCAGCGCATACAAAAACTTCTCCACAACTTATAATGATAACCGATTGTCTTCATTACTGGACTTAACCATGGCAATACCGGTTAAACACAATAAGACTTCAAACAACATAAACAAGTAAAACTGAATACTTCAAATACATTCAATACTTGATAACTACTTCACCCATAAACATATGCATGTGGTATATCAATAATACCATAACCATTAGCTCTGCATGCATAATCACTTAAACAAAGAATACTTAATCATCACATGAAAATGCACAACTCATGACACACTAATTTTTCACGTGGAAACGCAAATGGGAAAAACCACGGTGAGGATGAATACCCACAAGCTTGTTTTGAACTCTTTTGAATCTCGCTCTGTTAGGAGCCTAGTCCAGTTAAAGACTTTACAATAAGGTTCTGCTAGGAACCGATCCTCTTAAAGATCACCTAGTTAAGGGATGGCTATATACCCTGTTAAAGGTTGAAACCCTGTTAAAGGTTACCTTGCTAGAGGATTTAAAGAACTCAATGAACTTGAGTCACCTGGTTAGAGGATTTATAGTAAGCCTATTAAAGCTACCTGGCAAAGGGATTTTCCTTCTGTTGAAATGGTTAAAAGACAATGGGTAAAACTCTGATTTGATAATAGCACTATATGCTAAGGCAGATCCTTTTCAGTTCCTCTACTCTGCAATCACACTTTGCAGTTTTCTCTCACTGGTCTGGCAAGTATCTCATCACTTGGATACATACACAACTTTGCCAAAAACTTACAATAACAAACATCATCGATCTTATAGACAACAATTAGGTCGGTAGCATAAACCCTAAACCCTAAGCATTTAGGTTTACAATTACAAGAGATCCAATCTTGACCGTACAAAACACTTAGCATAGAATAAAACAATCTTAAATAGATCACGAGTCATTCTGCATCGTCCATTCTTCATCGCACATAGAAATCAGTAACCCATCACACTTTGTCCTCATACCGCTAAGAAGAATGTTCATTCCCAAGGTAGACATTTAATGCAGTCGATCTTCACATGCAAGATCCTCAAGCAAATCCTTCACGTGCACTAAACTAACGTGGCATCTCGATCTCATCCTCATTTCTTAGCTAACTCATCACAGAATATCATCGGTTGCATTGCACTAGCTAGATTGCCAAACTGAAAACCCTAGAGCTGAGACTACCAACCGGTAGTCACACTTAGTGAAACCCCGACACCGGTTCACTACATCTCTTCATACCAGTTTTCCAACTTGATCGCCAATAACAACTTCCTCCAAACTTCATACTGGTTGACTTGAACTTATTGACATCAATGACAACATTCATTATTATCATATCATCATATACCAACATACTAGTTCATCAAATGCCAACAATTTCTATCTCATTACACACACACACACCTTGCATAATAATGTTTAAAATTATAATATTTTATTTATTATTTCAATTGCACATGGACCTATAAAGTGTAGAGATTCCTCTGAGTATTATTGGGACCACTTTATAAGTTGTATTGTAACATTGGGATGTTATATTTAAATAATTTAATATTACTGAAAGTAAATAAATAAAGTACCCAATATTTGATGTGGGGAAAATGGGTTGGTAGCCCACGGTTTTAGCACATGGTTTTGATGTATTACCACTTGGTAGTTTTGTGGGAGCTTGTGTCTATAAAATAAACTACAAGGGTAATTGTTTTAGTAAGACAAATTAACATTTGTAGAGGTTGGAAGCATGGCATGGGATGTATTGTTACATGCTTATTCACATGGATTGCTTGTTGATGGTTGGGATTTTGAAAGCATTCATGGTGTATTGTAATATTGCATTATTGATCATACATGGATGATAAATACTTTTGGAGGTTGGTTTTTACCCCCATGAGGGTTTTCCAAGGATATATCTTATTCATATTTCATGGGTATGATGTATATTCTTTGCATGTGGATTCTAAGTGTTTATTTGATTGATTTCTCAATTGGGTTATGTGGAAATAGTCATTTATATCGTTGAAATTTTCCTTTAGTGTGTGTGGGTGTGGACATCTATATATCTTACCATTTGTATCTTTATTTGCATTTATGTTATAGGGTTGAGGGTCTTTAGTATTGAGGTTATGGTACTTAGGACTAGGGTTTGAGGGTTCAAGTTGTAGAGTTTAAGATGGAGGGTTGAGCAATGGGGATTTAGAATTAAATTCAATATTTTATGTTTTAATGATAAATTATTAATGTATCATTTTAGGATATAGCAACTAGGGTTTAGGGATTAAATATAAAAAAATGGTTATTTTTTAATATTTTCAATGTTAAGATTTAAGGTTTAGCAAGTCCTAAACCATAGGCCCTAAAACAAGTCCCTCCACCCTAGGCCAAGTCCCAAACCGTTGGCCCTAAAACATGTCCCTCAACCCTAAGCCCTAAAGAATATATGCTAAGCCCTCAACCCTACACACTCAACAATATACCTTATACCATCAATTCTAAGACTAAAACTTATACCCTCAACTCTAAACCATGTCCCTCAACCCTAGGCCCTAAAGTCTATACCCTAAACCTTCAACCCTATACCCTACACTCTCACCCCTAAACCCTATACCCTCAACCCTAAAACGTATCCCTCAACCCTAGGTCCTAAATCCTATATGGTAAACCCTAAATACTAAACCCTACACCATCAATCCTAAATTTTATACCCCATATCCTATATGCTAAACTCTAAAAATTGGCAATAATGATATAACACTAAAACCTAAATTTTTTAATTTAATCCCTAAAATTTCAATTCTCAACCCTCCATCATCAATGTTAAACACTAAACCCTCAACCCTCAACTCTAAGGTATCTACCCTCAACGATATGCCATGCATTCTCAACCCTAAACCATATACCCTCAATTCTAGGCCTTAAATCATTACTCTCAAACCTAAATCCTACACTCTTAACCTTAAACCCTATAACCCCAACCCTATATCCTAAACCTTAAAGCCTAACAGTAATAACATAAAATTTTCTATTTAATCCCTAAACGCTATGTGCTAAACCCTAAAACCTAAAATTAATGATTTAACACCAAAAGCTTAAAAAATGAATTTAATATCCCTAATTCTCAAACCTCCATCCTAAATCCTATAACCTCTCAACCATTAACCATATACCCTCAACTCTCAATCTTAAATCATATAATTATTGGCAATTGACACTCATACGGTTTAGTTGTGTTGTCATTGATGGAAACTCACACCATTTTGGGTTGGACACTTAACCGGTACTCACCAGTATTCACTATTTGGCAACCAGTCTTCAAGTCATTCGAGACTCAAAGGAACCAGCATCAACAATCGAGGAAAATCGGCAAACTAGGAACCGATATATGAGGCTGACATAGGAAATTGATCCGACGGGTCTACATGGCAGCAATCAGCGGCATCGGTCACAAAGTTTAATGCATTTATTTTTGTTTAGGCCAACATGTAAATAAATTGTAATATCACTGTAAGCCGACATAAGGCATTTATGTTTATGTTTGGGAAAGGTATTTAAGTCAGCCTAGTTAGGTTATTTTGGTAATGTAAGGGAATATAGTGACGTGATATTGTACGAGCAATCCTGATCGACAGGATGTGAATATAACATTCCGTTGTCGGTCTTGGATATTGATTTAGAGATTTGGGAAGTGAAGCAAGATACCGGTAAGGGAGGACACAGTGAAAACCGGTACACATTGTGCTTTAACTGGAACTCATCCAGCATAGAAGATGCACTTTCAGAGTTCAAAACTTTGTTTGTAACTCCATATTTGGTGTTTGTAGTCAGTGAGGCTCCTTTTGTGATGATTAGTGTGCTCTAGGCTATTGGCCTTCCTACATGTGCAGGCCCCTATTGTAATATTTATTTATTTGCCCAGTGGATAGATATTGTGGGTCACCAATCCCACCGTGGTTTTTCCTCTTTGAGGTTCTCCACATATAAATATTTGTGTTATGGTGTATGCTCTTGTGGTTGCTTCATTTATACTTATTGTTATACTTTTATGGTTACCAGATACTAAAATATTTTGTTAATAAGGTTAAAATTGATCTCACTGGTAGAACATTGATTCACCCCCGCCCCCCCCCTCTCAGTGTTCTTGGATTCCAACAATTGGTATCAGAGTCTGGTGCCTTAGAGTAAGTCTAACAGCTTGAGGAAGATCATGAATCTAGAATCCATGGAGATGAGTATGGAGAAACAACATGAAGTAGCACTTGAGGACTATGATGTTGAAAGGATGAAGAACTTGAAGTTGCAAGATGATTGAACTCTGCAAAGGAATTCATTCTTATCCTATAGGAGAGGTTGTCATATGTTCAAGCTAGAAGGAAGGAACTTTTGCAAAATCAGGATGATGAAGAGAAGGATGCCCTTAAAGAACTATGTCAGAAGTTGAGTCAGGAGAATGGTGTCATGAAGAATAAAATGCAAGCCCTAACTATAAAGATGTCCAAGGAGGTTGAAGACTGGAAGAAGAATGAAGAAAATCTTGGCAAATCTTTGAAAGACAGATCTAAGGAATGCATAAGGTTGGCGCATAAGAATGATATGTTGAGAACTAAACTGGTGCAATCCCAGAATAATGAGCAGGAGTTGGAAAGATTGATAACTGTCGTAAGGATAGATCTAGATACTGCAAATGAATAAAAGACATTTTTAAGGTCAGTTTTGCAAATCTTGATGGGCTATTGAAGGATCAAAGGTGCAAGGGAGACACTAGAGGTCTTGGATTTGAGCATGGAGAAAGCTCTGGTACTACAAATGAAAATGAAACAACCGGTCAAGAGAATCCACCTGTCAATCGAAATCAGAAAATACTGGTAAGGCAACCCAATGCACATAAATTCAATGGTAGATGTTTTCTTTGCAATGAATTTGGTCATATGGCAAGACATTGTAGAAATAGAGAAAATCGGGATAACAATGCAGTTCCCGGTCAATGTTCAAATTGCAAGAAGTATGGTCATAGGATAGAAGATTGTACAATGAATATGAAATTTCATGCATGTGGAAAGTTTGGACATATGGCTAATCAATGAAGGTCAAGGAATGATCAAGGAAATAGCAAAGCAATTCAAAAAAATAATGTCACTTGCTATGCATGCAACAAAATAGGACATATTGCTAAATTCTATAGAAGCAAGAACAATCTGATAGGAAATGATGAGAAAGGAAAACAAAAGGTTGAAGATATCTGGAAGGAGCATGAAAAGAAATGGGTTAGTAAACCTAAAGATCAACCGAGAGAGACAAACAACCCGGTTAATCAACTAGTAGAGCAATATGTTCCTGCACTGGCAAGAAACTCACCCGGTAACTAAGGCATTAGCCTTAGGGGAGGCAAATTAATGATAAATATTGCATTACCCCTGGTAGCGATCTGGAAGCTTGTTTCAGATCTTGGAAGAGTCAGACTGAAGGTTATTCCAGTACTGAGATTGTAGATTTTGAATCCGGTATGATATGTCAACATGCATTAATGTCAATGAAAAATTAGTGTTTTCGCAGAATAAAAGGGAAATGTTGGTTCATTTTCGATCACACAGCATTCAGAGTGAAACAAAGAAAGTTCAAGGTAGTTCAAGGTGATCAAGAGCATTTTCAAGCGAATTCCAGTGCATTTACAATGGATCTTGAAGAGCTTTCACCGGTGACGGATGTGAGGTATTTTATCAGTTTTCGAGCTATCTTTTGTTTGCAATGGCTTCTGGATCTACTCTTGCTCCGATAGGTGTGGCTACCCTTGTTGTTGTTGACATCAAGGACCATCCACGCCCTGTTTTCAAGCAATGTCCTTAGATTGTGAAGGTTAATGATTCAGTCTATGCATTTTCTAGGGTTCCTGACGGAGTCTTGTATGTTGAGGATGTTCCTGCATATATCCACTACACTCTGGAGTATTTGGGTTCTACTGAGATCCAAAAAATGTATATGACAAATCTATTGGACAGAAGGGGATCGATGAAACCACAATTCCAAATTTTGAAGGATTAGGGTTTCACAAACATTTTGGAGATGTTGGAATTCGAAGATGATATGATCTGGTATGTGTTGAGCTGAGTCCACGGGGAATTCCTATGGCTAGACCAGCATTACAAGATTACTAAGGAGGCTATTCGTGCAATCACCGGTTTTCCCCAAAATGGTCAGGTTCCCAGAAAGAAGAAAATATCTATCAATGAGGTGGATAAGTTAACCGGCACAACTTTTGACAACCGGTCAATGAGGATAAGCACTATCAGAGACAAAGTTGTTCAATTTGCAAGCATGATCATCGGTTACAAGGTAACCCAATCAAACCAGTTGAACTATGTTTCTAGTTCATGCATTTACTGTGCTCACAAGATGATCAAAGAAAATGAAAAGTATGATCTTTGTCAATGGATGTGTGATGAGCTCATTATAAACCTAGGGAAGATTAAGGGTGAGAGGAAAGGTGTTTTCCGATATGGCAACCTTGTTGTTTGTTTGATGCTTTTCTTTTTGAATGAGTTATCAGGATTTGGTAAAACATAATGGGCATTTGATATGTTGGTAGGAAAATAAATTAAAGAAGCTATAAGAGGTTTGGGATAGGAAAAGGAGAGAGAATCCATTCTATGGGGTTATTTAAAATCATTTCAGAAAACAATGAGGTAGAGAGAGAGAGAGAGTTCCAAATCATATAGTTGACAAATACTCAACTAAAATATGCTTTATGGTGAAGAAGGATAAAAACACTAATGTAGGTAGTGCAACCAAGGAAGATTTGGATCACTGAGATGGGCTATGAGGTAGATGTTGAGATCTTGGACTTCTATGCCAAGACTCTTATTGATGTCCCGGTAGATGATAAGTGGAAAGGTATATTAGGCATGGATCCACCGGTTTTGGGACAAAAACTAACAGAGGATATTCCTCTGGCAGTATCACCTATACAAAATGTAGAGAAACCTGTAGATAACTTTGAAACTGTACATGATAAGCAGGATACACCGGAACAGAACATTCTGGATATAGAGGATATTGATGTGGATACAAAAAATAAACAAGTTGAGGATATTGAACCTTAGGCACCAGATGTACATATAGAAGAGGTTAAGGTTGAGAAGGTTACTGCACCAAGTGGTGAAGCCACCGATGCAAGTCATAAGGTTGAATCCTCGGAGAAAATTTTGGGCAGTCGTTCATTGTTGACACTTGGCTCATCCAGTCAAGTTGATTTTGCACAGAAGAATATTGAGCAACTGAGCATTTTTGAATTGATGTATGTTGTAGCTTAGAAGTTAAGGAAGGAAGAGACTGAAGACAAGCAAGTTATTGAGCAGGCCATTCCGGTTTTGCAGTAGCTTGCACTGGAATATAAGGTAGATCAGATTGGAAGCCCGTCCAAAAAATTGAAAGGTTTGACAGAGCACATTTCCAAAGAGTTTAGAACTCTTCAACAGATATCAAACCGACAGTTAGTTGAAAGGTACAAAGCAACTAGGAAGGTCACCTGTGACAATATGCTCACATAAGACAAGGAAAAGATGACAATGGAATTAACAAAGATTGATGAGGCTCTTAATCAATGCAGTTGTATAGAGGTCTTGTACTAACATCTACAAACTTACAGTTGACCTGGAGGTGAAAATAAAATTGGCTAAGGCTCGGTTGGAACATCTAGCTAACAATTTTGATGGTACTCGATCATTGACCAATGCTATTGATAGTCAAATTTTGGTTGCAGAATCTGAGATATCAGCCTTGGAGAAAGATATGGACAGATTAATTCGGCGTGCAAGGGAATTGAGAGGGTTAGTTAGTCCCCGGTTGAATAATTTATTACTTCGTAAGCAGGAAAGTATAGAATTAATGAATAAACCCACACCGATAGACCTAACAGAAAAAGAAATACATGCATACATTCTTAATGGTTTTGTATCTATTTTGGGAACATTGAAAATCAGTTGGGATAATTAGGATTTTTCAAGGGTGCTTACCATGATATATTCAAGTTCAACTAGATTCGGTAATCACAGATTTGCTTTCATTCTTTATGTACCCCTGCTTTTTCATTGATGTCAAAGGGGGAGAGGTTGATGTGAAAAATGTTAAGGGACATAAGCAATAATTTATAGCTCAGGGGGAGCAGGAATTGACCCTGCTATCAGTTTTGGTCATCAATTTTGGGAGGAACCGGAACAACACTTCAGCGATTCATTTTTCACATGAGTGTTGCCATCAATGCCAAAGGGGGAGATTGTTGGCAATTTACACTCATCCAGTTTAGTTGTGTTGTCATTTATGGCAACTCACACTATTTTGGGTTGGACACTTAACCGGTAGTCACCGGTATTCACTGTTTGGAAACCGGCATTCAAGTCATCCTGCACTCAAAGGAACCGGCACCGACAGTCAAGGGAAACTGACAAACTAGGAATCGATATAAGGCCGACATAAGAGATTGATTCGATAAGTCTACACGGCAGCAATTAGTGGCATCGATCACAAAGTTTAATGCATTTATTTTTGTTTAGGTCAACATCTAAATAAATTGTAATATCACTGTAAGCCGACATAAGGAATTTATGTTTATGTTTGGGAAAGGTATTTAAGTCAGTCCAGTTAGGTTATTTTGGTAATGTAATGGAATATAGTGATGTGATATTGTGTGAGTGATCTTGATCGACGGGATGTGAATATAATATTATGTTGTCAGTCTTGGATATTGGTTTAGAGGTTTGGGAAGTGAAGCAAGATACCGGTAAAGGAGGACACAGTGAAAACCAGTACATACTATGCTTTAACTGAAACTCATCCAACATAGCAGATGCACTTTCAGAGTTCATAATTTTGTTTGTAACTCCATATTTGGTGTTTGTAGTTAGTGAGGCTCCTTTTGTGATGAGTAGTGTCCTCTAGGTTGTTGGCCTTCCTGCATGTGTAGGCCCCTATTGTAATATTTATTCCTTTGGCCAGTGGATAGATATTGTGGGTCACCAATCCCACTATGGTTTTTCCTGTTTGAGGTTTTCCACGTATAAATCTTTGTGTTATGGTGTATGGTCTTGTGGTTGCTTCATTTCTACTTGTTGTTATATTCTTTTATGGTTACCGGTTACTAAAATATTTTTTTATTAAGGTTAAAATTGATCTCACAGGTAGAACACTGATTCACCCCTCCTCTCAGTGTTCTTGGATTCCAACAATAGCCTCAAACCAAAACTCTATAACCTCAACCCTAGACATGATACCCTGAACAATCTATACCCTCAAGCCCAAACATTGTACTCTCAACCTTAAAACATATACTTCCTTGTTGCCTATAACCTATGTACTCTCAACCCTAAACCTTACACCCACCAACCTATACACAATTCCCTCAACCTTAAACCATATTCCCTCGACCTTAAACCATATACCATCAACACTAAACCATATACCCTTAGCCCTAAACTCTATACCCCCTACACTCAGACTTATACCCTATACCCTCAACCCTTAGACCTAAACCATGTAACCTCAACCTTAAACCCTATACCCTAATACTCATCTATACACCCTTCACTCTCAACACTATACCTTATACCCTTAATCCTAAATGCTATACACTTAACATAAATGGAAAGGGAACGAGGGAGAGGCAGGTATATAGGAGAGGGAAGATGGGTAAATAGAGATAAGTCGAGAGGGAAGGAGATATAGAAAGGTAAGTAGAGGGATAGGTGAAGAGAGAGAGAGAGAGAGAGAGGGGGGGGGGGAAAGTGGGGGAGGGAGAGGTAAATAGAGAGAAAAAAAGAGAGAGGGAGGGAGGGATATATATGTATAGAGAGGAGGAGAGAGAGGAGCGAGATAGAGATTAGTGAAGGGAGAGAGAGAGAGAGAGAGAGAGAGAGAGAGAGAGAGAGAGAGGTGATATAGATAGAAGTGGAGATGTAGGAATAGAGAGGTATGTAGAGAGACCTAGGAGAAAGAGGCAAGTGGTAAGAGAGAGTATTATGCATGGAAGGTGGTAGAGTGTGAGGGGGGGGTAAAATTAGAGAGGAAGGGATAGGGGATATAAAGAGAGAGTAAGTTGAGAGAGATAAATGGAAAAATAGAGAGAAAAAGAGGGGAGATATAAAGTAGATATAAATGGAGAGAGAGAGAGAGAGAGAGAGAGAGAGAGAGAGAAGTTGGGAACGAGGGAGGGAGAAAAAGATAGAGAGACTTGTGTAAATAAATAGAGGTAGGGAGGGAGTGAGGGGAGGTGTATGGGAGGGGGGAGACAAAGAGTACAGAGTGAAGGGTGAGAGAGAGGTAGAGAGATAGGTATAGATCATACTAGAGAGAGGAGAGAATGAGATAAAGAGAGGTAGACATAGGGGATAGAGAAAGAATTATACATCCTCTAAATATGGGTCTAGATCTTGGAGGAGATAAAGGGAGTGAGATAGAGATATCAAGTGACTACTGATAGGAGTCCGGTGATTACTAAAAGTTAACTAAGTCTAGAAACATATAAGATCTCTTAAAACTTATAATCTGCATTATAAACCCTAGATCTCTAACACCACTCTCAAACATTCATGCAACATATACATGAAATTTAACTTAAAATACAAGAAAAAAGACATATTGAACTGTGACTTATACTCAAATGTTATATTTCATGTATATATCATAATGAAGAGATGAGTCAAATATGTAGGCAAATTTGAGAGCTTAAAAAATATTATTTTTCAAAACGTGAGTATGTTTCGACTTGGTAATGATGAAGCCTAGGCTCAACCACTATCAAGTCATAATGTGAGTGCATTATAACACATTCACATTATTGTTTGCATTGGTAATTTTCAACCCTTTGGGTTGGATTTGCATTAGGCATCCAACCCAAAGTTTTGGATAGTAATTTTAATATCCAAGGAAGTGTTTTCTAGAATTGTAAAAAATATCACACCATTTTAAGTGTGCTCTCCATCAGGTTTGCATGTATCTCAATGTAAAGTTAAAAATACCATGATAATGTTATTATTTCGCTTAGCTATCTAACCATGTACAATCATTTTCATGGTTTGATAATATTAGTGTTTTCATCTTTAATATCTTTTCTTAGTGTAGCATTTTTTATCAAAAATTATTGTGTGGTATTTTCATAAAAAAAATTATTCGTTCATCAAATTTTAAAACAAGTTACATTTTTATAAAGTAGACTTCATTGTACATGTTTTTTTAAAAATATATTTTTCATTAGTTTTCAAAAAAAATATAAAGGAAGTGCACTCAATTTTTTGTTTTGCGAGATGTATCCACTTTGAAAATTAGTAAAAACTCATATTCATTCAAAAATTAGTAGAAAAATTGGGCATAAACTACATGGTGCTAGATAATTTTGAACTAAGGCAACTTTTGAAATACTCAAAAAAAAAGTTAACATTTTAGGGGGCCACACTAGACATCATTTTATGTTTTATTGATTAAAAAAACCCACTTTGTGTGGCCCCCATTTATCTTTAGTAATCATTCTAGAGATAAATGTCCTTCTAGTAGTCATTCTAATGAAGAGTGTGACACTCAAATGTCCTTACGTGTATAGCTTGAAATAATGAGCACAAACACTATGGCACTAAACAAGGATACGCATATCATAGAATCTAAACCTAGTTTCATGGTTGGAGTTACAAACAACTCCTTTTAGATTACATAAAAAGAGGGAAACAAAAAAGCTTTCTCTCTCTCAAATATGGATGGTCTTCAGACGTGTAGTGTCGTAGTTAAAACACTTCGTTCATGAAGCGGCCACCAAGGTTCAAATCTCTACTGGATCACTGTGCTCACATGCCTTGTGCTTTCATTGGATCGTTAAGCTCGCAGGTTTGATCACGTGAAGTGTAGGGATGAGGTCCTCGTTTGTGGCCTCATGGGTTCATAGCTCTAGGTCAAAAGAATTCACGTGGAGTTTGAGGGTGTGTCATGCCAGTGTCATTGATCATGATAAAAGTGTTACCAAGCATAGTTTAAAAATATATATATGGATCAATAATCAACTAATACTCTTTATTATTAACAATAACAGTCAAAAGTGTTATGTTTCTCCTTAGGCAATTTGAAGATTAAACTTACCACTAATGCGTCACCCACAACCATACCCCATTTGATGGTTTAATGTGGGATCTAAGAAATATTTCACTTTGTCATATCACCTATTATTTGTACAAAATCAAGCCTTTTTAATAATCCTTTACAATTTCACTCGATTATAAGAAAATGATCTTTTACTTGGGAAACCATAAATATATAGTATATAAGTAAAATCCTATAAATGTTAGTGATAAGAGATATTTCATACTAGAATTAGTTCCTAAACTATCACTCATGTGTGCCAAATAGTGTGAGAACCTAGTCAATTCCAATAAAATATTTATATGTTTTCTATGGTGAGATATAAATGTAAGAAAATCCTTGCAAAACCACTTGATAATATGAGTTCTATTTGAGTAGTTAATTTGAATAATACAAGGATATCTTCCAATCAATAAAGGAATTGCATATGCATTATGTAATGAAGCTCACTATTGATTTAAAAACTAGATAACCTCTAACTATTTATTCTCATATTGTCAATCGTCTCTATAGAATGAATAAATCAAGTGGTAGATTTAGGAAATCATCAATAAAGGAAATATTAGTCCCAATGCACCACCTTCCAATAGCCCAATTAATATTGTGCCAAATAAAGATGATAGATGGAGGTTGTGTATCAATTAAGTGTTCTAAATAATATCATACTAAAATACCATGACCCTCTTCCAAGGAATGAGGACTCATTGGACTATCTCTACAATGCAAAATTCGTCACCAAACAAATATTAAGCTAGGGTATAATCAAACTTTATTAAACCTATAGACATATAGAAGATGCAATTCAAGTGAAAAAGAAAGTTTATTTGAATGGCTAGTCATAAATTTTATTAATGCACCAAGTATATTCACATGGATAATGAATGAGATTTTTAGTTCATTCACCACTTCATTTTTGTGGTCTACTCTAGCATCATCTTAATTTTGAACAAAACATGAGACAAACACTTTTTTCCACATGAAACAAGTGTTTAACACTTTTTGCAAGCATAATTTGCATGCAAGCATGGAAAAATATTCATTTTCAAAGTGGGGATTATGGTAGTTGGGCTAACTAATACATGCACAAGGAGTGTATATGGATCTAGCCAAGACTCAAAGCATCCAAGAATGACCACAAGTAAACAATCTCATAAACATTTGAATGTTCTTAGGCTTAGCGAATTTCTACATGAGATTTATACTTGGCTTTTCTCATGGATGTCCTCTTAAAACCAAGTTATTAAAGGAAAAAATTTCATCTAGTTAGTAGAAAGTATTCAAATAATTAACATGCAAACTATATTATGCACTATTGCTTGTATTTGTAAATCTTTAGTAGCTATTTGAGATTAAAAATTAATGCATCCAATTCTACAATTGGATAAATTCTTACTCAATCTAGTCACCCAATTTCTTACCATACCAAAACCTATAGTACATTGATAAAACAACTACCTAATATATGATTACAAAGATTTATGCTATTATTGAGGCATGTCAACTTGGAAGCATTATATCTTGAGCAAGGGGACTATGGCCCACATAGATCACAAGCTACATAAATTATTATAAACATAAAAGAAATTATGTCAAGGGTGGAATGAAATGTGGCCTTCTTATCTATAGTAATTCCATCTAAACATCAAGCATAAGAAGGGAAGTTTTTTAATCTAGTCACATATTTTTTGAGATATTTTGCCAATTAAAGTTATTTTAGTTGATGTATGTCGACATGAAGTTAGCATATAGCCAAGATTGTATCCATCTAGCATGAATTTTGTAGATATCTATTAGAATTTTCTTCATGGTATTCCCGCTCTAGATTCATCCTTGCTAGATGGACTATACCACCTTGGCAACTTTTGTGTTTGCATGAGGTAGAGAGAAACTAATATAAAAGGCTCATTTCAACAAGGTTGAAAGGTAATATAGATTTGAAAATACTCTCATAATGTTACAAAAGTTCTTATTTTGGCCACCCTCTAGGTTATGTGTTGCCAAATTAATCGATCTTAGACCTAATGCATAATTGTCAAACTAGTAAACAATAATTAAGGTTTGTACACACCTCTATTAGTTCCAATGAGACCATGGGACTTTATTTCCATGGAATTCCTCTCAATGCACCATAGCAATGATAGTGTAAAAATGGTGATTATAATGACTTGTAAGAAAGAAATATCAACTCTAGAAATATATCAATTGTACTTTCAACATATTTCAATCCACTTTGGAATACTAAAAACTATCTTATCTAATAGAAATACAAGGTTCTTGCATAATTTTTGGAAATCACTTCAATCTATACGAGACACAAAGTTGAACAATTCTATTATATTTCATCTAGAAACTTATGGATAAGCATAAATGGTGAACAAGATAGTACATCTTCTCAAGGTGTACAATTATATATCAAGCTAATACTAAATACAAGTGTTACCATGCAAAGAATGAAACACCACACACCTTCAAAGTTGTTGATTATGTTTGGCTACACGTATAGAAGGAAAAAATAACACAAATTTACCACAAGTCTTGTACACTCTACTAGGTAGGCTCTATACCATCACCAAGAAAGTGGGAAAGAATATTTTTAAACTTAATCTTCCTTCTTGTCTAAGGTTTCAACTAGTCTTTAATGCAACTTGTTCGATATATTATACATTGAAAACTCTTCAACAAAAAAAGATTGTTGTATAATATAGTGTTCCTATTAAAGTGAATCGCCATTAATGCGATGTTGAAAAGGACATCAAGAAGAGATCCCTATCTTTTGGATAATCCAAACATGTATAGTGCCTAACAATAAATAGTTTACAAAAAGTAGGGGTTGTCAATTTGTTTCCAAATATTTTATCATAATAGCACGTTCATTGCTCTTCAAGGAGCAACTAATCCAAGATGATCTAGCTCATTAAATCACATTGTGGTAATTAGATTTTTTTTTAATATCCCTTGCAATAATATCAAAGTCATCATTATGTTCAAAGTCCATGTACCAAACTTCCAAGTCCTAACCAATCTTTAGTAATTATGAAATAATTATAAAATGGTCCAATTCAGCCAACTCATCATTTATTTTTGTTATATAGTAATATATATTGTCATTATTTATAGTTTAAAAATGAATAGACATGGGTCTCATTCGAACTTAGCATTAAACAATTTTTGTTACTATAATTTTACGTATGTTAGAAAATGTATTTTCTATTTTTCTTGTTAATTTGCAATTTGTATAATTTTAACCTTTTCCATTCATAAATTGTTTAGATAAATATAAAACCATTAAGTTTTTTTGTAGAGTTATTCATTCAATTTCCTCCTAAATCTCATATCATTTTTTACCTTTTCTATTCATAAAATATTTCTAAATATAAACCTACCCATTATATTTATTTAAGATTATTCACTTAATTTCCTCTTATGCCCCATATCATTTTTTCCATCTTTTTATCTTGAATAAGATGAGATGATCCTCAATATAAATGATGATGCATTACAATTGCTAGTATCTTGTACAGGTGGCAACTAAAAGCTAATATTCTAGCATTGTCATTTTTTGAATGAAAAAGGGAAGAGCACAATGTATTGACCATTTTCTTGATTAACAAAATAAAGTGCCCAAGATCTCTATATACCAAGAGATCATGAGAGGTTATGAAAAGTAGTGTTCTTAAGTTTTTTAATATTAATTCTTATATATGAATAATAGTAGTCAATATTTGAAGGCACTTTTATTTATAAATAATAATGATGTGTCAACAAATTGAAAGTAAGGTTTTAATATGTTATTAATAATAATTTGTTTCACAATTAGAAATTAAAAAAATTTAAAATTATTATCAATATGCATTTTTTTTAAATATCATTTATATTATTCATTAAAATGTTTGAATTAGTGTGATCTACATTTAATTCTATAAAACATTTATCATTACCTTTTTTCATTTTTACAATGCATAACTAAAAAAATACTTAGAAATGCCTAAAACATTTATTAAAGTTATAAGGAGAAAATAGTATAATATATGATAGAACAAAAATTTGACCAATAAAAATATAAGATTTATTTATATTTTTTTAATAGAAATGAGGTGTAGAAATATTATGGATGTCTAACTATTAACCAATAATTATGTAGAATGATCTAGAGCATTTGACATCACACTGAAAAAAAAATCATAATTACTTAAAATATTGTATAATAATCTCTCAAAAATTTAAAATTGTAGCCAAAATTTATCAAATGAATAAATTATAATAAAATTGTATTATAACTCCTTAAAACTTTAAAAATGTCACCAAATTTGAACATTCAATTAAATATTTTCACCATAATCCCGTAAAACTATAGACTGACTGAATGCCCAAAGTTATCTTTTCACCTGATAGGGTATTCATTTTTTTTAATAGTATTTTCCCTTTATTTAAATAGGGCAGTCATATTCATTACCCCAGAGAACAGATTTCACTAATACGATTATATTCAAAATTTTCAAAAATTACTTTGATGATAATAAAATTACTTTGTGAAAGCCAGTTCAATTTTATGATCTTGAAAGATATAAAGAATGTTTTGATGATAATATGATTGATATGTGTGATTTTGTTATTCAATTTACCATGTTAAATATTTTTTTAATTCTCAAGATATATTGAATATGTAGTAGTATGTGAAATACGTAATTTAATAGAGAATTATAGATGCAATTTATTTGAATGAAAGAGATTATGTGCGAGAGCATCATCAATGTTATTTTTCAAGGGTTTATTTTAATTTAACTTGGATCGCTATTCTTTTAAGATTTCATATGTATTACAAGTAGTTATGGCATGAGTGAATATAATATTAATTCATATTATCATATATTTCATTGTATTCTTTGTCCAAAGATTTATTAAGTATATTGTAAGAGAATTAAATGTATAAAACTGTAAAGATAATTTATATGATACAATCATTTTATTGTCTTGATTGTATAGTGTATTTTAATACAGAAATTCATTAGTTTCTGTCATGGCAGGATACGTACGCATTCATTATGTTTTGAAATGGTTTAAATGGTTATTATTCACTGTCCTTATCAATCAATAAATTTTTAAAAAAAATCAAATTAAAATGAATTTTTATTTTTTCAAAATTAACATGTCAAATTTTTAACAAAATTATTTAAAAATTAATTTATTTCCGTATTAATTTGAATGGATATAAAATTTAATTTTCATCATAAAAAAATATTGAATTTTGAACAAATGTCATATACATTTAATACATTTGTCGGTACTATTTACTCTACACAAAAAAATATATATTTAAAAAAACATACTAGTTAACAGGTGGGCCCCACGGCTCCGTTAATGCTCAGTTCTCACGCAGAAATTTGATAAACTTTATAATGTTTTCAACTACTTTTTAATTGAAGAGCCAATATTAAATTTAGATGGTCAATATTTCAAATGATTTTATATATATTTTATATTAAGTATTTAGTTTTTTTTTAAATTATACATATTTTATTTAATGTGAGATTTATTCTAGATTGAAGTATTAATGTAGAAAAAAAAATCAATATAATATTTTTTATGTATTTATTTTTTTATAAGGATCATAAATAAATACTTACAATCTGAATAGCTAATACCTTGGGAATCTCTTTCTTCAAAGATCCAACATTACTAAATTTATCAATGTTTCTCTAGTAAGTAGTGTAATAAATTTGTATGTATATCTAGACAACAAAACAAAGATCCCATTTAATCTTTGGGGCTTACATGCAAGTGACTCTTTCTTGTGTTTTTAACTTTAATAAAATATAGGTGTAAAGGTGAAATTAAATTTGTTTTTTTTAATATTTATTTAATTTTGTGTATATTTCTTTGAAGATGTTTTCATGTGATAATATATTGATAAATGATGTATTTTTGTATTAAGTTTAATTTTCATATTTTGGTTTTGATTTATATTTACTTATTTTCATTTGAATCCATTTTTAATAGATTTTTTTTTCTATTTCAAAATCTTTATTTCATTTGTATGGATCATTTTCAAATAATTCAAGATTGATAAAAATCAATCCTAAAAAGTATACAAAATGGTATCTAAATTTTAATACTCCAAATTCATATTCAAATTCAAACAACTCCAATCTTTTATATTAATCATTATGAAGTAGTATAATACATTTTTCATACACAATGTTGTTATGTCATTATATGTAATTAAATGCAATGTGTACTTAATTTTATATGGACCAATTATCATCATGCTCATAAGGGTAATAATTACAAAACAATTAAATTCTATAGACTATTAAAAGAACTAAAAATGTAGAATTGTCACATAAGACATCTACATGGTTGCAAATATTGTCTTTAAAATACATTTCTTGTTGTCATTAATTTAATTCGCTAAAGGGTTTGACCTAGGAGAACTCATTCAGTTACTGAATTAATGTCCATAGACACCACCTTAACATATGCCAATATCTATAAGACAATGGAAAGACGCTTTTCATTATTACATTTTATTAGTCCATTTCCACACAACATAGATCAATTTTATGCACTGCATGAAGTTCATGATAATTGAAATCAAACTCGTGGAGCTCGAGATCCATCTACATCATTCTCTTTATCAATTTAGAGTTTGAAGCAACCATCAAACTAAGATAACTAATCTTTCAAAAAATGACAAAATATTTCAATCATCACCTATATCATTTGTCCATCGATTATAAGACTACATACACCTATCCCTTTTTTTTTATTATAATACATATTTCTATTTTAATTAATTTATCCTAGCCCAATAATTATTAGATAATTATTTTTATTTATTTGTCTAACATATTTCTCTCCCTCTCATCATCTCCACTTTTATCTACTCTAAACTAACCACAACATTGAGAGGAATTTTTTTTTATTGGATAAAGAAATTACAAAAGAGTTACAAAGAACCTTGCTGCTCAGCAGCTAAACATCAGACTACAATAAACAGTAGGCATTAGAGTTAAAGACCTCTATAAATTAAAATAAAGGATATATTTAACAAAACGTAATCAAACGTGATATAAAATAGGTTTACTAAGTGAATACTCTCTGGCTTGCTTCAAATACTAATAGTTCGATAAATTTTGCCAGTGCCAAAAAAATATTGCATCGGATTAGAAATTATGTCTTCTGTGACTACTTCAATCAATTGCTTTGTTCAACCAAATAAAATGTTTGTCAGGTTGTTAACGTGAATACCTAAAGCAAAATTATCACAGGCAGGAATTTTACCTATGAAACACAGGTTAGAGCGAGGAAGGAATGTGAGATCCAGTGAAAATTTAATTTAATTTTTCATTTTTTAAAAATGTAGTCTTGGCATCGCTCAATTGACGATGTTTTGTCTTTGCCACAGTTAAACCTGCTTGTGAAACCCAAATATGGGAGTTGGCCTGCTATTAAAGTATGTTGCAGCGGCAAGATAAACACAGCTCAAAGCAACATACACTCCTATCCACTTAATGGAAGAAAAAGTTAAAATTGAAAAAAGAACAGTTAACCCGACCATTACAGCCACATTCAGTAAGCACCTGTATGTGGGGAGTTCTTCTTCAGTGCCAGAGTTGGGGAAAGAGCCTTCTTTGTGGAAACTTGAAAGCAGCTGATCTTTAAAATGAAAAGTTTCATTAAGCCAGGCAGATGCTTCATTCTCTGAGGTGGGAATTTCACTCAAAGGTATTCGACGAACATGAATATGGACTTCAGCTGGATCAATCCCAAAGGCATTATCCATGAAAAGAGGGCATCGCGGTTTGTAAGTAATAGTCAAATCATACACTGCAAACATCAAAGAAATTGAATTACATTAGACTAGACAAAGGAAAGAACTACCTTACAATAAGCAAATGTATAGATAGATAGATATAGATATGAAAAGAAAGCATCGATTTTTGTAAGCAATGGTCAAATCATACACTAAACATCAGAGAAAACAAGTACATTGAACTAGATAAAGGAAAGAACAGCCTTGCAAAATAAAATTTTATGTTTCCAAATGATGTAGGTTGTAATATCGTTCACCATAAAAATCTACAGAATTCGACAAAGTTACCTGACTGTCTCCTTTTAACATTCAAACCAAAGACGGTTAAAGTAATTGTGAATTTTATTTTGTTTAATGATTTGTAGCAATGGGCTAAAAAGAGAAGAGCGTCAATATTTATCATTGGAGGTAAACTACCATGGCATCGCACCATAATTTCTTTTTTCTTTTTGTTTTACGAGCAGGAATATCGGATCATCTAGAGATGATGAACTAGATAGAAGTAAGCAAAAGAGGTGTTACAGGTTGTTCTATAGGTGTCAGAGTGCTGTAAGAAGTGAAATGAAAAATCCTTTTGAAAGCCCATCTACCACTGTGAAACCTTACGCAAATGGCCTATTCAAACCCACAAAATCCTTTTGACATTTTTTAACAAAACGAAGCCCAACAAGTCAAACAAAGTAAAATTTTGTTGTGCCATATATGCAACAAGATTTCAAAATCAGTTAGACCAGGGTTTCCTACAATTTACATTGCAGATCCATAAAGGATATATGATTTGTATTAAATAACCATTGGAAAACTTGAGTGAGATCAAGAAAGGAATCCAATCTATAGAGATCTTAGAGACTCAATTGTCTCCTATAGAACCCACTGTTGAGCATAACCATATGGCAAAAAGAGAGGAGAATGAATGCAAGCAATAACTCAGAGGATTGAGCCGAAAGAATATTTGATTTAATGACTGATATGACAGCATAGTTGCTTCACAAGGACAGTAATATAAATATGCCTAGACAACCAACAAGTGAAGCAAGTGCTTCTGTAGATAATAATCTAAATGCCAATCAAAGCCACACATAAAGGATTGTCCTTGTTTCAGCTGCAAGACCAATCCAACCTACCTTTCTAAACAATGAGGTGGAGGATCTAGAACCTAAAGCCAAAACTCACTGTTTGATGATGTTACAGTTTAACATGCAAAATACAAAATTCTTCCTGAGGAGATCTGAAGTGAAATGTAACTCACCAATCGTATGAACATGAACAAAGTTTCACAATGGTTACAAACCAGAGCCTAGGCCACAAGTATTTCAGAGCAACGTGTAACAAGATTTGGGGAATATGACACTCTCTACTTATAATGGATCTAATGAATGCTCAGCTCATGCATGGGTACAAAAGCTAGACACATATATGTATGTCAATCCAATCACTGAAGAAGGAAGCAATCAAGTTTGTCACCTTGCACTTGGATGGTACTACACATGAGTGTATTACAGAAATGTAATTGGTAAAAAATAGTTGTTGTATTAACAATGAGCAACAACGCTCAATATATAAATTACAAGGATTTACAAAATAGAAAGTTTCTAAGAGACTAAAATTACAATATATTACATGATTGAGCATTAATAATTAACTTAGGAAAATATAATATTAATACCCTCCCTTAATGCTCAATCTATCAATGACACCAAGCTGCCCCCTAAATTTGACAAACTTATCTGGACTGAGTGACTTGGTGAGAATATCTATTGTCTGCTCCAATGTTGGAACATATAGCAACTGATCGGAACCGTCTTCAACAAGCTTTTTGATGAAATGACAATGAGTTTCCACGTGCTTGGCTCTTTCATGGAAGACAAGATTCTTGGTAAGTTTGAGCACTCCCTGCTTATCACAGAATAAGGGAGTCGGACTTGCTTGAGATATTTGCATATCCGCAAGCATCCGGTGAAGCCAAACTGCCTCACATGCTGCCTTAACTGCTCCTCGATACTCTGCTTCTGTCGAGGAGAGAGCCACTGCCTGCTGCTTTTTACTAGTCCATGTGACTGCACCAGATCCCAAACTGAACACATATCCAGAAGTTGATTTCCTATCATCAACCGAACTTGCCCAATTTGAATCTGTGAACCAAGTCTAGGATCATGACTCTGAGTGTAAAGAAGTCCATAATCAAAGGTGCCTTTCACATAACGCAGCACACGCTTCACTGCTACCCAATGATTAGCCTTGGGGGCTGTCATGAAGCGGGAAATGTAGCTCATTGCAAAACTGAGATCAATTCTAGTAGCAATAAGATAGATGAGACTGCCCACTAGTTGCCCGAATTGTGGTTCATCTATAGAAGAAGAATCAAACTTGGCTGACAACTTCGGTCCTTTCTCCACAAGCATGGAAGCAAGTTTGCAGTCCTGCATTCGAAACCTGTCAAGCAAGTTCCAGGCATACTTAGACTGAGAAATAAAAATGTTACTATCAGTTTGCCAAACCTCAACACCTAAACAATAATGCAGAAGCCCCAAATCTATCATGTCAAAATCCTTGCACGGGTCATGTTTGATTTCTGCAATCAAATGTGTTGCACTGCCAGTAATGATCAAGTCATCCACATAGACCACCAGAAAGAGAATATCATCACCAGAGTGTTTGATACACAAATTACTATCAAAAGGACAATGCTAAAAACCATGAGCAACCAACTACTGATCAATCTTAATGTACCCCGCTCAAGGAGCATGTTTAAGTCCATAGAGTGCTTTCTGGAGTCTACTTACTTGATGTTCTTTGCCAGTAACCTTGAAACCAGGAGGTTGCGTCATGTAGACTTCTTCCTACAACTCCCCATTGAGGAAGGCACTCTTAACATCCATCTGATGGACTTTCCATCCAAACTGAGCTGCAATAGCGAGAAGACGACGAATGGTACTCATCTTGGCCGTCAAAGCAAAGGTCTCCTCATAATCAATGCCCTCCCTCTGTGTGAATCCTCGAGCAACTAATCTGGCCTTATACATATCCAAAGTACCATCTGCATGATACTTGACCTTGTATACCCATTTGCAACTAACAGGCTTCTTCCCTAAAGGAAGATTAGAGAGAACCCAAAGGCTCTTGTATTCTGAGTCCATTGCCTATTCCCACTCTGGAATCTCTTTTGCTTCTGTATAGGTCTAAGGCTCATAAATACTATAAATGTTGGCCATGGGAGCAAAGTTAACTGTATTTTGCTACTTGCCCTTATTTCTGGAAGATCTACCCTCAATGAGCTCATCAAGACGAAGATCACTGATGGTCTTAGCCCACCACTTAGGCCGGAGAGTAGAGGTGCAACATCAGATGCAGGAGGAATGACTGGAACTGGAGGTGGAAGAGGATCTGGAACAGGTGGAAGATTAGCATCATCCGGAGGAAATTCAGGTAGTGCATCATCAAATACAGAATTTGCATCATCCCTCCCATCAAGTGAACCAAATGGAAGACGAACACCCAAATCAGAAGCCTTCAAAGGCTGATCCTCAGACTTCTGCTCAATTGAGGAAAGCTGAAATGGTCCTCGATCTTCATCAAAGACAACATCACGACTAAAGATGAGACGATCAGTGTCTACATCAATCAGTCGATAGGCCTTATGGTTGTCACTGTATCCTGTAAACAAAAACTTCTGACTCTTGGAATCCAACTTAGAGCGCTTGGCATCTAGAATCCAAACATATGCAAGTGAGCCAAAAACTTTCAGATGGTTGATCTTGGGTTTGCGACCAGTCCATGCTTCCTCAGGAGTCTTCCCCTTAACAACATGAGTGGGGGACCTATTAAGGAGATAGACTATAGTAAACACTGCTTCTGCCCAATACTTCCTAGGAGCATTTATGTGTTCCAACATAGAGCTAGCCATTTCTGTAATGGTGCAATTACGACATTCTACAACGTCGTTTTGCTAAGGGATGTATGTTGTGGTTAACTGATGTTTTATGCCATGTGTATCACAAAAAGTGGAGAAAGTAGTAGAACAAAACTCCCCCCCCCCCAATTATCAGACCTAAGAGTAATAATAGAACAACCAAACTATTTTTCTACCAAGGCCTTAAATCTCTGAAATACAGGAAACACGTCTGATTTCTGTTCAAGAAAATACACCCACATCTTACGACTGAAATCATCAACAAAAAGTAAGAAATACCTACACCCAGTAACAGAAGGAGTATTCATTGGACCACATACATCAGTGTGAACCAACTATAGTACCTTAGATGCTCGCCATGAGTCACCATCCTTGAACAGTGTCCTATGTTGCTTCCCAACCTGACAAGCTTCACAAACTCAATAATTCTGAGTTTGAACTTCAGGTAAGCCATGTACTAAATCTTCCCGAACAAGCTGAGCAAGGTAATGAATGTTCAGGTGACCATATCGCCGATGCCATAGACGGGTGATAGAGGAGGATTTTGCTGCCAAGGCATGTTCAAGAGAATCACTTGTATCCACAAGTATGTAAAGACCATGATCCTCAATACCAATAGCAACATTAGTGCGTGTCGCACGACCAACAATTGAACATTCATGGGCACTGAAGATGATGTCAAGCTGAGGAGAATGCTGCATAATTTGACTCATAGAGATAAGGTTCAGTTTCATGCCAGGAACGTAGTATACATTAAGGAATATGAGATTCCTCCCACCAAACTGTATCTGAACGTTGCCCTTGCTAACAACAGTATACTCTTCACCTCCTCCAAATATGACTGAATCAGTATAGGGAGAGAATTTTGTAAACCAATCATGCCTGTGAGTGAAATGCTGAGAAGCACCAGAATCGATATACCAAGCAAAAGATTTCACATGGTCTACAGATCTTTTAGCCATGAAGGCATAAAAGGCAGACTCTTTTTGCTCTATGTGCTCAGCAGCATTGGCTTTAGGCTGAGACCCTCCCTACTTCCGCTATTCGCAAGCTATGCGATTGCGACAATCCTTAATAATGACCATATTTGTGACAATAATTGCATTGAACCTTCTTCTTCGAACCTTCCTGTGACTGGCTGAAGCTCTTCTGCTAAGAGGATTTGAGATAACTAAGATTTGCCTTTATCCTTGTGAAAGGATTTGGCTACAAATGCTTGCTCGAAGGAGGACGAAGTGGCATTGCTACCAAACTATTGTTTCCAGCGATCCTGTTGCAGAAGTTTAGTGCACAACTCAAGAAAATTCAAATCAACGTTCATAGTCGTAATTTTGAGTCTCTATGAAGTGCTCGTAGGATTTTGGTAGACTCTTCAGGGTTATTACTACCATATCCTCTTCCTCCATTTTCCGACCAATAGCTTCGAGCTGATCTCGAATGTCCTTAATCTTCATGAGATGCTCCTGTAAGGACATACGTTCATCCATCATGATGGAGAACAACTGGTTCTTCAAGAAGAACGCTCGTCTTTTGTCAGATGTCTCATGCAACTCCTTCAGATGCTTCCAAATTTTTGAGGCTGATTTGCCAAAAGGAATCTGAGGCAACTGGTCATCTGTGACAGAGAGCTTTAAGAAGAATGACAGCTTCCTGATTGTGGTCATCAAATTTGTCCTAATCAGATCCAGCTGCGAAAGGACGAGATTCTTTTCCCAAAACCAGATCATCTAGACAACGATATTCGAAAATAGTCAGCATGCGCTACTTCCAGGTGTTATAATTTTTGCCATTGAATCTTTGACTACCTTCCAACATCAAGTTGGTCAATGACACCATCTTGCACGTTTCCCAATGCATGGAAAACAGAAAAATCTAAACAAGCGTGAATCTGAAATAGAGGCATAATCAAGTACAGACTTCGAAAAAGACAGTACGGTTCGCACGGATTTCGAGAAAAAATGTGGCTGACCCAAAAAAATCTGACAACCTAGAATAGCTTTCGAAAAACCCACAAGGAATCTGAAATCAAAATGCAGATCCAACAGCTCAAAAATCGAGGCATGGAAAACGATGCACCCAGAAAAATTTGATGATGGCCTTGTTAAGGTCTCAAAAAACCCACCAAGAATATGAAATCAGAATAAAATTTTGACTTGAAATAAAAGGTCAAAACCCTAGTCAAAAATTGCAGGAACCCTAGGCGGCCATGAATGCTGAAAAAAATTCTCGAGTTTTGTGAAGGAAAGATCAAAAGGATTGAAAAACCCTAGCCATTGCTGGAAGAAGACCCGGAATGCAGAGAACCCTAGCCGTCGGGCAAGAAACAATGAAGAAATCCCATCACCGAAACGATAGGAAAAAAATACCAAAATCCACAAAAATCGTCTCAAGCCGGCACGATTTTGGTGAAAATCGTGAAATGCAACTCGTGAAAATGAAGATCGTGTTGCTCCAAACACGGGTTTTGGTGGAAAATAACCAAGGCACGATAAATCACGTCGCGCAAAATAAATCGTGAGAAAAAAAAGGACACGAAAAAATTCAAGGAGGCACACAAAAATCGCGCAAAGAGAGATGCGGAAGATCGTGTGATGCAGATGCGCTAAGAGACGGGAGGTAGTGGAGCCAACCAGGCACAGGTCGAGAACAAAAATGCGGCACAAAAAAAAGTTTTAAAGATTGTAGGTCGCACACATGGAGAAGACAAAATTAGACTGTTCTGATAAAATCGTTTTTCCAGAAATCTTAAAAATTTTCTGGAACAAATCCCCCAGGAAGAAATTTTAAAATGACTGCTCTGATACCATATTACGGAAACGTAATTGGTAAAAAATAGTGGTTGTATTAACAATGAGCAACAACACTCAATAAAAAAATTACAAGGATTTACAAAATAGAAAGTTTCTAAGAGACTAAAATTACAATATATTACATGATTGAGCATTCATAATTAACTTAGGAAAATATAATATTAATAGAGTGGTGGTGCTACTGTCTGATCACTTAAGGTCACAAATGCAACACCTCGCATGATGAATTCTAGCAACATTTGATTGAGAGGTTTGATTAAAAGGATCCTAAGTATATTTCAAAGATTTGACACAGCTCAAACAATGTGGTTCGATGGAGAACTATGTCACAGAGTTTCAAAAGCTATCAATGATGGTGCCAAACATAACAGAGAGAAGATTGAATATGCTCTTCATTGAAGGGTCAACTGAATCTCTCAAGGGGCCGGTCAAATTTTTTGAGCCATCTACACTAACAAGAGGCCATCAAGCAAGCGTTGGCGCTAAAGAGTTTCACGCCAAAGAATAAGTTACAGACCAAAACCTTCATTCCAAATCGGCCCTTTCTCAAAAAAACATACAATAGACAAAGATTTTTCGATTAGGACCACACATTGAATCGAGGAATGAACCAAGAAGGAAGAAAAATTGTTTTAACTACAAGGAACCATGGTTACTTGGACATAAATGTCATAGGAAATGACAAATGCATTAGATTAAGGTGAGGTCTAACGATGAATCAAGATCTAAAGAACTTGAACCATAGAAGGAAGAAGAAACTGAACAAGAGATTTGAGAAGAAGATCAACCAAAACAAGAACAGGTAAATCTCAAGAGGCACTCGTGCCATACTTTTTAGTAGCCTAAGGTACAACCCCTTTTGCATCCATGGGGTCCTATGAGGTCAAAGGGTGAGTGTACTCGTTGACACTAATAACTTTATTGTTGAGGGACTAGTGGCAAAATGAGGTTCTCAAGATGGGATGACTTTGAAGGGATTGTTGTTATGGAGGCTAATGATTTCACCACCCAATGACATAGAAAGACCTAGTTGAATCTCAATACAAGACGATACAATATGAAGGACAGTTCTTGTCAACATGGGAGACATGTATATGGTCCTAGATATCCGGTGGTTGCACTCATTAGGAGAGATAAGACAACTTCAAGAACGATGGAACTAAAGTATTCATTTGGAGGGAAAAAAAGTGGTAATGGAAGAATGTCAAATAAAGCATCCAAGACTATATCAGCTATGAGAATGGAAAGGATTTTCCATCATGGACGAGCTGCATTGGCAACTCAATGTTTGGTGACTGTAACAAAATGCACCGAAGGAAATAAGGCTTAAATTTGACCATTACGTGCATGATGGTAATTATTTTTTTAGCATAGATGGAGAACCATCTTGATAGGCATACATTTGTGGTCAAAATTGATCACGACATTTTGAGATATATTTTCAAGTATCTAAATGATCAATAGCAAAAGTGGCTGAGAAAACTCCGAGTGTATGATCTTGATATTGAGTACATCAAAAGGAAGAAGAATGTCGATGTGCTGTCTAGAAAGAAACCTATGTTCCATGTCTCACATCTCCATGAATCGGAAGAATGAAATCATAACAGAATATGCCGAAAACGCATTTGCAACTAATGTTTTGGAAGGGAAATTGTCGAATGACAAGTACACCGTTTGCAATGAACTCATTCTCGACAAGGGAAAAGTCTACTTGGTGCTAAAATCAAGGATAAAGGAAAAGATTTGCAGGTAATCCATGATACTCCCTTGGTGAGCCGTTGTGGATATTTCAAGACATATAAACAGATCAAGGAAATCTCCACATAGAAGGGCCCCAAGGATGATGTCTTCACCCATATCAACTAGGCATTTCCAATAGGCCTTTGAGAGCCCTTACCCATTGTGGGGCGGAAATGGGAAAGTGTCTCAATGGATTTCATCATGGAAGTTTCTCAAGTTCAAGGTAAGGATTGTATATATGTTATAGATAGACTAACAAACTATGCACATTTTTTTGTCATCTCTTTAAATTATAAGGTGCCACAAGTAGCTGATCTGTTCTTCAAAGAAGTGGTGAAACTGCATGGACTACCCAAGAGCATCACGAATGATAGATTGTTTCTTGAGTTACACCACCACCTACCTGTTGTGACGTTTTTGCACATCGCCCCATTGCAAATGGGGACCCCTCTTTTTGTCTGGTAGGATAGTGTCTTGTTTGTGTTTAGTTTTAGTCTGGCAGCTTTTTTGTGATCTTTAGTATTACAATGAGAGGATTTTGTCTTACCAAGTCCAAGGGTGAGTCCGGGATTGAAAGTGAAGTCTCAAGGGGTGAGGTTAGATTGTTATTACAAGGGTGGGATTGCAAGGTCCCCTTGCAATTTTGTCCAAAATAATACATTTGACCTTTGTATCCCCAATGTTGCATTGCAAAGATTGCTTAAGCTGCGAGTGTCTAAGTGTGTGAAATGATGCATTCATACGTGAACCCTTAAAAGTTCCACTTTAATACATGGACAAGTGAAAGTTCCACTTTTCTTTCACAAAGTAAGGAAAGTATCCAAATCTTACATGCCACCTTGTGATTTCTGATTTTTTACATGGAATCATACAAACTGCAAATTCTTACATGAGGTAGCTAGTGATTTGACTATGTGCAAAACAAGCTTGCAAATGCGGGTTTGATGATGTGAAAAATTGAACATTTGTGTGCAAAACTGTGGTTAATTTTGCAAATCATTGAGTAGAGGGGTGAATTTTCAAAGTGGATCAAGGAGAGTGCTTAAAGTTTAACATTTTTTGATCAATGCATGAGGTATGCTAGTATCCGCCCTTGTCAATGCACGAACACTATGAAATCCCGACCTTTGTTTAGTTCATGCACACTAGAAATCTCCACTTTCCTATGCATGAAAACTAGCAATGTCCGCCTATCAATGCATGAATTAATTGAATTTCTGCCTATCAATGCAAGAGCACTAGCAAATTCCACCCTTGTAGCCTCTTGTTATACATGCGTATAGTGAAACTCTGCTCTTTAGTTTATACATGACATGTGCAAAACTCCGACCTTGGTTTGTATGCACAAGCAAGGTTAAACTTCAACCTTGCTTCTTTATACATGACTTCATCAAAATCCCTATTTTATGCATGAAGTGCTCAAAATCCCTATTTTACAAAAGAAGTGCTCAAAATCCCTATTTTACAAATGAAGTGCTCAAAATCCCTATTTTATACATGATGAGCCTTAATTTCTGAAATCATACATGACCTAGTGAAAACCCCAAAAATGCAGTGCAGGCAGAAAATTCGAATCAGGTTTACAAGTGCAAAGCAAAGATATGAAATAATTGATTTGCAATGATTATTGATTGTGAAACCTGCCAGGTATATATATGTAATGCAAGGTGTAATAAGGTGCAAGGCCAACCTTCCTTAATGGCAGGTTAAATCGTGTGAGAAGGTAATAATGCATAAGGCTGACCTAGGGCAAGAGAGTGCAAAGGTAAGCGCTTGAGGTTGATAGAGCCAACCTAAGCATTAAAAGAGTTAAAACGTGTGTAAGAGTAAAGGACAAGCAGACCTAAACATGAGAACTTTACGAAACGTGTGTAAAGGCAAGAGAAATCACTACAACGTGCCCTTGGCCAACTTAAAGCTAGTATGATGGGTGCATTGTAGGTAACAAATAAAGAAGACGCCAAAAAAATAACTTTGTAATGCACATCAGATTCATTCACAAGTAAAGAAGAGTTAAGCAGCGAGATTCATCAGGGCAGACTTAATCTAACTCAGTCCAACAACAAGGGTTCAAATTCCACACCACCAACAACAGAACAAAGTTCTTTTCCAATATGAAGCGAGCTATGAAGGGGAGTAAGTTGCTTCCAATACAAGCAACAGCAACAGTAGTCACAGCAGAAATGAAGCAAATGATACAATGCAATCTGAATCAATATTGAGTTCAGAGACAAATGGAAGGAAGTCCAAGAGCAGATGAAAGCAGAAACAGGACAGAACTACAATGCACATGATTACCAGCAGATTTCCAGAGTGAAAATAAGTTCAGATTCAGGTGTTCTTGCAAGGAATGATGTGTGGAATGATAGAAGGACATCACAACTTTAGCAATGCAATTGCAACATGAAGGATTCATCAATCCAAGGCAGGACTTAACAATATCAATGTGAAAGAGGACAATATCAACTAATGTTAAGGCATCCAAGAACCATATACATGAAGGGGAGGAAAGGCTTGCACAACATCAGGATAGAAGATACTTCAATGATGCATCACAATTTAAACATGAAAGAGATCAACATCATGAAAAAAATTAAATAAAGAAGACTCAACATTGCAATTACAACATGAGAAGAGAGACTTCAACATGTGAAAGAGAGATCAAGCCCCAAGCAATGCAAAAGACTTGAACAGTGCAAAGCAGGACATCTCATATATGCGAGTGAAGAGGAACAATATGAAGGAGGAGCATTACAATATGAAGGATTACATGATGATGAAGGGTTCTACAACTACTCAAGAAGATAAAACACATTAAGGATTGACATCATGAAGAAGCAAATGCAAAGGACTTTCAAGGCAAGAGGGATATCTTCACACATCCAAGGACATCTCAAGAATGTGAGAAATGGATTAGGACAATATTCCTCTACATCAAGATCATCATGGTTTCAAAAGATGCAACTTGGAGAGAGGACCTCACAAGGATGCACAAGAAAGGGCAAATCAACATCACAAAGGACTTCCACATCAATATCCACACTACAAAGAAGGAAAGCAAGTATGAATGATGAGTGATTACAAATGAAGGAACATCTCAACATTGTAAGTGCAATGGACAACATCGAGATTCAAGTGTTCATCATTCAAGGTTTGCACTACAAAAGGTGTAGATGCTACAACTATCTTGATATTCTTTCAGAAATCCAAGAACCAAGGTCAATACAACGAGGGAATCCCAACCAAGAACATTGTACAAGGAAGTGAATTTCAAGATTCCAAGGTGAAGAGGTGTTTCAAAATTCCCAAGCAAGAAGATGAACATTGAAAGGTGATCAAGGAATAAAAGAAGAGTTAATCAAAGTTAGAGGACTTGATTACTGAGATGATGCGATTTGGGAATATGCCCATCACAATCAATCAAAAGCCACATGATGATGTTGAGTATCAAGAGATACTTATTTGTGATGAGGTTTCAAGTCTACAGAGCGTGCAAGTAGTTGAGGTGGCGAAAACTCGCCTACATCCACCAATCAAATGATTCCAAGTCAAAGCAACCAAGTGCATTGAACCTGACTCATCCCAAGAAGACAACTATGCATGTGAAAGGCACAAACTTCAATGTAACAACTCCTATTTTCTCATTGGTCCACATTCAATGTAGGAAATGTATCCAAAATGTTGTAATTTTCTCATTGGTCGAAGAAGAGTTAGTTGTAACTAACCCTAACTAGGGTTTTATTGTTAAATCTCATCCATTGATTTCAAATCAGTCCTAGCCCTTGAATTGTAATTGAATGTCTATATAAGACATTACCTTCTCATTTGTAAAGGTTAATAGTTAGAAGTTCCTAATTAGAAGATTCAAGTAGGAGTAGAGTAGAAGGGAAGACAGAGATTGTTGCCAAGACTTGAGGGAATAAACATACCACATTCATTGAAGATATGGTGAATCTCCGTATTTTATTTCAAAATGTTGCATGGTTTCTACTTCTCAAATTTCAATTTAAATTTTAGATAAAGTTCATTGATCTTAATAGAGCAATGCGATGATATGTGATGAATCCCTTGGTTCATACTTTTTGTTGTTTGTTGATTGTAAGCTACAATGTAAAGTTAGCCTAAACCTTGTTATTGTGGCTAAGTTTGATTGTGGATATTTGTTCAAATTGTGCCAGCATTGGGTATTTGTATGAATATTTGCAATAATGAAAATCATTAACTATCTTAGGAGATCGCATCAATTTTGCGTAGTTGTTGCTATCAGGGCAAAGAAAAGCTTCGTTTGAAGGAATTTGTAGATGTTAGATTAGCATAGATTCCCTAAAACCCTTTCCCTTTTGTCTTTTGTTTGAGTTTGAGTGAGTTAGTTTGCAAGTTCCAGTTGTGATTCATAAACGTAAGTCCCTCTGTGATACCAACATATCACATCATTTTCATTAAGACTATCCAATTGCAAAGTCAAGACATTGCCAAAAAAATCTTGGGTTTATCTTATTTGATCATATCATTTAGCATATAAGATTTCCTTGTTCAAGAGAGGATAGAATACTTAGTATTTTATTCTATGTTTGAAGTGTATAAAAAACACATCAACACTAGTGCATGTTAATGAAGATGACATCATTCATAGCCTTTTCAAGCATGAAGCTCAAATCTTTATTGATCTCTCATTCGGATAGATAGCAAGGAAGTTATGTAATCAAATAGACCCAAGAAATTTGAAGTCACTCAAGAATAATCTCCAACAAGCTCAAAACCAAAAGATGTATGCAAACCATCATAGGATCAAGAGAACATTTGAAATAGGAAACATGGTTTTTGTGAGATTGCAGTTGTTAAGCAATCTTCCTAGAAAGGAAGTGAGTTGGAAAATCTCAAACCACATTTCTACAAGCCTTACAGAATTATGAGAAGGATGGGTGAATGTAACGTCCCTTTTAAGGATATTGCTATATTTTTCCCTAAAATCACAATTCCAACTAACATAAGAAATGAAAAACATTCAAGGATACAAATTTACCAATTGAAAAACCTTTTAACAAGATTACTCCTAGTTTAGGTCTTTAACAAGATTACTCCTAGTTTAGGTCCTGCACATAATATTAGCCACTAGGAAATTGACATTAAATCATAAGTCAAGATAACATCTAATTTTCTCTAATCATTAGTATACATCATAAAGTCATATAACATTCTCATATTAGAATCTAAGACATTAGCCATTCCAATGTGGATTCCCATAATAACCTCATTAGGAAAACGTTGAAACGTTTGCAAACCACAATCTCAAGATTGGTCACCTTTGTGTTGCAAAAGCATGGAAGGTGGGGCGCCCTTCCATCCCTCAATCCACCCACCTTAGAGGCGCTCCATCTTCCTCGATCAAGCCTAGGAGAAATAATTGGACTCCCAACCGACAAGCACTCCATCTCAGGTGACGAGTATGAAGACTACCTCCCTTCACCAAGCCCAGAAGCACACATTTGCCTCCCAACCCATGAGCGCTCCATCTCAGGGTGGCGTGATTGATGGTGGGTATATCAGGTCTTCACCTCTAGTGAACTCGAAAGGTTGATCGGCCATCCTATTTTGCAATCTATTTCTCTAAATTCCAAATAGATTATTAAATGAATCCCTTATCACATATAATAAATAGAAATATTTAGATTACTCAAAAATTCAATAACTGCTGCAAATAATGCAATAGCATGAATGCATACATGCACGCTAGTAATTTAAATTTATTCACAAAAATTATCTTCAATCTAACTGCTGCTATTGGACACTTATGTTTGCTCTTGTCCACATCAGGTTGTTTAGTTTCTTATTCCTTTTCTCATTCCATTGATCCTTCATGGATGTCTTTCTTGGATGAATTGTTCTTCTTTTTATATCTCCCATTTGGAGGGAGTCACACCTTTTAATGTGGGGGAGTCACATCCTTTCTTTTGCAAGGGAAACATCCCTTCACAAATGGGTCACCGCTCCTTTTTTCCCATTTATTCACTGCTAATAACACTTTTTAACTAGACTCAATCAACCCTTTGCTTTTAACTATAATCTTTTAAATCTGGGTCGATTTTTCAAACTTCCATTAATTATATCGCCTAAGGTTGTTTGTAAGGTTGGCCTTTTCAATTTCCATTGACTATGTCGCCTAGGGTTATTTATAAGGTCGGCCTTTTGAGTTTTCACTGATTTATTGCCTTAATTTCATCTATTAAAGTTGCGATCTGTTTTACAAGGCAGGGGCATGACAGTGAAATAGCCTATGAGTTGGAACTGCCGAAGGGAATTACTTCAAAAAGGTGTTGTGCAAACATATAGAACCCTCATGCTACATCCATCTTCCAAACATTGGTTTTATTATAAATGATGCAAATGTGTGAAAGACTGAACATTGATGTTTTATGATTTCCTTTCGGGAAAGAGTAATTTTAAGTCTAAATTTATGGATTGACATGAATGGTTATGTTTGCATATGTCTCATCTTTCTTTTATGTAATCATATATATATACTCATGATATGGATGAGAAGATAAGATTTGATCTAACTATTTTTCATATGACCAAGTGGTTGCAGGATAATGTAATGTCCCCTTCAAGTTAGACATCAGTTTTGAGCAGGATTAGCCTATCAGTTGACCCTCGTAGGCTAGTGAGATTGGATAGAGGGTCCTTTGAGGCAGATACCTTGTCAGTGGTCAGTTTATTATTGCTTCGGAATTCAGTTGGTTCAAGTTTAGCCTTCGTTTGGTTCAGTTTCACACACTTGCTATTTATAGCAAGTCATCCAGTCAAAGTTTCTATTTATAGTCGGGCACCTGAACGGGTTTGGGTTAGCAGTATTGATCTCCAGTTTCAATGGCACGGAGAAATAAGGAGAAATGCCTAAGTTATAATATTTAATTATTATTAAAGGTGACTTTAATAATAGTTAATGTTTTGAGTTATAATATAATGTTATAATTGCACTTTTAATGAAGGATCAAATCATCATTAAAAGGAGGCCATATGATTTAATTAATCTCGGGCGCCTATCACAAGGTAATATCATTAAGTTATTAAAGTGCAAGTTATTATAACATTAAAAGATTTAATGGTGCTTTTTGGAGGAATTCGACCCCCTTCTTGGAAGCTATAAATATTGTTGAAGAAGTAATTCATTTCATTCTTTTGGCATTTGATAAACTCATTTTATGAATTCACTGAGCGTTGGAGAACAGAGACAAAGGTTTCTGCCAAATCCAGAGCTTTTCGGCATTGGAGAGCATAGCTTCTTCATTGTATCAGCATTCTGAGGTTGTGTGATATTAGCTGAAGATTGCTCAACTGTTGGCTTCATTCTGAAGTCAAATTTGTGCAGATTGGAGGAAGAATTTCAGGGGTTTCAATCAGATTAAAGGTTCTAGCATAAGGAGGATTTTAAGTCTGTGTTTGGAAGATTATTTGCACATATTTAAAGGCTGTATGGCCTGCTTTTTGCAGCCATTAATTGCAGCAAGGGGGGCGCTAAGGATTGGAGGGCGATTTTGATCAATGAGGGCACAATAGACTCTAAGAAAATTCGAGAGAGGGCAATGGACCTTAGGGAAGACATTGGCATCAGTTTCGAATGAATTCATTCCTGATTTTGGGAGTATTGAACCATCTAGAGGCTGTTTTTTACCAGAAGAAGCACAGAAGTAATCTGTCCAGCCTTTTTTGGGTATGCATTGTTAAGTTCTTTCAAAATTCTGTGATCAAAATAGAAGAGATGGAGTTATAATCTGAAAGTTGTATTTTATCTGCTATAGCGTGTTTTAAAGATGCACCACACTTATCAATTTCGGTGTGTGTATCCTCCTCAATGTAAGCATGCTATATAAGTGGATGAGGGGTTACGTAGTGAAGAGATATGTCTCCCCACATGGGAAGACACATCTCTTCCCTACGTACCTCTCACCACAATATATAAACTAGTCACTGTTTACTTACCCGATCGGAAGGAGTGCGACTTATTTGAGAATCGCTTTACCACCCGATACCATGAACGGTGTAACCGTTGGTCAAACACGATAAGTTAACTTTGGTTTTATTTATCATTAGTTAACTTTAACATATTAGCATATTGTTGTGACGTTTTCACACATCGCCCCATTGCAAATGGGGACCCTTGCTTTTTTTGTTTTTTTAGGGTTTGTTTTTTGGTCTTTTAGGGTTTTGTTAGTTAGCCTTTGCATTTTGAGTGTCGCCCAGGTGATCACATGGATAAGCAAGTCCGGCTTGAGTGATGTCTTGATCCTGAAATTTGGCTAAGTCTGGAATGTCCTGAAAATTTGGCTAACTCTGAACGTCCTGATCCTGAAATTTGGCTAAGTCTGGAATGTCCTGATCCTGAATTTGACTAAGTCTGGAAACTGAAAAACCTCAAAAAACTAGATTTTGCAATATAACTCCTGGAGGTCTGAAACCACTCTCAAACATCCTGAAAGTATATATGGAATATAACTTAAAGTATAAGTGTCACTTCTACTTAAATGTTATATTCCATTAAAATTGTCCTGATAGAGAGTTCAAAAAGTCAAATTTCGCTCCTGTCCTTCACTAAGGATCCAGAGCGAATTTCGCTCCTGTCCCTCTCCAAGGGTCCAAGGCAAATCGCTCTTGTCCCTCACCAAGGGTCCAGAGAGAAAAGGCTTACTGGAGTCATTCCTGACCTTGTTTGGACAAATTGAGACATCAAAGGCATGATGGAGGACAAAATGAACGTGATAGAGCATCCAGACTTGATTAAGGACGATGAAATGATGGAGTATTTGTCTAGAAAGGTAAATTCGCTCCTGTCCCTCACCAAGGGACCAGAGCGATTTTATTCATATACACATTTTTAGACCTTGTTTGGACTCGAACTTTTATTCATGACATGTAAAGAGATGATATTTTCCTCAGCGAAGGAAATTTGAAGTGAAAAGTAAAAAGATTTGGCCCTGAGAGCAAAAATCGCTCCTGTCCCTCACTGAAGGACCGGAGCTTGAATTCCAATTTCGCATTATCCTTGCAAGATTTAAGTGGTTTCGCGATTTGAGGAGGTCAAGGGAAGTATGTTTTGCCCGTTGAATATAACTTAAGTACGCCACAATGAAGAAAATCGGCCTAAGTAACAAGTTCGCCCCTGTCCCTCTCCAAGGGACCAAGGTGACTGGCCGGGGCGCTCCTGTCCCTCTCCAAGGGACCAGAGCGATTTTCCCTCAAGACAAGTTTTTGGCAAAAGGAAGGCAAGTTTCGCGTTTGAGGTGGGTGAAGGAAGACGCAATCGATCCGTTGAAGATAAATTTGAAGATTGCAAAGCACAAGTGAGACCTATTTTGCCCAAAGCGCTCCTGTCCCTCTCCCAGGGACCAGGGCGAAAATGTATTATCAAGTCTATTCCGCCAAATTTAGGTGAATCCAAGCCAAGGCACATGATGGAGACGATATTGGGAATACTTTAAAGGAAAACAAAGTTGCAAAGACCGCAAGACTGGACGAGTGGTGGCCAAGGCGCTCCTGTCCCTCACCAAGGGACCAGAGCGAAATAGTCAAGTGTGCTTAATTTTTAAATGCCTCTTTCGTTTCAAATGTTCAAGATGGAGTAAGAAACAATGTTTTACGCCTTGAAGAAAATTCGATGTTAATATGATTAAGGATTTGTGCCGTAAATGCAAAATCGCTCCTGTCCTTCACTGGAGGACCAGGGCGATTTCTACAGAATCAACCATTCCCTTCAAAAGTTACGTCAAGGCAAGGTTACGCAAGGTCAAAAGTGACTTTCGAAGGACGATGAGCGTGGAATTAACCTCAAGAATCAACAATTTTGAGCTCAAATGCAAAATTCGCTCCTGTCCTTCAGTCAAGGACCAGGGCGAAAAATCCTTAGGAGGGCTCATTTGGTCTTGGAGAGACAAGTTTGGCATGCGTAGAACAAACATGGATCATCAATTGCCCTCACAAGTTGATTTGACGATTTAAAAGACAAGGGCCAAGGAGGAAAAGCAAAAATCGCTCCTGTCCCTCACCAAGGGACCAGGGCGAAAATGGTTTAAAAGGCATTCATTCCAAAGATGGAATAGGTTAAACTCAAAATACCAAGCGAGAACCCCATTTTGGACGTAGAGGATGAAGTTTCAAACGTGAAGAATGAAAGATGGAGGACTAAAATGCATGAGCGCTCCTGTCCCTCTCCCAGGGACCAGAGCGAAGTTATTAACAAGTTGATATTTTTGCCATGCCTAGACGCCAATATCCTCCAAATTGCATTAAATGCTAGATTCGCTAAAAAAAAAAAACTTGAAATATTTAATTAAGATGGCATTTAACAATAACGCATGGGCATTTAATAATTAATTTAGGCCTTTAAAAAATCGAAGTTTTTTAATTACAAAGGCATTTAATTAATTATTATTAAATTAAATTTAAGAAAGGGAGCGCTTGGGTATTATTTTAATGTTTTTTGTAAGGTCGGCCCCTTCTTCTATTAAATTTTATTTATTTTTTGGGCCTATTTTCCAAGTCGGCCTAGTGGCAACTATCAAGATGAGCGCCTATATAGTAGGGGTGTGTTGAGCATGTTAACCCATCATTCAATCATTTGTCCAAGTGCGATTTTGAAGGAGCAATAGAAGTGCGAAATCTCATCCAAGTAGAAGTGCGAGTTTTGATTCAAGAGGGAGAGCGAACTTTGTTGAAGGCTAGAGGTGGAGCGAATTTTCCTTAAAGCGTTGAAGACCCCAAAGGGTGGTGAAGTTAAAGAGGAGGCGCATTTTGCTAAAGGGAGTCTTGATCTACATTTTGCCTAGTGAATTCTCCTATTTTTGCATCATTTTTTAGAATTAATTCCCATGTGGAGGTATGGCGTAATCACCTTGGCATCGTTTTTGAAGATTTAAATTTTGCTTTGAAAATCCTAAATTAGGAAATGATAACTCAAGATTTATCATGAAATTTCCTAATTAAAATCTTGAATCTTCCTTTTAAAGTTTAATTTTTAGATTTCAAGATATATTACTAATTTTGAAATGTTGTGTAGGTATCAAGATGGCGACTCCCAAACTCGAAGGATCTACAAGTCGGAAGGCTCTCATCAAGGAAAATCAAGCCAGAACAAGGACGATCAAGCAAGGACAAGGACGACCTTCTTCGATCCAGCCTAGCATTGACAAGGGCGACCTCCCCCAGCCTAGCATCGACAAGGAAGACCTTCTTCGATCCAGCATCATCAAGATAAGGGCAACCTCTTCCAATCCAGTATTCCAAGGCGAGGTACAACAATCGTCCTGCACATCAAGGACACAAGAAGTTAGAGCAAAGGGTTCGTTGAAGGAGCAGATAATTTCAGAAGAGTTAATGAAAGATAGCTTCTCAACAACATCAAGTTGAATATCTACCAAGTTACAAGTGTTAGATGAGGTGGCATCCCAATCATCACTCCTCCAGTCAGTGTGGTCCACCTCAACATGTCCAGATTCAATGTACCTAACTCATGGAAGGAGGCACAAACTCCGATGTACCTACCCCAGCTATCCATTGGTGGAATTTTCTAGAGAGGACATGTGTCCAAGCAATACAATTTTATCATTGGTCAAGCATTAAATGTTATGTAATGGTTGTAACAAACCCTAATTAGGGTTTTCATTGTAAAATCTTGGCCATTGATCTCGAATTGATCTAAGCCATCGAATTGTATTGAGGGCACTATATAAGCCCTGGCATTTCATTTTGTAAAGGCAATTAGCAATAGTTAGAATAGTTAGGAATAGTTGGAAGCAGTTAGAAGATAGAGAGAGAATAGCAATTAGAGTAGAGTAGAGAGAGAAGGCAAAGATTGTTGCCAAGATGTTGTTGTAAAAGACTTGTAACTTCATTGAAGAAATGGTGAAATTTATGGGTCGATTCGACAATTTGCATGGTCTTTATACTTCTCATGTTTGATTTTATGATTAGACGAGTGGAAGAAATGTGCTTGATTGATGGTGAAATTTGTATATCCATACTACTAGCAGTTTGTTGATTGCAGACTTGCCTTGCGTAGTCAACTGCAATCATTCAGCTTAAGCTTAACTTCAATTGTCGCTTCTTCATTGATATGCATCAACCTGATGGTGTCTATGCCTGCAGTGATGATTTGAACATCATAAAGCTTTCCTTCGAAGATCGCACTAACCTTGTGGAGATGTTCCTATGATGTCAAAACAAGACTTAGTTAGAATTTCATCAAAGATCAATCATTGCTCCTACATTCCTTAGTATTAGGATTAGATTCTCTCCTTGCCCTCGTCTTTTTTCCTTTTTTTTGCAAATCAAAGCTAGTGAAATCCTGTGTTCCAGCAATATTCAAAGCAAATCAGAAGTTCAGGCATCAAGTGTAAGTCCCCTTGTGATTCCAGCAAATCACATCATACCACAAAGAGCTTATCCACACGTAGAGACCCTACATACAAGAACCTTGAAGTCATCCTGATTGATCCTTTTCCGCGATATCTTCAGCAATCAGAGGCTTTATTCAAGAGAGGATAAGGTACCCTTGGGTATTTTATTCTGTGTTTGATAGTGTACAAAATACACGTCAACACATATGTAATCAAATTTATATATATATATATATATCGGAAGCATGAAATAGTATGACCGACCTTACAAAATTAACACTCCCTCTTAACTGGGGAGGACACATTTCATGTTAAGAGAAAACATCACAATTCATCCATTGATTGTGAAGAGAGGAGATATCACACCATAGTGATATTCAGAGATATGGTTCAACAATGAATATCAAGTCTCATGATACTCACCAAAACTCATAGTTATCAAGTAAGGTATGTGCACTGGCATCAAGTCACATGATGCCTACCATACTGATAATGATTTCATGGCATGTCCACAAATATTATGTTCATAATATTCACCATGAAGATCTCTATCATAATTATGGTTTATTTAATGATATCAACCAACAGATATCTACCATAATGTCTCAGAGATATATATATATATATACTATCATGACATGTCCACAGATATCAAGTCACGTGATATCCATCAAGATAGTTAAATTGATAATTGTAAAATCATCACCTTACAATATCAATTTGAAACAAGTGTTCATTATTGAAAAGTCGTCACCCTTCAATAATGTTCACAGAAGGCCCATGCAGTCATGGAGTCACACACGACAGATGAAAGAGTTTACACACTAAACATCTTTAAATATATTAGTATATCAAAATAAATGAGACTATCTCAAAATTAAATGACATTTTCAACCATACCAAGTTTATCTCTAAAGTGTTCAATCTTGATCCTGGAGAGAGGCTTGGTAAGAATGTCTGCAATCTGATCACCTGTACTAATATAATTCAGTCGGATCACATTTCTTTCCACTATATCTCGAACATAGTGATAAGGAATCTCAATGTGTTTAGACCTGTCATGAAATATTGGATTCATTGAAAACTTGATGCAACTCTGATTGTCACAGTAGATGACAGTAGGATTTAAGGGCTGACCAAAGGGCTGACCAAACAGTCCTACAAGCAATTTCCGGAGCCATACAGCTTCTCTTGCTCCCATGGAGGCTGCAATGTATTCAGCTTTTGTAGAACTCTGAGCAACTGAAGACTGTTTTCTACATATCCATGAGATCATTCCTGATCCTAAACTGAAGCAACATCCTGATGTGCTTTTCCTGTCAACTATGCTTCAAGCCCAATCAGAATCAATGAATCCATGTAGGTCAAGTTCTACATGTTTATATTTCAAACCAAAACCAATAGTTCCTCGAAGATATCTCAGAATATGCTTTGCAGCAACAAGATGTATTTCCCTGGGTTCACACATGAACTAACTTAGTGCATTTACAACATAACATATATCAGGTCTTGTGTTTACCAAATACATCAGAGATCCAATAATCTGTCTATACAGTGTAGGATCTGCAAACTCAGATTCTGCAGTTGTTTCCTTTAGCTTGTGCAGATTTGTCTCCATAGGTGTGGTCATGGATCTACAATCCAACATTCTAAATCTCTTGAGTATATCAATGGTGTATTTTCCTTGATTAAGGATTATACCATCTACCTCCTGCCAAACTTCCAATCCAAGGAAGTAGTGAAGAATTCTTAAATCTTTCATATCAAACTCGGAGGCTAATTCTTTCTTACATCGAGAAATACAATTATCCTCTCCTGTGATTAGTAGATCATCAACATAAAGAATAAGAATTAATAATTCACCATTGATTACCTTGTAGTAGAGATTTGGATCTACTTCATTCTTGAAAAACCCTAATTCCAAGAGATAGTGATCAATTCTTTCATACCATGCTCTGGGGGGCTGTTTCAGTCCATAAAGAGCTTTCTTTAATCTGCAGACATGTGATTCAGCCTTATGAATCACAAAACCTTCAGGTTGCTCCAAATAAACTTCTTCTTCAATCTTACCGTTCAGAAAAGCAGTCTTGACATCCATTTGATGGACTTTCCATCCTTTAGATGCTACAATAGCCAAAACTGCTCGGACAGAAGTGTATCTGGCAACAGGAGCAAAATGTCTCTTCATAGTCAATACCTTCTTTATATGAGAAACCTCTGGCAACAAACCTTTCTTTGTGCTTCTCAATGCTGCCATCTACTGCATGTTTGATTTTGAAGAGTCATTTAGAAGATACCACAAATTTGCTTTTAGGCATAGGCACAATATCCCAGACATCATTTTTCAGAATTGACTGATACTCTTCTGACATAGCATCTTTCCAAACTTGATGCTTGAGCGCATCTCCAATACAGGAAGGTTTTGCATCAATGATCTCACTCATCAAGGCAGTATAACTGGAAAATAGGTTAGGTCTCTTACTTTCTCTGAAGGTCCTTTGGAGCAGCATAATTTTCAGCTTCTTGAAGCATCTTTTTAGCCCAAAGTGGTCTCTTCCTAGTTTTGGGACAATTTTCTTCTAAAGATAAGTCTTGAACTTTATGCTTAGCATCTTCAGGGGTCTCCCTCTGAATCTCAGAGGTGGAATGCTCATCCAAGCTTGTAGGAGGATCTTGGTGTTTTAATTCATTAGAGCTTTTGGACCTCCTGAATGCTATGTCTTCCTCAAAGATGACATCTCTGCTTAGTTCAATTTGTCTTTGACCAGGTATGTATATTCTGTAGGCTTTAGAGGTTTCACTATACCCAACAAATACTCCTTTCTTTCCAGAAGGTTCTAACTTTGACCTCTTTTCTTTGGGGACATGAATATAGACTGGACACCCAAAGATCCGAAAATGACTTATGTCAGGTTTGTTGCCAGTAAAGGCTTCTTCGGGGGTTTTATTATCAAGAAGAGAATGAGGACATCTATTTTGAATGTACACAGCTGTCTTAGATGCTTCAGCCCAAAATGAGGTTTCTATATTTTGGTCAAACAACATAGCCCTAGCAGATTCTACTATAGTCCTATTCTTTCTTTCAACTACCCCATTTTGTTGTGGGATATAAGGTATAGTTAACTCCCTCTTAATCCCAGCATTTATACAATAATCTTTAAACATATCAGACATCTATTCCCCCCCCATTGTCTGTTCTTAAGGTTATGATTTTTTTACCTTTCATATTTTCTGCAAGAGCTTTGAATTCCTTAAATTTAGAAAGGATTTCTTCAGACTCTTTGTACCTGTTGTGACGTTTTCACACATCGCCCCATTGCAAATGGGGACCCATGTTTTTTGCTCGTTTTGCTCGTTTTCGCTTTGCTTTTTTTTAGGGTTTTGTTAGTTTGTTAGTTGTCTGGATTTAGGGTCAAGCCTTAGGGTTTTTATTTTTGTCTTTTCAGGCCAAAATCCAGTCGGTTTTGGGAGCTTTTTGAATTTCCTTTTCTAGAATGCAAATTTTGAATGCAATGAATTCGCCAAAATGGTCTAATTTTCAATTGGAATGTTGATGCAGAGCTTAAATTTGTCTAAGTGTTGAAAGTGAAATGTGAATTTTTGTCCGATTGAATCTTTTGACCAAATTTTGACTTTTTTTTATTTTGATCCTGGGCATTGGAATTGATTTGTTTTCGCCTCGTGAAGTGTTAAAATGTGAAAAATCATGTTATTTTGGCCTGTAGGAGCAAAATCGCTCCTGTCCCTCAGTGAAGGACGGGAGCTTGTTTTCAAATATCTCATTATCCCTGCAGAGTCAAGACGAATTTCAAGTTGGAAGTGATGGAGAACGGCGAGATCTTTCCATTGAATATAAATTGAAGATTTTCATGAGCACAGAAACGCCTCCAGGAGGAAAATCGCTCCTGTCCCTCAGTGAAGGACCGGAGCTACAAATTCAATTTTGCCTTGTCCTTGCGAGATTTCGATGACTTGATAATTTGAAGACGTCCAAAGGGAGATGCTTTACCAAATGAATATAATTTAAGATGCAAAAATAAAGGAGAATGACCTAGAATGACCAAATCGCTCTTGTCCCTCTCCAAGGGACCAGGGCGAGGTACCTTGTAGCTCTCGTCCCTCTCCCAGGGACCAGAGCGATTTCCTTCATTAGTCAAGATCCAAGCAAAAATCAAGGCAAGTTTACGTACAAAGACAAGGAAAAACATGAGATGGACAAATTGAATACAAATTGAAGATTTTTTAAACGTCCACAAGGTTCCAGATGGCCTAGTTCGCTCCTGTCCCTCAGGAAGGGACCAGAGCGATTTTTGTTATAATTGCTTTTCTGGCCAAGTTACAGACGATGTCAAGGCATGGACGAATAGAGTAGAGCGTGACGAGTCCGTTGAATATAAACTTGGAACCTGGCAAAGTGAAATGAAGGCCACAAAAGGAAGATCGCTCCTGTCCCTCTCCAAGGGACCAGGGCGATACAGTGGTGATGTTGCTTCTCATGCGGGTGCAAGGTCGTTCCTCCCTAAGTTCAAGACCAATCCAAGTCAGGACAAGGTGGCAAAGGACATTTCAAGGCGTCTTCATCATGCACAAACACTCAAAGGTCGTTATAATGAAGAGATTTACACACTAAGACCTAGATCGCTCCTGTCCCTCAGGAAGGGACCAGAGCGATGTTGAATATATTGGTCATTTCTTGCAAGTTCTACGTAAGGTTAAAGTTTCGCAACGTCTTAGAGGGTCCACGGTACCTTTTGAAGATGATACACAGAGATTTTGAACGTAAAATAATCATCATTTTGGACATGGAGACCATATCGCTCCTGTCCCTCTCCAAGGGACCAGGGCGATTTGCCTTGGATCCTTCGTTTTGCTCCAAGTTCATGCCAAGTCAAAGCTTCACAAGGTTACACAAGGTTCAAAGCATCATTTGAAGATAACTTGCAGGAGTTTTGAACGTCCAAACGTTGCTAGTCATGCTAAAAACTCACATCGCTCCTGTCCTTTGGACAAGGACCAGGGCGATGGACACCCAAGGGCACCTATGAACGCATGTAAGACGATCAAATTTGAAGGATTCATCATAATGATCAATGTTGAACGTGGAGATGAAGGAGTTGAACGTGAAAAATGCAAAAATCAAGACAAAATCATGGATCGCTCCTGTCCCTCTCCAAGGGACCAGAGCGATGAGGTACGTCCCTTTGTTTTCACAATTTTGGCGCCAAATAAACAAATTCAAATTTCCTTAAATGCTAAGTTCAATAAAAAATTGAAAATCCTATTTAATTTGGCATTTAATGTGGCGTTGATCTTTTATTAATTATTTTTGCCTTTATAAAAATCGAAATTTGCAAATTAAAAACGTAAGGCATTAATAATTAATTAATTAATTAATATAAAAATCGATTGCAAGCGTTATAAATCCAAGTCGGCCTTGTTATTTTAATTAAAAAATCATTTAAAAATCGTTTGAAATTGTTATATTTTACCAAGTCGGCCAAAGGGGGTGAATGGAGATGTGAGCGCTATATAAGGGGAGTGAGATTATCATTTTCACATCATCATTTTATCCTTCTACATGCGAATTAAGGAAGACAAGGGGAAGTGCGATTTGGAGTTTATTAATAAAGGTGGTGCGAGTATCCTCCAAAGGTGGCGCTAATATCATCTAGAGTGGTGCGAACTTGAGGATCCATTTGAGCGATTTGTCAAGGGCGAATTTGAAGATCCTTTTAAGACCACGTCAAAGGTGCAATTGAAGATCACGTTCAATCCAAAGGTGGCGAAGTCGATCTTTTGAGGGGATAACATTGAAGACCTTTTTTACCTCCAATTTTGCTTAGGCGATCTTTTCCTTTTTGCATTCTAGAGTTAGCTCTCAGCTGAGGTATGGCGATATTTGTTTTATTGATTTTGAATTTTGATCGTCATAGCCTTAAATTTTGAAATTTTGAATTCATAGCTCAATAGTCGTTTTTAGGAAATGATTAATAAAGGACTTATCATTAAGTTTCCTAAAATTTGCTCTCTAATTTATGTTATGTATTGCAAAATCATGTTTCTAATTTTGAAATGTTGTGTAGGCATCAAATGGAGATCTCTTCAAGGAAAATCAAGCCGGATCAAGGACGGTCTTCGCCGGGACGATCAAGCCAGGACAGGGGCAACCTTTTTCAATCCAGCGTTCCAAGGCGAGGTACATCATCATCTTGCAAATCAAGGACAAAAGGAGTTAGGACAAGAGTTAATTAAAGATAGCCTCTCAACGACATCGAATTGAATATCTAGCAAGCTACAAGTGTCAGATGAGGTGGCATCCCAGTCATCACTCCTCCAGTCAGTGAGGTCCACCTCAGCATGTCCAGATTCAATGTACTTAACCCATGGAAGGTGGCACAAACTCCAATGTACCTACCCCGGCTATCCATTGGTCGATTTTTCTAGAAGGGACATGTGTCCAAGCAATACAATTTTATCCTTGGTCAAGCATTAAATGTTATGTAATGGTTGTAACAAACCCTAATTAGGGTTTTCATTGTAAAATCTTGGCCATTGATCTTGAATTGATCTAAGCCATCAAATTGTATTGTGGGCACTATATAAGCCCAGGCATTTCATTTGTAAAGGCTAATTAGCAATAAGTTAGAGATAGTATGTAAATAGTTGGAAGAGTTAGAATATAGTTGATAGAATAGCAATTAGAGTAGAATAGGAGGACAAGGCAAAAAATTGTTGCCATTGATTGTAAACAAACTCCATTTTCATTGAAGTAATGGTGAAGTGTGTCGTTTCTTGCAATTTGCATGGTTTCTTGTTGAGTCTTCAATCCTAGATGGTAGATGATTAGATGAATGGAGGAAATGTGATTAATTGATGGTGGAATTCGTATATCCATACTACTAGCAGTTTGTTGATTGCAGACTTGCCTTGTGTAGTCAACTGGAATCGTTCAGCTCAAGCTCAATTTCAATTTGTCGCCTCTTCATTGATATGCATCAACTTGGATGGTATCTATGCCTTCGGTGATGATTTGAACATCATAAAGCTTCCCATAGAAGATCGCACTAGTCTTGTGTAGATGTTCCATTGATGTCAAAACAAGACCTAGTTAGAGTTACATCAAAAATCAAATCATTGCTCCTACATTCTTAGTATTAGGATTAGATCCTCTCTTCACCCCCATCCTTTTTCCATCTTTTTAATCTAAGTTAGTAAGAGCCTGTGTTCTAGCAAAGCAGATCGGAAGTTCAATGTAAGTCCCCTTGTGATTCCAGCAAATCACATCGTACCACGAAGAGCTTATCCACATGTAGAGACCCTACCAAAAGGAACCTTGGAGTCATCCTAACTGATCCTTCATGCGAATCTTCAGCAGTTAGAGGCTTTATTCAAGAGAGGATAAGATGCCTATTGGTATTTTATTCTGTGTATGATGGTGTACAAAATACACGTCAACAGTACCTCAGAAAATATATCCAAGTCTTCCTAGAATAATCATCTACAAATATTACATAATATAAAAATCCCCCTAATGAGGGTACAAAAATGGTCCACATAAATCAGAATGAATTAATTCTAATACATTTTTGGATTTATTGTTGCTAGAATTAAAAGACCCTTTAGTATTCTTTCCCAAGGCACACCCTTTGCAGGCTCCTTCAAATTTTTGACTTAGCTTGGGTAAGCCGATCACCATCTTCTCTATCTTAGGTAGGGCATGGAAATCAAGGTGCCCTAATCTTCTGTGCCAAAGTTCATTCGAATCTGGAGTCTCATGAATCAAGGCTAGAGGTGGAGTGGTGCAAAGTCTGTAGAGGCTCCCTTGTCTTACTCCAATGGTGTGGGCTTTCTTGATGGTGGAGTTTCTTTGGCCAAGCAAGTACCTTTCCTTCCATAAAGGTTAATCTGTAACCCTTATCTTCAAGTGCAGAAACTGAGACAAGGTTTCTCTTTATACCAAGTACAAATAGAACTCCAATCAGTTGTAGGGATATGCCTGACTTTAGGTTGATATTGCAGGTTCCTATTCCCATAACTGGATAATTTGAGTCATCACCAATTGTCACTTCTTCATTTGAACTTTCCACAAGTGTATCTAGGTGCTCACAAAATCCAGTGATGTGTCAAGATACTCCATTGTCAATCACCCATGTGTTGAAACTGGAGGTGACTTGACTAGAGAGGGCTGAGTAGAAGACTAGCTTCTCGAAATTACTCCCTTTCTTAATTTCTGCCATTGAAGCTTGTTGTTTGATCCTGTCTGGACACTTCATTGCATAGTGCCCATATTGGTCACATCTGAAACATTGTACTTCACAAATGTCTCTCTTCTTCTTTGAAGACCTCTTCCCATTTGAGCCGTTGTCCCTCTTTCTCTTAAAGTTCTTCTTTCCTTTCTTGTGGGAATTAGAGTTTAGAACTTGAATGTCTTCATTACCATTGTTTTGTTTTATTCCTTTTGTGACAAGCCGAGATTCCTCTTGAATGCAATCGGTTTTCAATCTATCAAACTTAGGAAATTTAGAACAAGCACCAATTCCTTGAATGAACGATTCCCCTGAGGTAGGAAGTCCATTTAGGGCCATCATAGCAAGTTCTTTGTTGTCTACTAGATGTCCAATAGTGGATAGTTGATCCCTAAGCTCAGTGATCCTCAAGAAATAGGATGTAACTGTTTCTCCTTTATTCATCTTTATATGGTGTAGTTGATTCTTTAGGGTGAGAACCCTGCTAGTGTTGTTGATTTCATAAATGTCAGCTAGTGCTTTGAACATCTGAAAGGCCGTCTCATATTTAGAAATGACTGGTACAATGTGGTCTCTTACTGAATCCACAATTATCTTAAGGGCCTTCTCACTGTCCTTGCTCCACTAAATTTTCTCTGTATCATCAGAGGGTTCAGGAATTTCACTTTTGACATGGGAGTCAATTTTATTTTCTTTCAAAACAAGCAGGATCCTGAATTTTCAAGATACAAAATTTGATGCTCCATCTAATCTATCTTCAAACCTAACTCCGGTTGCCATTAGGATTATGGGAATGTGATCTTAGCAAGAGCCTGGTGAAAGTTTATGAGATCGTTACAGAATTTTAATATGATCTTCCTTAACTTCGCTCTGATACCATGTTAAGTTCTTTCAAAATTTTGTGATCAAAATAGAAGAGATGGAGTTATAATCTGAAAGTTGTATTTTATCTGCTATAGCGTGTTTTAAAGATGCACCACACTTATCAATTTTGGTGTGTGTATCCTCCTCAATGTAAGCATGCTATATAAGTGGATGAGGGGTTACGTAGTGAAGAGATATGTCTTCCCACGTGGGAAGACACATCTCTTCCCTACATATCTCTCACCACAGTATATAAACTAGTCACCGTTTACTTACCCGATCGGAAGGAGTGCGACTTATTTGAGAATCGCTTTACCACCCGATACCATGAACGGTGTAACCGTTGGTCAAACGCGAAAAGTTAACTTTGGTTTTATTTATCATTAGTTAACGTTAACATATTAGTATATGTAATCAAATTATATATATATATATATCGGAATCATGAAATAGTACGACCGACCTTACAAAATTAACATGCATGTGTATGTAAAGGTTTCAAAAATAGATGAATAATGAATATATATGGTTGCTGCAGTTGTTACCTTCTGTATCTATTTAGTTTTCAGTTTTGAGTATTCCTATGTTTTTATTTGCATTGCTTTTTATATCAAAAACACAAAAAAAAAAGTACAAAATTCAGAAAACCAAAACAAAACTTCAATAGTTTTCATCAAAGATTTAGAGTATCACTGTTTGGGAGGACTTGGAGTATTTACACATAAGCTACACCATTAGAAGGGAGGGAGAGTATCATCAAGGAGAGGATTGCAAACTTCGGAAAGGGACCAACTTGCCATCAAACCTTGAGTCTAGAGATAAGTTGTGTTAATAGTTGGTCGTCACCTTGGCTAACTAGTTGGTCATCTTGTTTTGTCTATCAATTGGTGGTCATTTTATTCCCTGATGTCTTGGGTAGTGCTTGTGTGTGTGTGTTGACCCTGAGTTCTCTAGTATTCTACATAATCATTGATTGAGCTGTGTGTGTGTAAGAATACTACGAAACCCGGGGACGCATCCCCTACCCGAAAACCCCCGCCCCAGTCCCGGGGACGTTTCGGGGACTTGGGGACGGCCAGGGGACGTCCCCCCCCCCCCGTCCCCAAATCCTGGACGTCCCCCCCCCCCCCCCCCCCCCCGTCCCCATCCCCAAATTGTTAGAATTTTGAGGGGACGTCCCCGAAACGGGGGGACAGCTTCCCTAGCTATGGGGGACGTCCATACGTCCCAGGGACGGTTGGGGACGGATTGGGGATGTCCCAACCGTCCCGGGGACGGCTAGACGTCCCCCACATCTAGGGCTAGGGAAAAATATTAAAATAAAAAAAGTCGTATTTTCAATTTTTTTTTAATAATGTTTTTTGCGTAATGGAGGGAGTGAAATATCTCATGAAGGGTTTTTTACCAATAGAAAAATAACACCCAACGCCTATATAAAATAATAAAAGTATTTTTGGCCTCGTGGGGCGCTGCCCCTCGACCCCGCCCTGTATCCCAAGTTGGGATCAAGGGGGCACGCAGGGCGAGGTCGAGGGGCAGTGCCCCGCGAGGCCAAAAATACTTTTATTATTTTATATAGGCGTCGGGTGTTATTTTTCTATTGGCAAAAAACCCTTCGTGAGATATTTCACTCCCTCCATTACACAAAAAACATCATTAAAAAAAATTGCGCGCTCCTTGTCGCGATACAGGGCGGGGTCAAGGGGCAGCACCCTGCGAGGCCAAAAATACTTTTATTATTTTATATAGACGTCGGGTGTTATTTTTCTATTGGCAAAAAACCCTTCATGAGATATTTCACTCCCTCCATTATGCAAAAAACATCATTAAAAAAAAATTGAAAATACAACTTTTTTTATTTTAATATTTTTCCCTAGCCCTAGATGTGGGGGACGTCTAGCCGTCCCTAGGATGGCTGGGACGTCCCCAATCCGTCCCCAGCTGTCCTCGGGACGTATGGACGTCCCCCACAGCTAGGGAAGCCGTCCCCCCGTTTCAGGGACGTCCCCTCAAAATTCTGACAATTTGGGGACGGGGGGGGGGGACGTCCCCTGGCCGTCCCCAAGTCCCCGAAACATCCCCGGGACTGGGACGGGGGTTTTCGGGTAGGGGACGCGTTCCCGGGTTTCGTAGATTTAAAGTGGTTGTACAGAGTGAAGAATGTGGCGAATGGGAGCATAAATAAACCCAAGGCCAGATGTGTTGTGCTCGGATTCTCTAAAAAAGAGGGAGTTGATTATGCCAAGCCTTTTGCTCCAATTGCAAGGTGTAATTTTGTATGCATAATTATGTTTCCTACTTCTCGTTTTTGTTGCCCTTTATATCAAACAGATATAAAAAGAGTGTTTCTGAATGGAAACATAAAGTATTTGTCTGAACATGCTCAAGTGCAATTTAGACTCAATGCCACTAAATTCAAACCACTGAATTATACATGTGCTTGGCCCTTTGAATTTCTGGCTAAGTGTGTCCCCTATTGCCCTTTGCAAGTTGTTCATAAGCCATTGACATCTAATCTGAGACTTTTTTACCTTGGCTCATGAAATCCCCTAGTGTCTTCCTTTGATCCCTTTCCGCCCACAACATTTTATTATGTAGCTAAATAGACTCTTCAAGATGTTTATGCCTGAGATCCCTCAAACCTGGGGTAATTATGAAGTCTAGTTTATTCCGGATTCCATGTCTACAAGGTTTAAGTTTTATTAAGTTCAAGTCTCTCCAAGCACCCACTCAACTCAAAGCAAGTATCAATCAAGACTAAATCTTAGGTTCGTGTCTGAGAAACTAAAAGTCTCAAGTCCCTAGTACAACTAACCATATGCCACATTACATTTTAATTTATAAAACATGTCTAGAGTAATAGAGTTTGAAATACAAAGGGAGTGTAGCACCCTTCAAACCCAAAAAGATTACACTCTCTAATTTGCATACGTGCTCACCTCCAAAAATGTCTCAGCTTTAATTTGCCCCAACCCAGCCCCCAAATTTCTCTAGCAGACTCAAGAGTCCCATAAGTTCCAATTTATAATATTTTTGCATCTACAGGTATTTAAACTTTGAAGTCCAAAGAAACCTAAGTGTCCAGCAGACCAAAAGTAGTTTTAAACCTAGGTTAATCTTTAGTCTCGCATCTGGTGGTGAAGTTTTAAGTCCAAGGTCCCCTCTAATTGTGCCAGCATTTATGACTCCTCTTTACTGCAGCTAGGACCTATGCCTGCCACCTTGCCTATTGACTACTATCATGTTTTCCTGCTCATTGGACATGTAGAGTTCAATGGAAGATCTAATTTGACTGTAAACCTTTGAATTTAAATTTGCTCTGCAATCCTTTTCTAATACAGTTGCCCTAACACCCAAAAGGAGTCCCTACAAAGCTCCACACGTGGAATTGGTCCAGACATAAACTTGGTGGTCATAAAATATATGTGCAACTAAAGGAATAACCTCAGATCAGATTTTTTGATGTACGTTGATAGATTAAATGTGGCTGCAAGGACTTCTTGTCTGCAATATTATTGGTATTTCAACTTTTTATTGTTGTTTGCAGCTAGCTCAGGGCATCAAAATCTAGAACAAATAGGATTTTCCTAGGAATCAAAGCAATGACTGATCATTACTACCTGCAGCAGTAGAATTTACGAGTGTTCAAGCATGTCCTATACACCTACCTCTTGTGACGTTTTCACACATCGCCCCATTGCAAATGGGGACCCTTGCTTTTTTTGTTTTTTAGGGTTTGTTTTTTGGTCTTTTAGGGTTTTGTTAGTTAGCCTTTGCATTTTGAGTGTCGCCCAGGTGATCACATGGATAAGCAAGTCCGGCTTGAGTGATGTCTTGATCCTGAAATTCGGCTAAGTCTGGAATGTCCTGAAAATTTGGCTAAGTCTGAACGTCCTGATCCTGAAATTTGGCTAAGTCTGGAATGTCCTGAAAATTTGGCTAAGTCTGAACGTCCTGATCCTGAAATTTGGCTAAGTCTGGAATGTCCTGATCCTGAATTTGACTAAGTCTGGAAACTGAAAAACCTCAAAAAACTAGATTTTGCAATATAACTCCTGGAGGTCTGAAACCACTCTCAAACATCCTGAAAGTATATATGGAATATAACTTAAAGTATAAGTGACATTTCCTTCTTATACTTAAATGTTATATTCCATGAAAATTATCCTGATAGAGAGTTCGAAAAGTCAAATTTCGCTCCTGTCCTTCACTGAGGGTCCAGAGCGAATTTCGCTCCTGTCCCTCTCCAAGGGTCCAAGGCGAATCGCTCATGTCCCTCACCAAGGGTCCAGAGCGAAAAAGCTTAGTGGAGTCATTCCTGACCTCGTTTGGACAAATTGAGACATCAAAGGCATGATGGAGGACAAAATGAACGTGATAGAGCATCCAGACTTGATTAAGGACGATGAAATGATGGAGTATTTGTCTAGATAGGTAAATTCACTCCTGTCCCTCACCAAGGGACCAGAGCGATTTTATTCATATACACATTTTTAGACCTTGTTTGGACTCGAACTTTTATTCATGGCGTGTAAAGAGATGATATTTTCCTCCGCGAAGGAAATTTGAAGTGAAAAGTAAAAGGATTTGGCCTAGAGAGCAAAATTCGCTCATGTCCCTCACTGAAGGACCGGAGCTTGAATTCCAATTTCGCATTATCCTTGCAAGATTCAAGTGGTTTCGCGATTTGAGGAGGCCAAGGCGAGGTACAACAATCATCCTACACATCAAGGACACAAGAAGTTAGAACAAGGGTTCGTTGAAGAAGCAGATAGTTCCAGATGAATTAATTAAAGCTAGCTTCTCAACAACATCAAGTTGAATATTTACCAAGTTACAAGTGTTAGATGAGGTGGCATCCCAATCATCACTCCTCCAGTCAGTGTGGTCCACCTCAACATGTCCAGATTCAATGTACCTAACTCATGGAAGGAGGCACAAACTCCGATGTACCTACCCCAGCTATCCATTGGTGGAATTTTCTAGAGAGGACATGTGTCCAAGCAATACAATTTTATCATTGGTCAAGCATTAAATGTTATGTAATGGTTGTAACAAACCCTAATTAGGGTTTTCATTGTAAAATCTTGGCCATTGATCTCGAATTGATCTAAGCCATCGAATTGTATTGAGGGCACTATATAAGCCCTGGCATTTCATTTTGTAAAGGCAATTAGCAATAGTTAGAATAGTTAGGAATAGTTGGAAGCAGTTAGAAGATAGAGAGAGAATAGCAATTAGAGTAGAGTAGAGAGAGAAGGCAAAGATTGTTGCCAAGATGTTGTTGTAAAAGACTTGTAACTTCATTGAAGAAATGGTGAAATTTATGGGTCGATTCGACAATTTGCATGGTCTTTATACTTCTCATGTTTGATTTTATGATTAGACGAGTGGAAGAAATGTGCTTGATTGATGGTGAAATTTGTATATCCATACTACTAGCAGTTTGTTGATTGCAGACTTGCCTTGCGTAGTCAACTGCAATCATTCAGCTTAAGCTTAACTTCAATTGTCGCTTCTTCATTGATATGCATCAACCTGATGGTGTCTATGCCTGCAGTGATGATTTGAACATCATAAAGCTTTCCTTCGAAGATCGCACTAACCTTGTGGAGATGTTCCTATGATGTCAAAACAAGACTTAGTTAAAATTTCATCAAAGATCATTCATTGCTCTTACATTCTTAGTGTTAGGATTAGATCCTTTCCTCGCCCTCGCTCTTTTTTCTTTTTTTCGAATCAAAGCTAGTAAGATCCTGTGTTCCAGCAATATTCAAAGCAGATCAGAAGTTCAGGCATCAAGTGTAAGTCCCCTTGTGATTCCAGCAAATCACATCATACCACAAAGAGCTTATCCACATGTAGAGACGCTACATACAAGAACCTTGGAGTCATCCTGATTGATCCTTTTTCGCGATATCTTCAGCAATCAGAGGCTTTACTCAAGAGAGGATAAGGTACCTTTAGGTATTTTATTCTGTGTTTGATAGTGTACAAAATACACGTCAACACTACCCAATATGGATTGTTAAAGAGGCACCTCAATGAAGTAAATCAAAGGTGGGCCTTATGTTATTTAGGTCCTTTTTGAATATCAGATCTTCATGTCTGTCATGCCCCTGCCATGAAAGAAGACTTAAAAGGGATATAATTGCTCAGAAAAACGTCTTATTCATAAGACTTCATGATTATCTGCAGGAATTAATGTATCAGGCCATAAAACATCTTCATGAAGCAGCGATGGGAAGACAACAACCTCATTTCATCGAAGGCTAGCATTTTGAATTACATCAATGCATAAACTTAATAAATGCAGCGATAAAATTAAGGACAATACAGCAATAAGAATAAGGGATATATTTATATTGATGCATGTGTTATTAATTATTGATGAGGTGCTGTTACACCCAAACAGCAGCAGGTTATTAGGAAGGAGGCACGGGTGTTAAGGAGTGATTTCATTAAGATAACAAACAGCAGCTTAGTCAGCAAGAGGCAACAGTCATTATTAAAAGAGACATCACTTTTAGAAGGGGACGCCATGGGAAGGACATGACTCCAATACCAATGGAGAGATATATATCACAGATCGAGCCACTCCAAGAAGGTATTAAAGAAGACAGATTTCTGATAAACTTATATACCTGAGTATAAACAGCCGATCAGATTGTTATAAGGCAAATAGCAGTCTTGTGCATTAACAAGTGTTTGGTATGCAATATAGATAATGATGTTCTGCATCTATATTCTTTAATATATCTTTTATCAAGATATTAATAAGCCTTGTATATTTGTTGTGTTTCTTAATTAACAAACAAGTTTATCTATTATTTATTCTCACAAGCAATCATACAAGAATGGAAGGGAATATGTTAGAGAGAGGCAGTAGACAAGTTCCATCAAATTAAGTAGGTCGCCCCAAATGATGGAATTGTCTTAGTCGGATATTCATGCCATTTGCGTGCCAAGAGGTGAGTTGTCTTAGTTGGATGCTCCGCACTCTTTGGCTTAATTAGGTCAAACAGTCATGCTCACCCAAGCTCTCTCGAATTAAGTAGGCCACCCCAAGTGATGGAATTATCTTAGTTGGATATTCCTGCCATTTGTGGGCCAAGAGGCAAGTTGTCTTAGTTGGATGCTGCACACACTTGGGCATAATTGGGCCTAACAGTCCTGAGCACCCTTTTGTGATTTCCTTCTCCAAACCCTACTATGATTGATCATGGGAAATGGAACTATCGCTTGGTTTCTAAAGTTCAAAAAGATATTATGATGATTACTGATGTATATGCACTTATATTTGTTGTTGGATCTCTAGCCCTAATAGGAATAACTGGTCTTACGAATAATATTTCAAAAATTGTCTAGCTTGATTGCAGGACCTAAACCAGGATTTATCTTGATAAAGACATTTTATTGGTAAAGTTATACTTCTAACTATATTATGTTCCTAATTTTAATTAAACTTGCGATTTTAGGACAAGATTTAAGATCATCCCGAAAGGGGACATTACGCATAAGAATTTAAGCAGTGATTAAGATTATGTTAGAGGCAGCAAATAATAAGACAAAAGGTGATGTCCCTCTTAAGAGTTATCTCCATTCAAAGAGACACCTCCCTTCTATGAAGACATGATAATATAAAAGGAAAATAAGGAATGGAATGGGAAGGAGGGAAGGAATTGGAATAAATTCTGATCTGAAATATAAGACGGTTCTGATCTGCAAAAGGGGAATAAGGAATTGAGATCAAAACTCAGAGATACAAATTGAATTCAGAGATCTGAACAGATTCAGAAATAAGGCAGCTGTTTTATATTTAGCAAAGTGTGTGGTATGCAACATAGTGGAATCTATTGTTTATTATGGAATCTCCTATGAAGTCTTTAATTTATTATTATTGAATTACATTGCCATTCCATCAAGGATTAGGATTAGTAATTATTCATTGGATTTTAATAAAGCAATCATATTAGAAACTGGCAAAGGAAACATAAAAAGGAGATGCAGGAGTATGGATCCCTCAATTGAGTGGACATCCACTACGTTGGTTGTTTGTGAAGCCCTATTGAGCTGGTTGCTTGTGGGTCAAGGAATCAGATTTGTTGGATATTTTGTCATTGATGTCAAAGGATGTTGAGCTGCTTGGTTGAGCTACTTTCCTACCTGCTTGAGCTACTTGCCTACTTGCTTGAGCTGCTTGGGTGTCTACTTGAGCTACTTGTCTATGTGTTTCAAGTTGGAAGTATGCCATACAAGGACTGACACCTAAGACAATCATTTGTAAAAGATCCAAAGCATATATCATTAAGGCATCAATCACCTCAAATACTATCCTACGAGCATTACTCATCATAATGTCAAGCCCTATGACAAGACCATAAAAGAGCGAAAACTACAAAGGGAGAAGGATAAAAGCAACCATAGCAATATTTATAGCTACTACTCATGGATCTCAATTGCCAGCAGAAATTGTAATGTCCCCTTCCTAAGCACTGACAGCATGATTACTGTTAGCCTATTCAGCGAGTTCCCATAGGCTAATGAGTTAGGGTTAGGTAACTCTTGGGGTTTGGCCACCCTTCAATCCAACTGTTTCGGCATAAACGGGTGTTGCCTTGAGCTCATTTGGTTAAGAATTGCATTATGACTCTTTCTAAGGGGGTTTCAAAAAACTTGTTTGTTTTTATTATTTTTAGTAAGTGGCAATTTGGACACCGAATTGGTCAGTTGGCAATCTAGACGTCCACTTGGTCCATTGGCAATCGTTCTACATTAGGTTATTCGGTGATTACATTAAAAAATTTAATGATGTTATTTTGGCGATTAATGTTATCCAAAGGTATTATTTTAAATAGCGTTAGAAGTATTAAAGTAAATAATTAACTTCACATTATTTAATTTAATAAAGTAACTTTATGTTTCATGCCTACGAGTATAAGATATTTTAAATATTAAATAAAATGGCCCTTTAGGGGTGGACACCTACAGGGAGACATAAGGGGGTGTTTTAAATTAAATAAAATATTATATAACCCAACTTTGGAGTGGGATTTGGAGAAGCATAAATAACCCCTTTGAGCTCATTTCTCTCATTCAAGTTTTGGAGATTCTGATAACAAGATTTGCTGGTTTGGACTTGTTCAACCAAAGCTTTGTGAGGACGGAAACCTTCACAAAGGATGTCTATTCCAATGGTGAAAGATCCTTCCTAGTAGATTGATTGGTGATTTCGTTCAGAAACTACATCTAAGCTTCATCTGGAGAGATTTTTTGGCTTGCATCAATTGATTTTGAAGAGGTACAGTTGTCAGATTTGTAGGGACTTCATTAGCAGATTTGTGGTCACCAAACTGACCTTTTCAAACTCTATATGCTGGCCGTCCCACTTCCTTGCTGCCTGTACACTTTTACAGGAGGTGTGTGTGCATTCTAGGCTTGGATTCCTAGGGTCTGGGACTGATTCTTGAAGCATTTTAAGCACCTTGGTTGTGTTTATGTTTGGTTGTCATTTCAAAGAAGATGCAGCTAGGGTTTGAAGGATTTGGCTTCATTTTGGAGCCCTAATTTGCTTTTTTCAGATCTACATCAGTCCCTTTTTACAACAGCAACAAATGTGTATGCTTATATTGTGATTTTAATGCATTTTGGCCATCTGGGTATTGTTCTATATAATGATGTATTGCTGTCCTCAAACTGTAATAAATCTTATATACATTTGCAATTGTGCTTTTGTCTAATTTTGAGCACACTAGGCATTATTCTATTATTTATTTGTTGCAAATATTATCTTTGCATTTCCTCTTCTGCATTATTGTTTATCTTCAAACTACACACCCAACATTGAAAAAAAACTTCAAAAAAAAGGGTGTATATTGCAGTGGTGTCAGAGCAGTGTATCCTGACATTCTGAAGGGTTCTATATGAATGAACAGTGACATACTGGGGTTTGAAGTTTGAACAATATAGCCTTATACACATCATTATAACACCTGAAGAAATAGATCCAACCTAAATTTATTAGCTGAAGGTGAACAGCGAGAAGTAAACATGGGTGATAGAGATACAGAAGAGGATGATGCAACGAACATTTTGAATACATTGGTTAGGGGACAGCATGAGGCAAATCAGAGTACACAAGAAGCAAATCAATGTGTGCAGGGAACAATTCAGCACATTGCTCAGTTAATAGATACGATGGCTCAACAATTTAGGGGCAACAACAACAATAAATGGAGGCAATAATGCTCAAGGAGATAAGTCAGTGAATAACAGAACTGTAAAGCGGTGTATGGGAGCAACTAGTTCTAGACCACTCATGTCGGTCTTTTGTCCCAGAGTCTAAACTAAGGTTGATAATGAACCTCCAATGAATGACTTGCAAGGTCAGTTCATAGAAGATTGGTTGGATGGAGGCCCAGATTTTCAGACTGCAACATCTTTCAAAGATTATGTGCTCCTTAGATTGAAACATAGGCCTCATGCGGGTGGAAGAACATATAATAATGATTTGCAGAAAAATGTTGGGAAACTCACCACTCCTTACTATGATGGATCCAGGAAGACAACAGCGAAAGCTTGGGTGCAGAAAGTGGATACCTATTTTCAGCTTAATCCCCAGTCGAAAGATGAGGCCATTAAATAAGTTGCTATTCACCTTGATGGTATTGCATATGAATGGAGGCATCATGGAATTATTACAATGTGACATGACCAAATTACTTCATATGCAAACTTCAATGAAAGGCTTACTGAAAGATTTGACAAAAAAGATCCAGAACTGCATTTCAAGGAGTTGGCACATTTAAAACAATGGGGTTCGGTGGATGCTTATGTTGCTGATTTTCATTTGTCGATATCGGTGACAAATATCTCAGAGAGGAGACTTGTTCTATTTATGGATGGTTTATCATATCCTTTGAGGGGTTAAATTAAGGTCGTCCACCTATATTATAGGAAGCCATCAAGAAAGCAAGGGACATGGAAAAAGAAGGGTTTCAAGTGAAAGAAGTGCTCCCAACTACATAGTTGCGCCCTTGTCTTTTAGACTATTAACAATCATTTGCTTTTCATTGGATACTATCGTTGTGGAGATTTGAAGATGTGCAATCAAAGAGGTTCAAAACATCTTAGAGCAAATTCATAGTTGTACATAGAATAAGTTTGCCTTCATGGGGTGTACCAAGCCCTTCAAAAGGATTGTCTAAGGCAATCTTTCAAATAGTTGACCCCATTGCCGCTTCAAATCCAAAATATTTAAAAACCCTATACTTGATGGGACCTCCTTACATTGGAATTGAACCACCAAACGGTTTTGGTACAAAGACTGTTGACACTAAGCCAATGGTTCAAATAAACAAGTGGATTCCTCACCCTTACTTCTTTTGCCTTCCAAATTTGTCGGTAACCAAAAAAAATCATGAGTCCTTATTTCTTAAAACCTCTTGAGAAACAATCCTAAACACTTATAGCAGAAATTTTGGGGGATTTGACCACAACAGAACTAGGAGAGATTGGATTGGACAACATTGATGTGACCGAGGAGTCATTTGCCATATAGCAGCAAACTCAAGCAATATCCAAGTGCGAGATCTGGACACGTTCCCCATCTTTTCAGTAGAACGGGGAAGTGGAAATTGTAAAATCTTGTAATCTGTAATTATTGAAGTAATACTGTAATATTTAGATTATAATGGTCAATTAAATCTTTAGGATAAACTTTAGGAATATTCTTTTACTCTTTCACTAAAGTTCTTATCCTGTTGCTTTATTGGTTGTCGATCTTATCCTTTACAGAGAAATCATTTGTACCTCCTATTTAAGGATACTTTCGCTCCTTGATTAATATCAAATATCTTGGTAACCATTTTATGTTCTATTTATCCTACTATGGTACCAAAGCTTAGTTAGAGTGAAAGATCCCTGATGGATCCCCTTGCTGATCTGCTGTAGTTTTTAAATTAATAAATTATATCTTCCTGTAATTCCTTTGATGGTTTTAGAGAATAGACAGAAGTTGTAGAAGGTTTGTTTCTTTTTGTGTTTTTTGATAGTTTTCAAACAGGTAATGAATAATGAACAGTAAACATGAAAGGAGACTGAAAATAAATAAGAACATACAGCCAAATTCAGAATTGCTACAAGCTGTACCAGACAAATTTCTGATTTGTAAAACCAAATAATAATTCCAATGCAGATCCAAGGAACTTACATCCAACAATGATGCCAAATTGAAAGGTGAATAGTGATCATGAATCAAGAATACCTCTAAGGCTGAATACATGCATTCCTTACATTCCACATGGGATGTACCTGCTGCAAATGGCGGCCCTAAGGCTGCAAGGATCACACCCAAGCTGAAGAATCAAACTGCCATGCTGAAACCCTTACTCTGCAACCTGAATCCACAATGAAGAATGGCGTACTCAATCTCTGTCAACAATGCACTCTGCCTGAAGAATCCAATGCCAATAACTGCTGAGGGCTACGTCCCAACCAGTCCAGATCTTGGGGTTTGCGTCCCAGATGAAGAATCGCCCACTCAAAGCCAATTCGCAAAAATAAGTTTGATTGTGTAAAAAGATAATAATGAACAATTTGGTCTTCATCTCCTTATATCTCCTTTCCTTTCCAAGCCAAACCCTAAAAGGGAGTAAAGTTGGCGCATTATAAAAAGAGTGTTATTTTCTAATTATGGCATCAACTATAGGAAAATAACACTAAATTGCAAATAAATAGCTTCAGGCATCCAAAAAGACGCCAGAAGGTGAGAATCATGTAGCAAAGTTCAAGACCTTTCCAACGAGCTATAACACATAAGCATATCAACCCAGATGAAGCCAGAAACCCCTTATTACTCTGAAATGACTAAATACATAGCCTTATTTTAATTTATTTAATCGCTAACTTAGGAAATATTTAAATATATTAAAATATCTCCAGATATCCAATAATAGCCCAAAATAACCAAACAATCATGAATATAACTTTGTCACCTATCTATGACCGATGCTGGAAAAGCTAAGCTAACTGGCAGTCCCATCCCTAAAATCTAGGGATGCTCCTAGAAACTAGGAAACACACCCAAACTCCCTGAAACTGAAACCATGACATGGTCCCGTGGAACCTCCAATATGGGAACTACCACAACCTCCTAAAAAGTAGGGAATCTCCCTAAAAATCAAGGAACTGCTCCCAATGGCCCTCAAACTGTCTGAAATGCCAACTCCGGATACTGAATACCCTGCATGAGTCTATCCACCACTGCCAGCCTACGAGATCCAAATAATAGACCATCCCACTACTCTTCTCCTGTCACCTAGAAAGGGGACATTACATAGAGCATCAGGTTATGTGACAACGAATCAACTTAGGGACAGCTGTCAAATTGTTAGAGAGACATAAAACATGCCAAAAGACTTCCATACAAAATTATTCGTGCAAGGGTTTTTGCAAATTTTTCAAAGGTTTTCCTCTTAAAAATTGTGGAATTTTTTGAAGAAATTTTTTGGCAGATTTTTTAACAAAATTGTGCCAGGTTATTGCTAAAAATTATGGTTTTTTTGGCTCCAAAAATTGCATCTGTTTTTTGTAAAAACTGCTGGTCATTTTTTAGTGGAAAATTACTACTTTTTCCTGCAAAAATCGTGTCATTTCTCTTACAATATTGTGCCATTTTACTGGAAAATTTTCTGCAAAATCATGCCCCTTTCTATCAGAAATGACACCATTCTAAGTTCACTTGCCATACTTTTTACAGTTTGTAAATTTGTGCAGGGAAGAACAAAATTTTAGACTGAAAATCATGAGTTGCAAACCCATTTTTGTCAAAAAAAAATTTTAAATCATGGGTTATTTTGATTGGTTTTAGGCTTTAGCAAATCCACTGAGCCAGGGTTTCTAATCCATTTTTGTGGATGTTTTGGTAAACTTTTAACAAAATCATGGCTGCTAGGATTTCAAAGTTTTTCCTAAAATCTTTTTTATCTTCTTTCAAACAACAGAAGTTTTCTTTATATTTTTCATAATTCTGAATTGAGCTAGAGATGGCCTCATTACCCAACATCATGTTGGAAGGGAGCCAATGTTTTTCTAGCAAGAACTACAACACTTGGAAACAACGCATGCTCACAATCTTCAAGTACAGATACCTCAATAAGATCGTCCTTGTTAGACAATTGTAGGTAAAGAGCAAGACAAGTTTGATGAGCGTGATCAAGAAGCCATCATGTTGATCAAGTTATCAGTTACAAATGAAATCCTTCCAAAGGTTCAAACAAGTAAAACCTCTGTTGGGATTTCGAAGCACCTACAAGAACTACAAGAGATGTCAAATAAAGGCAAGGCCTTCCTCCTAAAAGCATGTTTTTCTCAATCAAGATGGATGAGAAGATGTCTTTGCAAGAACATTTGATTAAGATCAAAGAAATTAGTGATCAATCGCAAGCCATAGGTCGCACGATGGAAGAAGATATGGTGGTCATAATGCTAAAAAGCATACGCATAAGAAAATTTTATTTGAAAAACTCAACATCAAATCTACCAATCTTAAGCTAAAGTTCAAATATTTGTGCAACAAGATAGATGGAGGAAGCAATTTGGTAGCACAAGTGATACACCAAGTGTGGAACAAGCCTTTGCAAAGAAGGACAAGGGAAAAGGCAAGTGGCCTCAAAAGAAAGGTCACGGTAATAATGAAGATGCTTTCAAGAATCTAAAGAATATCAAGTCAATATTGAGGTAAAATTGGTTATATGAAGCACTGCAAAAAGAGGTAGACTAAAAAGAAATCCAACTCGGGAGGGCATCCACAGAAGGCTTATGTAGAAGAGAATTATGAGAAAAAGGAGTCAATTTTCTATGCTTTCATGGCCAAACAACCAGCAGATCAATCAAAGTCTTTTGTGTGGTACCTTTATTCTGAAGCATATTGTGATTTCAATCACAGGAAATATTGGTTCACAAAGTATAGGGCTTTCTTCGATTCAATGTGTAATGTCCCCTACTAGGGTTTGGTCTATTTTAACCATAATTAATCATTTCAAATTACTTATGGCTTAAACTAACTTGATTAAGTGTCAAGACTACCTTAGCATGAATCAAATCTGTAATGTTCTATCCTTCTATACTCTATCAGGTACTTACTATCTTATCATAATAAATAATTAATCTTGCTCAGATCCATTTACAAAGCCTTAGCGTATTTATTAATTACTAATTATATGAATTATTACTAATTTCTAAAAATATTATTATTAAATTAATATTTATTATTATCCATATCTATATTTACAATCCTTATTTTATCCCGTACTCTGATTTGAGTATATATATATATAGTGTAATATTACCAATTGTTTATGTATCAGCTAAATCCTTTTATATAATTTACTAATATTAATTATGTATCAGCTAAATCCTTTTATATAATTTACTAATATTATTACAACTTAAAACAATCCTAGTTAGTAATTTGTTTACTGGCTGGTGATGGCAGACAGATCTGACGCATGTCAGATCTGGTCTGCCACTGTCATGTTATTGGGTATCCTTATATTGCACTCTATGTTAATATTTCTATTAATATTAAATCCTGCATAGAAACATTATCAAACTTCATATATATAAAACATACATTCCCATGTATACCATCACGGTCAAGGATGCTACCACCTGAAACTTAATAGTTCTAATATGATCGATGGCTCTCCCATTATATATATATATATATATTCCTCTTTTCAATCTGCTCTTGATTCACAATCTGTTTTTCCATCTCCCTCCCTTCTATATGATCTTCCTCTCAGTGTTCTCCTTTAATACTTTATTGAACGGTATCCTTCTTCAGTCACACCCTTCCATGTAAATCTCTTCTATTCATTAAGCATCCTTATTTCTTAATCGGACAGCTTCTTAAAACCAAGTGTAGTTTATAAACTAAGAACACTTATTTATTACTTCTTAGTTATGAAGTGCATTTCCAAATAATATACGAATGGTGTCTCTTTACGTTTAAGAATTTATATGAAGTCTTAACTAATAATTCTACTACATTTGTTATTTCATCCTTAGTCGATATTCCTTGATGGATATCTATTTAGTTCTACTCGATTAGTCTTATAGATAAAGTCGCTAATCTTTATCATTAATCGATGATGACTTATTGATCGTTCTATTCCTTTCCCAACGATGTGATGATTGGATTATAGACGTTTCAATAACTTGGATATGTACCATCATTTTCGATAAACATGCTCCATTCCCTTTAACGGATTTGGGGAGATTGATCTTAAGCACCTCCCTTAACATGTATGATATTTTGGCTTCTTTACGAAGTATTAATAATTTATACCCTTTGTGATTATGGTGTTTATTTGTATTTGACAACTTCTTTAGACTTGGTCAATTTGTTCTTCTCAGTATTATCGTAATATATTGTATTGTTCCCTTACGATGTTACATATTTCACCATAATGAATGCGCTCAACAATTATATTGGTCAGTTATCATCCCTAATTTTCACAATTATATATTTATTATTTTAAATATATGAATTGTATTTACAATTAAGAATACTTAAATTATGTTTATAATATAATATTAATTCTTCTTTTTTTTTATTTGAATATTTAAAAAATATTTTTATTAGTAAAAATATCAATTAAATAATAATATCTAATAAATAAATAAATTTCAAATAATCATTATATTAGTTAATAATAATAATTGCTTCATTTAGTATATATATAACGATCAAGGGAGGGACATGACATAATGATCTTCAATGGTGGTGAGGAGTAAATAGTTGTAGGTAGAGGAAATGTGCAGATAAATTCTAAAGGGAAAAATCTCTTTTTCTCAAAGTGTACTATGTCCCAAAAATGAAGCTCAATTTGCTCTCAATGATTCAAACTTGTTGTGACGTATTCACACATCGCCCCATTGCAAATGGGACCCCTACTTTTTGCATACTGGGGTTAGCCCTTTTGGTTTTGTTGTTAGTCGTCTTAGTGTCTTAGCCTTTGTATTGAAGGGATTGAGTCAAGTGGATCTCCTCAAGAGGTCAAGTCAATTGAGTGATTAAGGGTTATTTAGATCATTCCTAGGGTGTTTTTTGTGTACTATTCGGTCGCACTTCAAGTTGATAAATCAAACCTTGGTTGAATGCATAATGTCCTCCTAGGTCCCATCCCTTACATCAAGGACAAAGCGAATTCGCCTCAAGAAGTTTGGAATGTCATGCTGATCCTGAAATTTGACTGTCTGGAAAATTGAAGAATCCTCCAAAAACTAGATTTTGCATTATAACTCTTGGAGGTCCGAAACCACTCTCAAACACCCTGACAATATATATGGAATATAACTTAAAGTATAAGCGACATTTCACTTATACTTAAATGTTATATTCCATATATGAATCCTGACGAAGAGACTAACATGTCAAATTTCGCTCCTGAACCTCTCAAAAGGGTCCAGAGCGAATTCCTCTTGAGATCATGTCCCTTCCAAAGGTACCTAAGCAAATTTGCCAAGGATGGTGCTTTGATCCCAAATTTGAGCAAGGAAAACCCTTAGGATGCCTTCCTAGCATAGACCAAGGTCCAAACAAAAGTAAAATGAAGGATAAATTGAGTGAAAATATGAATTTCGCTCTTGACCCTTCCAAAGGGTCTAGAGCGAAATCCTTCAAGGGACCTCCTATCTCACTCAAACAATTGAATGAATCCCATTTCAAGTAGATTTGAGGGCGAATTGACCTAGTTGTGATAGAAGAAAGGTGGAAAAGACAAGTCCAAGGCAAGATGAGTCTAGAGAAGCAAATTTCGCTCCTGACCCTTCCAAAGGGTCCAAAGCGAATTTTCTCAAAGGGTCATGTACCAAAGCGAAATCCTAGAGGAGACCTAATTCTTCACCAAAGTCATTAAATGGTTGTCATTTTGAGCAAAAGTAAGGGCAAGAAAAGGACCAAAAAGCCAAGTTTGAGAGAAAAATTGAGGGGAAAATGAGGAAATTGAGCCTATAACATGAATTTCGCTCCTGACCCTTCCAAAGGGTCCAGAGCGAATTTCTCTAAAAACCTCTCTTGCTTCTAGCATAGGTTAAAATCAGTGATCCTACGCCTTGACCGAATGGGGAATGGCCTATTTATGCCTTGTGAGCATATTCAAGCAAGATTGGATGATGAAAATGTTAGGAATTTGACCAAAAGGCAAATTTCGCTCCTGACCCTTCCAAAGGATCCAGAGCAAAATTCCTTGATCTCCTTGTTTAGGACAAAATCTTTGGCGTGATTGAGGCAAGGTTGATTCATGCATACCTTTGGAGTGAGTTGCAACCAAGTAAGGTGAAGTTTTATGAGGAATTTGTGCAAAAAGAGAAATTTCGCTCCTGACCCTTCCAAAGGGTCCAGAGCAAAATTCCTAGATAGGTTTTGTCCGTCCAAAGGTACCTAAGGGAAATTGTTAAAATGCACTTTTCATTCAACATTTTGACTAGACACTTCCTTAAGGTGGTTTGTTAGTATGTCCTAAGGTGAGAGCAATGTGATTGAGGGTGAAATTTGAGTGTTTGGATGGTATTTAAGACTAATTCCTCAAATTCGCTCCTGACCCTTCCAAAGGGTCCAGAGCAAATTTCCTTATATCTCCTTTCTTGGTCCTAATTTGCCTCATAAAACTTACCCCTATGGCGTAATTGAGAGAGTATTGATGTATAAAACAAAGTGAAGTGATGAAAAGTGAAGGATTTGAGCATAATTGCAAATTTCGCTCCTACCCTTCCAAAGGGTCCAAAGCAAAAAATTTTAAGCTCCTGACCCTTCCAAAGGGTCCAGAGCGAAATCTTCCAAAAGACCTATTAGGACATCAAATGGTGGACATATGTGGCAAGGAAAGGATTCAAAAAGACAAGTCTAAAGCAAGATGAGTGAAAAAGGGACATGAATTGAGCCAAAAAGAGCAAATTCGCTCCTGACCCTTCCAAAGGTTCCAGAGCGAATTTCTTCATGAAGCATTATACCTTGCTCAAACCTATGAACTAATCCATTCCCAAGCATTTTTTAAGGCAAAACACTTATTTTTTATGAGGGAAGATTGAAAATGAGGTCTAATTGAGCAACTTTGTCAATTTTCGCTACTGACCCTTTCAAAGGGTTCGCTCCTGACCCTTTCAAAGGGTCCAGAGCAAAATTCTTTCTAAGCTCCTGGCCCTTCCAAAGGGTCCAGAGCGAAATCCTTAGGATAGCCTAATTTCTTGTCAAAAACATTGAGTAGACACCACTTTGAGAGCAAGTTGGCTTGAGTTTGATAGGATAATGGGGGAATGGACAAGTCCTAGGCAAGTTGAATGAGAGTTGAGCCTAAAATGCAAATTTTGCTCCTGACCCTTTCAAAGGGTCTAGAGTGAAATTTCCTAAAACCTCTATTTTGCTCCTTGTTGAGACCAAGATCTTGGTTCCTAAGGCATGGTTGGGAAAGGATTGATGTGTACTTGCTTTGAAAAGTGATTTGAGGCAATGAGAAGATGAATTTGAGGCTTAAAGACAAATTTCACTCCTGACCCTTCCAAAGGGTCTAGAGCGAAATTCACCTAAGCTCCTGACCCTTCCAAAGGGTCCAAAGCGAATTTCTTTAGGAAGTCTTGTACCTTGCCTAAGCCTTTGAAGTTTGAACTAACCCATTCCTAAGCATTTTCGAGGGCAAAAGACTTGTTTTTTATGAGAAGAGGATGAGAAATGAAGTTTTATGGGGAAAAATCAAGCAAAATGTCAATTTCGCTCCTGACCCTTCCAGAGGCTCCAGAACGAAATTCCTAGGAGGTCTAATGTTTTGCCTAAGCCCTTGAGCAAAAAAACCTATTCCTAGGCAATTTTGGAAGCGAATGATTTGATCTTGGTAAGGTGAGGTTGAAATTGAAGTTTTATGAAAGAAGATTGAGAAGAATGCAAGATTTCACTCCTGACCCTTCCAAAGGGTCCAGAGCGAATTTCATTATAGGGCATGTCCTTGGACAGGGTCCAAAGCAAAATTAATTCTAATGCCTTTTTAAGGTAAGAAATGCCATGTTAGAATCAATATATCATGTATTCTTAATCTTTTTTTGTTGGTTTTGCAGGTCCATCAAAACCAAGATGGAGGAAGATCAGGCGAGGATAAGGGTGACCTCTTCAAAGTTTCATCATCATCAAGGACACTTCAAATGCATGGGAGAGTACTCAGGGTGTTGCTAAAATTATAGGACTTCAAGTGTTAGAACTATGCTCCAGGAGATCACAAGATGGCAGAGAAGAGGGATCTTGTAAACATTTCAAGGCAAGATGAGCTACTAGAGAAGGTGACTTGACCATGACTTCTTATCACCATAATGCATAATCAAGAAGGAGGCTTCATCAAGAACATGAGAGTCGAGGAGGTACATCATTCATCGAATACACCAAGCACAAACGCAAGACAAGGTGGCATCCCAGTCACTGTCCCTCCTATCAGATAGGTCCACATCAGCATGTCCAGATTCAATGTACCTGACTCACCAATGATGGCGCAAACTTCGAGGCACCTACCCCGATTTCCTATTGGTTCACAAGTATTGAATGTATTTTTCTCATTGGCTAAAGGAAGTTTGTTGTAACAAACCCTAATTAGGGTTTCATCTTGTAACCCTAGCCATTGATCGTAAATCAATCAGAGCCATTGAATTGTAAAGAGCTCTCTATATAAAGCTCTGGCTCTTCATTTATGGGGGTTAATAGTTAGAGAACAGTCAATAGTGAATAGTCAACAAACAGAATACCAAATAGAATAGCAATTAGAGTAGATTAGGAAGAGAAGGCAAGAAATTGTTGCCTTGATTGTAAATAAACTCCATTTTCATTGAAGTTATGGTGAAGTGTGTTGTTTCTTTGCAACATGCATGGTCTCTTGTTGAATCTTCATTTTAGATGGTAAATAATTAGATTGAATGAAGTTATTGAATGCACTCGCATGGAATCCGCCTAGTCCAAACCACTAGCCTCTCGCTGATTGTAAGTGCGCCCTGCGTGGTCAACTGGCATAGAATGAGCTTAATCTCGAGTTGTTACACGTCTATTGTTGATGCATTAACTTGAATGGTGACTGTTTAGCCCTTACTGTGAGGTTGGTAAACTCACGGATGAAACAAGGATTTCCCACACGTACCAACGAGTCATGTAACAGAACATTCATATATCAAAGCATAAGTAACAATAACAAACAGCTATACCAGAAGAATGATATCTTTATTGAATTCTCAAGAATATGTCAGTACAATACCATCCTTGTCGAGGTTCCATCTGAATTATATATAGACTCGACGGTTGGCCAAGTTGCCAACCGTCACTAACTACCAACTACCCCACAGGAACCTCTCGGCGACTCCAACATAACCAAGCATAAACATCCATCCCAACTACAAACTAACATGTGTTATTGACCCCTAACATCAGCCCCCCCAAAAAGTAGCCGTCTTCCAGACGTCTAAGACCATAGGAGCTGGAATATAAACAAAAGACTAAGACTGAGAAGGAGGAGGAAGTGTCCTTGTAGTGGTCGAAGAAGAAGGTTGTTGCCCTGTGTGAAGCTGAAGGTTCTTCTCTGCTACCAGCTGTCGTTCTCGTGCCTTTTTCACCATGTGCGCGGCCTTCAACAGTTTTTTGTCTTTTTGCTCTATCTGCAAGGTAAGCTCGGCCACCTTTGCTACCAGTACTTGCACCTCCTTCTTCTGGATACTGCAACGAGCCTCATAAGTAGTCACCTTCGTTTCTAGCTCATCTCGCAGGTTCTTTTCTACTGCCACTAGTTGTGCATGCTTCTCCCCTTCCTTCTCCAGTTTTGTTATATACAGCCGCTGGGCCTCCTACTCTATCTGGCGTCATCACATATGCAAGCACACATCCCGGAAGGCTCCCTCCATGTTGCGGAAGGTGGTGCCTAAGGTGCCCCCTCCTTCCACCAGGCGCATGCGCGTCCATTCCTGTACCATCTCCGGCGTACTACTATCTGACCACCCCTACTGCTCGAAATGGCACGCAAACTCGTTTGCACACCCAAAAGTCATGAAGTGGCACAGTTTCGCAGCGTCGACAGAGTTGTCGGCCTCCATCTGCCCAGCCAACTATGCCATTCCATGTGCAACATCTGAGATCCCCTGTACCTCTCCAAGCAACCGCTGGAGCGAGCCTGCTGGATTGCTAGGATCTGGTGGAGTGAGGTGAAGTCCTGCCAGTGATCCTTCCAGCCCGCTTTCCCCATCATTGTTGATCTTTCGGCTCTGCCCACCACTTCTTGTTGCCCTATGCTTCTCGTCAACAGACATCCTCACATCCTAGTCTGTGATAGAGGTAGTCCTGTCCTGTGTTTGGTGTGGCCTAATAGCCATGGTGTGTGGTGCAGGGGAGGGGGGGGTGAGGTGTGAGTGCAAACTACCCCAACCACCCATCCAACGATGCATCTATATCCTCATCCGTCAGTGTCTCCAGTACTGCCAACTCCTCCAAACCATCCCCAATCATCGGTACATCCCCTGCCTCATCTTTCTCCGTTGGTACCGTATTAGCACCTGGCGTACTAGTACCTGTCAGTACCGTACTAATATCTATTGGTATCGTTCCAGTATCTACTGGTATTGTACCAGTACCTGTTGGTACCATACTAGTACTTGTTGGTACCGTACTAGTGTATGTTGTACCAGTACCTGAACCTGTCGTACTAGAACCAATTCCCTATACGGCGACCTCGTCCTTCCTTGGTACGACCTCCCCTGCCATTGTCTGGTTTGCCATACTAGTACATTCCGCGGCTTCCGATGCAAGTACAACTAATCTGATCTGTGGTAGTGACACCCGTTGTTGTGTCGGTGGTTCTCCTTTATTGATTTTTCAGAACAGCACCCCTACTGGTCGTACGCCCCCCACCGGACTGGCCACTATAAGTGTTTCCTGTGGTACCAAGTGTGTCGAAGATAATTTTAGGGGTGTGAATTTCACCCTCATGCTCTTCCATTGCGCTCGTAGCCCTACATGCCAATCTTCCTCTTCCTCCTCTTCCTGCTGCTGCAATTCTGCTTCCCCTTCATCCTCTACAATTGTGTGTGGTGCCAGACGGAACCCCTCATCGCCACTCTCCTGCTCCTCAGTCTCATTTGTCTCTTCCTCAAAATCCTCAGTACTGCTGACATCTTCAACCTCTACAGACGTGTCCAGCTTCCTCCTCCTTTTTGCCGTTTGCGCGGAGTCACCTAGTGTGTCCAGATGGGCATAGCAGTACATGGTCGGCTTATTAAGTTCCACCCGTCCACGCGGCTAGAAGGTTCCCCACATTTCCGGCGGTACTTGCAAGCATACGGCATCCAGGAATAGGCGGATGGCATGATGGCACATGTAAAATATCTTGTGTTCCAGCTTGAGAAAATCATGAATTCTTTCCGCCAGAAGTTGCCCCCAGTTGTACACTTTACCACACTTAATCCCATTCATTAACCCTATCATCCAAACGGCTATGTCGGATGCGCGGCTGGCTCCTGTGAGGCGACTTTTTACCAAGTCCATCAACATTCTCCATTCTCCTAGTGCGATAAACGCACGCTTCAACCCCCTACTGTCAAACTAGGCGCTCTTCCATTGTTCTTCTGTGAGTTCATCCCTACATACCAAATCCATCAGCCATTTCTTTTTTTCCTTGGTGAGCTTCTTGGTTGGTTTCACTGCAGATGCCCCCTTCTTGGGTATACCAAATACCCTCCTGAAGTCTTCTGGTTTGAATGAAACTCATACCATGCATCCCGAATAATGGAAGCCCTTTCCTGCCAATTGTATCCGGATACCATAGTCCGCAGCACCAGCTCAAAATCCTTGATGTTGAATGTGGGCATCTGGATGGCATGGTCTACCTGAGCTTTTCTGAGGGAATCCTTTATCACATGGTCGGGGGAAGTTTCCTCCCACCAGGTACGGCATTTGCTGCCAGTCACACTCTCAAAGGCTACATTCTCCGCCGTGATTCCCTCTGGATCCTTTTGCACTTTTGGCTTGATTTTGGCCTTCTTGCTGCTGCTAGCTGGATCTGTATCTGTCATGGTTGCACTGCAACTGCTTTGCCCTGTTTTCCTGTCTTTGTCCCATCCTTGACCGTTATTATGACGGTCTGTAAGTGTGGCTCGCCAATTGGTACGGACCATTAGACCAACTGCTGCTTCTACACTGTACCGATTGGCCCGTATACTTCCCTCCCCTGACCGTACGACTTTTCCAATGCGCGCCAACTCTGCACCCAACTTCGTACGGATGTCAAAAAATTTCTCTTGTAGCGCTGCCTGTCGCATACGGAGTACCATACGTATCGCACTGTGACCACCTTTCAACTCCGTACGTTGGTCGTACGGTGTCCAATCTCCTCCGTACGGTGTCATATTTTCCCCGTCTCTCGTACCTCCCTTGTCCGTACGGCCACTGCACTTCGAATTTTGGCAACCCATACGGAATGCGTACGGAATTCCAGTGCACAAGTTGTGGCTGTCTTCTTCGTATGGCCCCTCCTTTCCATACGACTTCCCCTAATGTCGCGTATGTGTGTGTCGTACAACTTCACCGTATGGTCTCACCTCCAGATGTGCTAGTGCGGATTGTACGACTTTACCGTACAGCTTCTCTCGAGCTACTGAACTTTGTACAGCTTTTCCGTACGTCGTGTAATGATCGTCGTACGGTTCACATGCAATGTCGTACAGCTGGCTTCGTCCAGTCTTGGATGCCTCTATACGTGTAATCCGTATGTCGTATGGATTCTCCTCCTTTGCTGCGTCTTCTTCTGGACTCGCTTCGTCTCTCTTGGTCCTTCTGTTGTCACCAACACAATCTTGCCTGTGTTGTATAAAAATGAACTTCTAGGGGGTTTTTATAATCATTTGCTCTTTTCAGGGTTAGGGTTCGGCTTAAATACTTTATTAATTTTTTTCAGTGTTAGGGTTCGGCTTAAATACTTTATTAATTTTTTACAAAATAATTGCCTTTCTATCAATCTGATTTTTTCCTTACTTTTTTCTCTTATTTTTGCCTGGCACTTTAATTTTGTAATACTCGCCAACCCTTGCCTTTTTATCTCCTCCATATACTTTTTTCTTTTTCTTTTTAACATCCTGTCTCTTACCAATTGTTTAATTCTTTTATTTGACAGCACTTTTTAAATGTAATTCTTCGTACCTTCAGTTTACCATGGTATCCTAACGTTAGGTTGCATCGTTCAGATGGCCCTTTGTGATCCACAGGGTAGCTTATTGCCTCTACCACTGCTGCCGAATGATTTTTCCGCCCCCTTAGTTTCCTCCTTGTTGTTCAGGTACTATATTTCTTCCTTGCTCTTCTCTTGCCACTCGTCCTGGCTTCCTTCCACCTTTTGTTTGACCCTTGGTTGGCGTCCTCATCTCCTCTACTCCTTTTCATTCCTGAGGGATCATTTTGGGTCTTCAGCTTTATCTTCGAATCATGCAACCACATACAAACGTGCGGCAACCTCCTATAGCATTCTTGTGCACAACACGACCCCACGTACTCCAGGTCCCATATCTTGTCCACTAACGGAGCGGATCCCACCCCCTTATATCGCCCGTCAATGTAGCGACCTTCGTACTATTGGTACCATTTTACTCTCTCATCGTCAACCTCCGGTGGTCCCGCGGGATTAGGGATTACCCAATATAATGAATTGGGTTCGACCTCCACCTCACTTGGCTAGGAGGCGATGATGAATAAGTCTTCTGTTTTCAACACCATTTTTAAACAAGGACCTAGGGTTGCCCCGTACTCCTCTAAGTCAAGTTCCGCCTCCAGGTCTACAGGTTCCTTCTCTTTATTTGTGCTTTCGACTCTCCTTCAAGCTTCCGCCTCTTCATCGATATCATATGCTATGTACCCTTCTCGAAGACTTTCATATGGGACCCGCTTCTTCCAATTACCTGAAACCTGCACCCATACAACTGGCTCCCCAAAATACACATTTGTGAGGTGCTTGTGGTTCCTGGGATCCGAACACCTTCCACCTGCTTTGGCACAAGCCGCTCTTCCATGGCTACAAAAGGCTTTGCCCATTCTTCATCTCTCTAGTAGGGTTCTTTTACCACCGGGTCTTCTTCGACTTCCTTGCTCTGGCTAATGGTCCAGTGCCCTTCGCTAGCATATCCCAACATGTTAATCTCAATTACAGGTTTGTTCCGTTCTTTGTAGATTTTCAGCTTTGAACCATTCACTGGGTCCCTGATTGGATTGTTATCCAGAGTAGATAGCTTCACCACCCCGTTCTCCCCGACCTCTCTGATCTTATAGGGTCTGAGCCAACGAACTTTAAACTTCCTTGGTCGAAGTTCGTTTCAATCGTTGTACTTCAAAACCAACTACCCCAGCCGGAAGTTGACCCACCGTAGGTGTCAGTCATGCCAGCACTTTCGTCGTCGTTGCGCTACCTCCGTTGCCCATTGTGCCATTATTCTTCATTTGTCCAGTTTCATCAGGCTGTCAAGCCTTGCACTCAAGCTTTCTTCATCACCGAGTCTATTATCCACCGCCACCCAAAGGCTAGCTACGATGTACTCGGTTGATACCACTGCCTCCTACCCATACATGAGCTAGAACGGGGTATGCCCCGTGGTGACCTTGTAGGTTGTGCGGTAAGCCCACAGTACGGCTGGTAGCCTTTCCTCCCAATCTTCTTGCTCCACCCACACGATTTGTAAATTATTGACACCAACACCTTGTTGGTTGCTTATGCCTGTCCATTAGCTCGGGGGTAGTGCGGACTAGAGAGATTGTGAAAGATTTTGAACTCTACGGTCATGGTACGGATTACTTGGTTGACAAAGTGCACTCCCCTGTCACTGGTGATTTGAAGGGGTATCCCATACCTCATGACGATCTGTTCATACAAGAACTGTGTCGTACTCAGAGCCGTGTTATCTAGCAAGGCCCTCGCTTCTGCCCACTTGTTGAGGTATTTCATAGCTACTACAATATATTTGCACCTGTGCATGCTACTCAGCTTCAAGGGTCCTACAAAGTCCAAACCCCACCGTTCGAATAACTCCTGTGGCTGTGAGGGAAAGAGGGGCATGGAGTTCCTCTTGAGTGGTTTGATGCACGTTGGCAAGTGTCACACCCGACCACCCACTCTCGAGCGTCGGTGTGTAGAGTTGGCCACCACAGACCAGCCAGAAGTACTTTCCTGGCAGTTGCATCTGGTCCCATATGTCCGCCTGCTAACCCGTCGTGTGCTTCCTTCAACACACGGGGAATTTCCTCCTCCATAACACATCTCCTCAGGATTTGGTCGGCGCCCATTTTATATAACAGCCCATTGATTAGTTGGAAGGTCTTACTCTTCAGTGCCAGCTTCCGTTGTTCCCCCGATGGCATCTCCTTTGGGAATGTGGAAGTAGCGAGGTACCAGCCGATCTTTTCATACCAGGATGGTAGTATTGCAATCTAGAACAAGTGTGCATTTGGGAAGTCCTCGTTCACCACCCCTTTGGCCAGTTCCCCTGATCTGACCCTTGATAGTTGGTCGGCTATCACATAGGACTTGCCTAGTCGTACAATAATGGTGAAGGTGAATTCTTGCAGGAGCAGTAGCCATCTACTTACCTGACCCTGGATAATTGGTTTATTTACCAGATACATTAGTGCCTGATGGTCCACGTAAAACGTGAACAGCGTAGCCAACAGATAGTGGCGAAACTTTTGAACGGCGTACACCATCCCAAGTGCCTCTCTCTTCGTTGTGTTGTTGTTTCGTTCAGCGCTTGACAAAAGTCGGTTGGCAAAGAAAACAGAATGATCCGATCCTTGCGTCCCATACAAACGGCTCTCCCTTATCAGCTTATCTAGGGGCCAGGAGACTTGTGCAAAGCCTTTGATAAATCTCCGGTAGTAGCCGACGTGGCCCAAGAATGACTTCACCCCCTGTCACATTCATTGGATTCTCCATGTTGACAATCACTCCTATCTTATCTGGATCTGTCTTCAGACCTTCTTACAAACAATGTGGCCAAGAAGCTTCTCTTGCGATACCATGAACCTGCACTTCCTTGGGTTAAGAACCAGCCTAGCTCTCCGGCACCTCTCCATACATTCTCCGAGTGCCTTTAGATGGGTGTCCTGGTCACTAAAAATCGACCAGCCATCCAAGAATGCCCTGAAATTTCCTACGGACATTTTGTCAAAAATGTGTAGAATTATTCTTTGGAAAGTTGCGGGTGCATTACATAGCCCGAAGGGCATGCAATTATAGGCGTACACCCCCTCCTCCACCACGAATGCGGTCTTTAGCTTGTCTTCTTCCGCAATACTTATCTGGTCGTATCCCGAGAACCCATCTAAAAATGTGTATATCTCATGCCCAGCTACTTCTTCCAAGATGTTGTCAGTGAATGGGATCGAAAATGGATCTTTGATGGTTACTGCGTTTAGGTACCTGAAGTCCACGCATATCCTTATCTGATTAGCTTCCTTCTTGAGAGAAATGACTATTGGGGAAACCCAGTCACTAGTTTCCACTTTGAATATGATCCCTGCCTCCAACATTTTGTTGATTTCCTCATTTACCTTGTGTTGACGTGTATTTTGTACACCATCATACACAGAATAAAATACCTAAAGGCATCTTATCCTCTCTTGAATAAAGCCTCTAACTGCTGAAGATTCGCATGAAGGATCAGTTAGGATGACTCCAATGTTCTGGTTAGTAGGGTCTCTACGTGTGGACAAGCTCGCCGTGGTATGATGTGATTTGTTGTATCCTCAAGGGGTCTTACGCTTCCGAAAGCCTAAGATTTTACTAAACTGAGAAGCTTTTCAAAAATAACAAAAGGATAGGGTTTTGAAAGAAGTTTAATCTAGTCTAACCCTAAGAGTGACTTAGTGTGAACAAGACTTGGTAAGATTCAACCAACTTCAATTTTGCCATAAGATAACAACTTAATTGAAATTGATGCGATCTTCTAAGGTAACAAATGATTTTCAACGCGTCAAAGATCAAAGACACTACCACGAAGGTACATATCCAAGGTACAATGATGATTGAAGGTTAAGTGATTCAGGTATTCTCCAGTCGACCACGCAAGGCGTTCCTACAATCAGCAAGAAGCTAGTGGTTTGGATTACGAATCCTACCAAAGATCAAGTCTCACACTATGTCCTTCAAATTAACACACTACTTTCATTGAGCATGATTTAAGTGAATTGAACAACCATGAAGATAACCAAGAAAGTTGCAACAAAACACCATAACTTCAATATTTCATTGATTTCCAAGTCATCATGTACAACAATTGCTTGAATTCCTTTCCTCAAAACTCAATCTTGCTACAAAAGTAAAATTGCTTCTAACTCTAATCTCTCTAATCTCTTAACTATCTCTATTCTCTTTCACATCTATTCTATTACAAATGAAATGAAAAATGAGGGTATAAATAGCATCCTCAATTACATTGTATGGTCCAGATCGAAAGTAGATCAACGGTCAAGATCATGACACCTAAACCCTAATTAGGGTTTGTTACAAATAGCCTCCTTTTTACTGAACAATATTAAATGCATAGCCAAATATTAAATTTGGCACAAAAACCTAGGAGACATGAACCAATGACAAATAAGATGCCATGTCATCTATAACAACCTATCATCTAGAATCTTATTCCCTTTCCAATTCTCTTTTTTAGCATATGTAATGAATCTTGACACGATTCCTTTGATCTCAGCAATTGGAATCTCGGGAAGATTCTTCATACTTTCTTCTAAGTGAATGACCTGATCGAATGCATCTAGAAGAGCTGCGTCCCATGAAGATTCAAGTTCCTTCGTTCTTTCAATCAGGAGCATGGTGGCAAACATCTGATCATACTGCTTGTCTGTAACATTTGCGTCTTTGCAAAAGATGACCTTGATTCTATCCTCTAATTCTTGCATATCCACATCTGTCTCGACCTCAATCCTCCTGCCAAGAATGGTACGAAGTACCTCAAATACTCTGTCCTGGATCGGATTGATCACCTCCTCAACTTGGCTACATCTAGTACTGATGTCCTCAAAGAAAACACTCTTCATATGGAGTAAGGTTGACCACTGAAGCAAACTGTGAGGTCCTCCATCCATGATCTTTTCTTGTGCTAAGACCCTCCTTGATGTGTGTCTAATTACTTTCAAGACAGGAATGACAACATCTTTGGTATGGGCAAATGCGGCTACTGTTATCATCAAATTGTGGATTATCTCAAGAACCTGGATAGCTTGATGAATAATCTTCATCATCCTTGTTACAAACTCTATGGCAACTGTATGAGATTTATCCATCCAAGCACTTGTACGCTGGACCATATTCCTGAATCTTTCTGCCTCATTGATTGATTGAAGTGGAAGTGCTTGTACTGGTGATCTAGCTGGATCCTGACGTCCCAAAGGCTCATTGAGATGACTGAAATATGTCCTCCATGCACCGACTTCTCTCTCAAGCTTTCTATTCTTCTCCATTTCTTCTCTAAGCTTGTCTTTCAATGCTTCAAATGAATCGGTGGCATCATCCAATGTCTGCTCTGCTGTGGATGGTCCTAGCTCAAATGTCTGTATATCATATTCCTCTGCTAGGATCTCTCCTTCATATTTGTCTACTGCCGGTGTAGCTATCTGCAGTTTTCTGGATCCAGTCTCATCTCGAATCATCTTGGACATCTTGGTAGCCTTCCTCTTTTCTGTTACTTCGTGTGAGCGTTCAACAAGGCTTTCCAAATCAATTGCATTGTCCTCATCCTCTACCACGATCACCTTGGTTAATCTTTCCTTCAACCAATCTGGGATAGCCGATCTTGTTTCCTGAACTTGTATTTCTTTATGTACTACTTCTTCTTGTCCGGGAGGAGATGTTATTTCATTGTCTTCTCTATCTTCATCTAGCTCATAATCTTGGAGAGATCCATCTGGTGACCCTTGTTGTGCCTGTCCTTCTTCCTGCCTGTCGTTCTGTACCATCGACTCCATGGATTCTTCCACTTGAAGTGTCCTCTTCTCTGGTCTAGAAGAAGTACCGGACGATCGATCTCTGTTAGCCCCCTGTTTCTTCTTGGAAGATTCTCTCTTTCCAGGTCTCTCTTTCTTCTTCGAGCCTCTTGGATGGACATTGCCTTCACTGGCACATCGAAGGTTACCTTCACCTGAATTTCTAGGATTAGGATTGCCTTCACTCACACTAGCTCCACCTTCGGCTGGTTTCTCTTCCAAAATGAAAGTCATAGCTATGCCTTGCTCTCTCAACTTCTGATGTTGTACGTCAACCCATCTGCGAGTACAAGACAAAACTGGAGCCATCAAAGTATCTAGATCCACGACCTCAGGCTCATTCCAATCCAACCTTATTGTTTTACTTTCTCGATCATAGGATGACTGGATATGTCTGCCACTGTCCTGTGCTTGGTCGGCCACTCTGTAAATCCTGCATTTCCTGATGAAATCCAAAGGCAATCTAGAATGCATTTTTCGTTTCACTTCAAGATCATCTAAGAGATTCATCATAAAAATCTTCTATTTGGTATTCATGCTTAAACTTCCTACCGACTGTCTCCTCTAAATGTCCATGTGGATCAAAGCTTTCTCTCAAAGCAAAGGTTGAAAAAGAATACAAGGCTAACCCCTTCTCTGCGTCATCCATAGCTAAAGCATTAGGACATACCTCAACTGAATTGCCCAAAATGATAGGTACTGGAACTCCATTCCCATGTCTGTGTCTGAATGCCTTCACATACGCTGCCAACTGTCTTGTTACTTCAAGTAACACAATTCTGTCTGTCGGATATCTCGGCAACATGTATGGAGGTAAAGGACATCCATGCACTCTAATATAAGTGAACTTCGGAAATTGGATAAACCAAGCACCGTACCTCTTCACCAATTCTTGTGCATCCTGAGATAATCTGTTGTGAATCCCACCTTGCAACGTCCTTGTGATGTTCATCGTGAAGGTATCATTAACTAACTTGTAGTTGCTTCCTGGCGGATGATGCAAGTAGGCATAGGAATCACAAGCCCTGACCTCGCCGGGTCCTCTTCCAATCACTCCTCTGTGAGGTAGTCCTGCGTACTCAAAACTCCTGATCAATGCATAGATGACATATGAACTCATGTGGAAGGACTTGGTAGCCTTGAGTCTCCTCAACTGTACGTCCAAGCAATGGCTAATCATTCTAGCCCAATGTATGGTACCTTTCCCTTGAACAATCACCTGGATGAAGTAGAACATCCACTTCTCAAAGTAGAAGGCCTGAGGGGCTCCTGTGACTCGGTTGAGCATTGTAATCAAATCTCTGTACTCCTCCTGGAAATCAATCCTGTGTGGTGTGTTCGGTACCTTGCTCAGGCGAGGACGACTCTTGAGTAACCAGTTCTTGTTAATGATGCTTAGGCAAGCATCTGGATCATCTTCGTACATTGACCTGGCCCCCTCTATGCTCTTGTATATCATGTCCTTGTGTTCTGGAAGATGGAAAGCTTCACTTATAGCTTCCTCTGAAAGGTACGCCAAAGTGTTTCCCTCATTGGACACGATCGTTCTGGACTGAGGATCATAATGACGAGCACACCCGATCATCAACTCATGACACTGAACAGCTGGAGGAAAGTCGGCCGCCTTAATGATGCCACTCTCGATTATTCTCCGGGCGACAGGCGATGGCTTGCCAATGTAAGGGACCTCTCGAAATTTCTTCGTGCTAAAGTTACCCAAGTTGGTATCTCCAATGTTGCTCCACTTCGACACGATCTTCGTCTCCACTTCTTCGGTCTTTTGATCTTCTTTCATGAGAGCTGAACGACTGGTGGATGCTCCCGCCTTCGGGGTCGCCATACCTACACAACATTTCATAATGAGAAACTAGATCTTGCAATATATAACATAGATTAGAGAATAGATTTTAGGAAACATCATGATAAGTCCTTGAGTTATCATTTCCTAAAAAACGATTGAGCTAGGGGAATTCAAAATTCAAAATTCAAAATTTAAGCTATGACGATCAAAACTAAAACAATAAAACCATTATCGCCATACCTTAGAAGAAAGCTAACTCTAGAACGCAAAATGAATAAAATCGCCTAGGCAATATTGACGTTAGATGGTCTTCAACGTGATCTCTTCTTCAAATTAGGAACTTCGCCACCTTTGATATGTCCTTGATGTGATCTCCAATGCCTTGGACAAGCTTGCACAAAATGAAGCTTTAGGTTCGCACCACCTTTGATTGATGTTTGCGTCTTCCTTTGATGAAATTCGCACCACCTTTGAATATAAATTCGCACTTCTAACTACAACTCGCACTTCTCCTTCAAGATCGCATGTAAGAGATGATAAATGATGATGTGAAAATGACAATTCTCACCTCCCTTTATAAGCGCTCATACCACCCATTCACTTAGGCCGACTTGGTAATTAATAAGGCAATTTAAAACGATTTTTTAAATAAAAATAAAAGGCCGACCTCCATAAACCAAGCGCTTCATTTAATTTTTAAATTAATTAATAATTAATTATTAAATGCCTTCGTTTATAAATTAATAAATTCGATTTTAAGGCAAAATAATAATTAATTAATGATCAAGCACAAATTTTAAATGCCATTTTTAATTAAATTTTCAAATTATCGAATTTTTTAGCATTTAAATAAATTCAAAAATGTGCTTGAGCGCCAAAATTTAAAGATGAAAAAATGCAAACCTCATCGCCCTGGTCCCTAACTGAGGGACAGGAGCGATCCATCATCTTGGTCTTGATTCTTGCATTTTGACGTTCAAAGTCTCCATCTCCACGTTGAATTTGCCATTTTCGTTGGGCCCTTCGAGCTTGAGTGTCTTGCCTGTGTGAACTAGTGCCCTTTATGACCATTATCGCCCTGGTCCCTTGGAGAGGGACAGGAGCGATCTAGATGTTTTCTCCATTTCAAGCTCAAATTAGTAACATTTTAACGTTCACCTCCTTTGTATCGCCTTCCAAATGATGTTTTAAACCTTGTGCAACTTTGCTTCGACGTGATCTTTAAAGGATAACAAGTGTTTTGGCAAATATCGCCCTGGTCCCTTGGAGAGGGACAGGAGCGATCTAGTGTTTTCTCCTTTATCTTTGTAACTTCGAACTTCAATCTTCATTGTGAGGGACAAACAATGTTATTCTTCCATTCCACTCTCGTTTCACTTGAATTCTACAAGGCATTTTGATGTTTAGAGGAATATCGCCCTGGTCCCTTGGAGAGGGACAGGAGCGATCTTTGTGTCCTGGCTCAAATTTGCAAACTTTTAACCTTTGTTCTTCGTTCATTACCTTCCAAATGACGTCCTCGATCTTGCCTATCTTTGCATTGTCTTGATTTTGAAGGAGCATGAGTGTTTTAATGAAAATCGCTTTGGTCCCTGTCCAAAGGACAGGAGCGATATAAGTTCCTTGGCTTAATTGATAGCATTTTGACGTTTGGAACCTTCGTATATCATCTTCAAAAGATACCTTTGACCTTGTGCGACCTTGCAAAACCTTGACTTAACGTGGTTTTGGAAGGATTTGGCCAAAATAATCAATATCGCTCTGGTCCCTTCCTGAGGGACAGGAGCGAACTTCAACGTTTTGAGCTAGTCCTTATTTCGACCAACTTGCAATTACTTTTTATCGTGCAGAATAAAGTCCCTTGACCCTTCTTAATCACTTGATACTTGATAAACTTTTGAAATCTAGGCATTTATGAGAATTTCGCTCTGGTCCCTTGGAGAGGGACAGGAGCGAATTAGGTATTTTAGTGCAAATCCTTCAATTTAGTGACCTTTGATGCCTTGTGTTTGATTGAGATGCCTCGAAATATCCTTGCCACCTTATGTTCGAACTTGGAGTGCCTTGGACTTGAAGAAAAGGCAACATTATCATTGTATCGCCCTGGTCCCTTGGAGAGGGACAGGAGCGATCTTGGTCCTGTAGGCTTCATTTCACTTTATCACCTTCAAAAATTATCTTCAACGGATTCGACTCACCTCCTTTCATTCATCCATGCCTTGGAATTCATTGTAACTTGGCAAGAAAATCATCTAGGACAAAAATCGCTCTGGTCCCTGACTGAGGGACAGGAGCGAACTTGGGCATTTGGGTCCCTTGTTGACGTTTGGTAATCTTCAATTTGTCTTCAACAGGTTCAATTCACCTCCTTTCTTGCCTTCGAACGTAAAACTTGCTTGATCTTTGCCCAGAACATGCCCTATGAAGGATTTCGCTCTGGTCCCTGGGAGAGGGACGGGAGCTACAATGGTTTTCGCCCTGGTCCCTGACTGAGGGACAGGAGCGATTTTGGCATTTTTGGGTCATTCTCCTTCACGACGGCACTTCAAGTTATATTCATTTGATAAAACACATCACCTTGGACCTCTTCAAATCGTCAGGTCATTAAAATCCTGCAAGGACAAAACAATATTTGATTTTAAGCTCCGGTCCTTCACTGAGGGACAGGAGCGATTTTGACTCCTGGAGGCATTTCCGTGTTCGTGAAATTCTTCAATTTATATTCAACGGAAAGATCACGCCTTTCTCTACCACTTCCAATTCGAAATTCATCTTGACCCTGTAAGGACAGTAAGATATTTGAAAACGAGCTCCGGTCCTTCACTGAGGGACAGGAGCGATTTTGCTCCTACAGGCCAAAATATCAAGTTTTCACACATTTAATCACTTCACAAGGCAAAAACAAATCATTCCCAATGCCCAGGATCAAAATCAAAAAACTCAAAATTTAGTCAAAATTACTCAATTGGACAAAAATTCACATTTCATCATCAATACTTAGACAAATTTAGACTCTGCACTCAAAAATTCCAATTGAAAATAGACCATTCTGGCGAATTCATTTCATTCAAAATTTGCATCCTACAAAAGGAAGCTCAAAAAAGCTCTCAAGACTGACTGGACTCTGGCCTGAAAAGACAGTAACGGAAACCCTAAGGCTTGACCCTAAATCCAGACAACCGACGAACTACCAAAACCCTAAAAAGCAAAGCGAAAGGCGAGCAAAAACGAGCAAAAAGAGGGGGTCCCCATTTGCAATGGGGCGATGTGTGAAATGGTCACAACACCTTGGCCGCATAGTTCTTGTTCATCCTGTACGGTCTCCTCCATACGGGTTGGGCTCCTGGTACAAGGGTTATGCGATGTACGCACAATTCCAATGGTACCCCCTTCAAGTCCTTGTAGGTCCAGGCAAAGACATCCTTGTATTCCAGGAATATCCTGAAAGTTGTCGCCTTCAGTACGGGGTTCCAATCATCCCCTACGAGTATCACCTGCAAGTCCTCGTCATTACCTAGATTAACTTTCTTCACATCTCTTTCCTCGTACTTGATGGGTTTGTCTCGTTCAAACTGGTGGGTTGGCGTGTCGTCCATCCGTGCCATTCCCTCCTGGTACCTACTGTACTCCAGGGGAAATGATTGTTCTTCCATGCCACCACTTGATTCCCCAATCCCGCATACTTGCAACATGTGGCACTCCGGGTGGAAGACCTCGTAGTCCTCCATCTGCCAATGGAAGAGTTTGACCAACGAACTAGTTCCATTTTCAGAGCATCCATCCAGTTCCAGCACTCCTTCGTTGGGTTCCCTCTCTCCTCTATCTCCTTCGGAACCCCACTCCCATCTATTTGAGTCCTCCGAATCGAAGTCAGATGACGCGAGCTCTTCACTGACGGACTGATTCCTCAGGTCAATCACATACTTATGACCTTCACTCTAGATTGAGAGTGTATTCTTCTTCCAGTTATGATTGGCTCTAGCCATGATCAGCCATCCTCTTCCCAGGAGGGCGTTGTACACTTTTCTTTCCAGTGGAATGACTACAAAGTCCAAAAGGAATTGTCGTGTCTCGATTGCCACCCTTTGTGCCATGAGAGTCCCGAGGGGTTTGATGTCGTACTGATCCGCACCGACGAGATGAAATGTTGGTGACCAAAGGGTAGGCTTGCCCAGACCCCTCCAAGTTTCTTCCGGTAGCACGTTGACTCCAGACCCGCCATCCACAATGGTGTTTGTGAGCTTTTGTCCCATTATGTCCATCTCCACCACGGCAGGTTTCCGTCCAATGCTTACTGTGAGCAGCATAGGGTCCATGGCATCCGTACCAGGTTCCTTCACCGAAGTCGTACTATGTGGTTATGTCATCGTCCGGTGTTCCTGGCCAACGGTGATGTCACTGGCTGCATTTGTCAGGGCCATCCTCAACTGTGGCATGGTCTGTAGCAGGTCGAATACCCGTATGGGTATGGTGGTCTGTAACATCTGCTTAATGATAGTTTTCTTCGGTCCTGACCAGAGTGGGGTACTGGCAATCGGGTGCGAGGCCCTTCGTTCTTCTGCCATCGCCCGCTCAATATCTGTCCTGGCTTCCTGGAGCCTTTCCTTTTCCGTGCGAGGGTCAGGATTCATGGATTTCTTGTTTTGCAATCTCATGATTGCCAATACGCCTTCCTCCGGTTCTTCTACCTCCAGCATATTCACCCCTTTTTGCTTTGAACAATCTATGTCCTCATGATTCCCCAGACCACACCACTTGCACAGCAAACTCTCTACATCACCTCCCTTTTGACATTCCCGTGCAAAGTGACCCCATCCGTTCCATTTCCTGGATTGGATCATGGGTCGTCCTTTTCCGCCGTATTGAATTCTACTCCTCGGTATGTTATTATTGGACATGTTGTTACCCCGCCAATTGTTTTTGTACCCTCCAAGGAGGCGTCAGAGTTTGCTACCGGCTTCAGAGGTGTCACTGGTGGTGTGACTTGGTCGGGTTGGGCGTAGAGAACTTGTGTGCTCCGTGCTTTCAAGTTGTACAAGCATTCCTTAATGGAATGTCCCATTACTTGGCAGATGTCACAGAAGGCTTTACGAGGGAAACTCCCCTTAGTGTGTCCTTATGTCTTGCAGTCGGTGCACCATAGTTCTTTTCCTTCCTTGCCACTTTCTTTGTTAGCCTTTAGTTCTTTCATCATCCTCATCATATCCTTGCGGAGTGCTTGCACGGTTTTGGACTCCCCATCGCAGTCTTCATCCGTACTGTCACCATCGCTCACCCGGCGCTTCCCTCGGGATGTCTTATTTTCACTTTCAATATCCATCGCACGATTGTATGCTTCGCCATACGAGGGTGGAGGGACCACTTTCATCTTCCGTCTGAGAGACGATACCAATCCTTCAACAAACCATCACTTCTTGAGGCCATCAGCCGACTGGTTCTCCATTTTGTTGAGTAGTTCCCTCAGCCTTCTGTTATATGCCTGCACACTCACTTTTTCCCTGATTGGTATTGTAAATCTTCGCCACGATTTCATTGTCATCCCGTAGGAGTTTGAACTCCTCTTGGAAAGCCTTCTTCAGATTGTTCCAGTACGTTTAATACTGGGCATCCAGGTCTGTATACCAATCAATTGCTATTCCTCGCAGAGTGGCTGGAAATGCCTTCAACCAGTAATCCTGGTCGTCCTGGCCATTTGCCTCCCAAATGGTCACGCATGTTTTACAGTGTCGTACGAGATCCTCCGACCCGTCGCCCATGAATTTTGGAATCTTTTGTTTCTCCGGGGTGTGTGCCATTGTTTTTGTCTAGAGGGTTTTATGTAGCGCTTGGAAGTTACTATTTGCCGGGAAGGTATTATGTGCCTGGAAGGTACCGTACGCTTTTGGCCTGGTTGGACCCTTGTCCGCAGGGCTTTGGTCACCCTCGCTCCTATAGTCCCTCCTTCCCGGGGTTTCTAGATCTGACCCTCCTATTTTGATTCCCTCTAACAACGACAAATTCCTAAAGCCAGATAATGTTGCTTCAAAAATAGTGGCGATCTCTTCGTGCAAGTCCCTAACCACCTCCTCTCCTTGTTCAGAATATTCTGATGGGTTGCTCTGCAACTCGGCTTCGGAGTCCTCTTCACTCAACGTCGAGTGTGGGGCCTGGTCGGTGAGATCTTCCTCTGCTACGTCTGGAAGTGGTAGGTTCCTGGCAACCTCCACCAACTCCTTCCACGTACACGGCCTTTGTCTCTCTCGACTACAACTCCGACTCACACTCTGACTTTTGCTACGTTTCTCAGGGCTCTTCGAGTCAGCAACCTCCCTTAGCCGTCGTCTCCGCTCTGCCTGTTCTTTTATGCGGAGAGATCTTCATACAATTCCCTCGTCTACTCCTTCGGTAGCAGTGGTACATTTGTCTTTGTTTGCCCGTAGGGGCATCAAGTGCTAGAGGTACGGCGTCGGCTAGCCTCCCTTTCCTCTTCCTCCCTACGGCTCCACTCTTCGTACCTTCGGAGTACTTGTTGCCGAAGGAGTTCCCATGCAGTTTCCTCCCTTTGGTCTTGAAGTGCAATCAGATTTTTGGCAAGTAACCTTCGAATACTTCCGAGCAGGTCAAAGACGGGAGTGCTGACGGTGAGTTCACCACGTACGATGCCTTTAGAGACAACTCTCTCCTGAGCTTCTCTCTGCACGTACTGCACGACCGACACGTCCCACAACTCTACCAAGTCTACCGTCAACTGATCCTCTCAGGTCTCTTCCGCGCTACTTTCTTCGTGTGTGTCGCTGTCCACGAAAATTAATTGTTGGTTGAATGGTCGGGCCATCAATCCCTTCCGCCTACCGCCATAATTATCTCCAGGTTCATTCAGGCAACAGTGCCAAAATGTTTAGCCCTTACTGTGAGGTTGGTAAACTCACGGATGAAACAAGGATTTCCCACACGTACCAACTAGTCATGTAACAGAACGCTCATATATCAAAGCATAAGTAACAATAACAAATAGCTATACCAGAAGAATGATATCTTTATTGAATTCTCAAGAATATGTCAATACAATACCATCCTTGTCAAGGTTCCATCTAAATTATATATAGACTCGACGGTTGGCAACTACCAACTACCCCACGGGAACCTCTCGGCGACTCCAACATAACCAAGCATAAACATCCATCCCAACTACAAACTAACATGTGTTATTGACCCCTAACAGTAATCAGTGTCTGATGATGTACGATTTGAATATATTCAAAGCATCCCTTAGAAGATCACACTGAGTTGGTGTCGGATTGTTCAACCCGATGGTGAGACCCAGCCCAGTAGGACTTCACCTAGTCATTCATCTATATCCTTGCATTCTAGGTCCTAGAATAGATTCTCTAAACCCTGTATCTTTTGATATTTCTTTATCTTCCAGCCAGTAGATAAGATTCAAGTTCCGGCAGATTAAACGCTCAAGCAGTCGAATGTAAGTCCCCTTGTTAATCCATCAAAATCACATCACACCAACAGAGCTTATCCACACGTAGAGACCCTACATACCAAAACCTTGGAGTTGCCTCGATTGATAATTAGGCGAAATCTTCAGCATTTGGAGAAACTTTGTTCAAGAGAGGATAAGATACCTTGGTATTTTATTCTGTGTTCGCATGTGCATAAAAAACACATCAACAAAACTATGTGCCATTGTCTGAATTTGGATGTTATATTAGCAAACACAAATGCTATATTGTTGACAAGGAATCCATGAAAAATCATTGTTGTTGGTATCGAAGATCATGGTTTGTATCAGCTTGTTGATACTAGAGAGGTTCAGGAGTGTGCATTGGTAGCCAAGACTGCATCTAATATCAATACACTATAGCATCAGCAGTATGGACACCTCAACTTAACCTACCTCTCTTAGTTGACATGAGCAAATTTGGTTGAGGGTTTCCTAATATACAACAACAACTACATTGAGTTTGCAAAGCTTGTCAAGCAAGAAAGCAACACAAAACTCCTTTCTCAAAAGGACAGGTTTCGAGAGCCTCAAGAGTCCTACAACTGGTTCATGCAAACATTTGTGGACCATGAATACAGCATCGGTCACTAGTTCTAGCTACTTTATTTTGTTTGTTGATGATTTTAGTAGAAAAATGTGGATGTTTTTATTGAAGTCAAAATCAAATGTGTGTAAGGAATTTCAAAAGTCCCAATCATTAGTAGAGAAAGAGTTAAGATGTGACATCATAACTCTTAGATCTAATAATAGAGGTCAATTATGTTAAAAAAAAATCAATAACTTTTGTGCTGAACATGAAATCAAGAGGCAATACACAACACCCTATACTCCACAGCAGAATGGAGTAGTTGAGAGAAGTAACCATACTATAACAAACATGGCCCAATGTATGTTGAAGAATAGGAGTGTTCCCAAGAAGTTTTAGGCTAAGGCAATTAACACTGTAGTTAATCTCCTTAACTAGTCTCTAACACAACTAGTGAAGGAAAAGAGCCCGAGGAAGCTTGGTCTGGGAGGAAACCAAAAGTGAGCCATCTTAAGGTTTTTGGTTCCACTGCATATGTTTGGATTCCAGATGCAAAAAGAACCAAGTAAGACTCGAAGAGTCAAAAGTTAATGCTTATAGGGCACAATGAAAATCATAAAGCATACAAGCTAATTGATGTTGACATTGACCACTTCATATTCAATAGGGAGGATGTGATCAATGAAGAAGGGCCCTTTCAGCTCTCTTCAGTCATCAAAATTATTGAAGGCTAAGGATTCAAGTGTTCAACTTATGTTGACTCCACCTAAAAGGCGGGAGAATCTAGAGCATGAGGAGTCTCATAAACAGGTAATAGTACCAAAAGAATTTCTTGTTGAGAATTTGGATCAGCATCTAGATGACATAAAAATAGGCAGCCCAAGTCATGATGGCAACACTGATTTAGATGGAGGGATTTCCAAAAAGAGATCAAAGTGGTGGGAAAGTCTCTTTGGTGATCTTTGGGATGATGAAATAATCGAGGGTAGATCATCTAGAGGCAAGAGCAAGCAGACCATGGTTAGTTTTTCTCTTATGGTTAACATTCAAGGAATTTATGAACCACAAGTGTTTTTGGAAGCAAAATGTAAACTTGAATGAGAAAAGGCCATGGAAACCAGACATAAGTGTCTTATGAAAAATAAGACTTAGGTTATTTCAAATATTCCACCAGTAAAGAAACCCATTGGCTGCAAATCGGTGTACAAAGTCAAGTACAAAGCATGGTTGGCCACAAAAAGATTCTCGCAAAGAGAAGGTATTAACTATGAGGAGACCTTTGCTCCTACAGCAAAGATGAGCATCATCCATTTAGTTCTAGCTATGGCAGCATAGTTTGGTTGGAAAGTCCATCAAATGGATGTAAAAAGGTACCTTCCTCAATGGTGATTTGGAGGAAGAAGTGTACATGACTCAACCTCAAGGTTTTCGGGTTGCAAGAAAGGAGCATCAGGTATCCAAATTGATGACAGCTCTATATGGCCTGAAGAAAGCACCCAGGGCATGATACATAACGATTGATAAATATTTGCTTCATGAAGGAAGCTAGAGAAATCCTTTGGATCAAAATTTGCACATCAAAAGCATAGGATATGAGATCATTGTACCAGTCATTTAGGTTGATGATATCATCATTACACGTAGTAGGGGACATATGATTGTACAAATCAAATGCAATTTGAGTAAGGCTTTTTACATGATTGACTTAGGCCTTCTACATTACTGTGTGTGTAGAAGTTTGGCAAACTATTTGATTATACAAATCAAATGTAATTTGAGTAAGGCTTTTGACATGATTGACTTAGGCCTTCTACATTATTGTGTATGTGTAGAAGTTTGGCAAACTGGTAGTGGTGTTTTTATTTCTCAATCTAAATAGGCCAAGAGTTTGCTTGACAAGTTCAGAATGACAAATTGCAATATCTCATCTGCACCTATGGAGAAAGGGACAAAGCTTTCTGCCAAAACAAACTCAAAAGTTATAAATGAGCCAGCATTCAAGCAACTAGTGGGCAGCCTTATCTATCATGCAACCACTCGACCTGTTTGAGCTATGCTATGAGTTGCATTTCCAAATTCATTACTGCACCAAAGGCAGAACATTGGGTTACAGCAAAGCGGGTGTTGAGATATGTGAAAGGGGCACTTGACTTTGCAATTCTGTTCCACTTCTAGATATGATTTCAACCTTGGCACCAAGTGCAATCACATGGACCAGCGAAAAGCAATAGCAATAGCAATAGCTCTTTCCTCAACAGAAGCAATGTATCGAGAAACAATCGAAGCAGACATGAGGTAATATAGTTTTGAAGGATGCTTTCAAACATGAAAACATCTCAAGACAGGCCTTCACCATTGTTTTATGACATCAAGGGGGTGCTAAAGCTTGCCAAGAATCTAGTATTCCACAAGCATACCAAACATGTGGAGCTTCATTGTCATTTCATCAAGCAACTTGTAGAGGATGGATCAATGATATTGCAGTATTGTCCAACTGAGGATCAAACTACAGAGATTCTTAGCAAGTCCTTGAAACCCCGAAATTTGTAGAATTCTCAAATAACTTGGTGTTGTTAGTTGATTGACCATTAAAAAAGAATATTAAAGCAATATTGTAATATTTAGTTTATAATGGTCAATTAAGTCTTTAGGATATACTTGGAACATTCTTTTATTCTTTTGCTTAACTATTGTTATTGCTTTATTAGTTGATCTTATCCTTTACGGATAAATCATTTGTACTCTTATTTAAGGAGACTTCCGTTCCTTGTTTAATATCCATATCTTGGTAATCATTCTATGTTCTATTTTTCAGAATTGTAATTTGCCTAGATATGCAATTTATGATGATGATTTTAAAGAAATAATCATCATAATTTCATTATAGTTATCACCTAGCTATCATGTTCACATGATGCAATTTTGTACACTGTTCATATTCAAATCTAATAGAAAACATTCGAATCTAATAGAAAACACTTCCTCAATGTTTTATAGGCTTGTTTGATACATTTTGTACCTCAATTTTCATAAAATTGTGTTTATAAAAGAAATTTGAGTATTCTTTAAGCTATCGAGTAGGAAATTTTTGGTTTGCCAAGCCCAAATTGAGTCCAAGTGTGCGAACTACAGTATTTTATAATCCTCATTAGCATTCCATCATCTTTTACTTTTAGTAAAGGCACTTAACCATATCATATGTCCTTTGTGAGTACCACTCACTATGAATCTTAGGTAAGCATCAATTAGCTTACTCCCCCTATTTGGGCCACACATCCACATCACTCACTCATCAAAGATGGTGTCTAACTCAATCATTCAATGTTGTCATGTTAAATATTGCAGGACACATTCTATCATTAGTGCTAGTCAATATTACTTTCACTCAGATCTTAGCCACTTCATAATTATTCAGTAATTAATCTTATAATGCACAAAGGTTTCTTACATGATGGGATTATTTTCTATCCATTCCTTCAAAGGGAAATAGCAGGGGATTACTCAAGTTCTCAAGTAACTGAAAACAATACAATACCGATCCAAACAAGCAGAGATTAAGAGTTCCAATTATTGGTTCTCTTTTCTCTTATTTAAAAATTTATAAAATCCCCCAAAAAGTTTCCTCCATAATTAGCTATATAAAACTTATAAATAGAAAGGCACAACATCATTTAGAGAATAGTGACAACAAAGAACCTAAGTTTTTTTGAAGAAACTTAAGCGCATCTAGAAACTTTTAGACTAGCTTACATATAGCCACATTCACAACATAACGAGAACATACCAAATAAAAAATTGATGTAGCATAGATGCATATTCAACATTGCTTTGCATTACAATAGGTTTAACATGTAGAAATATCACTATCTATAGCCTCAGAAAATGTGTCAGAATTTCTTAATAAATACTATACAGAATAAACAATAACCCCTTAGGCTATGGGCTGTCTTTCCCACTCACATCTACACATGTTTATTATTAGTTGAACAAACTTTTTAACAAACATTTGTCACAGCATTGGTAAATACAGAAATTAAGTCTAGTATAATACATCATTCAGGTCTGATGCTTAATCATAGGAAAAGAAAAATCTTGAAAACATTGTATCCCTTGCTATCTGTAGAAGAAAATTATGGAAACCAGAACTTAGATCAAAAGAAGATAAAGTGTACTAACCTGCATCCAGACAATCTCTGAGAAGTGATACACATGAATGGAAACCCTTTGTTCTAGGCAGAAGCACATTTTTAAGGATAGGCAAATTATTTTCTTTGGCAATCCGTTGACTCCTAAGGCATTTTTGTTCTCTGCATTCACATCAATAATTTAAGTAGTATACAAGAATAGCTAGGAGCTGCCTAAATCAATGATAATCCCTTCCGAGAATTTATTCATTTTTAACAGAACCAGTTGCATCAATAGGCTTCTTGGGTGGCTGTGATTGGAAAATCATCTTGTATGTTGTCTTCTACATTTTGCAAATTAGAAAGACAAATATGTGAAAGAAGATGCAGCAGGTACATTATGATTCAACACTAGAAAAGCTGAGAAGGATTAATTACGTAAAGTCAGTCCCCTCTGGGAAGAGAATAAGCCACAGTGGATCTCGAGGGTCCTTGAATGTTGAGAGCATTGATTCTATGACAGGCTCATCCACCTCCCATTTCCTTTCAACCAATATGAACTCAAGGACATGGAAACCCCAGCCAAAGACTGGTGCATTACGTACACTGCTTTTGAGTATATACTTTATGTAACCCAAGCGATCTTTGCGCAAAGCAAGGTTCCATATGTACATCCAATCTACTTCTGTTCGGTGATTGCAAAGCAACAAAACACGTTCCCTTGGAGGGACAGAGTCTCCAGCAAATACAACCTTTGTCCCATTTATCTTCTCGAACAAGAAAGGCCACATGGCTAACCAATGGCCAAACAAGAAGGAAACCACCTTTCTACTATAGTGTACACTGAAAAGCCGCAGTAGCAAAAATGCAGGAGGGGCAAAGATAATCAGTGTCATAAATGCTGTGGAAACAAGAACCATTAAACACAAAATACCTCTTATTGCTCTTAGAAATGTTAAGGGTTTATGTGTTTGAACCTTCTGATTCCCCAACAACCCACTTGTTTCTGTATATCCTTCTATAGGATTCAAATCATTCAGCTCAGTTTTGAAGGAAGCCTTAACAGTTCCATTTATTGTTGTTTTTTGCACGATATCCTTATGTGTATTGTTAGCACTGATTATCCCATCCAACTGTTCATGACATTTACTTTCATTATCATCCAAACGTACTTCCTCGTCCATTATCTCAACAAAAACTGTAAGGAACCTAACTTGCCAAAATAGAATGTCAAACCACACAGTTGCACTTCTTTACTGAATAACAGTAAATTTGTGCTTCACCTCCGCACTATTCCGAAAAAAGTCATTGGACTGAAGAATATCTCAGAACCAGGCTGAGCCAATTTTCTGCAAGAAGGAACAAAATAAGCGAATTGCAGAATGATAGATCAGCTCATTAATATATGATCAAATCAAAACAGCATAAGTATCCACATAAATACAGTACACAGGATTTATAAATTCATAGCACTAAACAAACAGGGCAAATATTAACAGTGTTAGAGCTGATTACACCCGAACTCACATTGCTACATATGAGACAAACTTCATTCTCGTTTCAGAAATAAATAAGAAGTCATTCATAAATATTAAAGACACTTACAAATTTCTTCTTCTGATTGGTTACTTTTAAACTATTTCCATGTTTTCTAAATACCAGTGACATCATTTGAGTGAATTATAATAAGTTTAACAATAAGTTGTGATCCATGTCATTTGAAATTCTAGACTTTATGCTCTGAAAGCCCCGTGTCATTTAAAATTCTATACTTTATGCTCTAAAGCCAATCATAAGACAGTAAAGTGCAAAAGATGGTCTGATTAAGTAATTAAATTAGTGATGTATGTATCTTTTGAGACAACCTTCTCTTTCATAAGTGATATTTCTAAAACAGCAGTCTTACCCTAACATACAGTAGAATCCACTCCAATGCTCGTTGCTTTGTATAAATATTCTTTTTATTTATACCATTTGGTCTTCTATTTTTTTAAAAAGGTGGTTAAGAATAAGATTAGTAATGACAAAATGAGCTCATGTTTGGTAATTATGGCCCAAGTAAGGGTTCTACTCTTCCTTTGTACATACACGGACTTTCCCCTCTTTGTTGATTTAGACGAGAAACAATCTCATACCACTCTTATGGAGGTCCTCGCAACAAAGAGTGCTACTTGATAAGTATAGCTTGTTGAAATAATAGCTAGTTCGGATCAAATATAAGTATTACTTGTATTGGGCTGGACCCAAACGCATTATGTAACTTGTAACCATAAAGTAGCTAGGTCGGATCCCTTCTAGGGATCGACCTAGCACACTTAGCATGTGTATGGCCCTGTCGGCCTTAGCCATGTTTGCTATCACATTTTGTTACATAAATTCTTGTTTAGGTCTGGCCCTATTTGGGCGGTGTATGTAACTTGCAAATATGAAAATTGGGCGTGACCTATAATGTAACTTGTGGATAGGTCAAGTCCTATATTGAAAGTAACTTGTATTGAGGTAACTTGTAGCGTGTAGGGCTGACCCTATATTGGGCGCCTAATCTAAAGCATTATATTGCTCCTTGTTGTAAGCAAACCTATGATGAATTGGGAGGCTAAGTCTCATATATATACAAAGTGTGAGTCATTGTATCAACACACAATTCAGCGAACAATATACACCCAGTGAATACATTCTATAATCAGCAGCAGTGATCAGCGAACTATCTTTTGGAAGACAGCGAATCATCCTAAGTCAGTGAACTGATCTTGAAGGCAGTGAATCATACTTTTGTGACTGCGAACTGTTCTTACAGGCAGCAAACATCATCCTAAGGCCACGATATATCATCTCAGAGTCTGCAGCCCTTCTTGTGACAGCGAATATCATATCTATTGCAGATAAGTTCATCTTTGTATATTTGCCCTAGGTTGAAGACATTATACTACTGTGCATAGCTTGTTGATTGCTTCAAGTGTTGAAGCTCATTCTAAAGATACTGACTAATTATTGCATAATAAAATCTGAGATTTATAGCTGGGTTTTTCACCTCCAAGAGAGGTTTTCCCAGGGTAGTTTGGTGTTCCTAGTGTTCATTATTTTGATTTTATGTCATTGTTGTCATCTGTGTGATCCTAATTTATCAGGCTGATCCTAAAATTAACATGGTATCAGAGCCAGGTTCCTTCTATAAGGCCTAACAGCTTGAAGAAAGAACCTGTACTTCTTCTTGTGCAGATTCAGGCTGAAGAAGTCTACGGTGAATCACAAAGTTCAACAGCAATGTCTGCTTGACAAATTGAAGGCATCGATGGGACGATAACAGGAATAAGATTTCAGGTGTTCTTATTCCTCTATTCTCAATCGTAGGGTCCACTTGGTTTGGAGATTTGCATCCGATTGCCTTATTGTTATTGGTGTCTTATCTAGTGCATAAGGTTCTCTTGCTTGTTAACTACTTCATCTAAGGATGTTTTCATATGTCGGTTTGTGTACTTGTTCTCAGATCTTAGTATTCCTTTTATTCCTTTAAGGGTTGCATACCTATCTTCCTAGGGTTTGTAACAATCACCCTAGTTTGAGCTTTGTTCTTGTATTAAGAATTTGTTCTAATCCAGTATGAATTATTGAAGTTAGTATTTGGTTATGCCCTACTCTCTATTTTGAGTATGTTTATCTCTCAACCTGTTTGATGTGGTTTGCTATGAATATGTAATGATCCGTAATGATCTAGTTTGAATTATTGAAGTTAGTATTTGGTTATGCCCTACTCTCTATTTTGAGTATGTTTATCTCTCAACCTATTTGATATGGTTTGCTATGAATATGTAATGATCTGAATTAATGCATTGATCTAAATACATCATTGGCACTTAAGATTTCAGCATGTGTATTCAGATATAAAACTAGGAGTATTATGATGGATATAATAGCAAGCACAAATAAGAAGATTGAAAGTTGAATAAAATTATAGGAGATTCAGAAACATGGAACCTTAGTTGAAAACATATAGTGTCCTCTAATCATCGGTGTGGTAGGCATGTAAAGGTAAGATGTCTTAGTCATCCTATTTAGTATCTATGCCCAATGATGACCTTACTATCTCTTTTGATGATACTTGTTGCATAGTTCAGATGCATCATATTCTATCTAAATCTTGAAATATTCAATAGTCTTGCTGGTGTGTCTCCTAACATCATACGGATTGTAATCTCTGTTCTATACTAAGGTTGGCATGTAGGACTAGGACTGTGTAACACTTGGTTCTCTTCAGCTTTTCATAAAAGGCTCTCATGTCCTTTGTTATACATTTATTATAACCTTGCTCTGCTCTTCTTGTGTAGAGGATTGCCTTTAGCTCTAATGCATTTTCTGTCACGACTTTCACTATCCTCACATAATATTCATTGTGATATTATCTCTTCAATTTGAGCATACTACCTATTACATTTTTTGAAGTAAGTATTCTCTTGATGATGAAACCTAAGATGAATGAGGTATCTAACTTATTGAAGTTGTCTTTTGATCATATGCTTGTGCTCAACTACAATGTGTATCCTTTTGAGTGGTTGATACTCATATCTGATTTTACGCATTGGCTGGAAAGAAAATTTGGCTTATATACCTTGCTTATGGATTTTGTAAAATGTTAGATTGTCAAAGTTTTTTGAACTCATACACTTGCCTTAGTTTTCTGATGTGATCAGGCACAGCTAACTCTCTGTTATTCAACTACGGAAAACTATTTTACATTAAAAGAATGTTGTGTAGCTTTACACTATGATTGAAGTTGATCATAGACTGACAATATCCTTTTGAGCAATCTTGGCATATGTTGTCAATGGTGGAAGTCTAGTCAATAAAGAGATATTTAATCATGTTGATGCTTCTCTTCAAGATATTCTTGAATTACCATGCCTTCAAACTTAAGAGGGAGCTTGGTTTCTTCACTTGAAGGTATGCCATGATCATAATGATTGTGCTATTGGTCCATTTCGTAAAAGTGAAGTAAGGAAAAGATTGGCATTTCTCATCTTTGATTTATGGTAACTTATTCTTATATTATGCAATCTTCATGAGACTTGGTTACCACAATTTTATATTAAGAATCAAAAGGGAGTTCCATATGGAAGTCTTTGAGAAAATATGAAGATAGATATATAGCTCATAGTTAGAAGGAAACATTTGCTCTTGCTGCTAGATATACTAATATTAGAACCATTATAGCTAATGTTGCAGGCTGGAAGTTGAATAACTAGAAGGTTATGTGAATCAAAATAGAGAGTCTCATGTGTGCAAATTAAAGAAAAGCTCTTTACGGCCTCAAGCAAGCTTCTTGAGCTTGGTATGAGAAGATTGACAAGTATTTGATTAGTTTAGGATCTTGCATGAATGATGTTGATTCTAACCTTTACTTTAAAAGTATTCAATAGTGAACTGCTATTTCTGTTTCTTATATATATGTGGATGATTTATTTCTAACTGTTAGAGATAGTCTCATCATTAGATGTAAGAAAGAATTAGCCACTGAATTTGGAATGAAGGATCTAGGCCTAATGCATTATTGTCTAGGACTAGAAGTATGGCAAAGATCTTTATCCTTAGTCAAAAACAAAAATATGCCATTGATATGATGGATTGTAAACCTATGTCTACTCCTATAGAAATTGAGTTTATCTACAGCCAACTCTGATTTTGCAGATCCATCAGAGTTCAGGTAGTTGATTGGATCCTCAATGCATCTAGTTAACACTAGACATAATATTTGTTACGTAGTGAGTGCCCTTTAGGCAGTTCATGAACAAACCTAAGCATGTTCATCTTGTTGCAACCAAGGATATCCTGAGATATTTGCGAGAAACAGTTGGCTACGGGCTAAAGTATCTAATCAACACTGTCATCACCCTAGAAGGCTACTCAAATTCTGATTGGGCAGGAAGTGTTAGAACACTTCAAGAATTTGCTTCAACTTGAGTTCTGCTCTAATCTCTTGGGTCAGCAGGAATCAGTCTTGAGTTGCATTGAGCACTGTTGAAGCTGACTACATTGTGAAGCAGTGTGGCTTCACAAAGCTTCTTGCTAGGTTGTTTGGGCAACCTTGGGAACCCTCAATCATTAATTATAACAATCAGAATTGTATTGAGATGTTTGTTAATCATGTGTTTCATGACAGGCCAAAACATGTGAAAACTCATTATCACTATGTTCATTATATGGTACAGAAAGGTGCCATTCAGCTGAATATGTCAACACCGATGAGCAAATTGCAATTGTTCTCGCCAAGCCTTGTGTTCGAGTGAAGTTTGTGTGCTTCAGAAAGAGACTTGGAAATTGTGGAGAACACAACCTTGGCTGAGAGGGAGTCTCAATCCTAGTGATGCATTAAGTTGCATCTTCCACCCTCTGCAGGCAATGCAAGGTGGAGTCACCCTCTGCAAGCAATGCCAGGTGACATTGGATCCTTCTCTAAGAGAAGGTTGAGGTGAAAGACCTCCTCCACCCCTTGCGGGCAATGCAAGGTGGAGTCACCCTCTACGGGCAATGCAAGGTGACATTAGATCCTTCTTTGGGAGAAGGTTGAGGTGAAAGACCTCCTCCACCCTCTGCAGGCAATGCAAGGTGGAACCACCCTCTGTGGAAAGCAAGGTGGCAGGTTATTCTTCTCAATAGAGAATTTTTGAGGTGTAAAACCTCTTCTCACCCTCTGCGAGCAATGCAAGGTGGATCCATCCTCTGCGAGCAATGCAAGGTGGATATCATGAAAGAAGTTCATGATGTGTTTTTATATATTTGTGTGTATTCATTTCTTGCAGGTGTGCATAATAAAGTTTTTGGATCCATCCTTTGTGGGCAATGCAAGATGGATATCATGGAAAGGTCCACAATGATTTGTTATTTGGCTAGAATCCTCCCTAGCTAAGAGGGAGTGTTGAAATAATAGCTAGTTCAGATCAAATATAAGTATTACTTGTATTGGGCTAGACCCAAACGCATTATGTAACTTGTAAACAAAGAAACGGGACTCGGCAAGGCCGACCCGGACTCGGACTCGGGACTCTGAGTCAAACTCTGCTTCAGACTCGGCTGGACTCGGGAAAGTGAAAAACTCAAGAAATTTAGAGATTTTTAAAGATTTAAAATTTGTTTCATGCACCCTTTATTGAATACACCTTAAAGACACAATAACATCATCAAACTCGGCTCATTTGATTACATACACAAGTATACATCAATCACATAAGCATAAACGCAAATTGTAGGTGAAGGAAATAACAAACATAGATTTATAAATATTGTCAAATGTATACAATATTACAAAACTGATGGAATAAAAAATCCATGTTTATCATATGATCATTATCAAATGTTCCATACAAATACCAAAGGTAAATACAACTACAAGCCTATGGCTCAGAGGAGCCTACACCTTCCGGCCCCGGCCCCCTACGAAGGCATCTAAGGTAGGTCCTGGATGATTCGATTGCCATAGCCGCTCCCCGTGACACCATGCCATGCTCACCAACATCAGGAACATCTGTGTCACTATCTACCTCTGAATCTCCTGTCTCTGCTCGTGCTCTCCACTCCTCCTTTGCCATGGCTACAGTCTCAGCCTCTATATCTACCTGGTTGATCCAATCAGTGTCAGACTTGGAGGTTAAATTTTCCCTACTTCTATTGACGCAATTTGCCCCCATATTTTTCAACGGGGGTTTGGGGGCAGCGCCCCCAAGGTGGGATCAAGGGGCATCAGGTGTTATTTTTCTATTGGCTGACATGTTGTAACCCTAATTTTTCTCATTCTAATTTTTCTCATTCTCAGGTGGAGGTTGTAGTGAACAAAGACGAGATTATTCATTTTAAAAAAACTTCAAAAAATGCATTTTTTGGGCCTTTTTTGGGCCTTGCCGTCGGTCGAGTCCCAGCCACGGGACTCGTCGAGTTTGGCGAGTTTATGCCAAACTCGCCAACTCGGCGAGTTCGCCCCCTGGACTCGGACGAGTCCGAGTCCGAGCTCACCAGACTCGGGAGGCATGAATCGTACTCGGACTCGCCGAATTTGGCGAGTCCTTGGCAATTTTTTGATCTTTGCTTGTAACCATTAACGATGTTGATATTTGTAACTAGGTCGGATCCCTTCTAGGGCCGACCTAGCACACTTAGCATGTGTATGGCCCTGTCAGCCTTAGCCATGTTTGCTATCACATTTTGTTACATAAATTCTTGTTTAGGTCTGGCCCTATTTGGGCGATGTATGTAACTTGCAAATATGAAAATTGGGCGTGACCTATAATGTAACTTGTGGATAGGTCAAGTCCTATATTGAATGTAACTTGTATTGAGATAACTTGTAGCATGTAGGGCTGACCCTATATTGGGCGCCTAGTCTAAAGCATTATATTGCTCCTTGTTGTAAGCCAACCTATGATTAATTGGGAGGCTAAGTCTCATATATATACAAAGTGTGAATCATTGTATCAACACACAATTCAGCGAACAATATACACACGGTGAATATATTCTATAATCAGCAGCAGTGATCAGCGAACTATCTTTTGGAAGACAGCGAATCATCCTAAGTCAACAAACTGATCTTGAAGGCAGCGAATCATACTTTTGTGACTGCGAACTGTTCTTACAAGCAGCGACCATCATCCTAGGGCCGTGATATATCATTTAAGGTAGAGCGAACTTCATCTTAGAGTCTGCAGCCCTTCTTCTGACAGCGAATATCATATCTATTGCAGATAAGTTCATCTTTGTATATTTGCCCTAGGTTGAAGACATTATACTACTGTGCATAGCTTGCTGATTGCTTCAAATGTTGAAGCTCATTGTAAAGATACTGACTAATTATTGTATAATAAGATCTGAGATTTATAGCTGGGTTTTTCACCTCCAAGAGGGAGGTTTTCCCAGGGTAGTTTGGTGTTCCTAGTGTTCATTATTTTGATTTTATGTCATTGCTGTCATCTGTGTGATCCTAATTTATCAGTCTGATCCTAAAATTAACATAGCCCACCTGTTTTTCCAATGCATTTTTGTTTTCTCTTTGTCTTACAATGTATGGGTCTAGAACTATGGAGAATTAAGTTCTAAGGACAAGTTTTAAAAGTACAGATAATGGTTAGAGGCTAAAGGCTAATTCCCTAGAATAGGTAACAAATATTGGTGAGATCTTCTCTCCTACTGTGAAGATTACATCTTCCCGGCCTCTGATCTGTTGCTATTGTGTTTGACCTTGGGGTTCAACAATTAGATTTAGAGAAAACATTTTTATATGGAGGTTTGGAGGAAATCTACACTACACAACCAGAGCACTTTATTGGTGTTGTTAGAAATCCATGGTTTGCAAGACATCTCCCTATGCAATTCAGTATGCAGGTTTGCAAAACAAAGTGTGTTCTCATTTATGTGAGAACAAAGCTTTCAATTGTATAGAGTACTTTCACACCATATGAGATAGAGAACATGAGGCACATCCTTTATGTGTTCTCCTATGGTTTATCACCAAAAACTAGCCAATTTGCCTAGCGCGTCACTCACCCAATAACTTGCCAGCAAGTTTTTGTAAAACTTGCAGCGATTTTTTCTTCGGAAATTCACGATTAAATGCAAAAAATTGCAATTTTTCCTTGAAAACCTCATCCAAATTCATATAATTTAATTTTTCGTGCTTGTAGTTAAAAAAACAATTTTCATTGGTGGTGAAGTAGAAATATATATGAAATATAACATTTACGTATAAGAATGTTTGAGAGTGGCTTTAGATCTCTAGTAGTTATAATGTAAATTCTAGATTTTAGAAGATCATATAAATTTTCAGACACAATCAAATTTCAGAAATCAGTAGGCTCCTATCAACATTCTCTCACTCTCTGTATCTAACTCTAGACTTATCTCTCTCCCTATCACTCTACCTCACTCTCCTCTCTCTCCCCCAATACCTAGACCTATTTCTCTACCTCTCTCTCTCTCTCTCATCCTAAGACCCCCATGGGGTGCTACCTTCAACCTCATTTTGGTGTTGGACCCAAACCCCCATCAAACATTATTATTACACAACTTGCCAAAAATGTCATTAGATGAGGCAACTTCTACATATGACATGGCTAGTGGAAGTGGCACTGTAACTTTATTTAGGGTTGAACTTGTGTTTTGATCTATGATATGCATTAAACTCTATTTTTGATTTATATATGATGGAAATTAGTAATATGCTAAACATATTTAGTAATATGTGTGTTTTAGAAGAATATTTTTAAAAACTTGTGTATTTTAAAATGTTCGATAAATTTGCCGAGTTATTGCCCATTTTTTACCGAGTTTTTTGGCTTGTCCTGAGTTTTTAAAAATTTTGGGACAATCGATTCATTGCCAAGTCCGAGTTTTTCAACTATGGTTTGCAGCAAACCAAAGATTGCCCAAGCAATGAAAGTCCTAAGCAAGTACATGTATGTTCTAGACAATGATTATTGCAATATGATGAAGAGGATCTTCAAGTATCTTTAAGACATGTTTGAGTGTTTGATTTGCTACAAGGGACAACATTAAGCAAGAGAGTGGATATACAACGATTCATGGATTTTGATTGTGCAAGAGATGTGGACAGCAAGAAGTCGTCATGGGCACATGTGTTTACCCTAATTAGTGGTGATGCTCTGCAAAAAGGATTAGAAAATCTGTTTGATGGCAACACACAAGAGCACAAGAAACAACCGTTAGTGTTAGCAACAAAAGATTATCCTAAACAGGCATATCAAGAGAGATATTAAGCATGAAATAGAAAGCATATAAACATAGAATGAAATAGCTAATCAAGATGCTCATAGTTGCTCCTCCCTTGTTCCTCTCCTCTCCAAGTCCCAAATGAGTGTAGCTCTCAGCTTTTAGCACTAGCCATGGATGCCATATGGAGATTCAAGATGGTTGAATATGATAAGAAAATACTATGCAAGAGTAGATAGTGATGCTATGAAAAAGCTCTATGCTAATGCCAGTATAACAACAATACTCTAAAATGCTTCTCCTTTTGCTTGAGGAGAAGGGTTCTATTTATAGAAGAAATAGGGAAATGAAGGGTTAAGATTGAGCAATCTTAACAAGGGTTAGGATTGAAAGTTGGGGATCCATGTGCACAATTGGCACCAATAAAATGGTGACAAGTGTCAACATAGGATTGGGTTGAGAGAAGAGGTTGGAGGCATTAAAGGCCTGAGAAGACCTCATGGTTATCTAGAAGGTAAGGGTCAAGTCTAAATTAAGATTACCCATTGGATTAAGAGTTAATCCAAGGATAAACCTTTGTGCAAATGTTTAAGAGATAATCATGGTCAAAGCATTAATGGCCTGATGAGACCTTTGGGTTGGGTAGAGGTTGAGTCAAAACAAATGTTTTAACCATGTGGGAGGGTTGAATTAACCATTAATGGTTATTGGAGACTTTGGGGATTAAGTGGTTGAAGGTTGGAAGCCTTCAATGGTTTTCAAAGACTTTGAGCCATTTAGTGGTTGAAGGTTGGAAGCTTTCAAAGGTTATCCAAGACTTTGAGGGTTAATTTGTTGAACACACAAAGCATTAATTGCTTTTCAAAGACTTTGGAGTCTTTGAGAAGTGACTCCAATTTGCTTAGGAATGTGACAATATTTAAGGGATGAATTTAGGCTAATTAGGAAGGGTTTAGAAGAATCTAGAAGGGGTTTAGGCATACAAGTGGATTTTGTAGGAAAATGCAAGTGGGAGAAATTTTGGTATTTTCAATTAAAATAAAATCATTTATTTCAATTAAATGGTGTAAGTTGAATTTGGATAAATATTTAAATAAATATTAATTTATTTAAATGAGAAAAAGAAGATAAAGCATTTAAAATGCTTGAAGACTTTGAGGGAAACCATTAAAGGCTTGAAGACTTTAAGGAAAACCATTAAAGTCTTTAAGAAGACTATAGAAGGAAGCCATCAAGTTTGAAGACTTTAAAGCCATCAAGTTTGACTACTTTAAGGGAAACCATTAAAGGTTTCAAGTGGGTGAGGATAAATAGGATTTTAAATAAATAATTTATTTAAAATAGTTGTGCAACTTGCTTTTGTAGGAAAATACAAGTGGGTGGAGGATAAAGGTGATTTAAATAAATTATTTATTTTAAATAATTGTGCAACTTGCATTTGTAGGAAAATGCAAGTGGGTGGAGGATAAAGGTGATTTAAATAAATGATTTATTTATTTAAATGTGAGAGGTGGGATTTTGGGGGTTTTAAATAAATATTAATTTATTTAAATGTGAGAGAAGATTTAATTAAATAAATATGATTTATTTATTTAATTAATGGTCTGAATTTGGTTAAGTGAATTAAATCAAATAAATTGAATAATTTATTTAATTAATAGGAGAAGAGGGTTAAGATGAATTAATTAAATATTAATTTAATTAATTATTAATTGATGGTTAAATAATCAAATAAATACTAAGTATTCATTTAATTAAGTGGACAGATTTATGTGACTACAAGTGGCACAGCAAGTTGGATGAGCAAGGAACAAGTTGTGGTTAATCTTTCGAGTAGAGGTAGAGTATATGGTAGCTAGTCATGCCTATAAAGAGGAAATTTAGCTTTTGGGATTGTGTTTTTATAATGGGTTCAAGGTGGAACTAGTGTGAGCATCACACCATCACTAGCATGGCAAAGAATCCTACCTTTCACGTGTGGATAAAGCACATTGATGTGTAGTATCAAAATTTTGTAGTTGCTTTGATGAAGCTTGTGAACACAAAGAAGTTTAGATGATATAGCATAGCTATGGTGATCTCCCTCCCTTACAACAAGTTTGTTTTGTCTATGTTTGGCCCCCTATGCAATAAACAAGTGGAAAAATGTTGGGAAAGGTGTGTACACCTTGCATAAAATATTTGAAATTGTTAATTTTATAAAGTTGTGGTCCATGTCAAAGTAGAGTGCCAGCCACACTTTAGGGAGTGCAGTATTTTCCTTGGGAGTTGTTCTATGAGACATTGGAGAAATGCATTTAATATAGGTCATGGTTTAGTAATTATGTGGCTTAATGGGCTCGTGACTGAATGTGTATGGCACATTGGGCAAATGTATTTAGTGTGGGAGGCACATTGGAGAATTGCATTTTATTATTGGATGTCTTGTAAAGGATCACATGAAAACAAGTCATCTTGTGCTTGGATTGGATAGAACATTTGGGTTGCCTTGGAGATTGTAATGACCATTGGTTCTCGAGTCAAACTTGGGGACCCACCCAAGGAGCATAACTTGGGTACAGTATTTAAGAGTTGCTTAAAAAGAGTAATATTTCCATTCTTGTTTCTCTCTTGCCTATAAATAAAAGGCTTGAAATTGAGGTCAAATATCATCTTGTACATAAGCATTGTGAGTGAAGCTTGGTGAACGCACCTAGAGGCTTGTCCTACTCATTGATAGGTTCTAAGGAGCGTAGACTGGGATGTATGGGTCTCATTTATTCTTGCATTGTCTTATAAGGAATGCAATAACAATTGAGGTCAAATATCATCTTGTACATACACATTGTGAGTGAAGCTTGGTGTACGCACCTAGAGGCTTGCCCTGCTCATTGATAGGTTCTAAGGAGCATAGACTAGGATGTATGGGTCTCATTTATTCTTGCATTGTCTTATGAGGAATGCAATAACAATTGCTCAATGCAATTAAAGAAGGGCATATCTTGCATAGTTTCTTCAATGGTTGAGGGTTGACTTGTTGTGTGAGAGAGAGGAGAGAGAGTCCTTTTGGGAAAAATCCAGCCTCCAAAGCACCAAAACCAATGTACTCTCAGCAACCTCCCTCTCTTACTCTCTCATAATATCTTCGTTGATTGAGAGTTAACTTGTTGAGAGAGAGAGGGAGAGAGCATTTTTGGAAAAAAACAACCTCCAAAGCACTGAAACCAATTTATTCTCAGCAACCCTCTCTCTCTCTCTCTCTCTCTCTCTCTCTCTCTCTCTCTCTCTCTCTCATTTTTTATCGTTCTGTTTGTGTTAATTTTTAGTGATGTCACTATGTCAGAACGCTGCTAGAATTTGTATACATCAGACAAGTTCTGAGAACTCTACTTGAAGAATTAAGTAGAAAATTGTTTCGTATTTTTTCCATGCCAATTATCAATATTGTCAATTGAACCATATGGTAATGGTTATTTATCTCCCTCGCAATTGTGAAATTTGCGGCAGCTTGCATCACCCATAGTGGAGTTCAAAAGGGTCTATGTTGATGTCAGATTGTATCGTAATTTAATCATTTCTTTTTTGTTTTTATATGTGCGAGCATAGTGTGCTTTTCACTATTGTGCAGCACACAAAGCACTTACTAATGGTATTTGTAATATTGGCCATGACCATGCTAAGTATGTCAATGTTAAGAGGACTTGTGGTAATGTTATATTTTTCAGGCATGGTATCAAAACCTTTGGACTTTGCATATTGCAAGCCTTGGAAGAATCATAAATCTTCTTGTAATGAGCGAAGTCATATTTAAAAAACTTTTTAGGTAGCAAGAAAAACATCAAACATGATGATCAAGCAATATTGATCAGATGCCTTCAGTACTCAATCCTAGGTTGAAACCCCTAAAGGCCATTTCTCAAAAATTATGTTGTTTGCTTTGTTCATGCAGGAGCCAATTTTATGCAAATGTTTCCCTGAGCCCTCATTAGGTAGGTGAAGGGGATGCAAATAAATGAAAAGTAGACAACTAGAAGTTCCTTCCACTTCCTAGGCAGAACAACTCAATAGCATGTGGACTGCATCTTCTAGGAAACTGATACATGGGTATGCACCCTCACACAACACAAGTCTATACAAAAGACTCGATGAAAATCCAAGTAACCATGATGACACGAAGATTGCTGTGCATCTCAACGCTTGAAACTTGATAACAAGTGCACGTCTTGGTTGAATTCTACAGAACAGTCAAAGAAATCTTAATTTGGCAATCATATCAAAGGAAAAAAAATTGACAACAAGAATGGACAAAAGAGACCTCGTGCGTATTTTCATCTCAATATAAGTATCAAGATAGCTGATGACCAAATTTATTGGTCCACCGTCAATGTGACGTAGGCATTTGTTATTCAATCATAACAGTGGCCCAATTTGCATAGAATCATTATAATAAGCAGAAAATGTGAGCAGTTGGAATGTTCCTAGAGTACGAAGAGGTTTGTTAGACATTTTTCCTTTACTAGGTTTCTCAGCTTCTTTCAATATCCAGACTCCTATGTTTGGAGACACAATATAGCAAACCGACCAATCTGTTAAACAATATGATGCAGCGGCTAGAAAAGGAAAAGTTGGTACATTGGTAAAGCATGATATTTGTCACCAAACAGTGGCAATGTTCCAATACACCTGTAATCATTACGACAAAAACAACAGAGGTGAATGGTATATATGGCCACGTTTGTGCCAGAAGCTAAGGCCTAAATAGTCTAGCAACCTTCCTCTTCTTTTCTTTTCTTACCACTCCTCCTCTTTAGAGTTCACTCTCCTTACTTGAAAACAGACGAACAATGACTCTGATTTACCCAAAAGGAGCATTCCAAGATGTCAACCATAATAAATACAGCCAAAAAGATTTAATAACCCAAATTTCAACCCAGAAAAGAACCGAGAGGACCAACCAAATCTACGAGAAAAACAATGGTAGCTGTAATGAAATAAATCCCCTGATAGACTGAACATATGTTGTTTTAATTGCATACTCAAATGGAAACTTGGCTTTGGGAGATTCACTATACCACATCTCCTATAGATTATACTCAGAATATGGCATACCCTTGTTTCTATGCTGCCCAACCCTATGTTGTTTTGAATACATACTCAACAGGAAACATGGGTTCAGAATGGCATTCCCGTACAAGCATGATCGTTTTGTGGTAACCATAGTTGCATATAAATTAAATCCAAAGTTGCAGAGTTTCCAAGCCAAATGTTGAAAACCGTGGAAAAGCTTGCCAAACAGCATACATTGAACCCACAACCAAGCAGAGGAGACAAGAGATGAGAATAATTCTGCCATTGTCTAGCAAACCGCAAGGCGAAAATATCTAAGACAACATTTCACACAACTGCAATAGATCCAACGATTAAAAAATAACCAAAAATGTCATGAAACCAATAAATAAGGAATCATTCCGATCAGACTCCACTGCAAGTAATTGAACAATGTGAAAGAACATAATACAGACAAACAGTTCTTTTCGGCAATGCATTCACATAGTACAGTGATTTCTCAAAGCACAAGAAAACAGCAAGATTTCAATTCAACCATGTCGCACATCTTAAATCTCCATGAAAAGAAAACCCAAATACTAACATATTCCATTTGTTAATTATTCAAGCCATTTGATTTCATTGAGAAAACAAAAGGTGGGTATCCGTTTCTGACCTTATCCCAACCACGAACTCGTCAAAAACTGGTACAACAACAGAAGGGGAAATGGTGAGATCCAATATAATTGTCTCTCTTCTTTGTTGATTCCAAGCTTGGTTGAGTAGATCACGCAAACAAAAAAAAACAAAAAAGAATGGTTGTATTGTGAGGTTGATTCTGGGGAAGCCTGTCCTCCATCCAACGCATCTGTGGCCTTCAGCTTCCTTGGGAAAAAAAACCCACGCTCTTATATCATTTTTTATTGCACTTCTCTCCTGCAAAGTCAAATTACAAATCCAAACAAAATGAAAATATTTATTTTCTTTTACCTTAAATTACTAAGAAAGAGTGGCCGTCCCACGCCTATTCGATCGATTCTTCGTATATTCTAACATGTGCACAGTTGGATTTTCTCAATATTTATTACTTCACTTAGAAATGAGTGCACATGCGTTGACACATCGTTTCTACTTGTCCTGTACACTTCCAGTTAGGCAGAGTTTTTTAGTAGAAGCTTTAATTCTCACACATTCCTACACTTGTGCTTAGGCAGAGTAATTAAGTAGAAGCTTCAAATCTCAATTCACTAATGGTTGTGATGAGTCCTTCAATTATGATTTCATTTTATAGCGAATATAATCATAAATTTGGTAGGTTTTGAGTCAATTTATTATTTTTGAGAAGTAGTTCATATGATGGTTTATTTCATTTTGCTAGCAATTATTAAAGTTTTATAAATTTTATGTGTGATTTGAGCTTGTGGATTTGATTGTATGTATCTTTTTATCATCAATGTGTTTAGAATCATATTTTATGATTCACCATGAAGATAAGAGCTAGAGGAGAAAAAAAATTATTTATTTATTAAATAGTGTTTATAAAAGTGAAGTATCAAAATTTGTCCAGTGGTTTAACTTAATCGGTTAAAACATTGGTTTCTCATTGTGGAGACCCAAGTTCAATTCTCCATAGGGACATCTAAAGTGCAATTATAAGTTGTGACTCTTCGTCTTTCATAAGAGTCGGTGTCTAAATAAAAGTTCAATACTCCATAGGGACATCTAAACTGCAATTATAAGTTGTGACTCTTGGTCTTTCATAAAAGTTGGTGTCTAAATAAAAGTTCAATTCTCCATAGGGACATCTAAAGTGCAATTATAAGTTGTGACTCTTGGTCTTTCATAAGAGTTGGTGTCTAAATAAAAGTAGATTTCTAAGTAGTGACTCTTGATCTTCTATTTGTGATCTGTAATGTGTTTTCTTATTAGGAGCTTATGTTGATGCTTGTATGAGCAAGATATTTGTGATATTCAATTCAAAAAAAAAGTATTGGAATTTCATGGAAAGCCACTCATCTCATATTAGTGTGTCTTTTCTTTTTATATATTGAGCCTATGTTGGTACTTTTATGAGCAAGATATTTGTGATCTACAGTTCAAAAAAAGTATTGAGATTTCATGGAAAGCCACTCATCTCATATTTTTTTGTCTTTTTTTTTTATATATTGAATCGAGCAGAAGAAAAAGATACATAGAAATAAGGCAGTCATTTTGTTGCTAGAAATAAACCAACATAGTTGATAGAGATAGATGTCCCAAAAACAAAACACTAATAGCTCAAAGAGAGCAACAAAATTTACAAAGGCCGACAAGTTTTGAAACTAAGCAATGTTATAACATACTTGCAAATAAAATACCATGGTTGTAGCAGCCTACATGAACATAAACAACTGAAATATATATGCCTTTCCTATGAGAGCTAAAGATCTTTAAAAAAAAAAGATGTGGAATTTATTTTGACTTGTGTGGAGTTTATCCCAAGATGAAGCTGAGTTAACTTGCTATCCCATTCACTAAACATTTAGCAAGTGTTGGGCTTTATGAGCCATTCATTATTGAGCCCCTTTGACTCATTTCTCAACTCAAAAACTATGTGGTTGAATGTTAATTGTTTGACATGATACTTAAAATACTTCCTCTTATCAATAATTATGCAACTTTCAATATTAACTCGTTCTAAGATTTCTAAAAGAAAATAAACTTTCCTTGAGCTTAATTTATTAATCACATGAAATGCACATGCATAAGCGTAAAATTAAAATATACTACATAGGAATGAGTTTGATATTGATAATTGACAATAATTGGATGAAGGAAATGTAAATAGAAAGTAAATGTACTTAGTTCAATAAATTAATAGTGTTTTAAAATTTGTGTTGGTGTTGTAATGCCCCGCCAGGAAACCCCGAAGGGATAAAGCTAAAACACAAGAATAGAGTGCAATAATTTTTTTTTAAAGATAAACACAACATTAAGATACAACGAGATATCAAAATTCAGATTACATAGAGGAAGACATCAACTAACACCTAAAGAGTTTCCCAATGTGATTACTTAATTACACATTTAACTTAACTCACACTAATAAATCCAATAAGTTGATTATCTTATAACGAGATAATTCTTAAACAAGGATAATTTCTTTCAGATGGATGAAAATATAGATCACAATATAATGTTCATCCATTAAGATTTTTCTTTATCCTTCATTCAAACTTTTCATTAAAATTTAAGCCATGCATCTAATTTAATAACACACTTTAATTTCATCATAAACTAATGAGTTCTTTCCATGCATACTTAATTTCATTAACAATAACTAAATGTGTACCATTATACTAAGCTACATTCATTCATGATCCAATTTACTGCATCTAAGAGAGGACTGCATACATGCATTTAAAATTAATTTCATCTTATCCACTTATTCATTCTATCAAAATGTCATTCATACATGCTAAAACTAAACACGAAACATAACAATAAGAGCATAACATAACACCAAGATGATCTCAGAGTTCACCCCTAAAGGGTTACATCTTCGAGTCTACTCAACTGCAAGACCCCTCTGATAATTAGTAAAGTTAAGAATACATGAGGTTCTCATAATTTTACAATCCTGCCATCAAGGCGAAACATAACCAATATACAAATGACCACATCGATCAATAAATACATAAACGATCCCTGAAAAGGAAAGGATCTAGTTGAACATAATCGAAGCAATACAAAGGTCCACTAGAGCATCCACAAAACTGAGTCATCGTAACCCAAGGTCTAGCATGAAACCAGGTAACCACAAGGGCATAAACAACAGGACGACTCCATAAAAGTTCTCTTATCAAGACAATACAACCACAAACTAGCGAACGTAGGAACAAGTGTCATCACACAACCTGGTATGGTTACCATGGCAGGTCTTCATAGGTTCCGGCCTCATACACTGGGTTACTCTGGCAACCTAATCCGAGCCTCCGACCCATCCAAGCCTCATGTGGACCCACACATCCTCTCATGAAGACAAGGATGATGGTTTGTCATTTCAGGCCTTCTCACAGCATGTTGACTCTGTGTTAGCACTCGTCCCATGTGTGAGGCACAATTATCTTACTTAGAGATAAACATTCTAATCTACTGTTAGGTTATCACTTATTAGACTCACTTTCGATGGGTTACCCAACAACCACTTTAGGCGTGGCCCCCAATCGAAAGCCACTTTCCCATATGACACTAGACTATACTCAAGCGACCTCAGAAACCAAGGAACACACATGGTCAAGCAAACGGAGTTCAAAATGGAAGGAACAACCATTTGGTCAAACACGACTTCATAAGAGGTGCACTGACAGACGGTACTCTAACCAAAGACCTGACCAACTATGGTCAACCATGAATCATCATTCGACACCCACATAAAGGATATGACCAACTACGACACCAACAAAATACAATAGTCAACTAAGAACCGAGGACTAAAACAGGTACCCCAAATCAATCCATGCAACAGGGTCTAATCAAACAAAGTAAGGCTTGCCATTACTTAAGCAAAAGCGAATACAGAAATTAAACTCACATAGGCAATAACCAGCAGATACAATCTTTTCCGAAATGATTTAAACATTAAATGTTGATCAAGTTTTCTAAATGATCTAAGTTAGATTGCAGTTATCTATTTCATCTAAGTACACATCGTTTTGGTTTTCTAATTCTCTAAGGTTCAATTGCATCGAACATACATAAATGCATCATTATGGGTCTTAAACCCTATTCACATAAATAAAATAAATAAACCTTAACCAACTAAATATGATATTTATTCTTCAAATAAAACATCATTCCCATACTGGCTCAAAACAATCTCTCCAATTTCATTTTTTTCTAAGCCCAGTTACACTATACGGATCAAGGAAACATAAACATATAAGGAATCCAATTAAAGATAGTCCATTTCTAACTTAACAATTATTTCCTTACGCATATAGAAAAATGTCAGAATTAACTATTAATTAATATATGCTTATTAATCCACGATTAATAAAATATAAACAATTAATAATTAATAACACTATTAACAAATCAAGTAATTAATTAGAAAAATATGCATTAATAATAAAATAGGATTTGAATATTAATTAATGTATATTTAACATTATACAATTAATTAATAACAAATTATCCATTAACTATTACTTAATGAACAAATTAATCATAATTTAAAAACTTAATTAAAAATATATTTATTATAATATTAAATTAACATATTTTTTTTTATAAATAAAAAAAATATTAAAAAAAACATTTTTTTTAAAACATACTAAAATAAAATGGGGCGGCGAGGGCGGCCGGGCCCACCTCCCTTACGCGGGGGTTGGGCGGTCGTGCCCTAGCCGCAGCGGCGCCACCACAGGTCCCGCGGTGCCCACGCGGCCACCGTGGGGGAACCTGCGGCCACCGCGGGGGTCGTAGTTCCTTGTGGCCACCGCGTGGGTCGCAGCTTGCTGCGACCGCCGCTGGTCACAGACCCACGTAGGGGGAGGAGGCAACGAGTTGAGCCTCTGCTCCCCGCTCCTCCAAACCCCCAAATAAATTATATTATTATATTTTTTTTTATATCCACAGTCAAAAAATTTCGATTTATAAAAATCAAATCGATTTTGATTACAATCTTTGCTTTATATTTTTTATATATATGTATATTCTTCTTTTCAAACACATAGGGTATCAAATACCCAAAACAAATTGAAGAATATCTAAAACCACAAATAAATTTCTTCAACAAAAACCCATATTTGGGCAAAAAGGGACCATTTTTATCACAATGATTCAACCATATATTTTATTTGAAGAACACAAGCTAATAAGCATAGTTCTAAAATCACAAATCCAAATTAAATCTAAAATCAATTTGAAGATTGTTTTTTTTTTTTTACAACAAGCATTCTTCTTTCAACCAACAAACCATTTCTTTGGCAACAAGGAAGACAAATAAGATAATTCCTACCTCCATATGCAATCCTGGAAGAGATTTGAAGGAGAGCCCAACCTGCAAGCTCCAGAAAACTTCTTCCTCCCAAAACCCCCAAATTTTCCATCCAAAATATTTTTCCAAAAATATTTTTCCCAAAAAAAAATCCATCTCCATATTTTTCCAAAAGTCTAGGTTAAATGGGAGAAGTTTGACCAAAAATTTATTTTTGGATTTAAAATTTTTATTTAAAATAAATCACAAAAATCATTCTTTTAAACTATATCAACAAATTAAACTTGCTTTTCAATTTTAAAATTGATTTTTTTTCAAATAATTGAATTTAACCTTTCTATTTCCAAAATGCCAAGAAGATAAAATTAATTCTATTTCAATTAAATTTAAATCTTTCTTTTCATAAGCATAAACATAATAAATTTAACATTAAAATTAACTATTTAATTGAACTTGCTCCCAATTTAAATCGAACAATTCAAATTAACAATAATCGCATAAAGAAATCTTGTTTAATTTAGTCCATTAATCTTTAATGCACAAACACATATTTAATCAAATTAAATACTAAGGACTAATTACTCAATTTAACCATACACACAAAAAACGCAACCCAAGAAGCCAAACGGACAGACGACCCGCAAACCCAACCAAAGGGAATACCGACGACGACTGACGACACTCACTTGAGCACGACTATGGTCAAACGAGGATATCACGACCACCTAATCCAACTCTAAGGATTAAAGAGGTACACTCAAACCTGCAATTTCAGGTGGAGACGAACCTCGCACCCATGCGGTACTGTACCTGAAATCTCCTGCAACCAAGAGTCATACATGCATACATATATAAACTTAATGAAAGCATTAGCCCAAGATTATAACACAAAATAGGATAACTAATTAACTTGCATACCAACTGGTGCAAAAACCACATTAACAGATATGCACTAAAATCAAAACATCTGACTATAACACTACAATATGATAAACTAACTCAGGTCAAACTGAGATTAGAAATTGATTAGGGCAGGGGTACTACATTCTTCCCCCCTAGGTTCCGACTTACTCCTAGAAGTCGTAAGGCTAGATGGAGAACATGTCGCACGCATTAGCCCTGAAACTCATTCAACAAATATCAAATTGCACAAAGGAATCTTTCCATAAATAAATGAAACATTATTGCTAAATCCTCTATGAATGCCTTACCCATGGGCAAGATACATCTAAATCCGTACATTTCTTATAACATTCTAGGAACTGTCAATAATCATAGCAGAGAAACAAGAATTTTCTCCCTTTCATTACACCAAATTAATGTATTATAAAAAGGTAAACAACAACTACCATACACATCTATCAAATATGACTAGAAAACATGCCATCATGATCAATTTCTTTTACCAATCCATCTTTTTCATAAAACTTTATCACAAAGAACTAGCTTCAAATATCAATTTCTACAACCAAATTAACTTTCATGAAATAAGAGCAACGTAAATAACTCAATTGTTTACACTTGCCAGGCACACAAAAACCTTTCCAATGACTATGTCCCATAACATAGTGAAAAGTTAACACAATTTACTCCATGATACAAATAATAACCATCCACAAACTAGAATGCATAACTCAAAAGGCCACATGTGAGCATGTCAAATGCCTGGTCAAAGATAACATGCACGATCAGCATCTCTATGCCTGATCTCAGAACAATAATATGATCATAAATATCCAATATCTCACTCAAGGCTCGATGGTGCTAGGCACACCATAGCGGTGCTACCTTCCATGCAAGACCTTCGTGAACATCCCTTGTTGAGTAAGTTGGTTAGCCTCCAAGAGATAGTCACCACACATAGGTAGGTAGTGGATCCTAGCTGCATCACAGCCTCACATACCCCCATCCTCGTACACACTCTACCAAGACCGTCTCATACGTCCTTGGAGAGGAATTTCACATTTCAACACAAGACCAGCATACAAAAACAATAGGGATAAATCAGTTTAGCCACCAAAGTACAAATGAATAAAGATAACAAATCATCAATTCCAATAGTAAGGCAAGAAAATAATCCAAAATTTGCAACACCAAATCAAGTAAGCAAAAGATCACAAGATCATGGCTAAACCTTCAAAATCAAAGTAAAATAAATTGTTGGTCCCCAAAGAAATATAAAGAATATCACAACTGCACATAACATCACTATGTGACTAGCATCTAGCCACCAACGAGGAAGGAAGGAACAATCGTCTAGCCATCGCAGTAGCTCATCATGTGGTGCAACATAGTCACACTACCCACATGGCATGGCGATGTGCACCTCGACATCACCCCGCATCACGTCGTCACATGGCATGGCAATATCCCAAGCGGAGAAGACACGTAATGGACATATCCCGCATGGTAGTGTACCTCGTGAAAACAAGCACGCGCAGGTCACGTCCCGCATAGCGACATATCTAGAAGGATACTCGACGTAAGCCAGAGGTATACATGACTAAGGTCCACCCACATGCCCACCAACACATACTAACTGGAAGCTCATGTGGATAAACCTACCTTTCATGAAGACAAGGCAAAGGATCCTCCAAAATACACCATCACTATGTTCAAGAAATGCCATTAAAATGCTCAAATTAAGGAAAGGAATAGGCTGCCACACATAAACCTATAAATAGATTCATTAAAAGGGAAATTATTGAGTACACCTTTGATACAATTTTATAGTATAACTATATCATTCCTCGAAATAGAGAAGCTAGAGTCGCTTCGCGCTGATATTACTCGTATGTCGATCCATACTATTCAAGGAATGGTGACTTCGATAACTACCCCTTAACATACTGAATTACCCACAACCTGAGGTTTGGTACTCAATAGGGAAACAAATAAGAAACATCACATAAACAGTATGGTTTCCCATACTCATAAGCAACATATCCTCCATGGTTGATTACTTCACCAACCCATGGGCACATATAATAAGTACTGGTTTCTTACAATACACATGAATACACCAGTACTGGTTTAGTCACATTTACGGGGAGTACTTTTCAGTACGCTATCATCTACTCAAGGAAGATTTTAATTATGCTTTCCACATGAATAACTGAATCAAGTTTACTCTAGATACAAATACTGAAATTATTAACAATTCACAATTACATAAGGAATAACATCATTCCTATATCTTTCTCGAATTTCACTAAGTATTCGTAACTAAATTACTAACTATGCAAATTTATTTCTAAAGCTTAAGACTTTCATCTTTCCATAAGAAGCCCAAAACCAAACATACAATTTCATATGCATTATAAAGATTCTTTTTAAATCAATGCATCCCTTAGCAACATTTCTAAATATCTTATAATCTAGGCAAAGAGAAGGGAATGAGAGTTTGATAACCAAACTATTTCTTACATAGACACAAGATCGACAAGGTCACACTACAATATAAAATTTCTCACTATAAGCCTATCATTAATTGCACAGTTTTCATTTCGCTACTATTTTAGAAGGATGCCAAATAGCCTAACATGACGTTTCCAATTATCATGGTTGCAAAGTAATGTTCTAGTTTTCCAAACAACAAAGATCAAAATAGGCAATCTTTTGATAATGCAAGACCTCAAGCGAACACTCACGACTCTTAATTCAATACAAAACATATCATTGAAAATCAATTATGATAAGAAGGTAAGCGAGGAGCTATCAACAAAATAATACATATCAATGCCTACACATCAAACAGGCTTTTCATTCGCACATTCTAAACATAATAAGGTAATTACATATACCCAAAAGCAAGTTCAATGGAGCATTGCTAAAATAGATCCTCAATCAAACTAGTTTAATGAAACACATAAAACAATCTTTCATGTAACACATTAATACACTCTCGAAGCTACTATAACATGTTTCTTTTTTTTCTTATACTTTTTACAACAGAGCAGTTTCACATAACAACTACTCTCATACTGATGCACATTACTTAAGATAGAGTTTAATTATGTTACTCCTACATTACACATGGAGAATTCTTTAATGTAAACATACAGTTTTCTCCCAATAACCAATATGAATTTTCAACCCGAAGCCCTTTTATAATCTAAAAACACAGAAGCGTCATAGGGTTCACGCAAGGGTTCAAGAAGTCACAACCTTTCTCTCGCACAAAGAAAACTCAAATCAGAGATAATTACACATATCCCAAACATTTTAATTTCTAGGGAGAGAGAGAGGGAAGGGTGATAATCATTCAATTTGCTCCAAAATAAACATTCAATATTTACCATACTAGTCCTTCAAGCGAACAACACTAAGCTAGATAATAATTTTAAACAAGCACATTTCGCACTTTCAGATTCCAGAAAAGCACTGACCAACCCAAATGGATTAGTCCAAAGAGAACAACAATCAATAAGGAAGTTACATATGACTCTCTTTCAGAATATGAGTAATCGTAGACCAAGACATCAATAAGCACATAAAGCACATATAATCACTCAAAACACCAGGATCAAGAAGGTGAAAACAAGGCATGAACACACACGTTACACACAAGTTAAAGTCTGCTCAATCACTCACATACAAAAAGGAGGACAAGCATATACATAAGGTCGATACACCTCACACCAACTAAGGGCACACGCGACACCAGAGATCCCAGTGTTTGCAACATGCGCTCTGATACCAAATGTAATGCCCCGCCAGGAAACCCCGAAGGGATAAAGCTAAAACACAAGAATAGAGTGCAATAATTTTTTTTTTAAGATAAACACAACATTAAGATACAACGAGATATCAAAATCCAGATTACATAGCGGAAGACATCAACTAACACCTAAAGAGTTTCCCAACGTGATTACTTAATTACACATTTAACTTAACTCACACAAATAAATCCAATAAGTTGATTATCTTATAACGAGATAATTCTTAAACAAGGATAATTTCTTTCAGATGGATGAAAATATAGATCACAATATAAGGTTCATCCATTAAGATTTATCTTTATCCTTCATTCAAACTTTTCATTAAAATTTAAGCCATGCATCTAATTTAATAACACACTTTAATTTCATCATAAACTAATGAGTTCTTTCCATGCATACTTAATTTCATTAACAATAACTGAATGTGTACCATTATACTAAGCTACATTCATTCATGATCCAATTTACTGCATCTAAGAGAGGACTGCATACATGCATTTAAAATTAATTTCATCTTATCCACTTATTCATTCTATCAAAATGTCATTCATACATGCTAAAACTAAACATGAAACATAACAATAAGAGCATAACATAACACCAAGATGATCTCGGAGTTCACCCCTAAAGGGTTACATCTTCGGGTCTACTCAACTGCAAGACCCCTCTGATAATTAATAAAGTTAAGAATACATGAGGTTCTCATAATTTTACAATCCTGCCATCAAGGCGAAACATAACCAATATACAAATGACCACATCGATCAATAAATACATAAACGATCCCTGAAAAGGAAAGGATCTAGTTGAACATAATCGAAGCAATACAAAGGTCCACTAGAGCATCCACAAAACTGAGTCATCATAACCCAAGGTCTAGCATGAAACCAGGTAACCACAAGGGCATAAACAACAGGACGACTCCATAAAAGTTCTCCTATCAAGACAATACAACCACAAACTAGCGAACGTAGGAACAAGTGTCATCACACAACCTGGTATGGTTACCATGGCAGGTCTTCATAGGTTCCGGCCTCATACACTGGGTTACTCTGGCAACCTAATCCGAGCCTCCGACCCATCCAAGCCTCATGTGGACCCACACATCCTCTCATGAAGACAAGGATGATGGTTTGTCATTTCAAGCCTTCTCACAACATGTTGACTCTGTGTTAGCACTCGTCCCATGTGCGAGGCACAATTATCTTACTTAGAGATAAACATTCTAATCTACTGTTAGGTTATCACTTATTAGACTCACTTTCGATGGGTTACCCAACAGCCACTTTAGGCGTGGCCCCCAATCGAAAGCCACTTTCCCATACGACACTAGACTATACTCAAGTGACCTCAGAAACCAAGGAACACACATGGTCAAGCAAACGGAGTTCAAAATGGAAGGAACAACCATTTAGTCAAACACAACTTCATAAGAGGTGCACTGACAGACGGTACTCTAACCAAAGACCTGACCAACTATGGTCAACCACGAATCATCATTCAACACCCACATAAAGGATATGACCAACTACGACACTACCACAATACAACAGTCAACTCGGAACAGAGGACTGAAACAGGTACCCCAAATCAATCCATGCAACAGGGTCCAATCAAACAAAGCAAGGCTTGCCATTACTTAAGCAAAAGCGAATACAGAAATTAAACTCGCATAGGCAATAACCAACAGATACAATCTTTTCCAAAATGATTTAATCATTAAATGTTGATCAAGTTTTCTAAATGATCTAAGTTAGATTGCAGTTATCTACTTCATCTAAGTACACATCGTTTTGGTTTTCTAATTCTCTAAGGTTCAATTGCATCGAACATACATAAATGCATCATTATGAGTCTTAAACCCTATTCACATAAATAAAATAAATAAACCTTAACCAACTAAATATGATATTTATTCTTCAAGTAAAACATCATTCCCATACTGACTCAAAACAATTTCTCCAATTTCATTTTTTTCCAAGCCCAGTTACACTATACAGATCAAGGAAACATAAACATATAAGGAATCCAATTAAAGATAGTCCATTCCTAACTTAACAATTATTTCCTTTCACATATAGAAAAATGCCAGAATTAACTATTAATTAATATACGCTTATTAATCCACGATTAATAAAATATAAACAATTAATAATTAATAACACTATTAACAAATCAAGTAATTAATTAGAAAAATATGCATTAATAATAAAATAGGATTTGAATATTAATTAATGTATATTTAACATTATACAATTAATTAATAACAAATTATCCATTAATTATTACTCAATGAACAAATTAATCATAATTAAAAAACTTAATTAAAAATACATTTATTATAATATTAAATTAACATAGATTTTTTTTTTTAAATAAAAAAAATATTTAAAAAAACAATTTTTTAAAAACATACTAAAAGAAAAGGGGCAGCGAGGGCGGTCGGCCCCACCTCCCTTACGCGGGGGTTAGGCGGTCGTGCCCTAGCCGCCGTGGCGCCACCACAGTGGATGCAAGT